>NW_020230126.1:512500-1110000 GCF_003227715.2 Harpegnathos saltator
AATGCATCAATTAGAACGTAATATTTTTATCCAGCAAGCAATCCAGCATCGTGTGAAGAAAACAAGCATCGTGTGCAGCTGGCTTTACTCGTGAAAATAATGGGTCTAATAAAATACTTAGACTCCTTATTTGTCCGTTGAAAATAACGCTATAAAATTAAGGATTTGCAGGAGCCAACAGCGAAATCCCAAATTAATTTCGGTGGCATCATGCGGCAAAAATTAAAAACAACGCTTCTTGTTAGCATCATTGAAGTAATGCTAAAAACTGTCAATCTTGGATAAATTTTCGTATCGCTTTACGGCAAAGATACAATCTTCAGTGTAGCTGAAACAGTCGATATTGTCATGACTCTTGAATTACCTTCAGGTTCTTTGCCAATACGAAAATTTACCTAAGGTTGGCAATCTTTAATATTACCTCGTCAGTATTATTAACGCGAGTGGACGCAAGGAAATATGATTTTGTTCTATTTTTATTTAAAACATTGTTTGTGTCTTTTTTGCATAGTTTCGGCGACATTTGCAGCGAGAGACACGATCTCTTCAAAAAGGTATGTCATTCTTTAAATTTGCATACTTATAAAAAAGTAATCGCGTGTATCTTAATTCTCGAAATCTGATTCGAATAATTTAACTTGACTATGAATCATATTATATTATAACCGACGTTAATTACAATTGCTTTTTCGGTTGGCGGAAACGATAGATATGCTTTATATATAATATATTGCTAGAACACTTGAATGTTTTCAGAAAGAAAACTCATTAATATAAAAAGCGTTATTCAATTGTCTATGACATTAATCTCAAGCCAGTCCGCGATGCACATTTGTACCTTGTCCGGAAGAAGTCTAAAATAAAAGCAAAATTACACAATATGAATATTGAAACAATCATATAGCTATACGTTTATATTAAACACATTATATTAAACATATAGTTATACGTTTATATTAAAATTTATACTTTGGAACATATTGTATAATATTACGATTGCATCTGCACATGTGTCCTTACCTTATAATTATAAGTATTGGTCGACAGTATGAAGGGAAAAGCTTTTCTATGATATCTCTCCTTTGTGCATCAATTATTAATGAGGCCGCTTCTCGCGGTGAGTAAAGTCCAACGAGACGTGGAAACCTATTATCGGGGAAAATGGTATTACATGTACCTAGAGAATGATTTAGAAAAGACAGATACAAGCTAAAGAGATGATAACCCAAATACAATTTTAGATAACTATTTTGATTTATCTCATTTAGGTCTCGATTAATGATAACGGAAAGTAAGTTTAATTAAGTTATTTGTCACAAACAGCTATTAGAAAAATGAATATTGAAATATTATTTTAAATGTTTTACGACAATGTACATGTGACCTGTAACGTAAATACTCACTCGTAGAAAATATTCAATCTACAAAATATCAGTTTCACGAAAGGAAATAGTGTGTAAAGTGGATAAATTACTTTTTAAAGCTGTTTCTGGCCCACCATTACAAATTCGTTACGGTAATATTATAATGAGCTCACCTTAGTCTCAAGTTTCTGGTCATATCGGTAGTAACTAGACCCGGGAGAATGGTAGTAAATTTAACGGAAGACTTTCCTTTAGTATTCACCCGCAGTTCTTCGCGAATACATTCCATAAGTGCTGCAATACGACGACTGTTTCTTACAACATACGCTAAATAAACGTTCGCGTAGAGATTGAGCTCATTGAACAAAAAGGAAAAATCTTGCACTGTTTTTTATACGTTTGTAGACAACAAACGTACGAAAGTTCAAATATTCAAGTTGGACACTCGAACGGAATATATATTAAATATAAAATTATGTGTCCAAAGCGTCAGGAACAAGATTCAAAATATTACAACTGTTTTGTTTAGATTCTCCATATAACACATGCAATAACTATAATCCAATTAAAGCAAATGCTTCAACTTGTCCCTATATCACTAGCGTACTGACAATTACGATCGTTAATTGCATCAATCATGAATAGAATAAATCCTATTACCTCGGACTGCACTTTTCGTAGGGCAATAAAGCGTTCCAAATTGTCCGCCACATAGTGCTAATATTGATGAAATTGCTACCACATGACCATGATTTTTTTCGACCATACTTGGCAAGAATACTTTCATCATCTGCAAATAAAAATGATTTATTATAAATATTTCGTTCGTTGCACACGATTGGTCTGTTGCTTTTAATTAACATAATAATTGCGATCACTACACCGCGCCTATTATCGGAAGTAACATGAATTACTTTTGTTTTATCATATATCTTATAAATTTTCTCTCTTCTTCTTTAAATATATAACACTTGCCCAATAGTGCGCTATAAGATTGACATTCATAACCGAAGAAATCTCATCGGCACTATAATCTTCGAATGTTGCAAGTGGTGCAATGGCAGCATTGTTGACTAAAATAGTAACATCGCCGATTTCCTTTCTCATTTTTTCGGCTGTCTCGAAGATTTCATTTCTGTCTGATATGTCGCAGCTGTAAAGTCGAATACAAATGTGAATTTGTTTTGAGATATATCAGTAGGACGGTGCCGATATGTATATACAGAGAAAATGTTTCAATTATTTCGCATACCGATAAGCATATACCGAACTATTGCCCATTCTTTTAATCTCGTTCATTGTTCGCTCGTTGGTTTCTTTATTAATGTCCCAACATACTACTGTCGCTCCTAAAGATGCATAACCAATTGCTAATTCCCTGCCAATTCCTTGACCTGCACCAGTTACCTGTGTGTATTATTGGATATAATGAAAGACAGTTTATATATATTTTTCCATCTATGATTTGCATCTATAATTTACAATCTAACGATTAAACAACGAAGAAAAAACGCATAATAAGTAAACGATATATGGTACTTACCAAGACGATTTCACCAGTCACGCATTTTTTCTTTTTTGGGACAAATAATCTGTACACTCCTTCGCAGATATAATAGAGAATTTTCAAAAGTAGAAACAAGAAATTTAGTATGTCGGAAAGAACTTCTTTGATATTTGGAGAGATTTTAATCTTCATCTTCATGTTTTCCTAAAAATGGACATTTTTATATAAGACTATGCTGCATGACATCGATTGATTAATATGTAGCGTACGTATATATAATTATATATATATTTAATATATAATATAATATAAATATATAATTAATAATAACGTATATAATTACATCATAAGAAACGTGTAAGAAGAGCTTCAGTCAAATGTGTTACTTTTAGACGTTTTAAAAAATGTAAAAATAACGCATTTAGATTTAAAGTACATGCTAAATGAGAATGAGCTAGTTTACATCGATCGTTTGATATATATATGGAAATATTTTAGGTAAATGTTTACCTAAAATATTAGTTGTATGTTATGTAGATCATCACTCTCAGTAATCCTGTGAAGGTTTTAGTTGGCGGTCACTGTTTATTAAAAAGTTATTAACAAAAAAAGTTTGGATAATTATGCAGAAATAGGGACATCGGGAATCCTCCCGATATCAATGATTTTCACATATGTTATCAAGGTCATCACCGTGACTAATGTTCTGAAAGTTTTAGCCCGCGCTCATTGTTTATAACAAAGTTATTAACAAAATAATGAATAATGCCCACGTATTGAAGTACTACGTGTCTTCTGTGAAAATAATTGTACAACACTGTGTATAGAGACTTATTTACGTATTATCTTCTTCGCTTGGTTTGTTTATTTACCTTTCTTATACTGGTTATACATCGAAAGAAAAACACATGTTTACATACTGAAGGAAATGGGTTTACAACTTTTCACACGAAACTAGAACGGACAGGGAGGGGAGCCGAAAGCCCCCCTTGCACCCCTCGTGTGTGTGTGTGTGTGTGTGTGTATATGTTTTAGTAGTGTGTATATATATGTTTGAGACATTTTCATTTATTAAACTTATGAATTTGTAGCTCATGTACCAGGTCTGTAAATATGAAACCGGAATTTGCCCATAGATGACCCTAGCTGTCAATGTAGTTACCGTCAAACCGCGTCATTGGCGCCATTTCCATTTGTTGACACCTGACAAAGATTTTCAACTCAAAACAATACAAGTTTCATACAACAGCATAATTTGTAATAGCGTTGAACATATCGAATTTTGTGCCAGGAAGCTACGATTTGTGGACAGCATTGATTTTCTGTTACCATTTGAAGAAAACTGCTGCAGAATCGCATCGAATGCTTGTCGAAGCTTACGGTGAGCATGTTCTTGGTAAATCACAGTGCTTTGAGTGGTTTAAAAATTTCAAACGTGGCGATTTTGACGTGAGAAACGACGAACGTGGAAGACCATCGAAAAAAGAAACTGAAGACAGCGAATTGCAAGCATTGTTGGATGAGGATGACGCTCAAACGCAACAACAACTCGTGGATCAATTAAATGTGATACGAGAAGCCGTCTCCATATGTTTGAAAGCCATGGGAAAGATCCAGAAGATGGGAAAATGGGTTCCACATGAACTGAATGAAGGAAAACCGAAAAACTTCTCGCGAAATGCTGCTCGCCAGGTACAAAAGAAAGTCATTTCTCCATCAAATTGTGACTGGCGATGAAAAGTGGATATATTTTGAGAATCCTAAGCGTAAAAGATCATGGGTAACTCCAGGCGAACCATCGACATCGACTGCAAGGCCAAATCGTTATGGACGGAAGACAATGCTCTGTGTTTGGTGGGATCAGAAGGGTGTGATCTATTATGAGCTGCTAAAACCTGGCGAAACCGTTATAATACTGAACGCTACCGACAACAAATGATCGGTTTGAATCTTTGTTTCAAGCTTTGCGTGAAAAACGACCATAATATCAAAAAAAGTAACACAAAGTGATTTTGCTTCATGATAATGCACCATCACACACAGCAAAACTGGTCAAGGAAACGATTGAGGCGTTTAGTTGGGAAATACTTTCGCATGCGGCTTACTCACCAGACTTGGCTCCGTCCGATTACTACTTATTTGCATCGATGAGACACGCACTTGCTGAGCAGCGCTTCACTTCTTACGAAAATGTACGAAAATGGCTCGATGACTGGTTTGCCTCAAAAGAGCAACAGTTTTTTTGTCGTGGCATCCACAAATTGTCAGATAGGTGGGAAAAATGTGTAGCTAGCGATGGGCAATACTTGGAATAAAATATTTTTTATCATTTTCATACAATAAACGTGTATTTTCTATACAAAAATTCCGGTTTCATATTTACATACCTGGTATCAGTGGTTATTTTTGTTGTGTAAGTTTCGCGTGAAAAGTTGCAAACGTATAATAAGATAAACTGAAACATAGAAATGAATCTTCACTCAGTAAACATTGTAACAAGCTTAATATACGTATAGAGTGGCAAAAAATTACATATTATTTAGTATACTTATTTTGTTAATAACTTTGTTATAAACAATGAGCGCGGTCTAAACTTTCTAAAACTTTCAGAACATTACTCAGAGTGATGACCTTGATAACATGTGAAAATCATTGACATCGGGGAGTGGTTCCTATTTCTGCATAATTACCCAAACTTTTTTTGTTAATAACTTTATAATAAACAGTGACCGCCAAATAAAACCTTCACAGCATTACTTAGAGTGATGATCTACATAACATACAACTAAAATTTTTGAGATCGGAAAGTGGTCCCCATAGGTAAAAATTTACCATATTTTAAAATATTTTATCAAATTTTTATCAACATTTATCAAATTTTAATTTCTTCTATTAAATAATTCTAATATCAACGCACACGCACGCGATATATGTAAACAACGGTGTGCTAAGTATCAAGAACACTGCGAATGTATAAGGATGTTATTGCGACATACATAAACATGTATTTGGTTGAAGGTTCCTTTGCTCGTTTCTATCACATATCTTGAATCACGTCGTGACAAAAAGTGTTTGACCTTTAAACATGTTAAATGGTATTTAAACAAATCAACAAATAACGTAATTTGAGATAACAAGGGACGTATAAAAAACGCTTCGGTTACACGCGTTGCTATGTGCGCTAATATTCTCTAATTTGCAATGAAAACGTATAAACAATATTTTATATTAGAGAAAACCGATACAACGTATTAATAACATTTATAATCTCGTCAGCATATTGCAGATTCGAATGTGCTGTTTTAAAACGCATAAGCCTGAAATTAGCAAAAGCTTTCTTTACATGTTCCTTATTGAATAAAAACTTGCAACTGAAAAAATGTTGTTCTTTTCAGTCTTAACGTACATCATTCAATTCGTTAAGATATTACTTAACACGCTTAAACGTATTAAATTCAATATCATTCATGATAACGAGAAATGTGTAAAGACAGTGCACATTCAGCTAATTATATGCTTATGTGCGTGAAAAAACACATTCAAATTAATTAATTAATTAATTAATTATTAATGTAATTAGCATAAATGAAATCGGAACTATAAGAAAGCTCGGTCCATCAACTAAAGTAAACAAAATAGATAGATAGGATTACAGGGAAAAGAAGAAAACTCAACTTGTGTCGCTGGCGCTCGATGATTGGCTTGGCTTCGTGACACTGGTTATTCAAGATAGAAGTTTTAAGATGTCGAGAAGCCGAGCGCAAATTGCGAAATGCGCGTCGATTAAAAATCGAAAATACGCACAGCGCACGAGGCACGAGAATGTCGGAGACTTATCTCGCAAGTTTGAAACACGCGATGACCCAATGACCGTGATAATTAATAATGCGTGGACCCAATGACCGCGTAAATATCACGCGACAATTTGCTGATTCTCGGTGAATCTTCAACAAAAGCCTTTGTACATAAGGCTTCAACAAAAGCCTTATGTACAAACATGACCGACAAACAAAAAGAGTTTACAGTTTTTTTTATTCTTTCCTGTTACCATTGCCATCATTTTCTTTAATAAGTGTTACAATATAATCCATTGTTTACAGTTTCGATTACACATAATTATTTTAGTTTAAACAAAAATTTCAACGTTCGAACAATGCGGGTATCTTCGTGAGTTTCTTGTCAAGCAACTTAAGGAATATCGCCTTCTCATTATAGTAAATGTCATATCTGATCGAATAAAATATATTCAAAAAGTTTGGTCTTCTCTCGTAGATAAACAGGTAGAACTAGTCAGAGAATTATGGAGATGTATTCTTGTGGCCGAAAATTAAATGAGGTTGTTACCTAAATGTTACGTTTAAATCAGAAAAATAATGTTACGTCCTGGAGGAGGAACACAACTTGACGCTTGCTTTCACAAGCTCGGACGTACTCGCAAGTCTGCGGTGCAGATCAAGGATCGGAATGACCCCTTTATCTGGCGTGGACGTACGTCGGTGGTCCTTTATTTAGATCAAGGAACTGAATCCTTTTACCTGGGATAGGACCGTGAGCGATAGTTGAGGGAAGGGAGAATTTTTTGTTGAGAATAATTATTTGGAAAACGTGATTGGCTTACAATTACAAACAACTTGTTTTATTAATGATTAGACGGAAGTTCACAATGAAATAAAATTTATAAGCTTTTATAATGTGTACGTATGTGTGGTTAACAATCGCGGTCTGAGCAAAATTCCATGTTCGTTATGTCCGACGGTGATCGAAAAGATTAGGCCGCTGACACCGGATTTTACAATTAAGGAGGAATGCCAAGGGGGATAGAGAAAAGAAAGGAAAAGGAAAGGAAAAGAAAAGAGAGAGAAGAAAAGATGAAAAATAAAAAGAAAGAGGGCATTCAGGTAAAAGAAAATATAAATAACTTACTGCTGGTTCTCTGATCTTAGTCGACAATGAAAAGTGTAATTGCTGGAGGATGGATGACTCAAGTTCTGCGCTAAGAATAGGAAGCTGGTCTCGGCAGGATCGCTCGCAATGGCCCAAGAATGCACAAGATCGTTGCACCGAATAATTAACAATTGAAAAATACTGATCTGACTAAGCCACTAGTAGGCTAGATTGTTAAGAGACCCTAAAGGGGTGCTGGAGAGAAGCTTCTGTCCTGGCTGCAGGTCGGTCGAGAAGTGTCTAAGACTTTTGACTTTTCTCAAAAAGTCAGCTCGGTTGAGGGAGTGGGGTCTAATTTTTATGCCCAAATATAGTCATAGGACTGTGCTACGAATGTTTTTTAGAGGTCGAGTCAGGAGCGTAAGATAAACTTTTTTTTTTAAGAGATATGGAGCATGTGACAATAAAAGGATTTAGATAGTTTACAAAATGTGGCAGCAGCTATCTTAAGAGGAAGATATCGATATTTTTTAAGTAGGATGTCGCAATATTGTTAGTGTAGACTAAGCGCGTGGGAACCAAGATCGGAGTTGGTTTGGAGATTGTTAATATGTCCGGAGCATTGGAATTTTCAAAAATTCTAGAGTCATCGCGTCGTGTGATAACATATAATAAATAATAATAATAATAAATTCAATTTTCCTTGCTTATAAAAGAGGTCTAGAATGCGCGAAGTTCGCAGGACGTAACAATAAAGTAATTACGATATAGAATATGATAAAATAGTCGCGACACAAAATGATAAAATAAGAATGCTAAAATTAATTGAAAGAAATGGAATTTAGTATATGAAGAGGAACGATTTATAGAGGTCTAAGGAGAATTATTGAGAAGAGAGAAAGATGAAAATTTTCTCGCCTGTGTTCAATGATCTAAGTGTTAGAATAGACATCAATTTTAAGACAATCGGCCAACAATTAACTTCTTGTCTAGCAAAATTGCGAAACTTAGCTTGCTTGAGTTGGAAAAGATGGGTATTCACAAAAGTTAAACAATGTCATTAAAATTTTGTCTAAAGATTTTTGAGATAACCGTTTACAAATATAGACAACATTTTTTAAATTCAAAATGGTAGATCTAATATGCCGACTAAAATTATTATTTTATTTGATTCAAATAAAATTGGTCATCTATCATGAAGAAATGTTAAATAATAAAAATATATAAAATTTTTGTTTAAAATCTATAAAATAATAAAATAACGAAATAATAAATAAAATAATAAAATCTGGGTAAGAAACTGAAAATAACCCAGGTGAGAGCGGGGATCCTGCTGTAAATAAATGGCTAAATGGCTACTATAAATAGCTAAATGGCAAATGTAAATACTTAAAAATACGAAAGATTATCCAGAAGAGATAAGCGTTGGAAGGAGGAGAAAGTATACAATATCACAGATACATTAAAAACATTTCGTTATATGTAATGTTAATTTAACCGCTATTGGATTGATTCGATTAAAGTGTAAACGGGATTATTTACTTTATAATCAGATCACTATCATGAATTATTAGACACGGGAACCTCACAAAATATTTCGCGTGAGAAACATCGTAGTTTTATCGTAGTGAAAGTTGAGTGAGAGCTCACCTTCGTGATTTTCACTTTCTCTCAATACAGAATCGATCTTCCGATCTTCGTATGTTTAGTACCATACAACTGCTGACGGTTCCTCTGCTCCTCCGGTGATGTATTTACTTCGCACTATGAATCGCGACTACATTATCAGGAGAATTATGAAATACGGAGTTGGATGCCGCCGAACGCGGCGAAATGGTGGGGAAACCAGTAATATGTATATGAAAGTGTATGTTAATTTTGTTGGAGTCCAACTGATATACACGATTACACATACATTATTATCGTATACATCAGTATTGATAAACAGAATATAAACTTTATGTGCAATAATAGGTAAGAGACGTTACATATTTTTATTGATATGTTAAAATTACATAACATCAGTATTCCAATTCCATAACAAGTCTGTACAAAGAACAATGAAATCCTAACAAAATATTTTTACAAAGGTTGAAAAGAATAATATGTCAGAAGTAGAAATAGACATAACATAAAAATATATATGTCCAAACGTATATTCAGACAGTCTGCTAAAAAGAATATTATAGACGTAATTACAACTTATGTAATTACAAATTACTTCTTGGCAACTTAAAAAAATCTTTGGTAAATGTTTACCTGTGGGGACCACCTCCCGATCTCAAAAATTTTAATTGTATGTTACGTATATTATCACTCTGAGTAATGCTGTGAAAGTTTTAGCTGGCGGTCACTGTTTATTAAAAAGTTATTAATAAAAAAAGTTTGGGTAATTATGCAGAAATAGGAACCACTTCCCGATTTCAATGATTTTCACATATGTTATCAAGGTCATCACCCTGAGTAATGTTCTGAAAGTTTTAGCCCGCGCTCATTGTTTATAACAAAGTCATTAACAAAATAAATATACTAAACAGTAATTTTCTGACACTCTATACATATACTAAGTGGATAGATTGTATTAATCTAATCTAATGGGACAATATTTTTTCAGTTGCGAGTGTTTTTCATCGACCGGATTTTATCGATCGATGAATACCCAATTTATATGAAGATTCTATTTAGTATATAATTAAATTACAAAACTGTGAGAATTTTTAAAGACGACTCACGATTATCAAATATTATGTGAACAATTTTTTATGTTATATTATTATAAATCACGGAAAAAATTATATTGATTGACAAACATGCCCAATTTTTTATTCGAATCAACATGTTTGTCTATTTTCCGTATTAATTTTGTCTATCATATATTGAATTCCTTACACTGCGTGTCTTTTACATGAAACATCCTATAGTTGATCGTTGTCCAAGTTCAAGTTTAAATGAATGATAACGACTGGCATTGAGGCATTGAGAGAATCATGTGCATTGTTCAAGCATACATTTGATATTATTGCGTTTTGATTTATAGACTCGATTGCCAGGTCGAATCTTTGATTTTCTGCGTGTTCTTTACTCTGCATGAATTAAAAGTTGTTCCAGTATGACGCTTGGTAATGGCAGATTCTCTAAACTTCTTTTGGTCAATGCTCCGTTTGCTCTTATGCACTTGAAAATAACTTCTTGACATAAGCCTTGTAAAGATGGTACTGTGGAAATACAGAAATGTGTAAGTAAAAAAAGATCGGCTCTTCGACTTTAGCGCGTCGACATAATATAATGGAAATTGTGTGGCTGGATGTGTCAAAATTAAAAAATTACAAGTTAGTTCCGCTGCGATTTCTTCAAGTATTATGGTATACGGTTTTTTTTATATCAGTTAGGTACATTAGATATTGAACTAAGCTTAATTATGAATCGAATTTATCTCTTTCAGTCTCTGTCAGTCATTTTATGAATGAATGTTGTTTCTATTATATAAAACAGTGTAAAACAGTCACACATATTTGCAAAGCACTTCATCCTAATTAATAAAAGACCACTCAACTTTATTCATTCGCGATGGAGAATATTAATACGAAATGTCGACACGTTCAAAAATTTACTTAATTGCTTCTAAATTATTTATTTTTATTTTTAACAGTAACATTATTTCGATTTCAATAAAGCTTAAAAAATATATTTATGATCTAAAAGGATTATTTAAAGATTTTGTCTTCATATTTCTTGTCACGATAAATATATAAACAAAGCACATAAACAATATACACCTGGAGTTGTTTAACCCCGTTCTCTGTTAAATGCTTACCGGTATATAACGGTAGCGACCGAATTTGCTTTATTATACGTCCCAATGATATCAACAAGTATTTTGGTCTGCTCGTAGGGTGGGGATAGGAGATTAAGCTGACACCATTTCTAGACATCAAGTACATGAAAATATACTGCGTGTCAGTGAAATATAAGTAAAAGATGCCTATACGATGACCAAGTAATGTCGTAAGTTGTTCCCAATTTTCGAAACCAAGGAAGTGCTGGTACACAGTTGGAAGAAGACTATTAAGATAAGGTGTCCGTATCATATTATACTTCAATACCTTTTTTAGACCATTGTAAACGTCTCCTTGAACAATAAATAACAATATACAATATAATTCAGGGGTACATTATGTGTCACTAATTCTGGCTGCGTTGGCTTATTATGTATATGGGTCTATATTTAATGAATAATTTAATGAATAATGAATAATTTTATATCTAATGAATAATTTATCAATGATATTATGCATGATATATACGTATGTGTATTGAGTAGGTGCAAAAATTTTAATAAGTTTTTCAAAGATGTGACTGATCTAGTTTTACGGCAGCACTTACAAATATGTAGATAATAATATACCAAAGAGATTAATTTAAAATGTCTTAAAAATATACAATCAGCAATGAAGATAGTCAGAACACAAATATTTAAATAGTTAAAGCTCTGAATAGTTAATTAGTAAATACTTACTCGGTGACTGTTTTAATATACAAGGTTGTTGCTTAAATATCGAACAATTATCGTTTAAATATGTTATAACAAATTCATCGTCTTCATTAAAACGATCAATAAGATCAAATTGCATTTTTCCAAAGACTTCAGCAGAATAAGACGAAACATTTGTTTTTTCTATTTCTATAAAGAAAATCTCGCTTGATTCTAATGGCTCTTTGCTAACAACAATGGAGTCAGTATCTATCCCTGTATCATATCTTGCCACGGTGTCATTTTCGTAAACATTTATCGTCCCCTCATCTGTGATGCGAAACTTACGAGCAGCTTTGTTTATCTTCTGCATTTTAGCGCGAATGTTAATATATTTACCTACAACAAAGGATGAAACAATTTTTAAATAAATATTCACAATTTCAGCAGAAATTGACTGAAAATTTATTAGATTAAGAACGTGTGAAACGAATATAGAGAATGAGACTGAAGTTGAGGTTTAACCAACGAATTATATATACTCATCACGTCTCTTTTATTCTAGAAAAACAAACATTTTCCTTTCAGCTAACATTTGTTTATATTCTTCTTGTTCTTTTTTTTCTATTTTGTTTATCTTTGAACAGATATTTTATCACGGAGATGTTTCTATACAGATATTTCTAATAAATATGATCATATAATTGAAAGAAATCAGATAGCAAATCGTATGAACGATAAGATTTTTCATGAACGATAAAATATGATAAGTAAAAAAAACTTTAGCTAATTACACGTTTATGTGTATTAAAATAACATATTTGGATTTGCGGTGTAATCTTGCTTCAGACACTTGTAATAGTCGATTATAAAGTATATGTGATTTACTTTCAGATTTATTTTGGTTATCTAGTCATATTTATTCGAAATTTCGAACAAAATTTGTGTGGTCGAATATCTATTAGAAAATGTGTAAAAGAGGAAATGAAAGTATCATTATATATAGACACGTAAATATTAATATTATTAATTGAGAAATCTTTCAGATAATAATGGCTTGTTCTGCCAAATGGAAAGAGAAGTGTTTGAGCAAATATATAAAGTATACTCTACACTAGTTATAATATCGATTGCAATGTTCGTTGCGACGGTGACCGCAAATTCTCGGCGTGAGTTTATTTAATGTTGTGACAGCAGTTTATAGGAGCCAAAGTAATAAAAAAAACTATATACTGATTGGCTATTTCAATCAAGCTGTCCTACAGAATTTTGAGAATTTTCAAAAAGATATACGTTAAAATTCATTAAATATACCGTAAAATCTATACTCGACAGCCAACCAAGACGTCGGTTCCTCAGCTAAATCTCGCGCGCGAATACCCAGTAAATACAAAGTATCATCGATGTTACAATGTCAGCTAAATCATACGGTAAGTTATGTAACCGTTGTTATATAACAAAGCAACTGTTATGTAACATATTATATGATTTAGTTGACATTGTAACATTGATGATATTTTGTGTTTACGTGATTTTTCAATTCGATATTTCCTGCGTCGTGATTGACCTCAGATGTTGTGCTTCTCTCGTTTGTTCGGTTACTGGTTAGCTCAGTCTTTGAAATCACTGTTTATATACTTCAATAACTCAATAACTTGAAAATTCGAGAGCGCAATATCCACTGTTTACCTAATTGTCTCCTAATTCTCCTTCTGGTTTTATTCTAGAGCTTCATCTCGCTCATCTTCGGTAAATTTTCGCGTCATTTCTGGAATTTTCGCCTTTTCTGATAAATGATCGTTCACTGTCTTTCGCCAGCCTTGTCTCTAAGGAGAACGTTTCAATTAGTATATAATGTGCCAATATCCTAATTTATGATAATAACCTTATTTTATGATAATAAGCCTTATTTTTTTCATAAATCAGTTAATACGGATCCATTTTTATCCTCTAAACATGAGTTTATACTTGCACGTCCCTTTTTCTTACTCTGAATGGTCAACTTATCTGGTCGATTTTTCCAGAGTATTATATTCTGGAGTCCTCTTTGGAGTATCTTAGAAGTAACAAAGTATCAAATATCTGCAAATATCTGATTTGTCCTTTAGGTTAGTATCGCGTCCATCGTAAATTTGTCTTTGTGAATATTTCAACTCATTAAAACAGTAGTTCATTGAACAGTAAAACATTGAAACATTGAACATCGACCAATTTAAATTTGTCTTCCGCCTTCTAATCTTTTGTAGATGGCAGTTTAGAGGACGATAAATCCTGTATAGAGAGACAAAGTATTTAGGTCCCTTCTAATCAGAGCTATTTTTAGGCGAGATTGTTATAAACTTTTTCGGCCGATATTGGCTTGAAACATTTCAAGCATGCGTTATTCAAGGCAGGATGATGCAGACATTGCGAGTGTCGATGAGCTAGAAGAATAAATGATAAAACGGGTAGAAAACATTTTCCCGTGTGTTTTTTATTATCATATATAGATCATATATTTTCTGAAAACACTTAATATATTGTACTTAAGATAGCAATATTGTAAGTTTATTGGACATGCTGGTTGGGTCGTGACGCTGTCTGCTGCGTGGCAGTGGTTCAAGTGGAAAATCCATAAATTACTCACTTCTCTCTCCTTTCTTACCCCCTCCCCCTCCCTCTTTCTCTCTTTTTCATTCAGCCGTTCACTCATTCAC
Source organism: Harpegnathos saltator (assembly GCF_003227715.2). Lineage (NCBI taxonomy): Eukaryota > Metazoa > Arthropoda > Insecta > Hymenoptera > Formicidae > Harpegnathos > Harpegnathos saltator. Next base: position 527,423 of record NW_020230126.1, read on the forward strand.
TCATTCACTCGCTTTATACCCTTACTTTCTTTCTGTCACTCTCACTCTCTCATTCCGGCGCTTCTACAATGATCATCGAATCGGGGTGTGTTCTCTCAGCACACACACGCGCGCGCGCGATGCACGTATACACACATACACACACATACGAAGCACACGCATACACATACACACACGATACACACGCGCACACACACCATGCAGGGGCGAAAAAATACATTTATAAAAATCACTCGTGGCCATCGTAACACTTTCGTCCTCGGAAGCGTCCGAACTAGGTTTGATCGAATGACGGGTATAAGTCCTTCCTTTTCTCTTTTTCTTTTTCTCTCTCTCTCTCTCTCTCTCTCTCTCTCTCTCTTTCTCTTCGAGTTTCCTTTCCTCTCTATAGTAAAATACAGCGCGACGCTTCGCGAGCGTTTTACACAGAATCGACCGCCCGACAATGCGATACGAAATATTGACATAATGATAATTCAGCGCGCGAGCGAATACATCTCTGTCTTTTTCTCTCCGTTTATCGTCATCTCTAAGTTATCGCTAAACGGTTGCGCGGCAATCGACACCGCATAGATATTAGATACGGTATGCGCGTGTTTTATATTCGCGTGTACGTGTGTATGTATTTAATGGGTGCGCGTCTGCGCGAGTGTTTCTTAGCGGTATCGTGTGTGTGTGTGTGTGTGTGTTTGTTTGTGTGTAAGTGTGTGCGCATGTTGTATGTATGTGCGGGTATGTATGGATATATAATTGCGGGGGGGAACAGGGTTGGGCGCAGTTCCAGGCAGGTTCCATCCAATTACAGATATATTATATCATAGCAAACATCGTGACTATTTACAATAAATACAGTCTCGATTAGGTTATATAAATAAAATATATATAATATCGTATAGTTAGGTTTACAGCAACACGTGACAGTAAACAATTAGATCAGCGGCAAAGTAGCGTAATCTATCTAGGGTAGTGGTCGTAGTAGCTTTAGCGTGGCTGACTTTTGTTTCTCTCGCGCTCGCTTACTCTCATACTCATATGCTCTCTCTCTCTCTCTCTCTCTCTCTCTCTCTCTCTCTCTCTCTCTCTCTCTCTCTCTCTCTCTCTCTCTCTCTCTCTCTCTCTCTCATTCTCACTCTCACTCTCACTCTCTCTTTCTCTTTATCTCTGTCTGTCCGTCTGTCTGTCTCTCTTTGTCTTTCTGTCTCCCTCTATCTCTCTCTTGCACACTCGCGCCTAATATCCTCAATATCCGCCACATTTACGGAATTCTGATTCTTTTTCATCGACATGTTAGTCGCCTTCGAGCCCGAAATCGCGCGTCTCGAGAACCAATCACGCCGTAATGCGTGGATCGACAGTTACTGCTATAATTGGCCACTCTAGCTTCTCTCGTGTGTATGTATATATTTCCTTTCAATATATTCATATATATATATTTATTTATTTATTTATTCATTTATTTATTTATCTTATATAATTATTTTTTTCTCTTCGCGCGCTCTACTTCATTTTTATTTAGAGAAGTACATGGAATATTTGTCGCAGCCCCTCGCGACCGCCCGCGGGGGCCGAACGAGTTTGGAACGAGTTCGCAAAAACGAGATGAAACTTCACGGAAGTTAGCGGGCGAATTCCTTTTCCTAATATTATAATCGCGAGACAGTTGGGTCTCTCGTCGAGTGGGGGCTCCCCGTTTCTGTTCGCACGACACGTCGCGACTATTCGACCCACTCGTTAATTTGACACGTGATATTTAAAAATAATTAATTCTTCTTGAATGCACCGTTGCCGGGCCCAACGGCGGGTAATACGGTTGAAAATCAAGAGTGTATGCTTGTGTGTGTTTGCTTGTTTATTAGTTCGTACGTACGTGTGTGTGTATGTGTGTGTGTGTGTGTGTGTATGTGTGTGTGTTCATTTGTTTATCGTGTATAAGAGGCAGTGGACAGGTGTGTGTAGGAGCTAACTGGTCGGGGAGGGGCAGTGAGTGTTGATGTTGATAAATCTCGAAGCTGTGCACTTTTACTCCGCTTCCGTCTGCAGAGAGCCAAAACCCTTAGGAAACCGACCGAGATCACTTTCGCTGTTTCTGTCGTCGAGATAAACGAGAGACGTTGGCCGGTGCTATTTCCGTCGTAATTATCGATCGTCAAAGCAGAATTAATCGTGGCGTACGCGCGACGGTAATGACGTGATCGTGAAACGTGAAGACGGCTTGCTCGTGGGAAAACCGAATCGAGGTGCCGAGTGGAGCTTTACAGATTGAGACTTGACAGGGGTCGAATTTTTGCGGAAGGTTGTTTCGCAATTAGCCGGTCCCAGTTTCCGTCCGTCGGATGATCGAGGGAGGGTTTTTCAGCTCGACGATTCAGCTCGTCCGCGAAAGAAGCTGCGCGCGCGGGAGTAGTTTCGACGGCGCGAGATGGGTTCAGCGAATTCCGCGCGACGGGGAAAAATGTACAAAAAGGATCGCCCTGGTGGCTTCGTCGGCACGAGTACGCGCGTATCTCGAATTGGAGCTCGTTTTGGACCGCGATTTAGAATTGCCCAGGCACACACATACACACATACGCGCACACAGGCACCGTGTGGCCCGAGACAAACTGCTAAGACGCCCGAAGCACATCCCAATCGATATCCCAGGCGTCGGAAAAAGACGTTCCGATTTTTCGGCTATCCCTCGGACATCTCTCTCAGACGCCTCTCAGAGTTTCGCGTTGTTTGAGTGGTATAGGTCTAAACACTCGCTCGAGTAAAAATATGTTAGGAAGTTTTCCTATCTCTATACACTTTTTCTCTTCGTCTTTCTGTCTCTCCCTCCCTCCCTCCCTTTCTCTTTTTCTCTTTCACTCTCTCTCTCTCTCTCTCTCTCTCTCTCTCTCTCTCTCTCTCTCTCTCTCTCTCTCTCTCACTCTCACTCTCACTCTCATTCTCACTCTCACTCGCTCACTCACTCACTCATTACCTCTTTTACACACGCAGCATATAAATAACGGTATTTTTTTTCCTCATCTATTCAGACAGCAATGTATCGTGCCACTAACTATCCATAAACGGCGTCGCCTCTAAAGCCGCGCTTGCAAAATATCAATGACAAGTACGAACACTCGTGAGGACGCGAGCAAACAAACAAAAATCACTCGTGACGCGCGATATATTCGGGATCTTCGCGGAGAAGTCTGCGGGGAAGAGAACAAGAGCGGTTTGGGGGAAGGGTGGGAAGGGCGGGGGTGAGCGAGAGGAAGTAGGAACAGAAGGATCGGCCGGAGGTGGCGAGTGATGTAACGAAAAGGACCCTCTCGACGTTAGGGTGTGGTGGTGGTTATGGTGGTGGTGGTGGTGGTGGTGGTGGTGGTGGTGGTGGTGGTGGTGATGGCGGTGGTGATGGTACGACGCATGTGGGTTCCATGCGCGAGCAATCGGCGCATACATACATGCACGCGTATACGGCGAAACGATTCGGTACTTGGCGGACAGTAATTTTGGATACACATTTAGTTATTCTCGATGAGGAAACATAGTTAACGTTCGTTACGTTCATATCCAGCAAGCACAAATATGCGATAATGTATATACGTATTATTTTACCGATAATGACTTCTTTATGCCTTCCCTCGTTTTCCTCGTTTCCGGCTTATACGCAGACATCGGCTGATACGCTCTCTACTTCCGTTCCTTCGCGTTTTACCCCATCACGGGATTCCTACCGTCGATCCCGTCGAGCGACTATCTATCTCTCTCCCCTTCGCGCTCGCACACGACAATGCGATATAAATTACCGACCGGCGACGATCGGGAACGCTTACGCTACAGGTAGGACACATCCACATGTTAAAAATATGTTTAGTCTCGCTATTGGTAGTCGACGTCTTCATGCACGCACATTGTCGCCACTTATCGCCTCTCAGCGATTCCTCTCTCACTCTTTCTCATTCTCCCTCATTCTCTCGTTCTCTCACATTCTCTCTCCCTCTCTCTCCCTCTCTCTCGCTCTCTCCCTCTCGTTCACTTGCTCGCTCGCTCGCTCGCTCGTACAAGAAAAGCACCACTTTATAATACAAATTCGTCTCGTCCTTAACTGTCTAAGCCGCGAACGGAATTCAAGCTCGAGACCGCACGATCGAGTCCGCACGATCGCCGCTCTTCTTCGGGGGACATCGAGAGGACCGCTCCTCCTTCGAATCCGCGTCTTCCTTCACTACCTTCCTGCACGGGGGCCATTCATTGTTGAGACGCGTCCCGCATTCGCTGCCGGGCGGCCGGTATCCACTGTTCCGATAAGTAAGCCGACGTCGAGATTCGCGAGCGTCTAAGTACGACGTTCTTCAAGTATCGCGCGCGGGTCAACGGGTCCGGCCGGGCGAACACATACGTAGCGTCCGCGTCATCGTAACGTTTAACGAGGTCACTTCTCCTGGCTCTCCGCACTCTTTCCTCGTGTTTTTACCCTACACCACGAAGAAGGCTGCTACGTCAATGTAAAGCTATGTATTGACTAGTTTCTCTCACTCGATTCGCCCTCAACGACGAATGGCCGGTTCTCCGATTCCTCTGCTCTCGCCACTTCTTCGCCTCTCTCGTATTTCTCTCTCTCCCGCTCTTTTTTTTTTTCCTTTTCTTTTCTTTTGCGTTATACATACATATATATATTTATCTATAGTTACCTGCGTTAATGCGACGTGTACCGTCGCGAGTGCGTGTACGACGTGTGCGCGCGGTGCCACGGTCCGCCGTTTATTTAGGCCTCGAGCGCAAGCTCGACGAGCTTGCCGGCCTTGCGAACGTACCCATGGAATTCGAATTGCATCCGAATCTGCGAGCTGCTGAAGAAGAGCTCCAGCTGCGTCAACGTCACGCCGAATCTCCGAGAAGATCTCGCTGTGTCTCCGCCCTCTCCAGATTCGCAGTCTCGGGATCGGGTATACGTTCTCTCCCGGTTATCCCTCTTTCTTCTTCTTCTTCTTCTTCCTTCTCTCTCTCTCTCTCTCTTCGTTTCTCTCTGTCTGTCTCTCTCTCTCTCTCTCTCTTTTTCTTTCTCTTTGTCGCTATAAGGCTTTCGCGGATCTGCCAGTCACATTTCGGTCGCACAGCTGGTCCGTGGAGTGAATGCTTGGTAACCCGCGTTCTTCCGCGTGTTTAACGCTCTTACACACTATACCCTATCTCGCGGTGTATATATATTTATAATATATATGTGTACACGTGTGTGGATGCATATACACACTACAAACGCACACACACGTAGACATATATAATAACGTTATAGTGTTTTTGGCATCTTTGAAATACACAAATAGACTTTGGTATAAAACTTTTTGATAGTATTCAGTACGTTTATATATATGCGCGTGCATATACAGAGAGACGCTGCGCGCGTGCTGCAGCGGCTCGACCTTGACCCTCTCTCTTCAGCCGTCTCTCTCTGCTCCACTTTCTCTCTTTTTCCCTCTCTAACTCTTTCTCGTTCGCTCGTTGCTTCGGTTGTCGCTTAGTCGAAAGTTTGCGCGGCCTCGGACTGGACAATGTCCCCACGCGAAGGGGACGGGTACGACTGACTCGGTGCCAACGACGTATGAACGTTCTCTAGCACATCTTATCCAACCACCAGAGCTTACAGGACGGCGCACCTCTCCTCCTGCGTCGCTTCTTACTCGACTGGTCCACAGCCTTCTTCACGAACCTGATGTTGTACGGGTCCTCCGCGAGCTCGGGGTACTGCTGCACGTCGTGTATGTATTCGCCGTCGTAATTGTTAGCGATACCGTTCTTCTGTATCTCATCCTGTTCCGTGGCCATCCACTCGATCGACGTGGGTATGTTAGCCTTGAGCGCCTCGCGTTCCCGGTGCCAAGCCTTCCTCACCGCGCTCGTTTTCGCGTGATGCAGAAGCCGCTGCTTCTCCTTCTCCGCCGTCGTGCCGTAACGCAGATTTACCACGTAGCTGGCGCCGTGTATCTTCACGTCGATCAGCGAGCTGCTGCTGCTGCCGCTGCCGTTCTCGTTCTCGTGGAAGGTCGTGTTCACCTGACCACCCAGCCGCTTCAATTGGCCGCGGTCCTCGCTGGCCCGCCAGGTTTCCTCCTTCACGAAGTAGAATGCGTCCTGCTGCGCACTGTGCACGACAAACGTGAACGGCAAGAAGTACGAGCGGTTGAACACGGACGTGAATACGTCGCCGTAGATAGCGTTGGCGGTCGGCACGCTCGACACCACCGCTTGACCGTCGGCGGTTCTTGAGACCAGGATGCCTTTGCCGAACGGCGGGTCGGACGCCGCACCCAGGCGGCTGGGTATCAACTCGCTCGTGTCTTTCTTCAGGGCCGACCGTGGCGGCGCGGACAGGCTTGCGGCATCGCCGGAGTGCCTCTGGGCGATGTGCGCGAGGAAGCCAGACTGGACGCCCAAGTTGCGCGTTCGCTTCTTCTTGCCGAATATGGAAGTGCCCGGGCCGAGCGCCGGCGGTACGAGACTGTTCGGCAGCTCGTCCGGGAATAATTGCGGCGCCAAGCTCTTCAGGTCATACCCGAGATGCGACAGCCATGATATGTGATCTGGAATTAGATTAGAGCGCGTCAAGTATCGAACGATGCAAGCTGATTCGTCAATAATGTCGCAACAGACACCTACCAGTCGGTTGACTCGGTCTATCTGTGTGCCTGATGTCGATCGGATCGTTCCCGTTGAACCTATACAGATGTAGGTGCGTTGGCTTATCCACCCTGTCCAGGACGTTCTCCCATAGCGGCGACATCCACTGGCCGATCAGTGGATCGTAAACCTTCCCGTTTGGCATGTGGACTAAGGACGTCACCTGGAAAGCGAGTCACAACGTTAAAATATGATGAGAAGCATGCGCTTCGATTCTGAGACTGACTTGACTCCAAAGACTTGACTGATCAATAATTATAGACACAAGATTATGTCATCATTTTGTCTTGTTTCGCTGCAGTTTTTTTAATCATTACCTTGTTGTCGTCTTATTATTGTCTATCGTCATGTTTCATAAATTGGGATGTTAACGGATCCATAAAAAGTTTCATTTACCTGGTCCAAGAGTCCGCCGCAAAAATCAACCGGCAGGTATAGATAGGGGTTGGAGTCGTAAACGATATGGCCATAGGGCGAGCGCATAATCTCCCTGATGCCTTCTCCATACTGATTGAAGATCATGATGGGCGTACCGCATTGATCAGTGGCGATGTAGTACTTGTGACGGTACACTTGCGCGAATATGAGATGTCCCCGGTCGTCGTACACCAACGACATCAGTTTACCATCACGCGGGCTGTATATCTGGCTCACTTCGTGCGGGCGCTTCTGGTTGTTGTAGAAGAACTGCGTGACATTGCCGTAATTGTCCTTTCGCGTGGCTAAGCGGTCCAGGTGGTCGTAATAGTATCGCACGTCGAAGCGGCCGCGCTTGGTGGCGCGCACGAGCAGTCCCTTGGCGTTGTAATTAAATCTCTCCTCTCTCGCGTTCTGCACCACCAGACCCCTGTTGTCGTATTTGTAGAGGCCGTCGCCGAACTTGACTATCCGGTCCATCGCGTTGTATTCCATCGGGATCGTGTTACCGCGGTAAGTGAGCGACAGCATGTTACCGTTGGCGTCGTATTTGAAACCCCAAGGCTCTTGGGCCTCCACACCGGTCAGTTGACCATCGCAATCCCACGTGTAATTCTTCACATTGGTGTACGTGTTGACGGCGACGTTGCGCGTATATGTCCTCGTTTGATTGATGCGGCCGCGCGAGTCGTGAGTGAACGTCATCCTGAACACTTGCATGCGATGGATCGTCACGGTGACTTCGGTTTCCAGGAACCTGTCGTCTGTGGTACGCGAGAACAGCGCGGTTCCGTCGAACACGGTCGTCTCGTTCGATTGCGGCCGCGTCACTTTGAACTGGCCGACTTGCTCCAACGTGCCCGACCTCGTGCTGTAAGCCATAGTGTGCGGCGGCAAGGTCTGCCCGCCTATTCTACCCTGCACCGCGACCAGCCGGAAGTTGGAGTCGTACTCGAAGGTGAACTTGGCGTTGCTCAAGCCGGTCTTGGCGCCGAAATCTATGCGCTCCTCTACCAAGAGCCCTGCGCTATATTGATAGTCCCATTTGTATTCCACGTCCCTCTCGGAGTGTATCACCTCGGAGGGCAATCCGCTGTCGGTGTATCTGATCTCGCTCTTGCCATCCCCGTGAACCACTTCCGCCAGTTGACCCGACGTGTGGTATCGATAGACGATGCGAGCTCCGTCTCCCGGGAATACGGTTTGAAGCAGATTCCCGTCGTGACTATAATGCTGCAGATATACTCTCGTGCTGCCGGGCGGGGTGTACGTGACCCTGAGGAAGCCGAGAGAAGCTTGACAGGAGAAGGAGTGCTTGGTCTCCGAGGGCAGGATGATGTGTCGCAGCCCACCGTCATCATCGTATTGTAACGAGAACTCCCTGTTGCTGGCCAGCGTGATCTTCGACAGTATGTTGAAGTCGTTGTAGGTATATCGTTTCGTGCCATCTTTGCTGTTAGTGATTTCCGCCAATTGGCCATGACGGTCGTAGCCGTAGGACTCGTCGGATATGCCCCACTTCCAGCTCTCGATTCTGTTGAATCGGTCGTACGTTATGCTGAAGTTGTGGCCTTGCTCGTGCGGTTGCCAAACTAATGGCAGTCCCGCCAGATCGAAGGTCACCGTCAATAAGGGTGTGCCTGCTTTGTCGTAGAACGTCTCGCGGCTGAACGCCTGTTCGAATTCGACGCTTATGACCCTCGTGTCGTTCACCCAGATCTCTCTGTTGAGAGTTTGCTGGAAGTGGCTCACGTCCCCGACCAGATTGTACGTCGTCGTCATGGTATTCGTTAATTCGCCCAGCGATATCAACTGATAGCTCCACATAGGCAGCATCTCCGCCTCCACTGGCAGCGATACTTCCAGCAGTGGATGCTTCGTCGTGGCCGCGCTCAACACTCTGCCGCCACCCGGCAGGAAGGCTTCCAAACTGCTGTTTGTAAATGCGATCGCTTTCATCATCTTGGTACCTGCAAACAAAGAGTTGAACGTTATAGATTGGATAGAACGATATTATTCTTGTTAATATCGTTCTCCTGTAAAACATAGGATAAAAAAGAAAAAAACGCACGGGGAACTTTTCTTAATAATAGATTAAAATGTAACAAATGACAGATTAAGCGTTAAGCGTAACAATTGAATAACAAACAAATAATTCAAGTACGTACCATCGGTGATTGTCAACATTTTGGACTTTTCATTCTTCATCTTAAACTCCACGGATCGCTGCTTGTCACCCTTCGATAGGGCCTGCAGCGGAGCGGATACTTTAACCGACAGATCCTCGTCGTCGGACAAGTCCGACGACAGCTTCAATTTCTCGCCTGTGGGCAGAATTACGTCGGTGACGCGTCCCAGGCCGTCGTAATTGTAGATGTACGTTTCATCTCCCTAAAATTCGTAATAAAACGTTATCGAGTGAGTCGAATTTGTTCTGATTGCATTCAACGGGAATAGATCAAGTGATCGCCGTTTTGTTGTTTACAATCTTTCGCCAACGCCTCGGCGGTTACGTGTAGTATACTTTCCTGTCACTAGAGAACAAGCAGAAAACTGAAGCGAACTTTTTGACTGATCAGATACATTTGTTCAATTGAGGCTCCTGTTTCATCGCCATCTTCATTATTTACGTGACGTTGGGAGCGAGAAGACGCATTCAAAAAATTCTTGCAAAAAATACGTTAAAAATACGAAGCTTGATGCAAATGACACTTGTGATCAACCGAGCAGATTTGCAAAATTTCCATCTTACCCCCGATCGACGGAACTGTCCAGTCGAGCCGTCGTATCCCAAAGCAATCTCGGCCCTGCCGCGCTCGGACAGCTTCTCCAGGAAGCCGACCGCGGAGATCTTCAGCTCGGACTTGTGGTCCTGAGTGTTCTCGATGGAGCTGACGACGCTGCTATAGTCCCGCAAGAACTGGATCTTATTGCCCGCGCTGTCCGTCACCGTGGACAGCTTGCCGAAGCTCGTGTTCTTGCTGTACAAGAAGGAGTAGCGGGTCTTGCCAGACGTCAGGTCTTTCGTGGAGGTGTGCTGGCCATAACGATTGAACACGTAGACCTCGTTCGACGGTGGGAACGGGATGTGGAACTCCCCGCTCTCGTCGTGATTCGGCAGATACGGCTGGAGAGCCAAGATGTGGAGGCTACCTTGATCGGCCACGTGCAGGACCCCGTCCGGCGACACCGCCAACGCGGATATCGCGGTGAACTTGGCGTTTGACGACAGAAGTGTCTCGGTGCTACTGATGTCGTCCGTGCAGGCGCACGCATCCATGTCCTTGGTGCTGGGTGTCGTATTGTTGCACTCGCATTGACCGCGCAGTCTCTCTTGCTGCTGGCCGGCAAAGTGCGACATTTTCCCGGACGAGTCGACGATCCTGATGGAGTTGACCCGGTGGGAGTCGCGATCGGCTATGTACAGCTCGCCGGTTGGGCTGAAGCCGACGGCCAACACCGAGCCCAGCACCTCGTCCGACTTCTTCGAGTTCACCGTAATCGACGAGTTCAACTTCGGCAGCTCGCCGTTGCCGTTGACGTTGCTGTTGGCACTGCTGGTGCAATGAAGAGGCGTGCCAGCAACCACGCGCACCTTCAGGTCGCTCGTGAGCTTCAGCACCAGCCGGTCGTCGATGAAGTGCAGAGATCCGTCCAGCGGGCTCAGGGTTAACCCGGTCGGCCACTGCAGCTGGGCCTGGTGCGCGGGAATGGCGCCGGTGCAGGGTGCCGGAGACCAGTGATTGTGATGGCCGTGGTGTCCCACGAGCGTGTGAATGATGCCGCGGGGATCAACCGCGCGAATGTTGGTTCCGTCGGCGATGTACATCGTTTTGTCGGCCGCGATTGCGATTCCTGTGGATGACGGAACGTGAAGGGCCGTCGCTCTCGGTTGCGCTCGTATCGTTGGTTACTTCGCGGACGCGATGTATCAGGTCGCCCGACAAATTCGTACGGGCTTCAACACGTGTCTCGCTATGAGCGTCGCGTAAGCTGTCAAAGTGATTGAAAGTGTACGAACGCGTATAGATCGTTTGAAAAGTGGCATCTCAACGCGTCAGCTAGTAAATAGGTTCGCTCGTTTTCGAGGAACTTCTGAACTAGTGCGCACTAGTGCAATAAGTCGGAGTGAAAGAAAGTATACTTGTTTCGTTCTAACTTATCGCACTAGTTTGGAAGTTCCTCGAAAACGAGCGGACTTAATGTTTGCTCGGGATCGGTTGAGTTTGCGCGTTGTTACCGAGTCGCGGAGATGGAAGATAAGAAGGTACATTTTCAGCATGTGATGTTTTTCCACCGCAGTCGACGGAACAAAACGCCGTACAGACGACGGAAAAATTGGTAGAGGGTACGCAGGCGTAGGCAGGCCATTGCTCATCAACCGCTCGGAAGTGGTTCGCTTACTTTAAAGCGGGTAATTTTCACCTTGACGCGGAGCGTTGAAGACCTTCGGCCGCGGATGATGGCCAAATCAAGGCGTTGATCGAAAATAACTCACAGAATACCACACAAGACACCATCAAAGAGCGATCGGTTCTTCTCAGGCAATCCAATACGTGAGCTCGTGATCTCGTGACGTCACTCGAAATTACCTTGACAGAGCGCACACGCGAATTTGCCATTATTTTACCTTTGGGATGAGCCAGCTTCGCATGGATGGCCGGGCCTTCGTCACCGCAGTGACCTTCGTCGCCTGGAATGCACCTCTCGCCGCTTCCGACGACAGACTCGATATTGATGCTGGGGTCTTGGACTTGTTCCAATGAGAGGGCTTTCAATATTTGATGCTTCTCCGGATCACTGATGTACAAGTGGCCGTCGGCCGGCGAGATGCACAAGTAGTACTGATACGCCACTTGAGTCGCGCTGCAAGAGATCGTTAAAGGACTCGATATAGCGCGCGCTCGAGTCGCGTGTCCAACGATGGACAGCGCGAGTCCTGCGGTGTCGGTCGAGCGCAGTTCGCGGAACTCGCAAAACTCGGAGGATGTGAACTAAATAATAAAGGATCAAAGCTGCACAGATCCGCGTGATCAACGGCAGCTGGCTTGGAAAAGCCAGCAAGAGTCCGCGCGAGATATATCGAAGCTCATTAGATCCGCAAATCAGGTGTCGAACGGGTCCTGAAAGATCCTGAAAGAGTCTGGACCCACCTCGGTAGAAAAACTCAGAAAAATTTAACGCGAATTACATACATCGGACTTCCGCCATGTTTGAAGTATGCTTCGAGTAATTGCTGTGCATTAATTTTCGGGTAATTCAACAAGAATTCTACAAGGATTTCCGTTGAGTCTTCGAGGAGTTTGTTCGACACCCCGATTCTTATTTTATCCGTGAATCTAACGAGTTCCGCGCGTATCGACGTCTTGCTAGGACCTTATTAGCTCTCTCAACCTCCGCTATTGATTTCTCAGAATACCTCAGGATCAGGACGGTGTAGATCTTTCCTTCGGGCGTGATCCGGCGCACGAGGTTGAAGTCCCCGACGTAGATGCTGCCGTCGGGCCCGCTGGTGAGCGCCACCGGGGTGAGAAGCCTGGCGTCCTTCGCGAGGCCGTCGCAATTCTGACACACCAAGCTCCTCTGCAGGCCGGTGCCCATAACCACCTTGACGGTGCGCGGGTACTGCTTAAAATGGAGGGTTGAGCCGTCGCCTTTCTGCAGGATCCCCTCGTGGAAGTTGTAATGGTGGTGGATATCGAGGCCCCAGCCGCCGATATCGGAGATGTCGACGTCGAATCCTTGCAGAGTGGCCGTCTGTGTCTCCCATATGACCGACGGGCAAGTGGAGTGCTGATAGCCGATTGAGATCCTCGCCTGCGCCACACCGTACACCTTCTGCTTGTAAACGTTCCTCTTGTTCCAGGCGAACGTGTGCGTCAGATTCGGATCGGCCTCGTACGTTTTCGTATGGAGCGAGCCTTCGATTTCCACGTGCACGTGTACGTGCGTCAGCGATTTCGGAATGAACGGCCCAGTCAGTTGCATTCTCACGGTAGAGAGGTAGCCCGCAGCCTGGCTGCTTTGATACATCAAGTGGAGGTTTGAGCCCGGAATAGCGATGCTTTCCTGCACGATCTGCAAGCGACGTTTAACGTCTGGTTAAAACATCGCCGTGGCGCCTGCACCTTTCTATTGCGAGGCTGCGCGGATTTGTTACACCGCGCTCCGATTTCGTTTCCATTTCTCGCTACAGGCTCATTCGTTGATGACGAATTGTACATCATCTGCATCGCGATCATTATTTTTCCGACTTTCGAGCCGTCGCCCCAGATGAAATCGCATCTTTGCGAGACTGAGATCAGGGCTTTAGTAGAGATGTGCGAATCAAGAATTTTGATGTCAAATCGAATCGAGTCGAATCTCATTTTTTAAATTCGAATTCGAGTCGAATCGAATGAAATCGAATCGAATCATTAAAAAATTTAACATGACTGTTAAACATGCAAATAACGATGGAAGATTTTAATATGAAAGGGAATATTGTAATGTTGTAATATCATCTTAAAGTAAAATATATTGTTAAATATATTGAAGTAGTTTATGATTAAGTTATTAATTATAAGTTAAGTTAATTAATTACAAGTTAAGGGTTCAAACATACAGGCCCAGATGGCCCGTTTTGTAGCTGATGTACGCAAACGATAATGTATTTGATTCCTATTCGAATTATTCGGATTCGGATTCGAATTCGAACAGTTCGCACATCTCTAGGCTTTAGTTTTGAAAGATTGTGCGATTTTCGTTTTTCGTCACCCCGAGGGAAAAAAATCTAAGGAATGACGCGTCGATGGGTGTCGCGTCAACGTATTTAATTAAATCCCAATTCTTCTTTTTAATATGTGGAACGAACTTTATGTTTTCACGGAGAGAAAGCTATAGATTTAAGAGACATTTGCACATTTTCTAATTTGGAAAGAGATCTTTTCTCGATGAAAAAGATAATGTATGATATTATTAGCATAAAAGCGAAAACGGAAACTCGCGGAAGTTGCGATCGTTTTAGATAGATTTTCATAGAAATGTCATCAATGACAATATATATTGATTGACGATGATGATAATAATGACGATTGACGTAAAAGATATTCCTCAAGTATAAATTTCCAGAATTCGCCCGTACGTCACGGTGGCTTGCATTCAAAGTGCGAATCCTATTTTAGCCTTCCCAACTGTCACGTATATTTGGACAAATATGGTTGTGGATACCGCGGATGGTTGTCTGAATCTGTCTGGAACAGTAACAATGCCACGGACGAAAGATCAGAAGAAAGAAATTATGACCGCTCGCGTCCGCACACGTCAGGCGCGTTTTTGCCCACAAGTACGTTCTTGGTACCCATCGCAAGTGAACGCACTTCGCATTTTCTCAAATCCCTACTTCCTTCGCGTGCGTGAAACCGTTTCCAAGGGAGAAATTCACCTGACTCTCCGCGAAGACCAGACTCTTGCCGGGCAAAGCACCAACTTTCTCCGGCATCCACGTGCTGACGATGACGGGCCGCAGTATCTCGTGGTCGTGCTCCAAGCACGGGCCGTGCTCGCTAAATAGTCCCATCGAAATTCCTGGGAAGCCTATTATGTTGTACTCCATAAATAATAAGAAACTCAAAACTGCATAACACTCAAGGACGGAACAAAGACGGCACACACGTTCAACAGCTCCGGGATCAGCGGCGTTTCAGCGAGGACACGCGCGCGAAATAACGCAACCGCTACACCCCAATCGCGCCGGAAGAGGCTAACCCCAATCGCATATTATCCTTCCGATGAAATTTTCGGAGGAAGCCACGCTTCCCCGTCGAACTTGCTCGTTTTGTTATCCGCCGGCACGTGCGAGGGACTCGCGTTGACCGAGCACGTGCGAAACTTTGCGGCGCTGATAAGTAACGCGACGAGAGATACATGTGTGGTATGTAGCGGGTGGCCGGTCGCGAGGACGAAAAGAAAAACCGCGATACATACCGAGAAGAAGGAAAGAAAGAGAGAGAAAGAAAGCCGATGCTTACCCACTGCCGGGCTCGGCGGCTGGTTGGATTTGTACAATTCGCCTTCCTTGCTGAGGGTCATCACAACGGGCGGCAGGACGACTATCTGATTCCAGGGTACGAAGACGGTCCTCGTAAGAGGCATGAAGGGGCTGCGCTGGAATTGAAGCGTCACGGCGCCTCCGCCATTGACCAGGACGTCGAACCTGATCAAAGTACGTAAATGCATTTCGAAGTCCATTGCCGCCGGCATTACGTAGGATCTGACACAGGTCGATCGAGATAGCGCGCGTGCTGTATTCGCGAAGGAATGCCCGACGAGTCCTCGGAGTCCTTAGACTTGAAAGATGCGTGCCTCGCGAGAGCTTTCTCATCGCCACCTGATTAGCTTGTCGGCTGCTGCACGACGAGGTGGTCCAAGCCGCCCCGACTGCCACTTTTTTTATTGCGTTCTCGACGAGATGAAATCTCGCGCGCGCGAGATATATTCTTATCTCTTGCGCAGACGCAGTCAGCTTCGCTGCGACGGGCGGCATACAAATGCTTCCGGTCCGTGAGAAAAATAACGCGCGTTATTTTACCAACGATCCGTCGGCGGAAAGTTCGATATTTTATTCCTCCGCACTGTCTCTACTTTATTTTTCCCCTGTCTTTCCATCGTCAAAGGCCGGCGTTAACGAAGGCGGGCTCGACGGCGTGATAGCGTGTGTGTATGTGTACGTTGTTGAGAGAAACAGCGATTGCTCTGAAAGTATCGGCGAAACGCGTAGGATTATTACGTAATTACGCGTTGTACTTATCGGCGTGAACAATGAGCGGGCTTAATTTTTGCGCGCTCACGCGCTTTTCACAATTCCTTCCTCTCTCAGGCCGTTCGTTATTTAAGTTTGTAAAACTCGGGCACTCGGGTTTAAAAGTGTACGCGCTGCGCGATTCAATAAAGTATATATATATATATATATATAAAATATCCTTCCTCATATAAAATTACCGACTTCTCCGGAAGTTCAGGCGGCGAAACAAAAAAAAGTGCGAAACGCCGTTTTAACGGGATTTACAACGTAAACGACACTTATCGCATTAAAAATGTAGCCTCGGCCAGCTTTACACACACCGGCGCGTTGCGTTGGCACTGTGGTTGCAATAAGTGCGAAATCATCTTCACGCGCTCACCGTGTTACGGCGATTTCGATAAAAATCAGGATTCCTCGCAGCGGGATAATTTCGCCGGAATCTGCGGTATATTGTATTTTCGTGTCGCGCGCGCATTAGGAAATCATTGAAAATAAAAGTCCGGGGGGCGACACGAAAAACGGTGATCCGAATAATGCACTAACGCTGCCACTGCGATAACGGCACGATCGAGAGTCACGCGTGTTAAATCGCGTGTAACACGTGCGCCCCGCGCGCTTATGTATTCCTTTTTTGTTTTACGTATATGCGTGTATCCGCGAGAGAGGGAAAATTATGCTGCGAATATAGACGCGAGCGCGCGCGGTCCCGGCCGTTGAACCGGCACGAATTGAATCGGCAGAATCCCCAAAAGTTTCATACGAGTGAATTCGGTCGATACGCGAACATCTCCCATGATGCATTCACGATGCGCCGAGCGCCACGAACTGAGCGTACGTAGGTTTGCGCGGAGTAATTAGTAAGCTTTCGACATCATTAGCTCGGGCTTTGATGTGGTCTAGTATCCCAACTCCTCCGCTTTCCTGTTTCAGAATTATTCTCGCCAGGATTACTGTATACCCCGCCTGATATAGTCATTGCCGGCTTTCACCGCCCGCCTTCCCCTTTCATTACAATGCAGGCTTGATTCTATCGCGCTTGCTTGTCCAGCTCGGGCCGGACATGTCGCGCGCTCATCATGCGCAAATGCTAATACGGCGACTAGCGCGCGTGTTGTTTGTCCCGCGCGCGCGCGCGCGCGCGCGATATAACCGCGGCCCGCGTTGCGAGGAGGAAAAAAGTGTTTGGTATTTGCAGCTATAACGCGCGCGCACATAGCGCGTGAATTCCCGTCAGGAGGGCCATTTGTTGTAGCAACTGTTGCCGCAGTGTTAGTGATAATAACCTTACACACACACACACGTCACCACCATCACGCGGAAGAGGCAATTCCGTGGGTGTAACTGAATTTTCCGTCGCCCGGGAAAGACAGGGACCGAATGGAAAACTCGCTCGCAGCGGCGGGAAGATTCCCGCCGGAGGTTCCTAATCGCTCAGTTGTTTCGAGCCACCTCAACCGCGCGAGTTTTAACGCGGCTGAATGTGTTCGGCCGCATTTTTTCGACCCCGCGCGCGCCAACGGAGATATCGCCGGCGAGTTCTCGCCCGGTGCCTTATTCAGTTACGCGCGAACCGACGAATCCTTTTTCTTTTTGCCGCGCGTACGATTTTCTTCGTTAGGACAGCGGGGAGATACAGCTGGCGCCGGAAGTGACTGTAATTTCGGCGAGATTAACCATTTTTCTCGCTCAGTTCTCGCGATGCAGAGCGCAACGACTCTTTCCGCGACGGCTCCGAAATATGTGAAGAGACGGGAGGAGCCGCAATCGCTGCTGCTAGCTGCTAGTAAAATGACTAAATACGAGACTGCGAGTCATGCGGATGCGCGATTGCGCGTGACTAGGCTTCACAGCGCAGTGTTTCATTTTATGGTTGTTGATAGATTATCAAGCGAGAAGCATTTTTCCACGGATACGCTCCAGCGATCTCACATGCGAATGCCTTTTTACGTGGAAATGGCACGCGAGAATTCGCAGCGTGTCGCTTCTCGCCTCCGACGTCGCTACTTTAAACGTACTTGTTAGCGCATCGTTACATAAGTTTTCACTCGCGACTAACAACCGCATTTTTCGGCTCTCATCGTCTCAGTATACCTTCGCGTTTATTTGCCGCGGGTTTTTTTTATTTGTTCCTCTACGCAAACCCCGAATACGCGACACGAAGACGCGCTCGCGAAGACGTCGCGCGTCTCTGTGATGGCACGATATACCATCGGACTGGCAGACACGTTCTCACGTTGGCAAGATACGCGCTCGAATATTTTCGGAACGATCGTGTGTAACGAGCGCGTATTTGGATTCTACCCGCAATATCCGTCATTTACGTGCGCGCGTCGTTACGAGTGCCCGCCATAATCGGGCAAATCCCTCTTTCACAATAATATTATGCCCCAGTAATAACTACGCCGGCTCTCAAAATGTGAACTGCACAATTGCCTGTGTGCGTGTGTAGTAGTGAGCGGTTATTAGCGCGAGTTATCATCGTTCGTATTACTTCTACTACGACCGTTTCACTTCGGCAGCCGGAAAAGCTTAAAAGGATTTAAGCCCCCGAAAAGACAGCCGACATCGTTTGATCCTCGCGCTCAATTTCTTGCGACTCACTTGAGGCGCGCCACGAGACGGTCAACCGACCTCTCTCTCTCTCTCTCTCTCTCTGTTTTCCTTACTCAAGCGGCGAGTCATCGAAAGCTCACAATTTGCACGAGTCTTGTTAACCGTTGAGGGCCGAAAGAGGAACATTACCTCGGCTTATTCGAAGCTCCGCGGGCCACTGCAAGTCTGAGTACGTGATTTTTATACGCCTAATTTTTATTCCCTTTGAGCGTCTCTCTCGCGCCTTGCTTGAAAGCAGCGAGTTTAAACGTATTAGATCGCGAGTGAATCGGTCAAAGTAATAAAAACCCTCGGATTCAGAGTGCAGCGCTTCAAAAAGCGGGCCTAAGGACTCTCTCTCGGTTACATCCGTTTCTCTTGTTCGTCCCGAATACAGCAGGGCGCACGGCAGTCGGGAGGAACGAACGTGTGCTGGCTGGTCGGGTGAAAAGTGTGAATGAATGGTCGATCCTTACCATCCGTCTGCTCTGGTCAAGGTGAATCCAAAGCGCGAGTCTCTGTCCACGGACACCCGGATGCCTACTATTCCGAGTCCTTGTTCGGTAACAACTTGGCCTCGCATCACCGCAACTCGACTGTTACAAATTATAGATATATCGCAGTCCACTGAAGCGGGATCGTTTCGTCGACCCATTAATCCGCGCGATGCTGATTTAAAACGAAACATTTTCGCAATCACACTCGCCGCTGTTCGGAATGTAATCTCGCGCGAGCGCGCCCGCCCGTCCGGCCGCCCTAAAAAGCGGAAGCTCCGCGTTCTACCGCGGAGAAAAAAGAAATCGTGCATCTCCTCGATGGGGTGCTTCCCGCCGCTCCCCCTCTCGGAAAATAGTCGTACCTTCGTTGATTCGCGGCATCGACCCTCTATTTTTTTAAGTCTAAAGTCGGGATTTTTTCCAGCCCAATCCAGCCGTCTAATTTCAACGGACCTCTTAACGTTCAGTTAACGTTCAGAGTTGAATCACCGTTTAATGCCGGGACAGATGGCTGACTCTGGATGACGTTCTCTGATTGTCTCGGTCTTCAAGTACGAATGTCGAGACTTCTTCAACATGAAACGTACGCGTACACGTGCCATGTCGAGAGCTTAAATATTCGAATCTCAGGACCGGGCAAGAAGAATGTTCAGAGTCGAGTGTACAATCGCGGTGTTCTTTCCGTTTCTTCCGCGGATCGCGCGGATCGACCTCACGTGACACGTCCCGCGCGCGTCGAGATGAAAGAATCTGAAATGCACGCGAATTACTGGGCGATCCAGTTTTCTACTAGTGTCGTTTGCCGGTTAACGGAGCGTCGTTAATGTCCGTTTAATTAACCCGGATAACGCGATCATACTTCTCGGTCGATGCGCGAGCAAGTGTCTTTACGCGGGCGCGGACGGGGGCGGCAGCGCGGGCGGGGGCGGGGGCGGGGGCGCGGGCGCGGACGCGAGCAATCGATTTCGCCTGTTAAATCAGCTTCCGCGGTCAACGGTTCAATGCGATCCAATATTCTCACTTCGCTGCCAATACAATCCGCAACTCCATTCGGCCGACATTCGACGGCCGCGTTGCCACGTACAAGGGAAGCTAATGCCTCTGGCTGAATCGAGGAGCGATACAAATTGATTTTACAAATAGAACAATGCCGCGTAGGCGAGGGGTGGCGGAACGAGGGCGGAGAAGGGGGTGGGGTGTCGGCGGCGAGGGCAGCGGAACACGCGCAGTGCGTCGACGATGCATTGTGCTCGCGAAAATCAGCATTCGGTAGTGGCGATGGCAGCGAGGCGGGAACATTCTTCTCGGCACTGACTTTCGGGATTTTCAGAGACCAGAGAAAAAAAAAAAAAACGAAAAGAGAAGAGAGAAAATGGAGAAGAGAGACATAATCGTCATGTGGCAAATGGACGGGGGCGGGGAAGGGCGGGAGGGGTGGGTGGGTGGTGGTGTCGGGGGTGGCGGCAGGGATGATTCGTACGGAGCCGGGAGAATTATCTCGTGAGAATAAAAGACATGCAGTCATGTTATATAGATACGTAGTAGGCGTGTGTGAGATATATAATATGTAATATAATAACAGGCGTAATATATGAACTCTGAAGGGGCGGGGATAGCGGGCTGGTGGGTTCTTGGCGAGAGAGAGAGTCGGAACGTTTGAAGCTGAGTATCTTTAAGCGATCTGTGTAGTGCTGGATGTGAGGTCGACGTACATACGATGTACATACATTATACGTACATACGTATATACATATAATGTATATAGACATATGCGACATGTCGGGTGTGTGTGTGTGTGTGTGTTCAGGTATCCGTGTATGTATATATGTAGGTAGTTTGTTACACCGCGTTTTGAATTTGGTCGGCCACTAATGCGACGCGACACGTGCGACACGCGCGATGATACGCCGTGCAACAAACTATGTATCCGTTTGTGCGTTCGGTATGTAGGTGTGTGTGTGTGTGTGTGTGTGTATGTGTGTGTGTGTGTGTGTGTGTGTGTGTGTGTGTGTGTGTGTGTGTGTGTGTGTGTACATACACACACATATATATATATATATGTACGTATTATGTACGTAACATACACATATATATATATATATACGTGTATATCTACCGGTCTCTAAGGGATTGCGTATGGGGACATATTCGTTCTTGGAGGATCGCGCGTGTCCCAACGCTGCGAGTGACATCGATGGTCGCGTCACACGTTGAACACGGACGGCCATCGACCATTTCCGCGAATCGAGTTTGTAGGTTTCGCGGCCGTACCATGTCCGGAGTAACTTGAGCTCGATTCTTACGGATTCTCAGTGATCTGACTCTTTCTTCGTCGAATGAGAGAAGACAAGTTCGTCGAGTATAAGGCTACATTCCTGTCAATTTGGCGTACAAGACTGCAAGTCTGCCGAAGCTCAATACCGACATCTTCGTCCATATTGATGGCTCATCTTCTCGATAGCTCGTGCGGTAGCTTGGAAATCAATATAGATCCTATTTGCACACACGCAATATAGTCGAAAGGAGGATTTGCTTTTGCAGCTTTTAGATGTTCGTAAAAGAAGAATGTGGCCTTATTCGAGCTTGGACGGACTAATAATATAAACCAGTAATCAGTCAGACATAATGATAGACTTCAGACATTTTAAAACATAATGCGTAATTATTTCGGCACTAGACAAAATGGTTCTCGCTCTCGTTTCCAAAGGGAGCTGCAGACTTTACCGAGAGGAAGCAGTTGGGTTTCGCACGAGGTACTTTAATTTACCAAGCTAGGACTCGCGTCGTTGTTTCGCCCGACACGACACGGTTCATCCGATCGGTGTTTACCTGAGACGCGAAATAAACGCAGCTTCCATCGATCGTCGCGTTTTTTATCGTCTCTCAAGGCGGTAATTTCTGTCCATTTCTGTCTCACTTTCGCCTACGCGAAGACTCGAATTGCGACATCATTATCCGCACCGAGTTCGCACTTCACCTCGTCTATCGATTTCGGTCGCTGACCGTGCCGCTGTTCCGGGTGACTTGAGGATCAAACATTGTCGGAAGGAAGATAAGGGTGTAGACACGGGGCGGGCGCTGATCCTCCAAGTGCGAGCACAGCAAGGTGGCAGGCACAGTCGTCACTACTGTACGTCCAAACCCATAGTGAAATGGTAAACAGAAACAGAAAAATGGATGATCCTCGAATGCACCGAGATCTCTAAAGGCAGTCATCGTCAACCTATATGCAGATAACGGCAAACAAAAGAAGAGAACGTACACGCGCGCGCGACGCGTACACCTAACGCCGTCGAAATTATTGATCTGGCTTTTTGCGTTACTTCTTTCCTTTCTTTCTTCTTTCTTTCTTTCTTTCTTTCTTTCTTTCTTTTTTTCTTTCTTTCCTCACCGAGTTTACGAGCGAATGATTGTCGGCGATATCACCGTTTCTTTATCTCTATCTATCTATCTATCTATCCGTCTATCTATTTTTCTCTCTCTCTCTCTCTCTCTCTCTCTCTCTCTCTCTCTCTGTCCTCTCATAAATCTTTTCCTCGATTTGTTCGTCTATTCTGTTTCTCCCGCTTCGCCTTCTTTTCCATCGTTTCATCTCGCGCGAACGTCGGGAACGTTACTTTCCAGAGAAACACCAACACGTACGAGAGATCGCAAATTTTCCAACGGCAATGGTCCAACGCACAAGAGTAAACGTTCCTCGTCTTTAATGTATACTCCGCGCCAGAAAGAAGCGTCGTTAACTAGTAATAGAGCGGGGATCGCGATAGAGACGGATGTGGTAGAAACGTGGATCGGTCGGGTTACGGTTGGCATATGGTCCGATCATGTCGGTGGGTTTTCGATTTCATCGGATATCGGATCAAGACAGACACAGGGCGTTGGTGTCGGTGGGGGTCATTGGCACATTTTAGACGGGTGATAACAGACGCAGACAAGGGACAAGGAGGGACGGTCCTTCGGGGTCCTTCTTCTTCAACTGTACGGTACCGATTAGCGATACTTGCCGATCCGTCGATAGAACAGAAAGCGCACACGTACACCTGTTGAGCTTATTATCTCGTGTCCGTATCGTAGAAATATATATATATATATATATATGTATTATATATATATATATATATATATAATATACATATGAGACAGAAAAAGGAACGGATAAGAAAACAGAACGCAACAGTCGTTCACGCAGGAGGCGCGCAATAAGGTCAGCGTTTCGTGTGTAAAATGCTAGGACGTTCACTATAAGACAAGTTCGACAGGATGATGTACATAAAATGCAAGCCTGGCAAACACAAACAACACAAGACCAGGTTGATGAAAAATCGTTACACGCTTCGTAACATACTATTACGTGTACATCAGTCATGGCTAACGCATCTAAGGGACAAGAAGACAAGACATAACAGAAAAGGGGTGACAACGATCTCACGACATATCACAGATAACACAGAGACAATTCGTACGGTTGACTTTATAAACGTATACGTGAAGAGAGAGAGCTCTCGCCCATGGACAGAGGCTCGGATGATGCGTACAAGCGTGTGATAACAACTCGTCTTGATAAACAGCGAGATCGCGGCGCGAGAGGGGCGCGCGACGACGAGACCCCCGAGATCGCGGAATCGCGGAAAGGTCTTTCGGAAAGGGCGCGATTAAACCCCGGTCCCGGATCCGCGCTTCTGACGTGGTGGACTTGGCGTGAACGAGCGGAGAGCAGACCGAAGAGAGAGAGGAAAAAAAGAAAAAAAAGAAAAAAAAAGTAGGTTACCGTGAATATCCGCTATAAATTCGATATCGATGTCAGGAGGATTGTTTCTCGTTCTTGTATGTTTTTTACCCCCCCCCCTCCCGCTCCTGCCGAAGTCCATGGCGTTTTTATTTGCGAAAACAGGCATTCGACCGTATTTTTAGAAAAATATTCCACGGATATTCGACGGGAGAGAGAGAGGGAGAGAGAGAGAGAGAGAGAGAGAGAGAGAGAGAGAAAGAGAGAGAAGGTGAAGGGGGGAAAAGGCACGTATCATCTAGTACGCGTATCTCTCTCTCTCTCTCTCTCTCTCTCTCTCCCCATCTCTCTTTCTCTCGAGTGGGACACAAACCGGGGTAGCGCAAAAACCGACCACTCCTGTACGTATCAACGCGAGAGCGTGGCCATGGGCCGCGAAAGTGAATAAAGACAAGATAGGGTATAGACAGGTGGTAAATAGAGAGGCTGAGAGAACGGACAAAGTATATAGAGCGGGGGGTGTCGGATGAGAGAGATGAGAGACAAATAAGCGAAGTGTGATCAAACACTGGCGAAACGCAAATAATCGTATAATGAGAAATGATAACAGGCTGTTACATGGGCGGCGTATAGACAGGGGAAGACAGAGAGAAAGAACGAAACGTATGTACTAGGAGAGTAATGACAGTAGGCAGGCTAAAGGTTCGATATATAAATACATATGTGTTACATATTAATGGGTCATACGAAAGACATGTAAGATGAATGTACGAGCGAAACGAGCAATAGATGACACTTTTTTGTTCTTTTCTTATTCTTTCTTTTTCTATTTTTTTTTTCTGCTTTTGCTTTTCTTTCTTTCTTTCTTTCTTTGCTAATATTACTTTTTTTTTGCTTGCTTGCTTGCTTGCTTGCTTGCTTGCTTGCTTGCTTGCTTGCTTTCTTTTTGGATAATGAACGATTAGCGAGAGCTTGAGCTGCAACTTACCGCGGTGTAAAGGAACTCCAGAACGTACTACGTGTGGGAAAAACCAACGAGAAGAAAGGGCGTTACCACGGTCACAGAACCCGCGTTTACGGGCAAAAAAACGGATACGCGTGCGCAGCATTGCGCGAGCAATCATCTCATCGCGATTGCTCCGAATGGCTTGCTTGCTTGCTTGCTTGCTTGCTTGCTCTTTTTCTCTTCGTTTTCTCTTTTGCTTTTTCTTATTTCTTTTTTTTTCTTTTTTTGCCAAAGATTTTCTCTCCGCTGCTCTTTTTTCCGCGCACGCGGCCGATCGCGTGCGCCGGCAGCGAACAAGTATCGCGTCAAGTATCCGCGTCGATCTCGGCGCGATCAGGACCGGACGCGGCGGCCGGCTCCGGTCTCCGGTTCCGTCCCGGCACCGGCTGGACCGGTGCACGGGGGTCACACGAGTGCTCCTCGCAATGTTCCGCACGCCATTACAGAAACAATAGACGTAGACACACACTAATCAAGCGTACCCATCATACACGCGATCCTTCCAGTCACGCAACATGAACGCAGTCACTCTCGGACTCATTCAACATAGAGTGGTATACAATGTGACAGACACAAGTTGGAAACTACGCAACGTACACACATATGTATAATGATACATAGGGCCCGGAAACACGACGGCTGAATAACCGGCCGTAATATGTTAATACGCGGCGTCTCGTTTCGCCGACGGCCGGGCTGCCCCTTCCTCTGACACCGTCCTTGGCGTGGACATCCTGACGGAGCGAGCCGACGGAAACTCTTATCGGTTCGGTCTAACCAGGGTCGGAAGGATCGCCCGCGCGGACTGAACAACGAGAGGAGATTCCATCGGCGTCGATCTAGGGCCCAGGCTGAGAGACGATTCTCGAATATTGATTACTCTGTCCGAGCAACCTCGATGCCAGTCTGAATTCCTGATTCATCACCATCGCGAGTACTTGTACTACCTGCGGAGCACCTCTCTCTCTCTCTCTCTCTCTCTCTCTCTCTCTCACTCTCTCTCTCTTTATCTATCTCTCTCTATCTCTCTCCCCCTCCCTCAGAGTCTCGTTCGGAGCGAATCTGGACTCTAGAAACAATCGCGAATGCCCTTTCCCTCTCTGTCCTCCTCCTCACGGAAGCGATACGCGGGCGTCTCTCAGCAGCGAGAAGACGATACCGGAATAACAGCCGTCCGTGTGAAACCCATGAATCTCGAGGACGAAAGAATGAGGATGACAATGCAGATAGCGTGAGAATCGTCCGTGACAAGTTCCCCCACGACATGTAAATGTACACGCAAAATTGGGAGCTCGGTCAATTGCGAGTGCGAGGGCTGCCGATGCGACACAGCGGGGGGAGAGTAGGCGCTTTAAAAGATACACAAAAATGTAAACTCGAAAAATTCGGCAAGAGTGAGAAACTCTTAAGGAAGCGAATCCTCGCGAAAGAAGGTTGCATATTGCGGATGGCCGTAAGTATACTCGGAGCAGCAATCGATATTCCAACATTGTGACGGGTGAACGATACAACGGACGGAAATGATGCTGTGTGACGCGCGATTGTTCGAATCTCATCGACGGCGGCGTGTGATACGCAGCGTACAACCGCGCAAGCGAAACGCACACAAGGGAAAACAAGAAAGAGAAAGAAAACGGCACGAGAAATTTCAAACTTGTGTCTACCATGTCTAGAAGTATTTGCACGAATGGTTGAGTCACGGCAACTCGTGTTCTTCGGCATCGATAGTTTAGTGCGGCGGACCTTCGCCGCGGATAATGTTGCAAATTCTCTCTCCCGGTCCTCTCGCGAGAGAGAAAGAGAGAGAAAGAGAGAGAGAGAGAGAGAGAGAGAGAGAGAAAGAGAGAGGAAGAGAAAGAGAAAGAGTGAGAGGGGGAGGGAGAGAGAGAGAGAGAGAGAGAGAGAGAGAGAGAGAGAGAGAGAGAGAGAGAGAGAGAGAGAGAGAGAGAGAGAGAGAGAGAGGAAGAGAGAGAGGAAGAGAGAGAGGAGGGAGAACTCGATGTTGCCTGTCCGACTCGACCATTCGTGCGCTTTATCTATGAACTCCTTTCTCGTAATCGCTTAACGAATGGCCTGATTATTGGGGCGCCGGAAGTGTAATTTTGAAAATGTATCTCTATCCTCCCTTACGTTATTATACCGCGCGCAGGCCGAGTACCGTTATGTATCTCATAACGATCACACACGAACAGTGCCTAGAGAGTACGTTAACGCGTGAGAAATGAATTGGAAGTCAGATAAAGTAAGTACAAAAGCAAGTTTCTCCAGCATATTCTCGTGTTATGCAGACTTTCACGTCGTTCACAATTCCGTAGGCGGCACGGAGCCTCTTTTCTTTTTCCGGTCTTCGGCTCTGTGGGGTGATTGGTGATTTGGTGGTGGTGGTAAAGGGGTACACACAGAGGAGAAACACTAGACAAAATACACGATTTCCCCCGAAATGCCTCCGCGGCCTCTTGCAGCGAGGCTCGCGCAAGTATCGATAATACCTCTCCCAGTGCCGAACAAAGAAAGATGTCTCAAAGGATCTCCGGATCTCGAAAAGTTATGCACTCTCGGCACTCCGCGGGTCCTACCCGGCGAACGACCTCTCTCTTCATCTTCCGCGCCGTCTCGCCTGAGACATCGTTTCTTGCGGGTGCAAATGATCAGTCGCTTCGGCCCGAAGTAATTGCCGATAATCTCTCGTCGAGTGTGCCGGAAGCAACGCGCTGAAAGAGCCGCGCAAACTACTCATCGGACGCACACGTTTTTCTCTCCTCTTTTCTCGTTGTCAAGTCGACGACGCGCACGGTGTAAATATGTGTTGCAATATTCCGTATTAATCTGTCAAGTGGAAATCAAATGTCATTTATTGCGGATACGACAGACGCGGTGCATTTACTCGTCCGTTTATTTATTTATCGCCGTAGTGTCGGTGCATGAATTGATAATAGCACACGCACGCACGCGCGCACACACACACGCCGGCTGGAGGTCGGAATTACTATCGAAATTATTATCGAGCGCGCTCGTGAGCCGTATAAAATTATTGCAGTCGACCGGGGGGGGCGGGGGGCGGGGGGCGAGGGTACCCTTTGATTGGCAATGCTTCCGAGATGATTATCGATACAATCGGCATTCGGAGGAGGAAGGGGGTGAAACACTGGGAAAAGGATAGTTAGAGATTTGCAGGGTGTCACCCACCGGGGGCACTCTCGATATTTTCAGCTGTCACGGGTGTGTTTGGATTCGTGACGAGTCGATCAAATTTGTAATACGATTTTTGCGTCGTTCAATGGCCGCTCACGATGGGGGGAGACACGAATGCAATAAATAATTAATCGCGGTATCTCCATTCGCGAAATAAATACTTGCGACACATAACGCACGGACTCCGTCCGTGAAGTGATAGTCTCGACGCGCGTTCGATCGATAAAGTATATTTCGTAACTGCGGCTTGTGCAAAATCAGACGACGGTATCGCCGATTCGTTTTCCGCGTCGGCGTTGCGCCGCCGATCGTTCGGTCCGTTCCCAAGAAAGAGCGCACACCGCATACAACTTGTCCGCGTACGAGGACAAAAGTTCGCCGATGCGCGGCTCGTGTTTGTCGCGGGCGTGCATTTTGTAAGCGCAAGACTCGCGTTACGCGTTACGGCGAGAAATTGGCAAGCTCGTTTTTACGCGTATTCAAAGCTGAAAATGCATTTTAACTCAACTCGATCGCGCACACGCGCGGAATTACTGCGACGCGCGCGCGCGCGGCGTATGATCAAGAATCGCGCGTGAGAAGAGAAAGGTATAATATAATAAACGCGCGCGAGAGAATATGTAACCCCATCGTAAACCGTTACCACAGATTGAAAACGCGCGCGCGTGCGCGCGAGTTGCACACACACACACAATCGTATTCATAACCCGATATAACCGCGTGCAGCCTGGCGCGATACGTCGCTATTGTAGCACTGTTCTTTTGTTTTTATTTCGTACATTAAATTCCTCAGTCCTGTAAATTGCAATTTCGACATTAATGACGCCCTCGTAGGACGTTGCACCGTTGCGCACTCCGTGGCACGGATCGCGGCGTGCCGTGTATGCACGTGGTGAAAAGGAACAAAAGTATCCAACCAAACACACGATGACACACGCGCGCGCACTTTCTGGCTAACGATAAGAACGAGAAAAGTAATGCGCGCGGTTGCATGAAGGTCGTAAAAAGGCCAAACTATGACACGCAGCTAGGCTATTTTATCTTCATTAATCGTTATATGCGGCACGTCCTTGCGATCGACCGAGCCGTCGCCGCGGTCGATCGGATGCGAAAACGCGACGACAATCAGCATTTGTCGCACTTCGAGTACGAGAGGCTGGGCTGCGCGCAGCGGCTTTCTCGGTCACTCGCGCGGACGTTATTCTCACTTATATGTGTGTATATATATATATATATATATATATATATATATATATATATATATATATATTATGAAAGTATAAGAGACTAAGCGATCTAATTCGAATTTTAATCCGTCCAAGTGGGAAATGATCGATCTTACCTTTCCGTGTACTCGTCCATGTGAGCGTAGCTCTGTACGCTGTTCTCCTCGACGAGGAACTTGACCCGCTGATAGAAGGACGCCGTGACGCTGGGCGGCTGCTTCCGCAGCAGAACGTCCACAGGATTGTTGCTAGCGAGGCACATGATGTGTTCCGAACAAGCGTCGTGCGAGCAGCACTCGCTGTCGGAACAGTCCATCATGCCATCTGCTCACGAGAAAGAAGACTCGTTACACATACACACACACACACACAGTCGCATTCGAGCGCGCGCCGCTCTCGATATATTCTTATCCGGGTGATCAATTGTATCCGAAGCCTCTCGGAGCTTTCAAGAAGCTTCGCACAACGGAATTTCCACGCGTGAATATCCAAACATTCGAACGGTACCGATCGCCGCAGTCCTCAAAATCAGCTTTACCAACTTGGATATTTCGAATTGCTTAATAGAATTCAAGCATTCTATCTCAAGTCGAATTATTTGAAATTTCGGACTTATGACTCCAAATGTCGGATTGTTATCTTTAATTTTTCATCGTTTCCAGTGTGAACTATGTTTCCGTGAAAATCATTGAATTCATTCGTCCGAGTACAGACCGGCTGACAATTCGAGATCGTCATTTGACGACGATTTGCCAAACCGCCGTGTCGCGTTACCGCTGTTTCCCGGCGTTTCAATGTTTTCTATGTCCCCCGTGTCCCCCTTGCCGCTGTATTAATATTACACATATACGATATATAATAATACGATATTTCGCAGGCGCGGACGAATCCGCCCTCGGATCGTATTTTGCAGAAACAATATCCGTTAGATACGGACGAGTCACCACACACACGTCATTAGCGATTCAAGATCGGTTGATCCGGGACTCACCTTCGTCGTTATCGACGTAGTCATTACATTCCATTTCAAGCCGTATGCTGCAATCTCTACCGGCCCATCCGGTCGAGCATTCGCAACTGTACTCGCCGTCCTGCAACGTGCACAGTCCGTGGCGGCTGCATCCATTTTCGCAGCCAGCTATTCAAACAGGGAAGCAGACGTCGATTGCTACGATCGTCAGGCCAATCGAACGGATTATTAAAGAATCGCCGATTGTCCGACCGACCCGTATCGCAGAACTTCTTTTATTGCACGATGGCGAGGTGTACGCTCCAGCTCGAGATGAAGTACGGCAAACTCGTTCGAAAAATGCAAATTTACGCCCCGACGAGGTAAGAGTAAAGACAGTCAGCCTCAGGAGATGTAGCGTGTATGAAAAATTATGTAGTTTAGCGAGCTCCTGTCGGTGAGTTTTGCGTCAAATCATCGCGAAACATCGACGTAGTAAGTCATGAATAATGGTGAAGTAAATATGATTTATGAACGAAGAAGATAATAGTAACCCAGATGTTTGCAGCAGGCGATCGACTAAAATCGAATCGAAAAAAGTCGATCATGCCATCATTCTTCAAGTATCTCTAAATTCCACCGAGTCGTTTCGAGGTCGCGAGAACATTTTGCCCAAGCCTGACCGTCTTTGATGGTAACTCGCCGGTGATTCGCGCTATTTTACGTACGTAAGGTGCAGTGTCTCCCGTTCCATCCTTGACTGCACACGCAGGTTCCATTCTTGCATTGACCGTGCTCGGCGCAGCGCGGATCGCACGGCTTCTGGTCGCATTTCGTGCCGGTCCAGTCGTCGTGGCATCTGCAAACGAACGCGCCGTCCATCTTGCACCGTAAACATTTACGACATTACGAATTACACTAGTACAAACTATGTCAGAATCCTCGCGAGTCGCCTAACTGTCAAAAGCATCAACGGGACAAATAATCAGCATCACGGGAAAGAGTTTTCAAGCACACACTTCTACAGGGTGTCTCTAAAGTCTCTGACCCAACCAACTCGGTGACCAAATTTCGCGAAACACGCAGGTTACAAGAGTATGCGATAAAAAGATTCCAGAGAGTTTAAAAAAACCTCGATCACATTGACCTGGCCTTGAAGAGGTCAAGATCAAGTCCGCATTTGCATCACCTATCCCCCTTAATATCCCATCTTCGTCTCTTTGTCTCAGATATTTTTCTATATCTAAAGCCGTTTCCGAGACCCAGGGGGTTGGATCAGACTTTAGAAACACCCTGTATTAACTGCACTGCCGACTCGAGACGAGTGGAAAATAAGCATCGTATAATATGGAGCGTGTACGTATCACGCGAACGATTCTACGTCTGCTCTAATCGGGGAAGTAGTACGCCATGATTTGATCGGTTTGATTAAAACCACAAATATTTGTCTTTCATATTGCTTAGTATTCCGATTCCTTCTCCTGTGTACTTTGGATGCTTATTGCTACCGGCGCGTGCGTTGCTCGTAATTAACAATGGTACTTTGGAAACTTTAATCACGTTATGCATCATAAACCCTAATATTAATTTCTCAATGGCGACTGTCGGTGTCGATTTACGTACACACGCATGAGTGAACTTAAAATGTCATGGCGTTCCACAAGCTCCTCCCACTCGGGACACGTTACGCGAAAGTCAGCAGCAGTCCAGCCGGCGTGTAGGACGCCAATGCTTCGATGCGACTCGAATGCATTCGGAATTTACGTAAACGGTGCCTTTTCTCAGAGGAGAACGCGATGGAGAAAGGTGTGAGAGAAAATTGATACGCACAATCGCATTCGGTATATCAGTTCGTTGAGAACCATTAACGTTACGTTGCGAGTTGAATCGAGGTGTCGCCGAACGTAAAATCATTTCTCACCGTTTATACCGGCAATAAAAAATGCGAGTTTGAATTCAGTTCCAAAGTTGTTCCGCCGCCGTGCGGCGGCGGCAGCGGAACTTTTTGCGCTTTAGAGCCTCTTTTACGCCAACTCTCGAGGATGGAACAGGAGAGTAGACGAGAGGCGTCAGCTTTAGAATATGAGAAAGGAGATCCTCACCCGCGTCCTTGATTCTGACAAAGGAAAGTAGGAAGGGACGACGGTGGGCCCTTCGAGTTGTGTGATAAGTTGGCGTCTCGTAAGACAGAGCCTTTTTCTCGCAATTTTTTACCTTTTTAGCCCTAACTTTCGCGCCCGCGCTCCCGGGGAGCGATCTACTCATTTTTAGGCCATTCTTCGTCCACACCTATCGCACGATATTTCAATGTCCCGGCAAAATGTTACTCACACTCACTCCCTTTCTCTCTCTCTCTCTCTCTCTCTCTCTCTCTCTCTCTCTCTCACGAGCGGATTACTATTAAATACTCACGGCGTGCCTTCCTCTCTCACGCTCGCTCGCTCGCGCGCGCGCGCGCAGCCCTCGTTGAAAACTTGACAGCGCCCCGCAGTGTTCGGCGCGACATTAGCCAATAATTTATGTCGATCGTAAAAGTCGCGAGAAAAGTCCCACACATCGCGCACGTACTCCGGCCAAGTACGGAGCGCGCGGCCGGATAGTCGGCCACGTCCGCGCAATTCCGCAAATCTCTCGCGTTAAACAGCGATCCGGCAGGATCCGCGGAAGCATCGGAACGGCTCCGCGAATCGAGGTCGCGCGAGGTTCCTTCGATCCGAGGGAAATGATCGGACAACGA
This sequence comes from Harpegnathos saltator, assembly GCF_003227715.2. Lineage (NCBI taxonomy): Eukaryota > Metazoa > Arthropoda > Insecta > Hymenoptera > Formicidae > Harpegnathos > Harpegnathos saltator. The sequence continues at coordinate 560,192 of NW_020230126.1, forward strand.
GACATTCGAGATATCCGTCGCTCGACCTCGAGACGGAACGGCGGCCGTTCGCGCAGGATCAAACTAATCGCGCGCGATCAGCTCGCGGCTTCCGCGAAGGACCCGTAAAGCTGGATTCTCACTCCGTCGCCGTGTAGACACGACGGCATACAGGAGTATCGTTCCTTCGTCGATCCTTCGTCGAATTTGACTCTCACCCTTAGATTGCGGTTCGTTCGGGAGCAAGAATGTCGCTGTGTGCGGCGTGGAGCTCATCGTCGACGATGCCTCGCTCCCGCGCGTTGTGGTGTTAACAAATGAGGCCGGTTAAAGCCACCATCGACACAAGAATGTCTGCGCGGAGCGTGTAGTGTTAAACTTAGGTAAAGGGGCGTAGCAATTTGCGGTGAGGGAAAAGTCACGGTACTTGGGGTCGTTCCGCTCAAAAACAAAGCGAGCGTTTCAATTAGTGGCCAGGCGACATGAAAATAAAATGAAAATAAATAAATGAATGAAAAAATAAATAAATGAAAATAAAATAAATTAATGAATTAATATAACAGACAGGCCTGAAGGCCACTGGGCTTAAGACTCGCAGAATTGATTTTGTTGAGGAGCTTGAACATTTGGGCCTTCAATTGCCACATTTTCCTAACTTGAGGAAACATATGAATTTACTCATATTTCTTTCGCAAATGTTATAATTACAGATTAGTTTTGTTTTTCGTTGACTTTAAGTTTAATCTCGAAGGAATCAAGGGGGACGACTGCACAGATCCAACGAATAGACATCTGGTATTAAATCACGTTAACTTCTAACACGTCAGCGGATGACTGCTCAAACTGTCGCCGAATCTATCCGCGAAGAAGCCGCGGTAGAAAGCCCCGAGAAGTACCATAACTTCTCCCTTACCGTTAATTAGATTCCCCTCCCCGCAGAACGTTCTTTCCAGACATTCACATGCCTGGTGAAAGACCAACGAGCGTTGAGAGCGCCCGGCGAGAGTCTATCGAGTCTCGAAATGACTGAGACATGACAGTGACTGCGAATATCTCAGCACGAAAGCTTCGAAGAATTTTGACCAAGAGAGGATCGATCAGTTCCCTACCTGCCTGCCTTCGCCTGGACGGATAACGAGAATCCAGGACCAAAGGCCCGCGATTACGAAGTACACACATACACACACACACACACACATATACATACGCATGCACGCAGGGTATACTGACTTGCAACGACCCTGCTCGCAGGATCCGTGAGGTCCGCAGTCCAGGCCGCAGCTCGGCTGCGAGCAATCAACCCCGGTCCAGTGTTCCTCGCAGACGCAGGCCGCGGATTCGAGGTCGTACGTGCCGTGATCGGAGCAGCCCGGTAGACACTGGTACACCTGCTGGTCGACCTGATTGCATCGTTCGCCCTGCCAGCCCGCCTTGCAGTAGCACTTGCCGGAGACACAGGCACCATGGCCGCTGCAGTTCGGGTCGGAGCAGTCGGCTGCAAATCGACAGAGGGAGGAGGATCGCACGCGCGGCGATTAGATTAGCCGGCCGTTTTCGCCGTTCGGCCTCGGCGTCCCCCCCGGACGGAAGGTCGGAAGGAGCCTAAAAGCCCGCTCCAAGACTCGCATCCCCGCGGCGTGTCCCTTCGGTTATCATCCCCCCCCCCTTGTCCCTCGTCCTCGCGCCCCGTCACGCCCGGGCACCGCTGATTGCGTCCACGGCGTGAACGAATGGACCAACTTTTTAAATTATGGCATCGGAACAATTGCATTATTCTCGCGGATCCCGCCTGCCCCGGGGAAATTATGAAACTTAATTCCGGAGCGTCCTCGACGCGGCAGCGACGGCGACGGCGACGACGGCGACGGCGACGGCGACGAGGACGACGGCGGCGGCGGCGGTCGCGTGTACACCGTCCGCGTATACACGAGCTGATCGAAGAGCGACTGACGAGAGATTGTCCGCTCGGGGAGTTTTCTCGCGCACGGGCGATGTTTGATCGGACGGGATCATTGATTCGTCCGCTCTCGTTAGAATCCGGCGGGAGTTCTCGTTAGCTCGCGCACTCGCGTTGAGAAAAATTCGCTCGTCCGCTTGATCACCCGTTTAATGATTCCTCCGTTTAACGGAGGTGATCTGAGCTATTTTTCATATAAATAATTGGACGAATTATATTTGTGTGAATATATATAAATTATAGTCGTTTTGATCTTTAGGTTCAAGATTTCCAAGATTTATTCCTGTTTCTCGACGTCCCTGACGCAATATTGCTTCTGACGATCACCCGTTTGATCCGTTCATCCGTTTAACGGAGGTGTGATCTGAGTTATTTTTATATAAATAATTAAATAACGAATTTTATACAAATAATTGTACAAATTATCATCATTAACAGTTGTTACAAAAGTAGTTTTTCTCCGACTTCAAGTCTTACACCACGCGATTGTAGTCTCGCAAATGCCAAATATATTTCGCTGGGTGCGCGTCGAACGGGAAATTGACTCCTCGAATGTGTACGATATTCTGTCGAGCGCTAAATTTTACGAGAAATTAAATTGCACTTAATTGGTAAAGCGACTCGTTTATTTACTCGTCTGTTGCGCGAGGTGTTATTTTTGCCGGGAATCGATGTGGCACGCCGCGCAGGTAGGAATAGCGAGAGCGTCAAGTTAGAGCGTTTCGATTATTAACACGCTGCTTGGCACACTGATTCCCATCTCATTATTTCAATAGCGAGAGCGTCAAGTTAGAGCGTTTCGATTATTAACACGCTGATTGGCACACTGATTCCCGACGTCTGATTATTTCAATGATCAACTCAAGTTTGCAATGCCAAAGATGCGGCGAACAAATGTATCTCTGGCGATGCATGTATTCGTCAGCTCGTTACCATCAACTTTCCATCGACTGTATATTTAATTTGTTGTACACAGTTGGTGGTGCGCATGAATTAGTGAGATGCGGCAATATTGTAACGTCGATCACTGCTCGCCAGCGTTGTAGTCGGCGTGTTAATTTAGATAATATCGAAAAAAAAAACGATAAAGAGTCTTGAAAAGATTGAACACAAAATTACGACGCGTGACATATTACCGCACGAAAATCTTGGCGAGCGGACACGCGCGAGATTGAAAACGCGAGACGCAAAACTCAACGACGAGTTTACAACGGCGAGCGAGAAGTATATAATCGAAGCAGAAGTCATCGGTCCTTTTTCTCAGGAAGCGCGACGATTTTCGCGAACTTCGCTTGTTAGCCCCCATTTGTCGTCGCGCGTCGCGACTGATGCAAATTCCACTTTTCGAATTTATCGTCCCTACGATTGGAGCTGACATATTCCACTGGCGTGGAACTAATGCCGTTTTCGTCTGCGTTTAGGAAAAAGCGGCGAGCGGGCGTATCTCTAACGAGGACCGTGAGAATGTCAGAGACGAAGTGTCTCGTTCCCGGCGAATAATCTCGTCATTTATATCGGACGTCATTCAACTCTCTCGGAAGTTCCGCGAGCGCGAAATTATAACGCATCGAGCGGCTGGCGTGGCACGCAGCGCGCCGATGTATTATTCAAATTCCCGCGAAACAATATGAAACTAATTGTCGCGCCGAATTGGCACGGCTTGACCCATATGTAAATTTGGAGAACACCGTGTGCATTAATTATAGGTTGTACATAGACCGGCTGTGTTCTCCAACGGTCGGGGGCTCTGCATTACTAATATCTTAAATCTCCCCGGATAAAGGTCCAGGACGTACGGCTGAATTATGGCGAAATTAATGGTGCCGTGACAAACATGAAGAAATAACGCCCAGGGCAGAAATAGATGTTCCAGGTAAATGTTCCCGCCGGCAACTTCCGCTAAGCCGTTTCTAAAGCTGAAATATGCGCCGTGACGTTGCGCGCGGGCGCAACCCCTTTGCAGCGCGTACCACGTCACCGCGGCTCTCTCTCTCTCTCTCTCTCTCTCTCTCTCTCTCTCTCTCTCGCGAAAACCTCCCGGGATAACACTTCGAAATCGATTTCGACGTATCGAAAACTGCCCGCCCGTCGCTATCCTCGACATCTGCCCGATCGTCTTCGTCGTCTGTGCGCGGAAATGGAAGTTCTAAATTCAAGAGAGAGAGAAAGAGAGAGAGAGAGAGAGAGAGAGAGAGAGAGAGAGAGAGAGAGAGAGAGAGAGAGAAAGGCAGAGAGAGAGCGAACATCTTAAACCCCTCTCTCTCTCTTTCCTTTCCTTCCTTCAGCCTCTTTCTCTCTCGGCGATCGAATGAACGCATCTCTCGTTAGCCGCGCTTCGTTAGACCGTCCTTCCCGATCGACCTCCGAGACTTACGTTCGTCGCAGAAGGCGCCCTTCCAGCCTGGATTACAGACGCAGGATCCTCGGACGCACTGGCCGTGCCGATTGCAGTCGGGCACTTGGCAGTCACCGAGCGGTATGTCACATTCGGCGCCTTTCCAACCCTCCTCGCAATGACACATGCCGCCGCCGTATTGTCCATGAGACGAGCACAGCACCGGGCACACGCTTTTACTGCAATCAGCACCCTGAAATGATCGCGACGTTTCGTGTTCTACAGTATCTGCTGCGAATGGCGAACGGCTGCTTACACTTGGCTCTTCTTGGCTATTCATGTCGCGAAATCGAAGGGCTACGAAGCTGATACGCTAACGACAGGCTTCTCCGGTCGAAATTCTCCTCCCACTTTCGACCTCAGTCTCTTCCATTTAACGCTACGTAATTTAATATTATACAGGATGTATCTGAATTCTACCGGTAAATTTATAGGACGAATTTCCCATGTTGAAAACTAAGTAGAAAAGGTCTTGGGTAAACTATGTCCGTAAAAGCTTGGTTTTGGAGATGTAGCCTTCAGAAAGTTGTCAAGATGACAACAATGAAAGAAAATGTGTCGCAAGAAAATTGAGAACACAAGATCTTTTACCGAGTTCTTTTACCAGTCTTTCAGGATAATAACTGAATTGCAGATTTATATATTCAAGCGCAGAAGGGAGGAAGGTTTCGAAAAATAGAGCATTGATTCTGAAGCCAATATCAACTTATTTTGATTCACTTTGGTTTTCTTAAAGGTCTACAAGTGACGAATTGTGGCTTTTTCCGCCATTTAAAGACACTGAGTGTAGGACTTCTAAATTAAATCTATATTGATTTCTCAGAATCTATAGATCAGACGATTGAGGTCGCAAATAGGCTCAAAATTTCGACTCGAATTTCGCGCTGAAGAGTAATGTTTGTTTTAAACTGTTCCGCTCCGGGGTCACGTTTTATGCCAGTGGACATGCATTGTCCCGAAAAAAGTGCATCGTATTTAAAAAGTGGGACAATTTTCTGAAAAGTCCGAGCACTGAACACGAACAAGCCAAATCTCTATAGTTATCCCATCTACAATTTTATCGAAATATTGAAATTATCTTGTTACACATTTCATGTAAATATTCATTTGAGTACAGCCAAAGAGTGTATTCAAATGGGTGGATTTCGACTTCTGTCCGCTGTTTTCATGGTAACAATCCTTACTCGGGAACAATTGTACGCTTTGGAAAAATTGCACTTTGGGATATTGTCTCGGTGTTCGAGTCTCAGTATCATGACTTTTCTCGGCATTATAATTTCTGGGGACAATACATGTCTACCTTTTTGTCGAATTGTTTCCAGCATTTCGTGAACATTGCAGTTCATCAAGGAGAGCAGCAACCTGGTGCTGAATCTGAGTATTGGATTGTAGAGCTGATATTATTTTATACATTCGAAGCGTTTCGAAGCTTTGGACGATTTGACTTCGAAACGTCCAAAATCACTCAATAAAACTGACTTTGTACTTGTCCAATTGTACGTGCGTTCTTTTGAATTTTCGAAATTCCAAATATCCAGACGTTCGAATATTTACACTTCGATATTTCGTTACTCGGATATTGAACGAAATTTCTAAACCGAAACTTCAGAAATTCGAAGCTTCGAATATAATTTTTATAGCTCTATTATAGATTGCTCCTCTCCCTCTGATGAAGAAAATTGAAATGGAAATGCAAAAATATACAGCCGAAAGGCTCACGAAACGTTTCTACTCGACAATCGTTCGACCAAAACAAAAAAAAAAGGAGAAAGCGCGACTTCGATCCGGACGCCAAAACAAACCGGTACGCAAATGTTGACACGCGACTCTAGATAATTGAGAGGATGATAATTTTTTAAAAAGTGCACGCAACATTCTTTTTATTTCCGAATGCTTCCTCAGCCTCTCTTTTTCAATCGCTTGTACTTTCATCTCCTAATCACCTTGTTATTATTCCCGCAGCTTTTATTTTTAATTGTCCAGTTTAAACCCGCATTTCTGGCTGAATGATTCGAGGTAGCGAGGTAGCATGTTTTGGGATATATAATGCAATGTTTTATTTAATTAGAAACGCGCACTTGTGGCGTTTAGTATATAGGAAAATAAAAATTAAAAAAAAAAAATTTCAACGTAATGAGAACTAAAAAAAAATATCAGGAAAACTTTGACCAGCGCTCTGAGCTCTCTTTCATCCGATAAAGGTGCCTCTAAAAGTGGCTTATGGCTGATGGAAAAGCTTGTAAGTCACTTTTATCACTAAAAGAGAGTTTAGAGCACCAGTCTTTGGATCCTCGCGTATTCGAAGCAGAATCTGCCTATAGATTGCTGGAAATCGGGAAGTGCCAGATACCAATCAGGCACCCCGAGAAATGTTCTATGCGAGGAGCAAAACAGATCAGCCTATTGGCTTGTTGGCTGTTTTCGTTCCGCTGACATACCTGATATCCGTCTATGCAGTCGCACTTGCCGAGGTAGCAGGAGCCTCGTCCGGAACAATCGTTGGGGCACGTAGTGGAGACGCCTTCGGCTTCCGTGACCACCAGTGTGACCTTGTAAGGCTGCAGCTCGTCGTTATACACGGACAAGAACCAGTCGCCGGTGTCGAAGTACTGCAGCAGACTGACGTTCACCGTCATCGGGTCGGCTATGGTCCTCTTGATCAGCACGTGCTGGTAGGACGTGGGCGATCGGGCGGCGCGTTCCACACGCGAGTCCTGCGTGCTGCCGGACTTCATGAAGCTGACGGCCTCCGCGGTGGCGTCCCTCTTCAGCCTGTGGACCACCCTGCCGCCCTTCACGAACTCCACAAAGTCGTATTGCGTGACGCTGGGCGCGACGTTCCGCCTGCCGTAAACGGCGAAGTTCGCGCCCCACGGCAGCGTGAGGTTCAGCCGGATGAACGCTGGCTGCTTGTTGCGAAATTCCGTGTTCCAGAAGTGGTACGGCGGTATGAGGGCGGAGTGCGCGACATTGTACGCTTGCAGCTCCAGCACGGCCGGCCATTGCTGCGCGGATTGCTGGATCTGCGGGTCGCTCTGCTGGTCGCCGGCGCTGTCCGCGGCGCTCGAGTGCTCCGCCGTGCTCGTGGGTAAGGATTCTGCGAGGTGGTGAAAACGCGCGACGCATGTGAGACTTGTCACGGCACGAAGCGTCGTAGGCGCCGTCGCGAAGGTCTCGCGAGACGAGACTTGGCCAAATTGACCCTCCGTCAGCCGCGATGATTCTCATTTCCATGAACGGTCGTCGCGACGTATCTCACGCGGAGAAAAATGCTTGCCCGAGTGAAAGGACTTTCCGCTGGGCTATGAACGATACAGAAATCCCGGCCGGGGCTGTCAGTTGAGAGTCAGTTGTCAAGATTTCTGTCAACTACAACAGAATTCCGGTATTTCTTCGGAACCGTTCATACTTTACCAAAAAATTGCCCCGCTCGACCAAACATTTCTCCCCGCGCACGGATTCGCTAATTTTCCCTAGTCATTTTCCTCCGCTTCTTGGAACAACCTTCCCCTTCATTCATTTTCATTCATTTCAGCACTTGGCTAAAAGGCCAGGCATCAAAATATGTACATAAGAAACGGTGAAGAACAAATTGACACGTATTAGGATGGATGGAAAACCTTGAGGCCTTGTAGCAACGGCAATAGCCTGAACGTGTGTCTGTTGGATATTGCGACTAACGGACGGTTAAATCCGACCACTTCGTGGCTGCGGTGGTTAGCTGTGCGTAGGCGAAGGGGTGTGAAAGCGGGTTATTTCGCTGACCTCTGTCGCCACGCGATGACCGACGTTTTGCTTCGCAAAACGATTTTCATGCAATACATTCTTTTTCGGTGCGGAGCGCTTCTCAAATGGTCACAACTGCGAGTCGTTGCTTATGGGCTTGCTTGATAATCGATTATGACCGGAGACGACAGCTCATGGTGTTAATATTGCCACTTTGTCACACTCTTATCTGATAAGGATGAGAATTTAGTTAATTGTGTTTTTCTTGAATCTTTTCTGTTGGAGTTGTTGGAGTTGGACTGCCATCTTGGCAGTCCTATCGTAATCGATTATCGCGCAAGTAGTAGCTTACAATTGTAATTCATCCCAACTTCAGCGGAAAAAGGTGTGCGAAAACATTTCGTTCACGTAACATCGTTTTGTAAACAGGTGTATATTTATACGCGCTTGAGAGACGGTTAAACCAAACCGGTTGTAAGTTTGACGAATAAACGACGAACCGACGAACCGAGGGAGATATTTTTTACCGACTCTCTCTCCGTCTGTCTTTCTCTCTCCTTTTTCCCCCTCGATGCTGCGTCATTCTTACACGGGAAAAACAAAGCCATTAATGTAATTGAATTTTCCGTTACTTGGGGAGAATAGAAACCAAATAGAAAACTCGATCGCACCAACAGAAAGATTCCTGCGAGAGGTCTCTAATCAGTCGATTGTTTTCAATCATTCCAACTGAGTTTTTAATACTGTCCGAGAGAATTTTTCAGTCGTGGTAACAGAGATATCGTTTCTCGTCCGGTCCCTTTTCAATTGCATGAGATCTTCTTCTCCGCGTAGAAGAAATGTCTCGCTATCTCACGCTTAATAAAAGGTGTAATCGAATACTTGAAGAAATTTAAGCCGACGAGGATTTCACGCTGCCGCCGATGAGATTCTGTTAAAAGACCGCCAGCCCTGAATTAACTCGACCGCCAGATAGTCCTGGAGATACGTAGATGAAAAAAAAATGTTTATTTGATCGACCATTTTTAATCATCCGATATAAATTCAATGTGTAGTAAAATAAGATAAAAATCCCAATTAATGATTGAATATATATAATTTTATCGTGAAAATAACTTAATAATGATTTAACAATTAACCTAAATACTCACAGCTGTGCAATTCTGTTAGAAAGCTTAAATTAATATTTGAGACTTTAATACTGCATTATTTTTTCTTCGAATTTGTTGAAACATTTTAATTTATTCCGAACGATTGTCACGAATTAGGTCACATTGCCCGCTAATTCGCTTTATTAATTTCTGAATTCACAATTACTTCGATGATTCGCCATTGAAATGTATCAGACATTTTCGTAAGGCTGCGATTCCGCATTGTTGTAACATTCGATACGACATTTGTCGCCGGGAGATCAACATTTCTCGCACAGACCAAGTCCCGCAAGGCTGACGGTCTTCTCCTTTACTCTCGAGTCTCGTCGGTGACGACGCTGCCTCTTGGCGCGTAATGTTACAGCACGCGTACAAATCTCTCGGTTTATCTTCGTGTCATGGGCGCGCTACACGTAACGCGTACATCAATTGCTCAATTATGCTCCCGAAATGGCACACGGGACTGGTAGTGCGAAATCTTTATAGCGGATGACATTTAGAGGCTCGGCGATATAGTCCGCGCTAAAGGCATTATATCGATGGAACGTTCATCCACTCGCTTCCCAAAAGCAATTACCGTGTGACGCTGTACGCGCGAGTATTTACATCATGCAGAGTAGATGCAAATTAATACCGCTCGATATTTACCTTCTGTAGGTATCTGCGTAGATATCGAGTCGTGGATGTGTGCGTTTTCGTGAGTGACAGCCTTGATATCTTGAACCAGGATGCAGTTAGTGCTATCGATCGGGCGCATAGAGCCCGCTACTGAAAAAATAAACAAAACGGCCGTTTTTAAATACTCATCTTACTTTTTCGCATCTTTTGTGTATTTCGATACGATCGCCGGGCGCGTGTATGTGTGTGTGTGTGTGTGTATTTCGACCTTCCCCCCCGTTCTCTTTTCTATTCAATACTTGTAATTGCAATATAATAACAAAAACGTCTGTTATTAATTTCCGCCACATGTTATTATTACGTTATATTTCCTATTATTATTATTATTATTATTATTATTATTGTTATCGTCGTCGTCGTTGTTGTTATTGCCGACAGTTCGGCATCCCAATCACTCGTTAATATTCAAATATGTATCGTAATAAAATACTCTGAATAGATAATAATTAAATTTAGATGTTTACACACACCCACCCACACACACACACACACACATACATATTTCAAGTATAATATGTTTGCATCGCCTTCTTTGCAATCAATATTGATTGTGCGATCGGCACAATGCGCGTTCTAGCCGTAGGGGAGCAGAATTTTCTGTTATTATGAAGCAAATCCGGCTCCAAGAACCGGAAATTCTGTTTCCTTCAACCAGAACTCGTTCGGTCCGTTCGTTCATTGTCGCGTTAATTCGACTAATCTCTCTGCTCGAGCGGCAACCGCAGCGCTCAGAAAACTGTAAAACCCCAATGCGAGCCGAAGCGAATTCATATGTGAAGCCTTACATGCAATCGCGCGCAGATAAATGCGATATTTGTAATATATGAGCGGTATTCCGGGGCAAAATAGCATTCGCCGTGCGCCGCTTTTATAGCGTCAGGAATCAGGAACGGCTTTAGTCGAACGTCTGGGAGCACCCTAATGGGTTCATAAATTCGAGCAATCGCTTTCGAATTACGATAGCACACTAGATTTCCCATGACAACTCGACTTCCTTGCTCCACTAACTTTTAAAGCAAAGTATCCGCGTAATAAAGTTCAGAAACTTACCGTCTCATTGTTTCGGCGCTATCACAGTTGTATCGTGTGCGCGATGCTGTCTCGTCGGATTAAGAATTTCTGATTGCCGCGGCGCGTCTTTTATCTCACGACGAGTCGTCGATACGCCGATTCTAAGCAGAACGAACAAATGTTTTCGCGCGTGGGGGACACCCCGTTTTTAAAAAAGTCTACATTTCTCTCATTTGAAAAAAAAAAAAAAAAAAAAAAAAAAGAAACGTCCCCACTCTAGTGCAAAAATATACATATTAGTATAATTAAATGCAAGTAAGTAGCGTAATCAAATAGTGTCATCAGTATCCACTGAATAAATATTTCTCATCTTTTAAACGTTTTTCTTCCACGGTATGGAAAGAAGCTTCGGCAGAACGATGATAACAATGTTCGTAATTTAAAAGTTCCTGTTTTACGTTTAATGGCGAACGATTATGAGGCGTGAAATTCCGATAAATACCAAAGGCATTTGAGGCCACCCGCCGATTTAATTCGGGATTCAATCGTGTCGACGATGCCACGATATCGGTAATTGTCTTCGAGTTTTGGGCTGTTTATATTAATGCTTTCTGAGTGATAAGTTCGTTGAGTTTAAACGCCGTGATAAATTCAGCAATAAAACCCTTATCCGCGGTGGTATATTGCGGTTTAATTAATTATCTGTCTCGTGCGCTACAAGCGCCACGAATTAATTACGCGGTTTAACGAGAATTTTTAAAAAGGTGCAGGGAGCAATGCGCGCGCGCGCGCGCGCGCGCGCGCAACGCAAACCCACGTAACGACCTCTTGGCTTATCAAGCAACAAAACAGCGATAACGCATAATTGAATTCGCGTGTTATTGCCGTGCGAGTGATTTGACAAATCGCGATTCGCCGATACACTCGGCGCCGGTATTTAATGAACGCGTTTTCGCCCCGCGATTTATTGCGTCGCGAATTGTATAAGTTTTCCGTCCCAATAACAAACACTCGTTATCGTGCAAGCTCGTGTCCTATTTCTAGTGAGCAATTGCTGTTATCGCGTATTATTGTCGTATTATTTCTCACAAATACGCGGAAAAAAGTCGGGCAAGATGAGAAAATCGAGGCCATCGATGATATTCGTGATTCTTCCGAATTACTTCGATACACTGAGAGAAAAAGATTGAAGAAATTCAGGATATTTGTTTGATGAATATTAATTGTATATTGATTCATATTAATGCACACATTTCTACGGTGGGGAAAAGGTTTTTCTTGCAGATGAGAAAATGTCCTTTTTCTGAAAGCTATCGTTTGCCTTGCTTAAATAAAAGAAGATAAATTTAAATAAGTATGTGTTATATTAGCATCGACAGCGGGAAAATAGTTTGTGTTTTAGATATTTTTCCTCTCGGTTCTCTCGAGAAACGGGCGAACGAGTCGAACTGCATTTTCGTTAGGATATCGATAGTTTGGCACCGCGGTCAAAGGCTTTTGATAAATGAAGCTTCGAAGGCGACCGTAATCGCATTCTGAAAATCAAATGAGCCGCGGGAGCAAAAACTTTTCCTTGATGGATATAAATTTGTATTTCTCGTCTCACGATACACATACACACACACACACACACACACACACACACACACACACTGATACTCAGATTGCAGATACTCTGCAATAACGTCAGCCTTGATTTAAAACTGTAGTTTTTTATGGAAAGTATTGTCTATATTTTATTCAACTAGGAGGATATAAATTTAGGTAAATATGTGTATTAATATCTGTATTAGTACTCACCAGATAAATATTTGTTTTTATTTTTTATATATTTTTTCTCTCAATGCACAATATTTTTTTAGATAAAAATTTTTATATCTCGTTTCAACATATACATTCAGATTTTGCAATAACGTCAAGCTTGTTTCAAACCGTAGCTTTTCATGAAAGATATTGTTTATTTTATTTAAATAAAAGAATTTAGATTGAAATAAATATGTGTTATTAGTACCCGCCGAACAAATATTTTTATTTTTACATATTTTTTCTCTCAGTGTTTTTATGATAGATAAAAATTTTTGTTTTTCCTCTCGGCATATATACGTTCATACACAAAAATTTTGCAATGGCGTTTATCCCTTGACTCAAAACTGTATCTTTTCAAGAAACTACTATGTTTAGCCCATTTAAATAAAAAACTTTGGATTTAAGTAAATATGAATTATTAGTTCTTATGGAACAAAATTTTCTTTTATTTCTTACATAATTTTTCTCTCAACGTACGCACTTTTCTGACAGATAAAAATTGTCGTCTCATCATATACAAATTCACGATCAGACCTAGATTTTGCAATATTCTCGATATTTTGCAACATCAACTTTCAGAGTAGAAATCATCATCGTAAGGCAAAAATCGTTGAAGAATATTTCAAGATAATTTCAAGATAATGAGGCCACGTCCAACGTCTGAGATGGGGGATGCGCGTATACACAAGTGTGTGTGTGTGTGTGTAAAAGTGTGCGTATATCGCGCACACCAATGCGCACGCACGTCAGACCGGAGAGATAGGCGAAATGACCGGAAAAGAGCGACTATTCCTTCGGGATCGACATTGCCCGGCCGCCATGTAACTATCGCTGAAATTGAGTTGCAGTGAACTGTGAATGACCTTATTTCGCGTATACGCCAGTCAGCAAGGCATCGTTTTCGTTCTCGTTTCACGTCGTCGCAGTTCACCGATCTGGCTTCCCACCTATCGCAACCACGTAGCTGGTACGTAGTCGCTCAAGCCGAAGAGGTCTGGCAGGCAGATCGCGCGGTATCTTCGAGGGCGTCGACGCCGGATATCGAATTAGGGGAAAGAGTAATTGTCTCGTACGCCGCGGACAAACGAGTTTCGGCGAAAATTAACGCTCGACAGATCATCTCGCGCGTCTAACTGCGACATGAATTCTAGATTCTACTCTCCAGTCCGAATTATTGAAATCCTGGCTACACGAAGAGTCGCTCAACGCGAGAAGCGAGAGATACCTAAATGGCGGATCGCGAGTCTGCCGATTGCAGTGTTGTGCTTCGATGATTTAAACATTAGTTGGATAAAGATAAAATGAAATACGTAAATCCCTCTCTCAACTGCTGATCCTTTATCCTGATTTAAGGCAATGAATTCCAATGCAATCACGGCCTTAGTCCGACACATGCAGTGTTTTAACGCAAACGTCTACGACGTACAAATAAATATTTCGATACTTTGCAGCATTTGCAGACCTGAACGATCTGTAAACGTCATCTCAGACAGCTTTGTAAACGATTTTCTCGAATTTAAGAGATGCAGATGAGAAAGAAATATATTTGTATCATCTAGATAAAAAGTGAGAAGTTGGCGCCAAAACTTCATCTGGATCATCACGTCTATGTAATTTTATTTTTAAATATAAGAACAAACACGTTCAGTTATTCGATCTGCTGTCGCACTCATTCTTTTCAGCATTTCGCGTATCAGCAATCACGACATCGCGGGAGGGATCGTTTTAGGACGCGATATAAAGTATGTGGAGAGCGAGCGAGACCGTCCGGAGTTCCGGCTGCGGAAAATTTGAAATGGCCGTAGATGCAAACTCCCCCTCCCGGAAAGGGAGGAAAAGGGGTCGTTGCGCCGCGCAAGCTACCCTTTGCCTTGGGGATTGGAGAGGAGAGGAGAAGGAGAGAAGGGGGGAGAAGACAAGCGCGACTGTGCACATTTCCGAAGGACAGCGAGTACGCTCACGAGGCGCGCAAAGGAATAACTTTTTCAATTATACACCCTCGGATCGATAGAGCGATTCATTCCCGAGAATGATTCCCGGATTATCGTCGGATTATCCCGCCACACCCATCGGTCCGCACTGCCCACTTCCGCTCGTACGTAATAATGAAATGTTTACAATCGACCCGTCTATCCTTTCGTTCCGATCCGTCGAAGCGCGAGTGCAGACGCGACGGCATTATCGAGCCGCCTACGAGCGGCCGCTATTATTGACGAGTTAACTGCTAATGACGTAGTAACGACGTTTCTTTGCAACGAGAAACAGGCCGAGCAAGTAGTTTTCGTTGCGATATCAATGCCTCGTTGCATCGCGTCAAAGGCTTTCGGCAAACGCAGCTTCGCAGCTGACCGTAATCGCATTCTGAAAATCAAACGAGCGCGCAAGCGAGAGCAAAAAACGCAGCTCGTACTTTCCGACTAGCGCGAGCGCGACGAGCGAAGGTACGAGCTATTCTTTGAATTTACCTTCGCCCTCGTGACTGTTTTTTACCTCCCCGGACTCGGAGCCTCGGATTTCGAGACGAATAAAGCGAAATAAGCGAAGTAAGCAATATAAAGTAATATTATGCCTTCGTAATTTTAATATATTTTCACAGAGAAAAATATATCTGTTTGATCTGAATTCTTCTTAGAATAATCAGGATTGTATTGATCTTTTTTGATCCGCGTATCATCGGTTTCTCTCGGACCGATGAAACACGAAATCGAAACTTCTCCGAAACCACGTAAATGTTGTAAAACAGCGATAATTTGAATACCTTTGACGCTAAATTTGCAGCAATTAGGCGTTAGGTGGTTTCCGGAAGTTTATCCACGAGTCTTTGTGTCTCAGGAAATTATTGCAGACTGTGGAAACGTGAAAAAAATTGTTTCCTTTTTCTCACCAGAAATCGGGTTCTCCGAACTTTGAACGTGCCGAAACTTAAATCCCGATTTCCCGGAGCGTCTAAAGAACATTGCTCGAGGGCGGTGCCACCGCAGGATCGGCGGACACTTCGCGATCTCAGCGGCGATCTAACCGCCGGGGGTATAAAGTGAAGTGCACAATGTCGAATTATCGAAAGGTGCGGCGCGGCAACTCCGAGATGGCATGCAAAATCCGCGCGTTTCACGAGAGAGTGCCAAGCAGGAACGGATGAAATCCGGCGCAGAAGCTAGAGGAAAAGTTCGCAGGGCCTCGTTCGCGCTTGCTCGTCGTGTGTGAGAGCGAAAGAAAACGCGCACGTTGCGTGTGCGGACACGCGAGTGTACACAGACGACGGACCCGCCACCGATCGTAAAAGACCCGTGCGCGAGGGCTGGTTGGCTGGGGGGAGGGATAGTGTGGATGCAGTAGCAAACAGGCAGATTGGATTCCAGACTCGATTTACTGGAATGCAGAAATAACAGCTGGCGAGCAGAGTCTCCTCGAGGCCGAGAGAACCGACTTCGCAATCTCCTCCATCTCTTCTTCCTACCTCTTTCCGCGATACGAGCGGGACGACGCGAAGGAGGAGGGTGGGGTGGGGTGGGGTAGAGGGGGGGGGGTGAAGAAGAACGGTGGCTACGGACGCGTTCAAGTCGCAGCGAGGGGAAAAGAGGGATGAGAGGGACGACAGTTCCATAGGGGACTCTACGGGCGGCCGAGGGTAGTCCGAGCGCGGCGGGGCAAAGGGGTGTTACATAGATTCGCGGGACACAATGCGGCCCGCTCTCTTGCTCTCGTATTCTTCTCTTTCTCTGCTAAATCCCTTTAGTCCCTGCAACTTCGGATGATAAAGTCTAATACGTCCGCGAGACGGACCTTGACCGTCGTCCTCGCGGATCTCCCGCGGAATGCAAAAACTCACGTCGCGCGCTGATAACAGCCAGTCGAGACGAGATGATGTTTGTGGGAGCGTCAGCCCACTGGGCGAACTCTCATGGCCACAAACAAGGCCTGATGGGTAAAGTGAAGAAGGATAACATTATCGACCGTCTGTAGACATTCGAATCGTAATCGTCGGGATATTTGGGGTATAATTAATCTTTAAAATCTTTCATCTTTCACAAGTATTATATTAGGGATACCGGAGAGTCTTTTCGTTTTTTTAATCCTTCAATTAGCGCAATTATAATATTGCTACATTAATTGAAGGAAATTTAATTATGATTCTAAATTAATTAGTAATATTTCTTTATAGTATATATCAATTTTCATCAAGATCAAACTTATCTTTGCGCTAATTAAAGGGTTAAAAGAACGAAAAGACTCTCCGGTACCCTTAATACAATCTTCTTGAGGAAAATCTTTGGGAATATTGCTGCGTCAAGAACCGCGGGCATTTTTGTACACTGATAGAAAAATATAGTTGAATTAACTATAATCTCACTATATTTTATAGTTCATTTTGGCGTCAACCATATCTTTATTATTTATATTATTTATTTTATAGTTCGTGGAAAGCTGCGAAATATAGTAGAATAAACACAAATATATGGCCAATGATTGTCTTAAATAATTATTTAGTTACTTTTACCATATATATGGTAATTTCTCATTCACAAATATAGTGAGATTTAATATTCATATAGTTACATCTGTCATCATTTAGCAAATATTCTGGTAATATTGACTATATAAAAGAGTTACTTTTACCTACCATTTTATATTTGTATCCATACAATAATTTTAGTTCAACTTACTATAATTCTTAGTAAAAATATTATATGGTTGGTTATACTATGCCTATATCGAAATTATTATTACCGATATTATGGTAATACTTACTACAAATGTGATATTTTGGACCATAATTTAATTACTATATATCATTATAGTTCCAAATATCATATACTTTTCTCTCAGTGTAGCGATCAACGAAAATAATGGAATAAAAATTTTACTTAGGGTTTACCTCAAACACAAGACAAACGCGGACTGCGAATATCGCCCTTAGAATATTCTTCCTTTTCCGCTTTTCCCCATGCGAAGCTTAACGGTGGCTTTACCGGCGATACCGATCGCGGCGTTCCTCGAACGACGACACGTCCTGCGGTAAGATTTCACGCGTCCGCATCTACCGCGGCCGGCCTATCGCCGATTTATGTAACCAAAGTTTGCCGAGATGTCAGCCGGGCCCGGCTGTACCGAGTTAGTGCGCCGTTAGTTGCAGAGAGTTATCGATTTGTGCGTCCCGTCGGTCAGGCCATTGCCCCGCGCGAACTGTCCGATTCATTCCGCGAAGACGCACAGCTTCGCTAATTTCAGGTGTAACGATTCGACGTCGGCGTCACTCTCGCCGGCGAGTGCGACTCGACTTTGCGGAGCGAAAAGTACGAAATTGATTACGGGCTTTCTCTCTTGCCCCCCCCTCCCCCCGCCTGCTTTCTTTCGCTCTCTCCGTCGACGTCCCGACAGATGTCCGACGAGATAACCCGCACGTTTCCGTGCCTTTCGCGGCCCCCCTATTGACGGACACGTTATTAGTGGGGCATAAACGGTATATCGACGTACGAATGCGTTCGTCCTGTCCGCGATGCGCTTCTCCCCGCTATCGGCGGACAATATTTTTGCCTCTCCCTAACCGGATGGAGTCAAGCGCCCCGCGCGTTAAATGAACTATTACGCCGGGGCGGTGTTACGCCACTGCCGCACTTCCTACCCAAGATCCGGACTTCCGCCGTTAAACGATATCTAATTTCACAGCGAAGCCGACGTATCGCCCGCGTTATCGCGGTCGATTGCACTTTTCACTACGCGCGGATAATGTTTCGCGGACGGCGAGCAATCATAATCAAGCCCGAGAGGAGAGCTAAATTTAAAATTCACGGCAAATATATCGGCGTTTGCTGCCGAGAGCGAAAAAGAAAGAAAAACGCGAGCGCGTTAAATGTTACACACGCAGCACGCTTGTGATTCGCGCGTGATGCGAGCGCTTTTTTTTTTGTGATCGTTTTTTCTCCTCTACATTTGCACGCGCGAGCTCCTCCGTTACGTAAAGATTCCTCCTCGATGTGCCTGAAAAGAGCCGAGACACTACGTACGAATAATTCTGTCAACACGCAAAGCGTCCCGGTATTTTGCGACGATGCAACCGCGTCCTCCCTCTCTCTCTCTCTCTCTCTCTCCCTCTCCCTCTCTTTTGGTAACGAAACTTTCGACGCCCGGCAGCGCGAAATGAAACGGGCTCCACGAGCCGTTTTTGCGAGCCAAAACCTAAAACTGCTTCGGCCGCAAAAAAATTCACCGTTTAAACGTCAACCGTAAAATAATGCTGATGCGGCGGTGTTATAAGCCCGGCCGTTGTGAAAAAGGAAAAATGCCAATGCACCGGAGAGGTAGTAGTACACGGCGTGCCTTTTTACGAACGAAACTAACAGTTGCGATGCACACGATACTTTAGATATAGTTCACCCTCCCTCGCATTTAATTGACTCCTTTGTGTACCAACGTTTTGTTAATTTCATGCTTCGTTCGTCTCGCGCGCCATTTTTCGTCCGGTGAACTTTCAATAAGCTGCCCGAACTGCGCGACCGCACGTGAGAGGAACACACCGGAAGCTACTTTTATAATCACAGTTGTGATTCGTTTCGGCCTTTCTCCCGACGAACCGAGGGAGATGGGGAGGAAGGATGGGGTCGCGGGCAGGAAGTACAACGCGCCCGCTAATATTTACGGCTCTCGTCCTAACTGCGCTTTCCATGATTAGATACGCGAAATTCGTCATGCTTTCATGTGGACCATTATGGGGTGTCAGTCGTACGTATAATCCCCCTCTGTGCGCGCACGGGGATTAGCATCGCGCGGTAATGCCGACGTTCCGATGGATTTTAGTGTATTAGGTGGGTTGGGTTAGTCGTAACCAGATTTGCAAGTTAATAATGAATTATTGTACCGTGAATTTCGGGTCAGCTGGCGATAGAATTGCGCGAACTATCTGGCACGGTGTGTTACAGACTGGGACGTGCGCTCGGGGATTAATAAAAACGATTGCCGCAAATTTACATCGGGCCAAATATTATTTATGCAGCCGTCGCGCTAAATAGTCACCGCCACCACCATCACTATCGCCCCTACCACCACCACCACCACCATCACCACCATAACCACCACCAGCAGCACCACCACCACCACCACCACCACCACCACCGTCATCATCGCGCCAGGATACCCGGGAAAATCAACTTCATCGGTGCAGCCGAATTTTCTGCTGCCGGACGAGAACTCGGCTGCCGTGAGAGAGCGGAAAGACTCCTCCTGGAGGAGGTTTCCGCTCAGTCAATTGCTCCCCGTTATCTGAACCGAGAGTTCTCACGTGACCGAGTGTTCAGACGAAAGTTTTCAGCCGCGGAGACGTCGCTCCTCGTCACCGAGTTCTCGCCCGGCCGTCGTTAAATCGCACCGACTGGGATACTTTTCTCTGCGCGGCCGGCAAAACCGACGAGGTTACCGTAAAGCGAGCCCGGCAGAAGCGTGTCCGCAAGTCGCTAAAAAGTCCGGTAGAAGCCACGCGGAGAAATCTCAACAACCAATTTGATATTTCGAAAATTTCGTCGCGATATTCAAAGATACAGATGTCGGCGATCCAGTCGCTATTCAGCTCCTATAATATTCAGTCGAATCGATATATCCAAATATGGAGGCTCAACTGGATATAACAGATATCAATAATCAAGCGGATCATTAATAATCTGTCGATATCCAATCGATATCTAGATATCGAATACACGTCGACACGAAACGCCGCGCGCGGATCTGTCGTCAATAAGCAGCCCGGTCTTTGTCGGATCGAACCGCCCGGAAAATCATCATCGACTGGTGAAGCGGGCTTCCAGCGGTTGACACCCCCGACAGCCCGAACGTACACCTACCTCCCAGACGTTCCAGCCTTAATCCAATCGAACTGTCGTCCGAGTGCCAGGAGAATTAGTCGTCGTAGCTCGTATATCGTATATATACGATCTTGCGCAAATCGTCAGCGAATCGGGAGGACGGACCCGGGGCGGAATCTTAATGCGCGACGGTTATGCTTTACTTACTAGCGAAGTACACCAGCATCGCCGTCAGCGCGACCGCCACGAGGATGAGCGTGATCGAGCAACATTTCCAGGAGCATCTGTGCTGACAGCGCTTGTCGATGTGAAAGCGCGACGGCGAGTACGGCGAGTAGTGCGGCACCGCGGCGGCGCGAAGTGGAAAACCCGGCATCACCATGCTCTGGCTCTGCGCGCCTACTGTCGCGGTACCGCCATTTCCGGCGCCGCCTAAACCGCTGCCTAGGGAGCCCACCGTCACTTGCTGTTGCGGCGGCGGAAGCCTGAAACAATCACAAGTAATCGATGTTAGCCAAGTGTCCTGAGACATGCGGTGCGTGTCGCGAAAGGCATAATTACGCTCGTGTGTGTGTGTGTGTGTGTGTGTGTGTGTGTGTGTTCGCAAGATGCTGCGAAGTTGCCGCGCGATGCTCTAATCTTGCTTTTAGCGACGTAATTGCACCCAAAGATTCAAATCGATCAGCCAAGGTACACGAAGATACAAACATATCGAGGCTGCAGTGAGCGTCTCTAAGAGTCAAGTAGCGACATCTCTCGTCAAGCGGGAGTACTGTGTGTGATTTTTACAGTGAAAGATTATTATATTCTTTACAACGCGGCTGGTTTCATGTCACTCCGAGTCGGAACTTTATTTTTATTTAATTTTTTTTAATTGTTTTATTTATAATCGAACAATTAATGTAAAAGAGAGGTAACAATTAATAATTAGTAAATAATTAAGCAACTGATTCTCACGGAAAGTATCGCTGGTCGAAAGAACCAATATTTTCTACGCTAAATGTCGCTCCAATGCCGCTGTAATAATAATCTTGCACGTGCATGTCGCTACTATCATTTCCTCATTAGAACCACGAGAAGATAGTTGACGCCGGAAACGACTATAATATTAGCGAGAGAGGTTAACCACTTTTTTCCCCTTTATTAACGTTACCCACTGGCCGAACGCCAAAAGTGCCCATAAACGAGAGAGTACTTATGCGGCTGTACGTATATACTATGTATATTTCTTGTGTACACACTATGTTAACGAAGTAATTATAATTCTACGGAGTTCCCCGCTGAAGTCTTCTAACCAAGTAATTATAATTTTACCGAGCTGATGAGATGAAAAATGCCTGCTGCCGTACGTGAGCATTTAGCCTATTCCGCTGCAGGCCTATTCCGTAATCTTTAACGACAATGTCGTCATCGTTACGCTGTCGTTAAAAGTCCCCAAAACAGGTCTGCAGGTTGACTAGACTGTCAACGATCGAGCGAAGAAGCTTCTAGAAGCTGGTTCTATTTTCACCGTCGGAAGCGGGACAGTCTCAACAATCGAGTGCGATTCGCCCATAGACTTATATAGATAGACTTAGCGCATCCTTATGGGCGCGTTGAAGACTACATTAGAGGATAGAGCTATTGTGTGAGTGAGGCGCTCTCTCTCTCTCTCTCTCTCTCTCTCTCTCTCTCTCTCTCTCTCTCTCTCTCGCTCTGGGTTAGGAGAGAGGAGAAAATGACACAAGGGGAAAGGTAACGTCGGGTGCGGTCCAGCGACCGCTGCAAATGCTACGAAGCGTTTCTCTGTCCTATTCTATTTTTCGGATAAGTCGTAACAGTGATTGAAGCAACCAGACTTTAAATCTAGCAAGATCAATTGATTTGCGAACCATGACCTTTGTACAGCTCCTCGTACAACTGCCCTCCTATTCACCTCTTCGGCTTCCCCCACCAAGACGCATGTTAGACAGAGGCACACTCACTCAGCTATCGCTCCTCTCATTTTAATGTTGTCTTCAAGTTCTCTCACGGGACGCGCAGTCTATCTGTATAAGTCTATGGATTCGCCCCACCTCGTTGCGCCACTTTCGTCGCGCGGAGCTACCGACGAGTCGTTTGAATGGGACCGAGAAAGGCCCGGCTACGATGTCGCGCGTCGCGCTCCGTCCTGCCATCCGCCGCAGGAGGTGTGAAGCAAGTGGTGCGAAGTCGCCGCCGCGCGAGCGCACTACAATGTACCGCGCGCGTTTGTCGGCGCGCCCGGCGCTTTGCACGCCCGTATCTTGGCGAAAAAACCACGTACGAGCGCGAGACAAACGCGACATTTTCCTTTATGTAAGAGTAAGGTATAGGATGTATGAACAACATGGGAACGAGTCCCTAGAGATGTGACCTTTCTTCTTTTGTTTATTTACTTTATACATAGAGCCGAATGAATGAGACTAGCAGCTCGAGGTAGTAAACACAAAAAAAAATAATAGACAGCGTAACGATAATATAATTCAGACGTCCGTCGGATAGTCGGGGAAACGCACGACGACACTGGTATTCGGAATTAAGAGAATCAACCAATTGTGTAAGGGAACAATGCTCGATCCCGGCCACCCGTGGAATATTAGAAAACAATGATTCGATTAACACTCATCGACCTTCTGCACGAGCGGCGACGGCACGTCTGCTTCGGGCGTCCAACAGCGATTAACTAACTAACTCTATCGCGACATCGTTTTTATGACGTTTATCCACGTCTCTATCTTCCAAACGTAAACACATTCTCCCCACCATCGACCTCACTGTGATCGTTGTTGTTTTTCAACGCTCCGAACGCCCATTTCGGATTTTCATATGCAATACTCACACCACTCGTACGATATGAATGGTTAGGTATTAAAAGCAAGAATCGGTTCAATATTTTTATTACAATTATATGCTTTTCTTCAAAGCTATACACAACAACGGATCGATGGCACTCTTTAGAAAAAGAGGAGGGGGGGGGGGAAGAAAAGGAAAAAGGGGCGAACAAGCAAAGGAAAAGAAGAAAAAGAATATTTGTCTCACATTTGGGGTGTCAAACGAAGCGCCCTGTAATACATTACATTTTTGTATATATTACAAGTGCTAAAATGGGGCCCGAGCATTTTTACTTCATTACTCGTTCTTCTTTTTATCTATTTACTGGCGATTCTTGTCTGTTTCATCGTCTGCTTATTTGCTTCATCATTCATTCATTTTGCACATACATTTTGCATCATGCTCTTGGAGTTTTATTCTCCTTCTTTCTTTATTAATTTTATAATTCTTGATTTTTGTCCTCGCGGCATTCTTGACGCTTTTCGTAATTTTGTGACTGAAAGTCCTTCCTGTTGATTATTACTATTGAGTTATTACTTTGAAGCGCTACGCAACGACTGTTGCTCGCAGCACTTTAAAAGAAATTCAGCACAATCTGAAATATAAGTTCAGACATTCAAAGTATATTACATTTGTATCACAAGTGTTGAAATGGGACCCGAGTATTTTTATTTCATTACTCGTTCTTCTTTTTATTCATTTATTTACTTGCGATTTTTGTCTACTTTATCGTCTGCTTATTTGCTTCTTCGTTCATATACTGCACAAACACGCGCACACACATTTTGCATCATTTTGTATTTTGCTCTCAGAGTTTTACTCTCCTTCTCTCTTTGTTAACTTTACAATTCTTGATTTTTGTCCTCGCGGCATTCTTGACGCTTTGTGTAATTTTGTGACTGAAAGTCCTTCCTGTTAATTATTATTATCGAAACTTTGAAATGCTACGTAACGAAAGTTACTTACAACGATCTTAATATAACATCAGACCACGGACGCTATAATAACGGGACGCTATAATAACGGACTACCAAAGTATATCGCACTTGCGCCCATTTTCGAGACCATTTTCGAGATCCTGCGTGAGCAACATCTAAAATGAAATTACTCAAGTCTAAATGAAACGACTTGAGCCTCCCCCGAACGCAACGGCGCGTCGCGTCGCGTCGCAAACTGCGGAAGCAACGGTTAGCCGCGATGTGACAAATTATTCGTGATAGCCAGCGCGCGATCGATCGCCAGACGGAACGGAATCGACGTCGATTAGCGTATCTCCAATGTATCTTCGTCCGCCGATTATTAGTTAAATTCATGCCGATACTCATCGGCGTATCAGTGTCGCGTAATAAATGGGACGATTGACCGCATACTCCGGCCATCGAGCTTGATCCGACGTCGTTTCGGGGACGATACGTAACGGCGATAAATCGACGACCGGTATCCGTTTAGCGCGCACTTGCGCCGACGGACACGCGTCGGTGGACGCGATCTCGTCGATGTAGACGAGAGAGAGAGCATCGGCCAAGTGCGCCCAGCGATGCGGATAACGCCGGGCTTATAAAAGATGCAGATGCTGCCATTTAGTCCGACGTAGCGCGTTCGACATATGCGCGCGCGAGTATACGTGTGTGTGTGTGTGTGTGTGTGTGTACGCGCGCGCGCATGTCGATACGCGAAATCCGTGATCCCTCGGAAAATGACGATCACAGAGGTGACAAGGTTAAGGCCCTACCCGTCGAACCCGTGTCAAGGGTTTTATTTTCATCATCGGTGATATTTATCTTCGTCCCTCCATCGAGAGCGGGAGAAAAAGGGAGAGGTGGGGATAAGCGCGGTCGGAGCTGACCGGATGAAAGGCCAACGTCGAAACAGGGATTTAATGTGGTATCCAGGATAAATATAGTTTTCCGATAATCATGCGGACTCATGAATAGTATTATGCGCGCGTCACGATGGCTCGTACGGCTCGCTTTGCCGCTTGGCTAAAATCCCATAAGAATAACTCGATTGACAGTGCACGTCTGATGGTGGGCGGCGGGAGGGGGTGGGACGAGAGAATAGCGAAAAGGGGAGGACTAAAACAGCCGGAAAAGGGAAACAAGGGAACTTAACAATGAGCCGCGCCGCGCCAGTGTTGAATTTTCCGTAATAAAAAATTCACGCGACACGAAGCCCGAGAGTGAGAGGGAGAGAGAGAGAGAGAGAGAGAGAGAGAGAGAGAGAGAAAGAGAGACAGCGGAGCCTCGCTGGTCAAATGGGATATTTACCCGGGATCTTTTTCGGCTGGGTTTTACACGAATTTCAGCTAAAACCTCGCGGCGTTGCGCAAAAAAATGATGAGTCCCGCGGGGAACGTTTCGAGTGTTCGACTTATCAGTGCTGTTCTTAGGCCTCGCGAAGTAGCCCGCTCGTATTCAAACGAGCGCAATTTGTACTCTCCTGCGCATTTCTCTTTTTTCCGTTTTATTGTTGCTCCCTCGAACGGCTCGAAACTGCAGCGTTCTCAAAATCCCCGTCAAAGGGGCGCCCGTAAGCTCGGACTCGTGCAGAGAGCCTCGAGATTCTTTTCTCAGCGTTTCTTTTTTTGCGGGGAGGGGGGGGGAATCGTTGAAATGTGCCGTGGGTCTCACGTAATTTATAAGTTGCTTAACAAAACTCGACGCGACAAATACTATAAATAATCGCGCTCAGACCTCGACGCTCCGTGATCCTATAAACGTTCGCTCATATTTCCCGGAGCAGGAAGCAATCAAATACGACGTGAAAAAATATGACTAGCAGTAGTCGCGGTGTTCTTACGAGGTGACGCAAAGGAAAGTAAGAAAGAGATCGAGAGAGAGAGAGAGAGAGAGGCAGAGAGTCGGTAGAAAGAAAAAGAGGAAAAAAGAGAAGAAGCGCGCGAGAGAAGAAACCTCGTGCAATAAATAGGACTTTTTCCTCGAGGTCGTTAACTCGAGACGAGAGTTCGCGGAGAGAAAAAATTAATTTACTAAAAGTATCGACGAGCTTGGCTGGTGGACAAAAGTCGCGGAATGAGAACGTCGATGACCAAATAATTGAGGTTTCTTTTCTTTCGATTTAAATCTTCATTTTTACCCCAAAGCCAGTCTCCGCCGTTGTGTTTACCGATTAGTGAAGTCGAGGCAGGTCGCTCTCGCGCAATTCGTCCTGCCCGCTATACGTTAATTAACGTGCGCGATTAATCGGCGATATTTCGCGATTAGACCCGTACACTCCAGGCGCCTCGGATCGGAGGGTGCGCGCGTGCGCGCCGAAGGTTTTTTCTAGAAAATAAATAAATCTAATCCCCGACTCTCTCCCTCCCTCCCCCCCTCTCTCTCTCTCTCTCTTCGCCAAGAGCCTCCAGACAGATGTGCCGTGCTTCGAGCGGGACAACCGGATTCTTGATTGCGCGTAACAGACAAATGAAGCGAGGGGAGTGGCTTGAAAACAAGATGAACGAGGAAAAAGGAGAGCAGCAGCAGCAGCAGCAGCTGGGAAGATGCACCGCGGAAGTACAGAGCGAGAGCGGGCAATTCGGCGCGTTCACGCCGCGGTCCCTCTTCAAGCCGGGTTAATCCAATTGTGCGAGTAAATTGGTTAGCTGGAATTGGGTTATATTTCCTAATCGATACGATAGATTGCGTTACCGGTCGGCACGTCGTCTCTGGCGTATCGTTCACGATGCATGGCTTCTTCTCCGTTAATTGCCGTTAGTTAGGTCGGAGAAAACGCGAGACTGGCATGGCTGAAGCCGCCGCCGTGAGATTGCGCCAAATGCTGTCATTTATGATTATAATGAAATAATTTTCTGTAGGCTCTCGGCGAGGGTGACACGTATTTGAAAATGCGCAATGTTCCTTCAAGCAATTCAACAATCTATGGTAAAATATTAGAAATTTATATATGTAAATTTATACAACTTTATACATTATATAAAATATTTACAGTAGCAGGAAGTATGTCAATTTCCATGAAGCTTGCGCGGATTCGATCAAATAATGATGTGTGTAAAAACTTATTAATTAGTAATTATTATTTATTCCTTATTTATAAATTCATTTTTCTTGTCTCTATGCAACTCAATATTAAATAAAATCCGCGCAAGAGTGGCAGCGAGCTAGCAAAGAATCCCGGCTGCTGAATGCTCCAGCTCTCCTGTTTGTGTATTTTTTAACATCCCGCGACAGATTGTGTCAAATTGCTCAAAGGGGAAAACGTAGCAAATTTCAGATGACGAGAGACGCTCCCGCTGATTCGAGCGGTTTGTGATCTTTCTGGTGACAGGTTAATCTAACTCGGGGAACGTAAGCGCAAAACGTGCGCGAGGAGTCGCGCCGTATGGCGCGCGCGGCACGACTTTCGGAAAGGAAGTTTGAAAACGTGCGGGCGCTCCTTTAAGCAATGTAAAAGTGGGTCGACGAGCGCCGAGTTTGATCGCCAGCGACCTCGGCGGATTACGCAGTCCTCCTCGCTGCGCGAAGTTAGGATGTCTCTGATCTAAAGTTACCGTAGTCCGGTCACGAAAGGATCCGCCGTCTTTAAGCAGGTAGAGCGCTCCGCATCGACGACGACGACGACGACGACGACGACGACGACGACGACGACGACGACGACGACGACGACGACGACGACGACGAGGACGACGAGGACGACGACGACGACGACGAGGACGACGACGAGGACGACGTCGTCGTCGGCGGGCGGTGAAACGCGGACCATGGACACGTACAAACACCTCCACCGATTAAACCAATTGGACGGCTGTGTCTGATATATTGGAAGTTAAAGAGGTAATTGCGAGCGGCGTTGCTGCCGCGTATTAAGTTGAGTGTCGTCTGAGTGGAAGATTGGACTGTTCCAGCTGTGCGAGCTGAAGATAGGATCGAGCGTGTGATCCAATTATGATGTAACCAATGTTCCATCGCAGCCGCGATTGGCAGCGCGCTCCGGCAGTAGCGGAGCCCTGCTGCCGCACACCATCTATGCCATTGCGAGAGGTTTCCCCGTGTCGCGAGTTCTTCGTTAGGGTTCAACGAGCCGACCGGCCGGGTGGTCTTCGGGGCCGAGTGGCAAACGCGCGTCAAAGCTGCCGATGCTGGCTGGACACGCGACAAGAGTGCAGCGAAATTTGAAAAATGGGCCAATTTCCCGAAAAAGTGATAATACCGAGATCCGAATGTAGAGACAATCGGCCGAGAACAATTGCGCCGAAATATCGGGGTCGTCTCGTTGCGCCACAGCCGGCTGCGTTGGTCCATTCGTTTGCAGCGCAAGAGTATACTCGAGCGAGTGGATATTCAATGAATTTAGTTCCGCGGAATGTATCGAAACGCGGAGAGAATGAAAGAATTTCTTGAAAAGCCGGGATCTTCCGAAATACAAATTTAACGAGACATTATGACTGCGGACTTTTACATGGTCGGGCATGCATTGTCCCGAAAACATGTATCAATATTTAAAAAGTGGGGCAATTCCCGGGAAAAAAAAAACCATTATGTCGAGACCCGCACACCGAGGCAATTTGGCCAAATTCAATTTTGCCGAAATATTATAACTGTCTCGTTGTATACGACCGGGTGCATTAGTATCTACTCGTTTGCAGCGCAGCATTAATGTACTCAAATGGATGGATTTTAATACGTAGCTGGCCGTGCATTGTCCCGGAAAAAATGTATCGCTATTTAAAAAGTGGAGCAATTTTCCGAAAAAAACCAAAATACCGAGGCAATCCCCAAAATACAATTTTGCCAAAATATCGGAACTGTCTCGTTGTACAGCAGCCGGCGTAATAGCTTTAATATTTTGTACAACCAGCTTGTTAGGATCTTTTAATTGTACTCTGTAATTGTTTAATTTAATCTCTCGATCGGTTTATTATCTATTGATTACTCAATAGCAGATGATGGAACAATCCTGTCGGAGCGGCATGTTTGTCACAGCGGTAGCTCCACGTTGACGTCTAGAAGGGAACTCTTGGTACGATTGGAAAATATTAGCAACTTTGTGCCGAATGTTGAGGCTATTATGCGAGTCTGTGGTCTAGCTAGGTGTATTCATTAGCACTCATTCGCTCGAGTACAGAAAAGAGTACACTCAAGTGGATAAACATTAATGTAACCGTGTGTACTGTTTTCGGAGTAATAGTATCTCCTCGGAATATTTGAGGAAAACTGTACTTCGGGACATTGTCTGGATACATCCGGATTTCGGGAAATCGCCCCCATTCACGAACTTGAACATTCGGCTTTTCCGAACAATGCATGCGCGCGCCATGCTGAACCGAGTCACTTTGAGCGAGCAAGGGTGCCAGGATCGCGCTGGAAACACCCCTCGGCTTCGCGACATTCGCGGGAGGAACTCCCGATTCGCGTCGCGTCCGAGAACGTATCATTACGTTATACGCAGTACGCAGGAACTCGAATACATCCCCGAGCAGGCGGTTGCGTAGGCGAGGACGATAGACCGTTGTAAAGCCCGCGACGTCGCCGAGACTTTGCGTGGCGTCCCGCGGTCTTAAAATCGTGCGGTCCCTCTGAATATTCAGCGGTATCGAGCCCGTTATTATTACGTAGCGGACCACGCATGCGAGTGCCGCATGCTTTCGCGAGGCGCAAGGCGGTGCTCGGTAATCGAGCGATTAAAATTATAATTTCGCTGTAATCACACCGTTCTATTAGAGCGCGTTGCGTCGCGTCGCGTCGCGCTGTGCCGCGCCGCGCGAGTCTAATTAATATTAAAGGGCCCAAATTAATAATTAAGAGCGTCACGCCAACGACGGCTGTCGGAAGGCGCGGCTTGATGCGTTTGACGCGCGCAACTATGTGCCGACGTGCCCTCTCGCGAATAATGACGCCGAGCGGACTTCATTATACCCGGCCGCTGCGTTGACGATCGTCATTTTTCCTTCTCTCGCTCTCGTTCCCTCTCCCCCCGCCTTCCCCCCCTCTCTCTCTCTCTCTCACTCTCTCGCTTTTCTCTCTCAGCCGAGTGAGTGGGATTTAATTTCAACTGCGACGCGTCGTGTTACGTGCCTCTCTGTCACCTTATCTTCCCTTTGAAACGCATTTGGCCGGCGCGGCGCGGCGCTCAACGGAACGGGGGATATCAGATTTTTATTGGAATTCTTCCTACGTGTACCTCCTACGGATTACGTGCTGTGCCTCCTGTGCCGGCAATCGTCGCGCCTTAATCTCCCGGAGAGATCGCGGATAAGCGCCGCGAGTGTCACAGCCGATCGACGAGCATTCGCTCGCTCTCTCTCTCTCTCTCTCTCTCTCTGTGTGTGTTGTATGTTTAATAATGGGTTTCTCCGTAGTGTACTTCGCGATGCAACGCGAGTCGCGCGGCGCGCCTGCTTTCGGCGGAGGTATTTGCTCGGGGACGACGTGCAGCGTGAGATCCGGAAGATCCGAATCTCCGAGACTGCGGCAGTTCCCGCGCTGCGCGACGAACGGATATCGATGCAGTGTACAGTGAGACAATTACTCAACGTTTCGTTAAAATTGCGTCTCGGTGTCGTGACTTTCCGAGGAGATCGTCTTTCACTTTTTGAATTTCGATTTTGCATCTTTCGTGTGTTCGCCGTCAGTGTTGAATAAATTGCGAAAGGAGCGTTTCTCGCCGACAATCGGCGAGCATTCACTGATTTCCGCTTTACGTCCACGTCTAATTTCTCATCGATTTTCACAAGTGGAGGCACGACTCCGCCGCGAAATTTCTAGTGTACAGATTCGCCGCACCAAATCCGCAAACTTGCTGCGTTCGCGGCGGTGAAATCGAAGGGGCTCGCGCGACTCTGTCTGCGCTCGCAAACTGTATCGGTAATGGAAACAGTCGCCGCTACTGGCTGATCTATCCAGCAAGATTTCACTAATTGCAGTGCTGCAAATTGAAACTGAGTCATCAATCATAAGTTATACAAAAGTTTGCCGAAGAATCGGCCGTATGACAGACAGTGCGACTGATAAGTTCTCACGCAGAAAAATCGACAAGGGCGTCGCGAAACGGGCCGGCGGAAGACAAGGAGGGCTGTGTGAACTCGAGTACAAATTGCTTCATAAGTTTGCCACCCCGAAATCATCCGGCAAAGTGGATTCCCGTGTATTTTGTACACATCGTCTACGTACAACCCGCGGTACAATAGCCGCGCAGCCGAGCAATACCCGCGCGCAGGAAGTTATCAGATTGCCGCGGGCGAAATTTATGTCGCAATATCATTTTTAAGAATTTTCTCATATTTCGCATAAAGCTACCTACGGTAAGCCTGAGTAATATCGCGAAATGAATCCCCCCGTAAATGTTTCCTCGCCGACGAAACTGATACGGTCATACCGGCCGCGTGCATACCCGCGCGCACATGTTATCGTTACGTCCAATTGATTGTAATCGCCAAGGTGTGTCAAACGCGCTTTCGCGCGGAGGTAACACGCTGACAACGTACAAACGTCGATGTTACAACGCTGCAGGCCTCGCCGTTTAAGAGAGAGTGAGAGAGAAAGAGCGATCGAATGGCAGCGACGGTCACTGCTCTCGCAGGACGAGATTCGCGCGAACGATCCGCAAGGCTCGGCGTCGTTAGCGGATGCGCCGCGGAAGAGCGCGAAAACTGCGGTCGGATAACGCGAGAGGAAGAGAGAGAGAGAGAGAGAGAGAGAGAGAAGGAGGAGCGCATATCGGGACTAATGTCAGTCCTACGGTTATAAAACGTGACACCGGGCAGCTGCCGGCGCACTCTACACCCCGTCCGGTAATACAATCTCGCGTAAATCCTGCCTCTTCTTCTTCAGCGCAGTACGCTAACCAGTTTCCGTGGTTTATTGCCGTCCGGTGTCGTGTTAAAAGGTTCTCGCCGGCCCGGCTGCGCGTCGACGGGGGGGCGAGGGGGCAAAGGTCGCGCGTCGCGCCGTGTAAAAGGCGGATCACGCGGCGATATCTCGATAGGAGGAGGATTTTTGCGCACGGGCAAAATTCTGCCGATTGTTTCGTCGTGCGTGAAAGTCACTCGTGCGCACTCGGTGCGGTCTTTGGTGTCGGGTTGCCATGCGGATGTGTGCTACATAGATCGACATAATGGTCTTATCGTTCGGTGCAGGGTAAAACGTCCAACAGGAGGGGCGCTCTGCCAGCTTTTGATCGGGTACCAGAGTGTATGGGGATTTTTAATAATTTTACTATCAATTATCAGTTGGTCGTTAATTTCTATTCGTTACTCACCCGTGTAAATATTCCTGTAAACTCACTGTGCAACTTCATACCCGGCAAAATCCCCGCGGGAATAGAGAAAACTCTGATAAAGCGCCGGGCTGTGTTGGACGTTTTGTCCCAAATTAGACTGCTAGGGAGAAAAATATCTCTCGTTGTATTTAAATACTTTTCTTCTCTTATCCTCAACAAAGATTATTCTTTCGATAAGAGTCTCTCGCGAGATATATTCATCGGGAGTTTTGGAGAAGCTCATTATCTCATGTGCTCAAAAGAGGAATTTATTCTCTCGATCTAAGGATATTGTGAAACTTGTGTCCTGCTTGTAGCAGACCGAATTTTGTTTTAATTTAGCATTCTTGATTAAAGCGCCGGACTTATGTAACAGAT
Organism: Harpegnathos saltator; assembly: GCF_003227715.2. Taxonomy (NCBI): domain Eukaryota; kingdom Metazoa; phylum Arthropoda; class Insecta; order Hymenoptera; family Formicidae; genus Harpegnathos; species Harpegnathos saltator. The sequence goes on from NW_020230126.1 coordinate 593,114, forward strand.
TTGTGGATGTGCAAATATTTGTGAAATTGCTTGTACATTAACGTGAAGCTATCACTGCGACAGATTTACCGCTGACTTTCAAGAACAATTATTAAAGGATCAGTCAACATTGCGTACGACAAAATTCTAATGTGCGCTTAATTGATATCATATCACACGTAATTTGTAGTTAGTGCTACACCCCGGAAAGCAAGGATTCCCTTTAATAAAAAGCGCATGTCAACATTGTGAATGTATTTCTTATCGAAGCGTTGAAGCCTCTTTGCTGAGTGACAGTTTTTGAGTCAGGAGATCTCTTTTAAAAAAGGTGCGTGAAACCTCGATCTCGAATATATCGAAGTGGGTGAAGAGAGAGAGAGAGAGAGAGAGAGAGAGAGAGAGAGAGAGAGAGAGAGAGAGAGGAGAGAGAGAGAGAGAGACAGGGGGAGAGAGAGAGAGAGAGAGAGAGAGAGAGAGGAGAGAGAGAGAGAGGGAGAGAGAGAGAGAGGGAGAGAGGGAGAGACAGGGAGAGAGAGAGAGAGAGAGAGAGAGAGAGAGAGAGAGAGAGAGAGAGAGAGAGAGAGAGAGAGAGAAAGTGTGTGTGTGTGTGTGTGAGTGAGAGAGGGGGGAGAGATAGAGTTTAAAATGGTCTTGAATAGAAATGTTAAACGTCAAAATTTTCATTCATTATACAGTTACGCGTTACTGTGCAGAAAATATATGTCATGAAATTTCAAACTGTATGCGTCTAATACATCATATATGTTGGAGTCGGATATTATCGAACTTATACTACACTTCAGGGATTATTTTTGATTTATAATATTTATTCTAAACTTTAATATGAATAAGCTAAAATGGCGCGTGCGTAGCACGCACTTGTAGTGTTCTATTGTTATGTTTCAATAGTTTATGTAAAAAATACAAGGCGGAAATGTATGATAAAATGTCTTCTCATACGACGCGTCTCGTTTTCGAGCGAATTAATCTTGAGAGGATTGAAGAGCTATAAATAATGCTTCGCTTCTCCTTAAGCTCGGATGACTTCAGGTGTCTTCGTGACACGTCGTTCGAATCATCCCGACGGCGGTTATCGCGTTACATACAATGTATACGTACATACATATATACATGGCTATGTGCAATAACGACGCTCTCCGTATTTATCATATTTATAAAATGAGAATACCCCGTTGTATTCTCACAATTCATCCCTTCTTTTCTTTTATCTTCTCTGATACCTCTTCCTGGAGATTCTCGCTTCGAGAATCCACGGCGTATATTTTCTTTCGAATTCTTCCCGGACGCGTTCTATTTTATCCTAGACGAAATCCGAGGTCGACGACTCGTCGCGCCGCATAATTCAGCGATAAAGATTCCCCAGCCGCGGGTATCATCGACCGCCCCCGCCGCTGATTTGTTCGAGGGCAAATATGTTTTCTGCAAATTACATTTTCACCGTGGTGCATTTCTTCGTTTTTTCTCCCCCCCCTCCCCCTCCCCGCTCTCTATCCCTTTCTCTCGTTCTCTTCCTCTCGAAATCATCTCTCGAGGCAAGAAGACCGCGCACAGCGCGCTTCGTCGCCTCCACCAAATGTCGCGTTACAACGCGCCTTCTGTCCTTGGACGTCGAAACGTTTCACGGACGAAATATTTGCGAGAGAAACGCCGCCTCGCGCACTCCTACAAAGGAGAGAAGCACGCGTTTCTCTCTCGCCTCTTCTTTAGAGAAGCGTTCGTCAACGAGGTTTGTTTCCGCGGAGCGACTCTCTCCCCGAGTGAAATTCGATCGGCGCAATCTTCCTCGGTGCAATTACCTCGAATCGCGCGCGTCAAAGGTACCCCGCGCGCTTTTCCACACCTTTCCATACATTGTGCCCAGATAAGCCAGCCCCGACCTGTTCACAACACGCGTTCGTAAAGAACGATGGAAAAACTGACAAGACGACGGAAAAGTTCTGGTTTAGACTGTAATATCAGCGTGAGAGATGTAGGCGGAGGCACGTCTCTCTCGCTCGACAAGCGAGTGTTCTCCACAAATGCAGCTTCCACCACGTGTGTGAAGTTGGCCCCGCACTTTTCGAATTTTGTTTCGAATTTTTAGGAATAATTTTCAGATCACTGTAGCTTTTGAACCGTGGTAGATATATCGAGTTCTGCGAGTTATGCTGAATTGTGCTAGCTGAGTACAACAAGAAACGACTTAGACATGTTCCGAAAATTGCACAGCTTGCAAAAAAATTGGCAGAAAGTAGTGGGCCAAAAATTTCTTTTTACAAAGGTAAAAAAATATTTTGCAAAAAACCAATTTTTGCAAATCTTTTTTGCAATCTGAATAGTTTTCGATATATCTCTAAGTGGTTTCTTATTATACTCTCGATTAGCACAATTCAGCACAACTTGCAGACTTGCGACAAATGCATTGTAGAAAAAGTTACTTGTTAATTTCTATTTTAACTTCAACATTTTTTTTCTACTGAACGAAAGGAGATATCTAGTTTCTTCAAATGACACAACGCAAACGGCACTAATGAGTAGGAATTCACATAACAAAAATTGGGTTCATTCGGACAAAAGTGGGGGGCTGGCAAATTTTCGATTTTTATTTTTTTTCTGAAATGTTACTGAAGTTATCGGTCTCGCGTTTGCGGCACAAATCAGCACAAACGTATAGCACAACACGGCGCAATAAAGAAAAACTCAAAATTCGAAAAGTGCTGGGCTACCAAAAATTTCGCACACGTGCTTCCACCGTCTCTCCCTTTCCGGCACGAACCGGAACGGTCCCGTGACAGACGCGATTCCCAATATGGGAATCGCGTCTGTCACGGGGAGGTGTACCTAGTGCGAGAATCGAGATCGCAAAAACGCGACGAATTCGCGCGGATAATCGCGGATAACCACGCACGTAAAAAAACAAGCGGCGCCGCAGTCGCGTACGGACGCGCGTGGAAAGTTGGCGGAAAGAATATCCCACGTAGCCGCCGCCGCCGCGGTCAGCGCGCCGTGCTTATTCCGCTTATTCTTTATTGCGAGCGATCAGAATTGAATAATGCAGTGGACGCGGGCCCGGCAGAAGCGATTCTGCATCGAGGAGCGAAAGCTCTGAACACTATTTTTCCGTATATACGGCGGGCACTTGTGTGTGTGTGTGTGTGTGTGTGTGTGTGTGTGCGAGCACGTAACGCGCGCAATACAGACAGACGCTGCGCGTATACACGGGAAAGCCAGGAATTCCTATATATCAGAGGCGGAGATTTGTTCCCGGATGTATACGTGGAAGATATAATGCGTATTCTTCCTGTACAATGCGAAGGTTGCCCGATGCGTCGAAAATATCGACTTGCCGCGCAGGGGAGCGCGGCGGAGAAATGAACCTTTAACGGATCGCGCGAACGCTGCAAGTGCTCGTCACGCGATTCCGATTTCAGAAGGAGATCGAGAAACGGCAGTTGAGAGGACGTTAATCGATGAAAATCCTTGTCGAGCGAAACGACCGGCGAGCCAAGCATCGAAATTCGATACCAAACGTCATCGTACGTGCGATTATGAATAATTCAATCGACCGATTATGTTAATTATTAATCAGTGTATAATCAATCAGTCAAATTAAAGTAATCGATTGAAACAATCATTATATATGTGTAATCATGATTTGTTCCATGTTCATTTTCGTTAATTCGGTCGACTAAAATTGGAATCGATTAACGCCCGACGAGCGGGATTTGTCCGAGCGAGAGAACCCCGTCTAACGTTCGAAGACGTTTATTGCTTTTGACACTTGGGTGAATAAGTAACGATAAAGCAGCAGTGAGGTCTTGTCCGCCGCAGGGACGAAATGAACGAAAAACGTTAAATCGGATAAGACTATTCTGATGAATAAGAAAAAAAATGATATATGTTATACAATAATTATATATACTATAAACTATGTGTCACTCATATGTATGAATTTCACTTCCACATGTATAATCATATATAAACATAGGCATTCACATGGAACAAAAAGTTCTGTTAAATGAATGAGAAAGAGGAAAAGAATATCTTCATGTTGCCGCACACATAAGTAGTTGCTTTAATTTGTGCTTTTTTTTTCCGTATATAAACGCGTATAATTACGTATGATTATATTTGGTCGTGTAGAAACCACAGATTCATATATAATAATATATAATTATTATTTTTCTCTCTCTTTCTCTTATATTAAAAATACTTATTTTTCTTCAACAGGATCAGGACGACAATCGTCGGTCGTTGTTTCGCCCAACGAAACAGGCGGCTCGCAAACTTATCCCCCCCCCCCCGACGGTTACCGCGTGGCGGAGAGACGGCGTATTAGCGGCGTATCCATTAAAAATGACTCTCGGAGCCTTTTATGGATCCCATCGAACGATAACGACTATTCCGACTTCCAAGTCGAGGCACGTTCCGGGAGTGTTGCTCGCGCGCGCGCGCGCGCGAGCGAGACGCAAGCCGGCGGATTCGGCGCGACGCGACGCGACGCGACGCGGCGCGGCGGAACGACCCGGTCGGGCCGGGAAAAGAAGGCGACGGCCGGCGTGTCTCTGTGTGTGCGGAAGCCATTATTGCGAGACACGGATGGACGATATCCGGGCAGCAAAGGCAATGTGAAACACGTGGAGGAAAGCGGAGGCCTGAGGAAGCCAGCTGCGCGATCGCGCGTCGGGGCGGCGGCAACCCCTCGACGACCTTCGTGAAGTTCTCGCGAGCGAGCGAACGCGGAACTTCGTCACGCGAGGAATCGAAGAGGGGAAAGATGTCTCATCTTCGCGCGACTCTTCGCGAACTTCGGTAACATTCGATCATTCTCGCTCCGCCCGCCGTTCCTCACCCTCTCGCGTCGTGCTCCTGGCGATGAACCGCCTGTCGCATCCCTAACGGTGTGAGCCGACGTGAAGTCGCGCCGGGGCGCCGAAGAAGAAAGCCGCGAACCGACGCGAAGATGAGGGGGAGAATATTACACCACGTGTGCCAGTAATAAGACCGTGCACGTGACGATAATGCAAAAATGTTCTCTCAGCTTCCGGCTGCCGTTCCCCTTTCTCCGCCCATGTGCGCCTCTTCTACCTTGTTTTCCCTTGTCGTCTCCTACGACGAGCCTCACCCCTTCACGCCCATCATGCGTATTTTCTTAATTCGGGGGTGGTTGATTTCCTGTGTTCGCGCGATTCGTTTTCGACAGCATCCGATCCCGTTCTCTCTTTCTGTCACTTCTTATCTGCCTCAGATTTGTCCTCGAGCAGAGAGGTCAGGGGGCAGAGATAATTAAGACCGATAAATCGAGTGGATGTAAAAGAGAAGAGGTGAATATGCGTTGTTCCTAAAGATCAAAATCTCGAAATTTAGAGTCCGGGATAATCTCCCGCGAAATCGTAAACGGTACGTTTACCGGCGGTATTCATATCTTACAGTAATTTACATCTTATTATTCTAGAAAAGCAACATGCATGCTTATTATCGCTAACGTTATATAGCAACGCTTACCGCATATATTTTTCTCTCGATTATAATTCTTCCACTATGCGATTAGAGTTATACAGATATACACCGAATATTTTTTCCTCGATTTCGGCTGAAAATTGTATTCCGGCTGATTGTCTCCGAGTGTTCGGCTTCCGATATCGTGACTTCCAGGAAATTGCGCCTTATTTTAAATTCCGACGCATGTTTTTTTCTTTTTTTCCAGGCAATGTGCACCCACCGAAGAAGGCGCACTCAGGTACTAGGAGGAGGCATTAAATTGTTATATTTAAATTGCTATTGGCTGTTTTGCGCAAATAGTACAATCGATTCCAGCAACAATATCGCTATTTAATCGTAGATTAATTTTCTATACGGATATTACACAATTATCTCGCTATATATATTTGATCGTACGCATAATTATGTATAATGAGTTCGAGTGCGATACGTGCGATAGATTAAATCCTACGCAATTTCATTTCAGACACGTTAATCGGATATACCGGGTACTCTTAATCGAGAGGCTCATCTTCGTTAGGTACATCGACGGTATCGACGTTATCATCGGTCAAGCGTCGCCCTCGGCGGCCAGGACGGAGGAAAGTGGGAAACAAAGCGTACAGCGTGCCATTTGATACTTTTACTTGCGCCGCAACCGTGCGCTATCCGCTACTTCGTTCTCATTCACCCTCTCTCTAGCTTTTTGTCCTCGCCCCGTGTCTTTTCGCTCCACGAAGGCGGGACTCAATTTCATCTCAGCCAAGATAGAGAGACCTGGAGAGAGAGAGAGAGAGAGAGAGAGAGAGAGAGAGAGAGCCAAGATACAGAGAGAGAGAGAGAGAGAGAGAGAGAGAGGGGGGGTGGAGAGGGAGAGAGAACGAGAAAGAGAGAAAAAGAGCGAAAGAGAAGGGGGAGCGGGAGGGAGAAAGAGAGAAAGTCGGCGCGCCGGGTCGCGTCGTAATGAAGAAAAATCTTAGGAGGATATTGCAGATAGCGACGGGGGCTGGGACATTTCCACATACGTACACGGAACGACTTTCGGCTCGGATGAGTCTGGGGAAGGGTCGAAGGGCAGCGAGCCGTTTCTCGCCTGGTGCGTCATTATTTTGAGTGCGACACGTTTGTAGGAACGAGACGCGCGGCGCCGAGACAACGATCCGAGATAGACGGAGATAGATAAACGGATAGGTAGATAAGGAGATGGAGAGTAAAGAGGTAAGAGTGAAAACTAATCAATTCTCTATATGTTATATACGAGATGGGCAGGATTTTATACGCGCCAATATCTCGAAAAGCAGAAGAAGCCTTTCAAAAAGATGTTTCAGACAAAAGTTTTATGCCTTCGAGGGGGAAGGATGATGATGTTATCCATTTAATCGTATACGGAGCTACTTTAGAGATTTCATCATGGTGGCCATTTTTTTAAATGGAAATCGATTTTTCTCTCGAAATAAGAGTTGTAGCTGACGATGAAACGAGTACAACGGTCTTTTGTTTTTTGAAATTGGATCATTTTTCAGCGAGTTGCAGCGTTCCAAAGTTTATAATTTAAGTAAAAAGCTTCCATCCCCATACGCGTCTTGTGACTCCAAACCGCCCTCTATCCCCCCCTCTCTCTCTCTCTCTCTCTCTCTCTCTTTGTGTGCATGTGTGTGTTCCTATCCGTTACCTGGACTGATTCTGTTTGAAATTTCACTCGAAACATAGAGAGATCCTCGAATCACTCGACTCGCGGGGCGTTTCTCCGCTCATATAAAGTGAATCCTCCACTCTAAATTATCAAGCAAATACTTCCATTCGGAATTGAAGACCGAGTCTGATGTACTCTCCACCGTCACAACGGAACGAGTTCACCCTAATCGCTGATGTGAAACATTCACTCGCGCCCAGAATCCGCTCTAAGCTCGAGCGAAACGTTCGCTCTTGCGACTTTAAGTGGCAGTATTTTCCCTAGCGCTTCGGCCGAAAATACTCCGCGCCAGCGCCACTCTCCTCTCTCCGCTCGTCTCCGCGCAAGACCGAGAAATTCAGAGGGTGCGATCGATCCGACGGATTTCTAAGAAACGGCCCTCTCAATCATACATACACCCGTACAAATGAGATTTGCCCGAGCCCACTGGAAATTCCAGCAATTAACTATCTTCCGAACTATCGTTCGAGATACTTTACTCCTCAGGTATCCCGCTAAGGTTGACCTCCCGGAAGGCCAAGCCCCTACGTCAACCTTAGCCGGATAAATCTAATTTCGAGGGTTGCGATTGTTCGCTGCATTATATATGTTCTGTCTGCAGGGTCGTTCCCTTAGCCAGCGGTGGCGTCGGGGGTGCGGCGGGGAGGCCGTTGACCCTCCCCCTTCTCTTCGCACGTCTCCTTCGCCCTCGGACGAACGCACGAACAAACGAACGGGCAGAGGGGCACGGGGAACAGGACGCGAGTTCCCGAGCTCGCGCGTTTCCCGCCCGCGGCTCTCGGATCGGCACGTCTCGAAATAGTTATCGCCTGAAATTTCCGCACTTTTGCACAACGACGGGCGTTTTCTGTTTAGCATTACGCGGCCGTGTCACGCGGGAGCTGTGCCAGGGAAACGGCCGAGGGCGGCCGGCCGGCCGGCCGGCTGGTCGGCACCGGCGCTCCTCCTGGCCGGAAACACTATTTCAACGTAATTGTCGTTTCATCGTTCCCTCTCATCCGTGCAGTGGCGTATCTAAGCCGCGGACGTGCCGCGCCGGAGATTCCGCCTTCGCCCTGCGCGCGCGATATTAATGGCGACTGGTTATGCCTGCGCCGAGCAGACATACCCAATCAGCGGCGAAATTAACTTTAAGCTCGGCTGACCGCACGACTCGTTTGTTTTGCCGTTGGAAAATGATCGAACGCCTCCCTCTTTCTCTCTCGTCCTCGCTTTCTTTTCTTCCTTCCCCCCCCTCTTCTCACTCTCTCTCTCTCTCTCTCTCTTTCCGCGCGGTGTATCCACACATCCGGTCGATCGCTTCCTCTATTAAGTCGGACCTAATTCTCGACGAGCTGCACTTCCGCGTTTTACACGAAATCGCCCGCGCCGTCGCGTCGGCGACGAGCAGGGAGGTTGCGCGTGGATGCAAACGTGAACGACGGGCTCCGAAGGTGTCAATGACGTAAGGGCGATCGCCCGGACGTCGTTTACGTCGTCGGATGAGCACGACACGATCGCGCAACGCGGCTTTGCATGCGTTTCTTACGCATGCAGTCACACACAAAAGTGTGCTGCTTCGTTCTACCCGACGTCCGGCGGAAGACGCAAGCACGCTTGCGTGGAGATTCTCTACAAACCCCCGACGTGCGTTTTTAAGCCTCTAAATTCGATCGCAAGGGTAAGTTGCGAATATTGTTCGAAATCTTGCCGAAGAGAGCGGACGTCGCGGCCGTGATATAAATATGATATCCGCAATATTTCGTTATCTCGAGTGGAGGAGTTCCTGTGCTCATAAATTACGGCGAATATCAATGATCTTCGAGGACGACTAGAAAAGAGCCAGATAGCGCTTAGCGAACGGAGAAATTACAGCCTATGGCAATCTTAGCCGAGTTTAGTTGACGCGCGTTCCTTGCGGGGGGGAGGGGCCGTCGCGCCGCTTCCAGGAGACATTCCGGAGGGCCGGCCGGACCGCGGCGATACAAATCGATCGCGCTGTACAAACGACGAGGACGACAATATCGATAAATTGGTGGGCCGGGCGTGGATGGATATATTCCGTGGAGTTTGTTAGTCCCTCGCGCCCAATCTGTCACGCATCGCCGCCAGACGTTTCTCTGTGTGAGTATAACTCTTCGGGCTTTATGTACGTACGTATATAGGTGTGTACATACACCTATGTACACACACCTTTCCTACATCACTTCCGCCTACCTACCCACCTATCTTGCTCCGATTCTCGCGTCGCTCTCTTCACCTTTTCCGTCTGCATCTCCTCCCTCGCCGTGGCCTCGCCACGGCTGCTTCCATAACTTCTTCCTCGCCTCCCACCCTTAGCGCGCGGCCGCCCTTCCTCCCCCTCCCTCCCGCTGCTGCGTTGCAGCATTGCGGTTGCCGCCGTATTTATTTCAAGTCGAGTTTGCAGGGTAACAACAAGGCGGAAGATGCGCCCGCGAGAAAAACACAAGGAGATAGGGGAGCGAGCGGGAGAGAACGAAGGTCTCTCTCTCTCTCTCTCTCTCTCTCTCTCTCTCTCTCGCTCGCTCTCTCGCTCGCTCTCCCGATGAATAAGGAAGTTCCAATCCGGCACGTGAAGGGAGGCAAGGATGAGGGAAGACGGGCGCGCGGGGGTGTGTAGGTGTTAAATCGAAAAGAGAGAGGCCGCGACGATGGCCGCGGACAGGAAGGAAGGAAGAAAAAGAGGACAATGAGGGGCGGAGATGAACGCACTTTATCTCGCACTTGCGTACTCCCGCTAATTAAGGCGAGCGCTGAGCTCATCGGGCCGCCGTGTGGCGAAAATTGCCCTGCGAAAGTAGGGCGAAGCTGATTTTCGTGCGTACATTGGTCCTCGATACGATTTGAATATTTTGTTCATGCAGTCCGAAACGCAGCCGGCGCGGCGGTTGGTTTATCGGGAGGATGTGTTTTTGGAAAAATTGCTGGAAATTACTTCTCTCATTGTACATCTGTTGCGTTCCGAATTGCAAAACTGGGGGGGGGAAAAAAACAGTGTTGGAACCGCGTTTTGAAAGCCGGTGTACACCGAACTCCATTTATGCGACCCCGTTCCCTGGGCATCGCGGGGTCGACAATTTCGAAATCAGGCGCGTCACGTCTGAATATTCATCATCGCCGTGTGCATTATGATTGTTGATTATTAAGTCAATGCGATAACGATGCCGCAAAGCAGCTGACCTGTCCGCCGCTTTGACGTTTAACTTGTGCGGCGCGAAGCATGCGCGCGGCGTTGATGCGATTAATCTCCGAGCGTCCCCGAGCCGCTTTCAACAGGAAGAAGGGAAAGCTGACGCTTGTAAACAATCCCCCGGACATCCAAAAATCATAATAAGTAACAAACAAAATTGTAATTGTATAAAACGAATAAAATAAAAGCTTAGAAGAACCGAATAAATAGACGGGCGGCTGAAGAAAGTACATAAAATTAAAAGATAAGATAACGATGATACAATCTAGATGCCTGTTAGGGTCGAGCAAGATCCGAAGACGCACTGAGCGCCAAAACAGCCCCGAGTCAAATTTCCGTGTAATTACCTCGCGCGATAATTGATTAAAAATGACCAAATGGCGATTCGAGTGGGAAATGAAGACACTCGAATTGCGGGCGAGCAGTCGAAGATTCGCGAGAGAAAACGCACGAGGAAATCACCAACATATCCTAACTTAAAGCTCACATTTGTCCAGCACCAAGAGGTACGATGAACCTCTTGAACCATCAAGGGAAAGCGCGCGCTGAGTCCGGTCTGACGACCACGAGGACCTTCTGAGTCTGACCGGTGTCGAAGGGAAAACGCGCGACAACACCGGTGTTCGGAATTAAGACAAGTCAACTAATTGTCACGCCCTGATCTGGCGAACGCAATAAAAAACAAAGCTCTACCCGGTCGCACGATGGATATTGGAAGATAATTGATTTGTAACACTCACCAACTTTCTGCAGAAACGACACTCACTCTCCTCGGACGTCCAACAATGACTAACTCACTACACCTATCGCGACGTTGTTTTTATAATCCGCGTCCTTGTCTCTACACTCTAAAGTGTAAACACACCGCTTGCCCCACCGTCTTACTCGATCTCACCGTTATTGTTTCCGACGTTCTGAATGCCCTTCAGATTTCCATCTGTGAGACTCTCGCACTTCGTACGATATAAATGGTTAGATATTAGAAGCAAGAGATAAATTCAATATCTTTATCACACTTGTGCGTTTTTCTTTAGAAATGTGCACAATAGATCAACGGTCTTGTCGTCTTCTTTAGAAAAAAAAAAAAGAAAAAAAAAAGAGAGAACAAACGAGGAAAAAGAAACACTTGTCTCACAATTGCAAGAATTTAACGTCGGTGAACAAAGAGACACGTTTACTCCACATTTGAATTAAATTTAATTTTTCTAAGTAATTTTATTTACCGTCATTATGGTAATGAAGAATTTGCTTATTTACCGTGCAGCATGCGACTGCACGGAAAAATTCCGAGATCACCTTAGAGATCAGCTTGAGGAATAGAATGGGGGAAGCGTATCGAGATGAAATCTAATTTGTTTAGTCGCGAGTACTGAAGATTGTTAATCTCTCCAGCGAGGAAACTGCGAGAGAAATCGGGAGAGAATCTTTTAAACTTCTCTTTAAAGGTGTTTTCGAGCACTGTGAAGGTCGTGCTCGGCTCCGCGCACGTAGTTTGAAATTTTACCGCGTAATATCTTCGTAAAAAGGATGTTTGTGCATGCGCGCGCGCGTACCTGGGAGACAATGCGCTACTATCCGCGCGCGCAGGCTCTCCTTGTTTTCGTGCGCGTTAAGAGCATCGCGTCGGGAATGGGAAAAACACTTATGTATCTCAAAGTGGAGGGTGCGATGTATTACGGAGAGGCGAGCACACAGATAACGGCGACGGGAGACGCGCGTGCACGCCGCGATGCGCGACGCGCGTCTAGCGATAAACATCCAGACTACGATCTCAGCCGGCGAAAATGAACGGCGGATTAGCCGAGTGTCTAATTGCAAACCGATTGGAGGTCTCTCACCTTGCGATAAGGAGCGGCAGCAGCAACGTCGTCGCAGTTGTCGATTTTCGACGAAAAGACGGCGAGGGCGAAGGAGGGCGAGAGAGAGAGAGGCGAGAGAGAGAGAGAGAGAGAGAGAGAGAGAGAGAGAGAGAGGCGAGAGAGCGAGTCTGGGCTAAAAAGTCCGGGCACGAGAAGGCAACCTAATTAAGTCTGCGAGATGTCTCGCCAAGATCGCTGATGAAGACGCTTGTCCGATGCGCTTCGGGCGTGGAACTTTCGGCTGATTTCACGGAAAAGGAAACGAACGAACAAACGAGCGAGCGAGAGCGGGTGGGTGCGCGCTCGTAGTCGCGCTTCCCTTTTTCCGCCCACGCGACGATTTCGCTGGCGTGTTTGCGAATATTTCTTGAGAGGAGAAGAGGGCAGAGGAGGAGTTCGGAACTCGGACGGAAATACGACGCGGGTGTGCGTCGGGGGAACTCGGACGAGCGAGACGGACGGAGAACGGCTCCGAGCGAATTATCGTACGTAATAGTCGGCGCCGCGTAAAGCGACTTTTAATTTCGCGTGCGGACGAACTGTCGCCGGACGCGGAATTTATCTCGCTTCATGTTCAGCCGCGCGCGCGGTTCGGCAACTCCCGCGCGCGGACAGACGCGATAAAAATGTCGGTCCGCACGCGCGTCAGAAATCGCCCGAGCGAGAGACCGGCAGAACTTCACGTCCGCAATCCATTTGGCTGCTGCGTTCTTGGGATCGCCAGCGTTCACGTTTGAGTTTCTCCATCTACAAACGGACGCGCACCGATTGGCGAGCTGGAACGGGTCAGCAAAAACGAGGCGCTACCGCAAATACCGCGCCGAGACAACGTACCGAAACCGTCGCCGTATCCTCGTTATAACAGCGTTACGCACAGATTTCTCGCGCGCGCGCGCGCGCGCGCGCGCGAGCCTGTCAAGCAGGCTCGTCCCCGCGTGATAATTCGCATATAAATCCCTCGGCAGGACGTAAATCCGACTTATATTTCGGAAGAAAGCGCCAGCGCATCTCCGGTCCGGAGTAACGAACGACGTGGCAAGAGAGAGGCGAGAGAGGTCTATCGAAGAGAGACGAGCCGACCGCTGCATCTCGGTAGATAACAAGGAAACACGCCGATCATTCGTAAAGCTGTCAGTAGGGCAATATATCAGTATCTTTTTTACTCGTTACCGCGCGACGTGCCCTTCTTCCAGCCACTCGAGCAGCTCGGGGGACGCTCGAGTACATCGACAACCGCGGCGGGAAGAAAGCTCCGACGACGACGTCCGCGCGTTGCCAATGCACGTGCGATGCGCGTTCGCTAATTGGAGGGCACGGGAAATATTGACTTTGCATAGTAATGTCTTCCAGGGACGCGTAATTCATGTGAATGCACGAGTATGAATTGCGTGTGCGAACGTGAACGCTCGAGACAGCGTGAGGAAGAAAACGCAGTCAAGTACATGTATGCGAGCGAGTATGTATGGATTAAATGGATAAATAAATAAGTAATAGGTAACGATATTGATAAATAACTGAGCGGCCCTTTTGCCGCGTTCCAAAGTGTGATGTGCTTTATGGATGACGCGCGACAATGGACTTTTAATTAAAACAGATTAATTACTTCAATTTTGATCGAAAATGGGGGATACTTTGACAATAATTAGAGACTTAAATTTAATTACTTGGAGACTTCCGCGTCGGTCTGAGAAACTGTATATAGACGCGAATAACGCGGAGAGTTGATGTAATATTAGGGAAAAACCTTGGATATAAAAGTCAATATAAAATCATGTACGGAGGATTATGCAAAATCAATATAAAATCATACACGGAGAATTATGCAAAATCAATATAAAATCATACACGGAGAATTCTACGAAATCTGTTTAGATTCTAAGTTTTATCCGGGCTATTTCGATCGGATAAAGAAGAATAATTGATTCATATTCACGCACGTACACCGATAGAAAAATATAGTTGAATTAACTATAATCTCACTATATTTTATAGTGCATTTTGGCGTCAATTACCATACTTTTATAGTTCGTGGAACTTGCAGAATATAGTATTGAATAAACACAAACATATAGTCAATGATTGTTTGAAATAATTGTTTAGTTACTTTTACCACATATATGGTAATTTCTCATTCACAAATATAGTGAGATTTAATGTTCATATAGTTACATCTGTCATCGTTTAGCAAATATTCTGGTAATATTGACTATATAAAAGAGTTACTTTACCCACCATTTTATATTTGTATCCGTACAATAATTTTAGTTTAACTTACTATAATTCTTAGTAAAAATATTATATGCTCGGTTATACTATGCCTATATCGTGATTATTACCGATATTACGGCAATACTTACTATAAATATGATATTTCGGACTATAATTTAGTTACTACATCATTATAGTTCCAAATATCATATACTTTTCTCTCAGTGTACGATCCGGAATATAATTGGCATAATTTCCCGGTCTCGACCCGATTATTCTCCCCCTTTTCCGCGCGCAATTTCGCTGTGACTCTTCCGTTCTACATTTTGATGTTTGCGCCTCGAATCAGCCCGGCGCGCACTCGCCGTTCCGCTCGACACTGGCTTGACGATCCGCGGCGTGACTCGGAGAGCGCGGCCGATCAACCGCGCTCGTAAAGAAAACGCAGCCGCAATTGATTTACTATCTCGCGACGAGCCATCACCCATTTCCCGCTTGTCCCGCCGATTATGTAGCGCAGCCCCGCGCGCTCAAGTGGCGCACAGACGAGCGGCAACTCGGCGGAGGGCTCGGCTCGGCCGGGCCGCCGCCGCTGCAGGATCGTTAGTTAGCGAGCATTCATCATCGTATTGTTATCGTTAGCCACGGCCTTCGCAGTTATTCGAGCCGCCCTTCCCCGAAATCGCACAATACGAACAGATGCAGCGGTGTGCGAGGCGCGGCGAGGTGCGCGCACGCTAGGCAAACGGCGTCGGTAGGTTTCCTTCTTTGTGCGCGATATTGGGCCGACAGAGGCCGGGGTTGTGCCGCTTTCCCTCTTCCCCTGCCCCCGCCCCTCTCATCTCTTCGCCCCTTTGCCCATGTGTATCGGCCAAAGGGATACCCGGCGTAAAAACGTAGCGCTATGCTCGCGCAACGGTAGCGCAGCCGGCAACAAAGCAGCACCCTTGATAGGGTCAGCATGTTACAGCGGGCGATCGCCCTTCGATCGGCGGAGGGTCTTCTTCCGGCATGCCGGGGGGCAGGCGTGGCGGAAAATAGGGCGCGTTTGCGTTAATTCTCCGGGACGCGCGCGAGTCGTGGCTCTTCAAAACCTGCCACGATGATAAACACGACGCGGAGCTTGCGCCACACGCCGACGCTTCGCGCGTTGTTGTTTCCCGCGCTCGAGTTCGCGCACGCTCGCCGAGAGAGAGAGAGAGAGAGAGAGAGAGAGAGAGAGAGAGAGAGAGGGAGGGAGAGACAGGAAGAGACAGGGAGAGACAGGAAAAGACAGGGAGAGACGAGGAGAGACAGGGAGAGACGAGGAGAGACAGGGACAGCGAGAGAGAGAGAGAGAGAGAGAGAGAGAGAGAGAGAGAGAGAGAGAGAGAGAGAGAGCGAGAGAGAGCGAGGGAGAGAAAGAGGCTTCGATACTTGGGAGAGGCCTCGGCCGAGCGCTCGCCGTAGACGGAATTCGCGAGAGGATCTCTGCGTTCGGTGCATACGGCCCTCTTCCTGCGCTCTGCGCTCCTCGCCGGCTCATTAGGAGAGAATTCGTCGACTCGCCCCTCAAGACGCTGTGGGACGCCGGGGTTCATCGGCGGATACGAGGGGTGGCCGACGAGAGTATGAGCCGTTACGCGCTGCGTGCGCGAGATTCGTTTGGGCTCGGCCCGACTTGCCGGTCCCGGGCGTTCTCGAAAAAAATGTCAAAAGGAGAAGGCCGGGGAAGCGGGCGGGGGAGGAGGAGGAGGAGGAGCAGAGGAGGGCTTCGAAAGGGGCGCCTAGCGACGTGGTATATAACGGGCAGAAGCGCGGTGTTTCGCGTTGCGGCGGAGCGAGCAGAATGGAAAGAGAATTCGCGAGGAGAGCTCGAATGTTTCAAAAGAAACTTCCTTATTTCCGGAGAAAATAAATATTTGACCTGAGAGAGCTCACCGGTGCAACGGCGGCGACGGCGACGGCGGCGGCGGCGGCGACGGCGGCGGCGGCGACAGGCCGGCAGGCCGGAGGCGGCGTAGGGACTTTGTCGAATGGTTTCTTTCATTCTTTAACGAACTCAACCGAGCGCACCCGCTTTGGAGCACACACCGGCGTTATAACGCGACCTCGGCAATTAATTCGGCTCCCATGACATTAGGTTTAACCTTTCGGAAAAAGGAGTCCCCCCTGCCGTGGTGCGCGCGGGCGCAATACCGTGGATTTCTCGCGATCTCCGGCCGCCGATCTCCGTCCCCGAGTCCCCGTGGAAATAGGAAGCCGGGGCAAAGCCGAGGCTGGCTCGTGTATATACACGGCGGTGTATATAAGAGGCGAAATAAGGACAAATATAAACAGGAGGGTGCGTGGAAACAGATTCCGTTGAGAATGCGGAACGAATCTCGCGGAGATTGGAAGTATCCCGTTTCTTCACATGGCACGGCACGGCGCGGCATGGCGCACTGTAAAAACGCGCGAGTGTCTGGGCAAGAGCACACAGGCTTTTGCACAACGCATAATACATAACGCATAAGAGAATAAACCAATTAGTTTTCTTCATCTCTCCCTCCTCAGGATAGAAATGACGAACTCTGATTGGTTGGTTCTCTTATGCGTTGTGTATTATGCGTTATGCAGAAGTCTGTGCTCCGACCCTCGCGCTTTGCGAAATCCGCGAGGCGTCGCGATTTGCCGCATGCGGCAACGCGCGAGGGCGTTAATCTTCCTCTCGCGGAGCCCTCGTCCTTCCACGGTGATTCCTAACTGTCCTTTTATTATCGGGCATGAGAGTATCGATCGAGTCGCAGGATTGATTAATCCGCAGCCGAGGGCGTGCCGGTAGCGCTCGCCTGCGAATTCTCTCTCTCTCTCTCTCTCTCTCTCTCTCTCTCTCTCTCTCTCTCGTGCGCAAGATCCACCTGCTTCAGCACGTCCCGTCTCTTAAAGTCCTTCCGAAGATGCCAGAATGTTCGCGGCCGCTTCCCCGGGCTAATGGAGCTCCGTCGATATTTAATTCGGTGTTTAATATTCGAGAAACTCGGTATATATATTCTTAAGCTCCGACGAGTATCTCGCGAAAATATTTATTCGATCTCGTGTTCGCGAGTACGTCGACGACGACGACGACGACGACGACGACGACGACGACGACGACGACGACGTTTCTCTCGCGCGACGTACCGATTTCCCAACTGGGCTTTAACTATGTCAACCGTTGAGGGTCGTTTCCTAAGTCCTCGGACGGATCGACCTACTTCGAAAAGTAATACTCGCGGCCAACACTAGCCAACATTTTACTCGTGTGCAACGGTATTTTTTTCCCTCTTTTTACGCACGGGCGGAAGAGCTTTTTCTCTTTTTACGGAGCCTTGTATATAATCGGTAGCCGGGCCAACGAGTGGATCGCACTCATCGGGTTGTCGCAAAAATTACACCGCGGCCGTACGCTGCTGCTCTCTTCCACTCGATTAATATCGGTCTTGCGCCGCGTTATTAACTCGCTAAAATTCCATGCTTGATAATTTCTCGCGCTCTGTCCCCCCTCTCTCTCTCTCTCTCTCTCTCTGCTTCCCTCGCACGTTGATACAGACATATTAAGCTTTTTTTGTCATTAAGGTCGCCACGAGGCGCAAAACGCGAAATTCGGCGTAATTTTGAAACTAATTTTCATTAGGGGAAGTATATTTCTGAAGTATTCAATTACGCGCGGTGCTACGTTACGTAATTATGAAATGTTACTCTATCTCGGAACTAGTTCATAGTTAGCAGCAAATTTCGTGTCATCGCGGCCGCAACGGTAGAGCCAAGAGTGCTGGTATGAAGGAGGGACGGCGGTCGCGCGTCGAGCGAGCGGGAGAAATATAGAAATACATTATCGCTCATGCGTCATCATTTTTCTTCGAGTGCGCGCACTTTCCGGAAGTAATTGTCGCTCCCGCATTCGCGGCAAGCGGCAAGCACGAACCCCGCGAGAGCGTACGTAACAGCTACAAGAGCGGCGCGCTTTACGATCGTCGTTGTTAGTCCGCGCTATTTATTCCGCATATCGATATGCAGTCGCTCTCGAAAGCGTCGTTTCGAGGACTGCGCGCCGGTCGATGGAATTCCTATAAATAAAAGCACCGCAAGGTTTCGCGCTCAAGATTATTTCTGTCGTCCCCACAGTGTCGTTCGGATAAATAAATACACGCAGAGTGTTTAAAAAAAGAAAAGACTCCGTGCTTATATACAGGCTAAGCAGCACTCACTCTGCCGAGTAGAAAATGCTTAGCGAGTAGGGTTGATTTTTTTCACGCTTTCAGAATCGCGGACGTTTTTCGACCTACATTTACCGAGAGCTTTTTACTTGGCGTACAATGAGTACAATCCACCCCCCGTAAGTCCGGAAGCCCTTTTTCCAACGTCCTGTGTACACCGCCGCGGCCCATTACCAGGGCGGTCACATCCGAGCGCATCCAAGCGTGTGCAGCCGTGCGTCAGCATGATTTATATAAAATCCCCCGAGTCTCACGGTGCATCCGACTTTAATTGCGCATTCAATATTTATCCGGCCGTTGACCAGCCTCAAGCACCTTCATCTTTCTCCCTTCAGCCCCCGCCCTCGCGCTCCTGCGCCGCTCGCGACAACGCTCGCACTCACACGCGCGCGATCTTGCCGGCTGTTACCGCGGAACTTTGGAGAATCGAATGAAACGATCGCTGTCAATCCTGAGTGGATTTTGGCGTCTGCCTGTCGTCGATACCCCGCGATCGCTCCTGTGTGTGTGTGTGTGTGTGTGTGTGTGTGTGTGTGTGTGCGTGCAGGAGCGATGTCACATCGATGTACCCACAGGCACGACACTTTCAATGGGATCTAATCGACGAAGTTGTAATTACTTCGTCGAGGAGCGAGAGAGAGAGAGAGAGAGAGAGAGAAAGAGAGAGAGAGAGAGAGGGAGAGAGATGAAGAGAGAAAAGAGGGAGAGAGATCTAGAGAACTAGAGAGCTAGAAGCGGAAGGGGCAGAGATGGAGAGAAAGGATTCAGAGAAGTTTTATTTTATCGGAGAGTGATGGAGATATCGACAGATGTAATGCCACTTCTCAGACTGTCCCCTCCGCCGGGGTGTCTCACCGTCGTTCGGGTTCTCTCCCCTTTTCCCCCTGCTCCCCCCTTCTCACTGTCTCTCTCTCTCTCTCTCTCTGTCCGTCTGTCTGCCTCTTTCTGCCCGTCGCGCTCTTCTCATCTCCGTCCGCCGAATTACCCGGCAAACGATCTCTACGAGCGTGATTACCGAACACCTTGGAAATCCATTACTTTATATCTGTTTTTCCTTAAAAGGTTCGCCGCGTCACCGTCACTACCGCCGCCGCCGCCGCCACCGCCACCGCCACCGTCGCCGTCGCCGTCGCCGTCGCCGTCGCCGCCGTCGATTCCTTAGAAACTCCTCGCGGGGTCCTTGCCGAGGCGGGCGCGCGGTCGAGCTTTTATTCGCGCGTCCTCAAGGGTGTTATCTGCTCGAATACTTCTCTATGCTTTGGTTCTTTGCGAGGACATCGGCCTCTGCTCCTGCGGCGTCGTCATTCGGCTCTCTTTGCGACACGATAAGCCGCTTTTTCTCGCGCAAATGGTTCGCTGCTCGACGATCGATCGGGGAATCTATCTGCTTCTACGCGAACTCGCTTATTGCGGCAGATACCACGGCGCAATATTAATCGCGAGTTTATCGCGAAATCGACAGAGGATCGTGTCGTCCGACGCGACGCGTGTGAAGTATATATTTGCCGAGAATTCTGCCAAGCTCGATCAAGAGAGAGAGAGAGAGAGGAGAGAGAGAGAGAGAGAGAGAGAGGGGGGGGGGGGAGAGAGAGAGGAGGAGAGAGAGAGAGAGAGAGAGAGAGAGCTGTCGCGTTGTATATTTCATCCCTCGTTCGTTCGTTCGTTCGTTCGTTCGTTCGCCGTAGCCATTATGGAACAGGTGTCGTGCGAATAATATCAAACGTTGCGCGCAAAGCACAGCGTGCACTTCTCGTACGCTCTCGAATTAATCAAGCGGGGGGGTGGAGTTAAAAGATTGCAAAGGCTAATGTTTTTGCGCGCCGCGAAGGGGTATTAAGTCGTCTGGGATTACGGACACGAGTGGGTAGAATTTCGGTTTGAAATATCTACCCCGGCACGCAAACAGGAGCGAGACCGGCTTCTTCGTGGGTCTCGAGCCGCTATGAAATCTTAAACCTCGCCTTCGCCGGGAAACGAAGGGCGTGTACTCGCGCATCAACGTTTCTCATCATTGTCATACCTACAAAGAGACATCGCCGGAGCTGTGAAACGGGTCGCTTCGCGATTTCAAGATTTTCGTTTAAATTACGACACCTCTCTCCCCCCCCCCCATCTCTCTTTCTAGACCCTCTTCTCTTTCGCACTTTTCCACCTTTCCTTTCACGGTTGCTCGTACGCTATCGGCAGTTCGAAGAAACTCGGTGCCAGCGACGGCAGGAATAAGTAACTCGCGCGAGGAAACGGAGAAGAAAAATGGGACAAAGCTTATGCGAGGCCAATTAATTATCGAGCATCCTCTTTCGTTTCTCGGGGACGGGTTTCCTCCCTCCCTCTTTCTCTCTCTTCCCTTTCTATCCAGCCGGTTCCGCTGGCTTTTTTTTCTCACTTATCCGTTCTCTCTGCCTCTCTCTCTTTCTCTCTTTAGAGAGATATCATATATATATATATATATCGTCTCTCGAAGCAAAATCGACGTTCAAGCAGGGGATTTCCTGCCTTCCTTAGACTTTATTTACGAGCGATTTTCCTGTCGCAGTTTTCGTGCGGAATTTCGTACGGCGGAAGAATCCGGCGACGCCTTCCTAATGATCGTATTATGCTCGGTTCACGAGGTCACGTGATCACGTCCCGCTCTGTATCCTTCAGAGCCGTCGAGTGGAGGCGCGCCTCCTTCCCTCTTCGGCTCCAAGTACGAGAGAGAGAGAGAGAGAGAGAGAGAGAGAGAGAGAGAGAGAGAAGGAGAGAGGGAAAGAGAGGGAAAAATTTTCCACCTGGCGGAAATTATGCTCCTCTCCGCGACCACCCTCGTCGCGCGGCGCGCGGCTACGCCCGCCCGCATGCGATTAATTTATTTCTTCTTGCGCGCGCGAACATTATCCCCAGCAGAAGTCGCGGAGTCTCGGTCATCGCTGCCGGTTTCAGCGGTTAAATCCGGAAATATTCCTCCGGAGAGAGCACTTTCGCGAGCGTCGAGCGCGCGAGCCCGACGGGAAGGGAACTTTTCGCTGCGGAGCTCCGCCGGCGTCTGCGCCACCGCCCGCACACTTTGTTCGATCGATCGATCTCCGGCGGACTTTTCTTCGACCACGATGCGTTGCCGCGTTGGACGGGACGAACGATCAGGGCGACGTCCGAGTTCGCAAGTTCGACAAAGAATCCGTTCCGAATCACGTCGAAGTTAAGCTGAATTCATCCGGAAATCAACGGTATTTTCAAGATATTTCCGTCGCGATATGCGAAAGATATTGCGGTAGATGTAACGACGATCTAATCCGCGTTATCCAGCTTCCTACGCAAGCCTACCAAGTACTTGGATACTTCGAATTTTTTCCTTTCAGCGTGTCGGAAAATTAAAAGTTTTCGTATAAGACTGAAAAAATTCTGTACTGTGCGTTCCGCTGAAAAAATTACAATTAGCGACTAGACAACGTTTTGAGTAGAAGGTAGAGATCTTCGAATTATTCTGACGTGGCTGTGACATCGACGCGATATTAATAAAGTGTCAGTCATCAATAAAGAATCTTCATCAGACCGAACGATACGAAAAATCATCATCGACATCATCGACTCGACCATCGACTTGCAAACCCAGGAGGGCGTTTTCTAACGAATTCCTCGCGATCCCCGTGAATGTTTCGGCACCTTTCATGGGCCGTGCGCGCTCGAGGCTCCATGGAGCCGATGTTGTTACGCAGCCAGAGCTTCGCACCCCCGTTCTCCGGCGTAGCATTGTCTTTATTGCGACATCCGACGAGGTACGCGCGCGATTTTGCGAAACACTTCTATCTTCGTCCCATCTGCATTATACGTGCAGGGTGTGCAGAGGCAGGCCAAGAGCGGGACGGAGCGGGCCGGGGACGATGGCGAACGATGTCGTGAACTTGTAATGAATTTTCAATTGTACTTTACGAGCCGGACGAGAGCGCGACAGTTCGCGCAGCCATGCCGCCGCGTATTGTTGCCTCTGATTGACTTTATCGTGGCCGGCCAGATACGTTGTTAACTGCCGGCACTTGTGCGTTCGAAACCGTTTATCTATAGACGGAGTGAAGAACGTCCATTGTGCGACGCATCGCGAAGTTTCGAACGTTCCGCGCGGCTGGATTGCCGCGCGGAGCGCCGCGTTCCGAAGAGGCGAGAGCGCGGCTTGTTTTATTTCGCGGCGCGGGGCCCCAAGTAGCGACTCAATTCCTATGCAAATTAACCCGCGGCGAATTATCGTGACGTAGTGTTAATTAAATCATAGAATTAATTTACTCTATTGTGGAGAAGTAAATTTTCTCTTTACCCCCGCTGGGAGGCCCTCAAAAGACAAAGGAAAGTCATGGAATATGAATTCTTGGTAAAACATTTAGGGCCGCTCGAAAGGGAAACTCAGAAACTAAAAGATACGGTAGATATAGCGGTATGCATCGCGAGCGTTATTCTTACTTACCGCAACACAGTTGCTTGAAAAAAGAAAATGTTTCTCTCCCGACTATGTAATTCTTTCATTGAGTTTCATTGTGCGATTGCGTATTAAGTGGGTATTAAAATAGGAATTTGGTGACGAAAAAGATTGTGTCGACATTGAACATTTAATCCGCAAGATTATTAATCCTTCAACATTGAATAACTCTATTCTGTTTTATTCATCAAACAAGATTTATCGACAAATTTTCGCCATGTTTGTTAAATAAAAATGTTACTTAATTTCGGAGAATTAATCATTTTTTCAAATAAAATAAACAATATCGACTCGATATTTTTAAACATTTAACAAGGACTTCTCATTTATAGCACTCGAATTTCCTTGTAAAATTTAATATTCTCCGTGTTTTCCCTTCATGTTTGACCGAAAAAATCGAGGAAAAATTCTTTCTCATAATTTAAGATCTCTACCTTCTACTCAAAAGGTTGTTTAGCCCCGAATTATTATGATTTTTTTAGCGAAACTAAAGGTATAGGATTTTTCTAGTTTTAAATTTTCAACTTTCAAAAAAATTTTCAACTTTCGACAAAAATTTTCAACTTTCCAACGTACTAAAAGAAAAAAATTGGATGACTTTTCGCAAAAATTAGAAAATGATTTGACAATACCCATTAAAAAATACCGAAACCGAAACAAAGCGGTTTATTAAAGGTAAAATAAATTAATTTATATGAGAAATTCGTTATTTTAAATGAGATATGCATGAAATAATAGCCGATAAAAATTCATGAAATATAGTAAAACGACACTTTATGTACACAAGTTCCCACAATAAAATTAATAATGACAGAAATAAACAATTAAATCATTATTATATATTGTATTAATTTCGCTCGCGAATTTGCTCGTGCGGAAAAGAAATCACGTTCGCAGATGGAGAAAATCAGCAGTATTACTTTTCAGCAACGCCGTATGATTTGTGAATCGTTTATGGCGTACTCGAGACTTTGTTTATTAGCGGTTTCGCGATGAACTGACGGAAGCAACTGTGCCCGCAGGTATAGACTCTCCCTATCAGCTAGCTTTTTTTTTTTTTTTTTTTTTAAGTGGGGGACCCTCAAGCTCCCCTCAAGCCTCCCTAATCCACCTAAATGTAACGGTCAAGTGAAATTTCGTTTCCTAAATGGCCGAATCAGACGGAGGATTGATTGCAATTGTTCCAGAAGAATTTAATAAATAAGAAAAAAAGGCAAATCTTTTTTGCACCAACCTGATAGCTACAAGCATCAAACACTTTGTTGTCGCAAGCGTCGGAAAGTTAAGGACGAGAGTGAGAGCCAACTCTCCTATTCTTCATCTACCGATCCTCCCGTTCCTCCGGAATCGATACTCCCTCGATAAAGATTGCACCGAGCGCTACACTTTCGTGCGAACCTGCTCGACGCAGCGCCACGTCATGACGCGCAGAGACGTATTACATAAACGACTTTTGCCATTAATTACCACGTCAAGCGTGACGACACGATTCTTCCGGCAATCGCGCCTCTCATCGATTTTCACGAAAGTGAAACAATATGTACCCACGATCGAGCGTATTATCGAAGAAGTGGCATGTACACACACACACACACACACACACACACACTTCCGCGCGCGCATTCCCGTTCGACGTGTAGCCCGGCCTCTTGATAAATGTTATAATATGAGATCACGTTCCACGCGTTGCCAGGTGTGTAAACACACACGCGGGTCGTGTACGTGCCGAGGTGTATCCGTGCACATAACGACGGATGTGCAATCCGCAGAATCCGCGCTGCGTGAAATTAACTTCGCTGCTTGAAAACTGCGGAATACACCGGCGGCTGCCGGGGCGCCAAATAAATGCGCGCGTATCGCCGCGGGCATCGGCAAGACCTCGTTTTTGCGGGCTGCCGCGAGACGCACGTCTCGTGAAGAACCGATCTGACATTGTCACGGATTTATGACTCTAGTCCTGCGAATGCTGCAGCGAACTTGAAAAGTTCGTGGAATCGCGAGCGCGAGCACCGACAACGTCTCGTTTTCTCGCCTTGTAAGCCAAAACTTGCCAAAGATGTTTTCTCTTAACTCGAGAGAGGCTACGCGAACGAATGAATTTTTCAGCGAGGATATTGTTAGCGTTTAGGCACACGTTCGGGAGAATCGAAAACGCCTCGGTCTTTGAACTCGATAACTAATGAAAGATCCGGCCGGAAAGCTTCATGTCGCTTGATTAATATTAAGCGTCTTGCGCGCTTTAGACTCTCTTCCGCTAAATCGATCAAATCCTCTCGTTCCAACAATGTTCCCTGCAGTTAATTACTAATAAATTAACTCTAGACGCATTGGCGAGAAGAAGAAAATATTCTTACGTGTTAAAAGCGTCTATTAGGAAGATCTGAGAAACTTACGATCTTCTTGCTTTAGGAAGTTAATTTTTTTCGGTGAAAATATGAGGTGCAAAAAGGATGCTGCTGCATATTTTAACGCGTTCGCTGTCACGGTTAGGTTGCCGCCGCGGCCACGGAGAAATATCGCACTCAAGTACATGTCACTCGTTTCAAGTATTTCGTAAGTTTGTACGTCCGAAAATTTGCCGAGAGAAGTATGGTAGAATTATGACTTCTTCACAATCATCCCCAATTTGCCGAAAATATATTCCGAACCCCCTAGTAAGTCTGACACTCCAATCAAGAATATCAGCTTGAAACAAAAAATCCGTTAAAAAAAATTCTTTCTGTATAAAATCTCGTAATATCCTTGAAGAGAGAACACAGTCTTTCCTTCTGAGCACATGATGACGAGCTCTGATTCTAAAATTTTTAAATTTTTGATGTGCACATTTCGAGATTATCATTAGCAGAGAGACTATCACGTGAGATTAAAATTACTTAAAATTAAAGTAACAAGCTTAAAATTAAAATTACTTAAAATTAAAATTGAAAGAAGGAGAATAAACTGGATATATGGTATATACTCGCGCTCCATTCGCGCAGCAGAGTGACATTTTCCTCTGTACTGCGACAAATATTACTACACCACCGCGTCTCATTGTCGACTCACGTCGTACAAAACGTAACCAACTGCGTGCGACAAAGCAGATGCGCAGCCGATAGAGAGCGAACGCAACGAGCTAACGGATACGCGCGTTGCAAACTGCATTTATTGACCTTACCGAACGGCGGCTCGAGGCTGAGTCGCGCATCGAGACGATCAGCGGAGATGAGCGCGACGTTCGCAACGTGTTGACACCGGGACGGTGACTCTCTACTTCCTCCCCGACCGGTGGGGAGGATTTACATGCTCGAAGCACACGGAAGATCGATAATCCGAAATTAACGCTTACATCAAACGGAATGAAAAAATAACGGCCAGGGAGGCGCGGGATAAATCGACGCGCGGCGGCGCGTCTATAAGCGCGTAACATGACGCGGCTAACAAAACCCACTTCAGGGAAAAACAAGGGGCTGAAAGAATAATCGATCGTACTTACGCACGCGGTGTACATCCACCCTCAGACAGTGCACCGACTCGTTAGCTCATATCGACTTAAGTGCGTGCGTGCATGTGTGTGTGTATGTGTGTGTGTGTGTGTGTGGGTGCATGCGTCTCCCGCTCCCGCGAGTGTACGTGTTTTCCGCGTTTACATATAATCTTCCGTGACAACTGCGAAGAAAATATCGGCGAGAACAAGGGTAGGGCGGCAGCGACGACGACGTTCGGTGAAGTCGGCGAGTTTTGCGAGAAATATGCCGCACTAATAAATTCTGGGAACCGGCGGGAATTGTAAGAGTAAACCGAGCTCCAACACGGCGCGTGAAAGGCAATGGGGGGGGGGGAAGGAAAGGAGTAGTAGCGTGTGCTGGGCCCCCGACGCATCAGATTACCAAGCGGTCTCATAATTAATTATACTCTTTTAATTATCCCGGGCAAAAATTTTCATTACTCTCACTTCTCTCGGCCGCGCCGCGTGATTATTTGCAAAAAACACTCGTATTCGCGGACATGCGCTCGTGCTTCCTTCCGTCCTTCCTTCCTTCCTTCTCTTTCTCTCTCTCTCTCTCTCTCGCTCGCGCTCTCTCACGCTAGGGAGCGTGCCGCGAGTCTTGTCGGGAGGACCGACGTGTGTATACGTCACGTCGCGTTAATTAACTGCGTAGATCAAAAGAGTGAAAAATCGAACGCGTTGTTAGAGAAGGCCTGTGTGAAGGCGCGCGCGAGCGTACAGTCTCGAAACGGGAATACAATCGGGGGTCGTGCGACGGGGGGTAGTTGCCGCGGAATTTCATCGCATATTTGGAATCCACAGACAATGCGCCACTCATATTGGACTCGGCTACGAGACACGGATACGAGACAGATACGACAGTTGAGCTACACAGGGCTTGTAAAGCGAGACTAAATGAAACGCAATATTCCCTTCCTCTCCGCCGGCGTGCACGTGCGGAGAGGGACGGGAGAGGGAAGAGAGAGAGTTTTACATAATTTATTTCATCACGCGCGCGTGCGCGCGCGCACACACATACACACACACATACAGACACGTAACATACACGCCACGTATTCGCCATTGTAATCCGTGGCCGGGCAAGACTGGAAAAACTTGTGTAATAACTGATAAAGGGTTACTGAGCAACGAGATATCCGCGATCCCGTTGAGACTGAAATACCGCGGCACAGCGGTATCGGCGGTATCGCGCGAGAATACGAATGACACCCGAGAAAATTTAACAAAGAGCGCCGCGAAAGTCGCCGGCGCAGCCGTTATCGGCTGTCCAACCGTCTCTAAATATAATCAGACCTCCTCTCGGCCCTCGTCCTGAGAAAGAAAGAAACAGGGATGAAAGGAAGAAAGTAACGCGGGTGCCAGGAAGTAACATGTTCGGCAACGGGCCGCGATACTCGCGGCTGGTTAAGCCGAAAAAGAGCGGTATTGTATGCAAAGCGCGACACACACACAAGCGCGATCGCGGGGGCAATCGAGCGGCGGCGGAGACGGCGGCGGCGAAGACGGCGCGCGCGATATTGCGTGAATCGACTTAACTTGAGTCGTAACACGTTTCCCCGCCGTCGCCGCGCGCGCGATTCCCAGATTGGCCCGTTGCCGTAATCTCGTAGTTTACGGCGGGGTTAACGTTATTAACGTCTCGCGGGACGGCGCGGGACTCCTCCGGGCGTCTCCGCAATCCGCGGCTCTCCCTTTCAGCCGCGAGTCGTGCGGCCGCGGCTTTTATCCGCCGCTATGATCTACTTATTTTGTTTCATACGTACTGGATAAACTCCCACTGTGCGTTACCGCCTGTGCACCGCGATCGTTTATCACCACCCTTCGTCCTCCCCCCCTCCTCCTCCTCTCTCTCTCTCTCTCTCTCTCTCTGTACACGCGCGTTCGGGCTGCGGGAAGCAGCGCGCCGAAACCGACACCGCGAAATACGGAAGCGGTGATATCGCGTCCGGGCGGTTGGACGGCGAGGGGGGAGGGCGGGCAGAGAGGGAGCAGGAGGAGGATGCCGCGGGTGTATTTAATTACATAAGTGCGCGCCTTTAATTACGTAAGGAACATCTGTCCCGTTTGAAGCCCGACTGTCCCTTTGATAGATAGATTGCAGTCCGCGCGAGCGCCCGAATTCTCGAGAGGTCCGGCCTCGCGTCTTCAAGTTATTCCGAGGAGAAGGGCGGGGGAGGAAGGGCGAGAGAAGAAAGTTACGTGCGCGCGTATATACGCACGCATGCGAGCGTTATTACTCGCGGAATAAATCGGAAAAGGCGGGCGGCCGCGTAACGCCTTCTAATCGTCCATCATGCGGCTTTGAAGCGATATCTAATGTATACGCCACATTAGGCATTTATTGCGCGCGGTATGAAGTTATACATTATTTATGTTTACGATAGCGCGCGCGCGCGCGCGCGCTCGGCCAATTCTTGAGAGCCCGGGATTGGCCAGGCGGCGTTATTCTTTGGTCTATGATGTAACGACGTCGTTGCTGAAATTGCGCCGCGCGTTCTCCCTCTCGCTCGCGCCGGGAGCATTCGAGCCGTCGTCGCTCTCACGAGGAGGATGCGCTTCTCCCGTGGAACGCGTCCTCCAAAGGAGCGACGAGTCCCGCGATTGTTCAATTTACGCGCATGTTTGCAAACGCTTACGTCCAAGCGGCGGCTGGAGAAGGGGAGAGCAAACTCCCGGAGCAGGCCGGAAGCCGCTCGCGAACGAGTAATTCGATTAAAATAATTATAAAATAATTATACCTGTCTCTGCGAACCTGATTACCGAATGCGTATCTCTATTGTATAATTATTATACGCCATATAAATAAATCGACATTTATGATATATTTATTTTCTATTTGTGTGTTGCATGTGCTGCACTCTTAAATAATTCAAACGAAGGAAAATAAAGTTGTTTGAGAATTTGATGAGTGTTTTTTTATATTTGATAAATAATATTATGCACCGCGAGAAGCGATTGCCATGATTGTTTAATTTTGAGGAGCTATTGTATCCCGAATTTTATCAACTCGTCGGTTGATTGGTAAGTTGAATTTTGCAAAGGTGCTTCAACCGGCGAAGAATGGACCTTCAAGAGTTAAGTAGTCGTAAAAATTTTGTGTCTAAAAGTTTTTCAGGTCACTGTTCATGACTGTTCATAAAGGCAAAGTTTCTTAAATTCAAAATGGCGGGCCCAATATGACGACAACGAAAAATCATAATTTTGCTCATCAAAATAAAGTTAGACGTTTATTGCGTATAAAACATATTAAATAAGAAGAATGCACAAAATTTTCACCCAAAATCTATAACGCAACGAAATATCAAGATAACGAATAAATATAATTTGTGAATAGCACTTTGTGTTACTTTCTTGTATTGGTTCAAAAGAAAGCTTCAATTCGTCATTTCGAATTTTTACTTTTCAAATTCACCGCTGAAAAGAGCGAGCTCAAGAAGTCTAAAATACAACATTTCACAGTTTCCGTAAATCTCTTACAATTCTAGATCGGCCATGTTGCATCCGCCCGAACTCTGACTTTTAAAGTTCACCACCAAATAGAGCGACTCCAAAAACCTCCGAACACCCAATTTTCGAGATCCTAAATTAGCCGAAATATCGCAAAGCGCAATGTCGCATTCCGCCAGAGTCAAAGGGTTAAGATAACATATCCTCAGCTGTGTAATTAGCGACTACCCAATCGAGATTTCGCTCATATTAGCGCGGACGCCCACCCGGCGCGAAATCGAAGCGCGGCCGTCAACGGTGCGCGTTTTCTCCGAATTCCCGCGCTCCTCGGCTTTAACTATCGGGCGACAATCTCGTGGTTTACGACGCGGGCTAACGTCATTAACGTCCCGCGAAGTGACTCCTGAAGCGACCGACCGCAGGCCCCTTTCATCTAAAATTCTAGCTACCGACGTTTATCCAGCGCATTATCTATTTATACCGACGCGCGCCCACGATTCCGCCGCCCCCCCCCCTGCCGCCGCCGCGTGTCTCGCCACCGCTGCGCCGTCGCGACGAGAGAGAGAGAGAGAGAGAGAGAGAGAGAAAGAGAGAGCGGATCTCAGACACGGCGGCTGCATGCGCCGTCGCCGCCGCTGCTGCCGCCGACGCTGCGGCAAATTTTCCAGCCGCGTTTCCTGTCATTGGGAAACGTCGTGCCGGCGAAAGGCCTGCATTAATCATGAGGCTCGAATCCGCGGGATCCGGGCGCCGAGCGCCGAGAGCGCTGCTCCCGGGGAAGCGGCTCCCAGTCGTTTGTTACTCCGGGCCGTAATGAGAAGCGGCCGGAAGTCCCCTTCGCGGACAAATTCCCAATATGGTTGGCGACCGGTGTACCACTTGCTTGCAAAACTTGGTTTAGGCTCAATGAAATAAGGGGCGCGCGCAATTGGCACGATTGAGAGCCGCTATCTGACAGGCGCTATCTGATCGCGCTCGAAGGTAATGTGACAGGAAACGGTGTAAATATCACTCTTATTCTTGCCTCCGATGGATGTCGTTATCTCGTGAATATTCGCGGCTGATAGACGAGAGCGTCACACAAATATTTGCCTTCTTCTTCGACTCCCCCCCCACCCCCACCCCACCCGTGTGACCCCGTTGTGACGTCAGATGTCTCGCATGTCGCCACTTTGGCTTCTATTATAACCGATTACCGCGCGAGCTCGTCGATAATAAGGTGAATGTTCCAATTAGCGACGGTGGCCCAATTTATGACCGCAACTCCTGTCAATTGCGCCCGTTTAATCCCTTAATGAGTCAGCTAATACGGGTCGATATTTATCTTGTGTGTGTGTGTGTGTGTGTGTATGTGTGTGTAAACACACGTGTCCTTACTTTCATCGGCTGCGACAAATTTCGTGATAAAACGAAAGACCGCGATAAATTAAAGCACCGCAATGACAAAGCGCGCCGCTGACAGCGGCTTGACTTTAACGGTTATTCGCCGGCATCTTACGAGTCGATGATTAATATCGAATGTTTGTTTGTCGGACTCGTGCGCAGAGTTCCTCTTTAGCTTCTTTGCGAGCAGGAAAAAGCAAGACTGAACGCGCGGACGCGCCGTTGGTGGAATTCCCGAAATCGGGGAATCGAATTCGACGGGGGAGACTCATCCCGCGTAGTCGGGTCTTGTCCCTCGATTCGATTACATCTGATTGCGCCAAATGACGGCCCGAGGAGACGCGCGCGTGTATCGCGCTCTCCCGAGGAGGCGCGCGATGAGTCCGCGCGGCCGATAAAATTATACGCCTTTCCCACCCCGTGCGCGCGAATGTCTCCGCCCGACGCCCTTAAATATTCGCGCCGTCACCGTCGTTACTCGTGATTCATCGTTTATTGGGCGATTGGCATTAAAATTCCGGCGCCCGCTCGGCTTTTATGCGCCGCGACGCCGCGTCGTAAAAATTGATCGCGGTTACATGCAATATTTATCAGGCGTCGCGACGAGTTGTACGCATTACGTACGGTCAAGAGTTATTATCGGCGACGAGAGGGGTGTGCGTGCGCCCTCCCCCCTCTCCCGAGACGTGAGACAGCCGAAATGCGAGGGGCACTTTCGACACGACGCGGACGCGTCGACGAGGAGCGAGGACGAGGACGAAGCGCGCCGGTGTCGTCTCGTTTACGCCGGCTTGCGTCGCGCGATTTCTTCCTCCACGTTCGTCCATCATTCTTTCCTCTCTCTCTCCCCCCTTTGTACCTTCAACCCCCGCGACCGATATTGATCCGAGCCGACGTGGCGGTGCCGCGCTTCGGTTATTACTTTGCGCCCATAGAGAGACGTGGCGCACACGTGGCGGTCGAAACACACGATGCGCATTACATCTTTCAGCGCGTAATTCCTAATCGCCGGCTAATTCTCTTTCCCTCTCTCGCGAGGGATGCACACGGTGGGGGGGGACCTGGACGAACGGATACGGATCTCGTACATTCAACCGCGACGCTCGTGGACGGGAAGCTCGCGGAAAGTTTTTTTCCTGCGAGTTTCGAAATGCAGCTTCGTCCGTTTCGTTTCCGTCCGAACGAGATTCGTTTTCCAACGGGAGAACTCGAGCGAGCCTGGTCCTGCGTCCTGAAAGTCGCGGAAAAAATTACAGACAACCCTGCCGGTCAAAGGGACGCTTGCGACCGTGAGAGAGTAGCCGCGGTCGCAACCGGCGACTCAATAAAGTGTTGAGTAACGCAGCGCGATAGAAATGTCCGTTTATTAAATGCAAAGTGCCTCCTGGATGCGTTTGGAAAAAATGGCTACTTAGATCGGCCGATATGCGCCGGCAAACATTAACATCCACGAGTATAAGGCCCTTTCGATTATAAGTGACTTTGTATAACGACTGCGTGCCGTGACTGTAGGAAACGCGGCGGTGGTGGCGGCGGCGGCGGCGGCGGCGGCGGCTCAACCAGCGCGGCCGGCTATCGAGTGTTGCATCGTCATCGGTACTTTTTAATGGCATTCATACTCGCGAGAAAAAAGAGAGAGAGAGAGAGGGAGGGAGAGAGAGAGAGAGAGAGAGAGAGAGAGAGGGGTGAAATCGAGTGCCGCCGCAGTACGCGCGCGATCGAGTTCGCCGGCTGTCCGATAGGCCGTCGGATATCAATAACAATGGCCGCCAAAGCGAGATCGCTAATGAGAAAATTGTGATTTCCGTAGCGCCGGAAACGGCGGCGCGTCCTTCCTCGAGCCGCTTTATCGGCATAATGACCAGCAAGCGGCGCGTATTTTTTCAAGTGCCATGGAAACGGCACTTCGTCGCGTCTTCCATTCCGCAGAGCGTGGTGAGCTTCGATTCAATTTCAGCGTTCCAGACTGTGGACAGGCGAAGGATCCGGGACGGGGATGGGCGCGGAAGGAGGGATTTAGTGGAAGGGAACGAAATGTAAGAGGTTAATTGGAACAGATAACTGCGTCTGCGTGTGTCGATGTGCTGCTCCTCTGTGTTCTGGCCCGCTCTCGCTCGCTTTCTCCCTCTCTCCCTCCCCCTTCGCCGCTCGTCCTCTCTCGCGCTCCCCTAGCCCACCCTCGCCGCGTCCCTTCGCCGCCAATCCCGGGGCGCCCAGCGTCTCCCGCCCTTTCTCCCTTTCACTCGCCCTCAGTCACATTTTACCCGACTCTTCGTTTCTTTTTCATCTCCTGTCGCGCGGTTCGCTCTAACCGAACTCACCGTTACTTCTTTACGCGCGCCCTAAGCGCATTCCCTCCCCCCGCGCGCGCGCGCGCGCGCTCGCGAGCCGCTCGTCATTAACGGTTAACGGCCATCGTGAGGTCGCACCGTCGTCGACTCGCAGGGCATTTATTTACATTAGGACACACACTGCCAAAGTACATACGAACGCCGGGCGAGAGAGGCCGAGGATAAAGATAGAGATCCCAAGGAACGAGAGAGAAAGGTCGAGGAAAAAGCGAAGAGAGACGAGCAGCCGCTATAAGGGGAACGCTATGAGAGGAACGCGCGGCGACGACTTGCGAAGGAGACGCAGCTTCGTCTCTCTCTCTCTCTCTCTCTCTCCCTCTCCCTCTCTCAACGATCCGTCGCGTCCTCTCTCGATCTGCGACACGGAGACGCGTTCTTTATCGCTCGAGTGTCTCGTATGTTTCATTGTCTCGTCAATGATTACGCGCGGAGGAAGCTCATCTGGCGGACGAGCGGCTGAAGCGCGCGCGTTTCGGCCGGAAGTAACCCGCGTTTACGCCTCGGAACTGGAACTCCTTGAAAGCAAATTTGTTACACATCAGCAGCAGGAGTTTTCCTTTTTCCCGCGACCTAGCAAAAAAAGATCGTACACACTCGGTTCGTACAGAAACCCGAAATTCCACTGGCTTTGAGCGAGACGCGTTTGACTGCTGCTCGGGACGAAAAAATTCGCCTCGTAAGAACAGCCGGAAATTTCGTGTCGCCTCGAGAAAACCGCGACTGTTGCGCGTCAGCTTGATCCGCGCGCGTGCGAAAGGACGAAAGGGCTTTTTCAATCGCCTTCGGGACGGACTGACTAACGCGGAGTGGAAGCTAACGAAAGAGGCGCGCGCGAGCGAATGTCGGAGCCGAGCTGTATTTACATCGGCGCGGTGGAAGCGGCCGCGCGTTACGAGGCGATGAATTACTTATGACCGTCTCCGATCCCGTCCGCGCACACCCACGCTCTTCGCGCCCGTCTCTCCTCGCTCTCCCGCTCGTCCTCTCTCTTCCTAATCTCCCGGCTCTCGCGGCCACTTCCACTGGCGTACGCGCGTGTCTCGGCCGCGTATAAATACCGCGTATTTATAAGCAGTCGCTGACAGTCATCGTGGGATTGCCAGCGGCCGCGTCGCGCGCACTTTCGCACGCTCTCGCTGCGTGCGCCTGCGAGATGACCAAATCTCCGGAGCTGGGACGAGAAACGCCGGCGTATTTTGGGCCGTGCCGAGGCTCCGCTAATTAACCGGCCGGAAGTGGCTTTGATGTGGGGCTCCGTCGAGATGAATCCGCAATTTTTCCCCCGCCCGTCGCTCCGCGTCTTAATCGCGTCTCGAT
Organism: Harpegnathos saltator; assembly: GCF_003227715.2. Taxonomy (NCBI): domain Eukaryota; kingdom Metazoa; phylum Arthropoda; class Insecta; order Hymenoptera; family Formicidae; genus Harpegnathos; species Harpegnathos saltator. The sequence continues at coordinate 628,176 of NW_020230126.1, forward strand.
CGCGTCGCGAAAGCGCGCGACAGACAGAGAGAGAGAGAGACACAGAGAGAGAGAGAGAGAGAGAGAGAGAGAGAGAGAGACAGAGAGAGAGAGAGAGAGAGAGAGAGCTGATATTTTTATTTCCAGCCAAACAAATTACTCACCGCGAGTGAGCAAATGAACTCGGCATTTGGCGGGGAGTGATTCTCCAGCGAGTACTCCGCGTGCGATTTCTCGCTCCTGAGACCTCCCAAGTGCGACGCCATCGTTTCGGAGCCCCCCTCGTTTAGCGGCGCGTTAGATATATGCGGTTGCCTTATCAACTACGGTTAGCTATGCAGGCCCTTGCACTCGGCCGGTCAACGTTCGACGTTTTCGATCCCACGCGATGGATGACACGATGGATTATACGCGGACAGGATGACGGCCCTTGGCGCGACGAGGGAGATGGCCGGCGGCCGGTCGTGCGGGGTTTGTCTCTTTGTGTCGTCGCGAGAGCTCGATATATATACAGGCGTATACTCTATCATTACGCGAAGAAGTTCATCGGCTGGCCGCGGCGCGATCAGCGAGCTTCGGCGAAAGTTTCTCGTCACGTTCGCGACCTATAACAGTCGCCTCTGGTAGAGCCCCGCGCGGTTTCCGTTTTATACGCCAAGTATGAAAAAAAGTTCACGGCGTGCGGAGAGGAGTTGCGTGACGCGAGGCAAATTGAGGCAGCGTCCTCCGCTAAATATTTCAGAGGAGGCAACGCTTTCCGCCGAGGGTTTCCCCGCGACGATAACGCGCGCGCGCGCGCGGTCTGCGCGGTTTTTCATCGGCGGGTGAAGACCGTCGGGCGATTGTCGGGCCAGCTGTTGATTCAATGAGCGTACAAAAGGCTTCTCAAGGAGATCCGGAGGTACGGAACGGACGGAAGAGAGCGCGAGCGAGGAGAATAGGACGGCACGGTTGCGGTAATCAAAGGTCAAATGTCATATCGGACGCGCTTGCTCGCAGAGACGAGAGTTCGCGGCGAAGAAAGGACAATCGCCCGAGAAACGTAATCTCGCGGAAAAATATGTCGATGTAAGAGGTCGAGGATAGAAAACGTTCGGCCCCGCGTCGAGCAAACTCTCGTTCGAACGAGTGTCCGCGGACGAATCAATCCCTTTGCTCCACGATCCTGTTCACATTCAACTATTTCATCAAAAGAAAAAAAAATATATATATATATATATATCTCGCGGAGAGAGCTCTCGGGCGAGCAAGTTACGCCATTTTCGTCCTTTTAATCGGACTCCCGAACATCCAAGAAACGTGAACCTCGGGGCAGTCAGCTTTTCCAAAAGAAGAAAAGCAACGCGACATAAAAACGTTGATTGCGAGACGTAAATTAACACGGCCGAATTTAATTGATTTTGTTCTAAACAGACTGCTTTGTGGAAAGAGAACAATAATAATAAAACAATGATACAAGTAGCTCAGAAATGGTCTACATCGCTAAGCTTTGCAGCTGCTGATCCGCCACGGCGGATCACTCATATTTGAATGATCATCCTAAAGTCAAGCGATACGCAACGGCAGAATCAGAATCAGATATACGCGTAAATTTGCGAGAATCATCTCGAAACAGCGCCATTCGAGCTTCTTGCGGCGCTTTTTCTCGGTGGTCATCCTTCGTCACATTCCAAGCGGCGCGCATCGGGATTACCCGAGTTTGTACCCGCGTACGGCCGCTTAAGCGGGCTGAGTTCGCGGGCAGCGCGCCTGCAGCGCGACGCAGACATTGCCGATAATAAAGGAGATTGGTTCTGAATTACGAAGTCCGTTGCAGACGGGCCCGTGTTAAATGCCTCTCAGCGACAGAACACAGCACAGTCGCCGAATCGGGTTCCACGGGTCGGCGGGCGGTCCGCCTGTATTTCTCCGTCCGTGTTCTCGCGTAGGTACGTTTCCGAGATACTGTTTCCGTCTCCCCGCTGTTGCCTCGCACCGCCGCGGCCTCCCGCAGGTGGCAACGACAAGGGCTGACTGCAAGACTAACATAATTCCGATGATTTCAAGCCCGCGCGACCTCCGCCGCGGCGCGGCGAAAACTCTCCCTGCTGCGTCGTTAAAAAGAGAAAAAAAAAATAATAAAAAAGGGGGAAGAAGAAAAGAGGAAAAGGGGAAAAAGGGGGCGACAGAGGGAGGGGATTCTCGTTTGTCTCCCGTTCGTCCCCCCGGGAGAAATCTCGCGCTCGCTCTTCTGCGAGTAATTGCGTAATTAGGAGAAAATTAATCCGAGTCGCGGAGGATTGCGCGTCCGTCGCGTAAGCGCACGCAAGAAGAAATCGATCGACCGACCGCATATCGACTGACTGCATATCGATGAGACGAGATGCGTGCACGCGTGCGTGTGCGTATGTGTGAAGGCGACGAGTAATTTAACGTCCGACGAGATTTATTAAAATTCGTTTCGGGTAGTCATGCGGGCACACACGGCGCGTCGCGCACGTATGGGCCGGTCAGTCAGCGGACTAAATGGTCTTTTGTGTGTCAGCGGGAGCGAGCCTGTTGCCAAACCGCTGATAAAGTTCGTAACCCATTATCGGCATTAACGCAATGCTGCACTTTCGAAAATATAGCACACACAATGGAGATTATCTGCCGGCGCGTTCGCGGAACACGCGCGCGCGCGCTCGGGGGGACTTCGCAGCTTTGTATCGATGCAGTGCGCGAGCGAGGAAAATTAATTAATTAATTCTCCGTGGACGTCGAAGCTGACGCAAGACCGATAAGAAAGCTGATAGAATAATGTAGCATCTCGCTGTATTTGTGATACGCCGGAGTAATTAATTTGCTCCAAAGAGTCGTTTGCCTTTGTACCGTTACGGGGGTATTAGAGCCTTCGGACGGGAGCGACGTTTGTCGGGAAAAATTCTATGACAGAGAGAGAGAGAGAGAGAGAGAGAGAGAGAGAGAGAGAGAGACTCGCGCGAAAAGAGGACTCTTCGCAGGTTCGCAAGCGGCGGCCAGTTTCGTCGCCGACAGGTGTATAACGTGCGCGCGCGCGTGTTATCGCCCGCGGTGCGAGTGTGTGTATGTGTGTGTATACAAGGCGAATATGTGTGAAGCGGTGGACGAGAATAATGGGGAGACGGTGAAAGAGCGCGAGGTCGAAAAGGTGTACACACGACTTAAACTCAGGCGGAAGAAGGCAACTCCGCGGGAAAGAAGGCGCGGCTCTAAATTGTGAATTTCTCGCAGAAAGGAGGATGTAAATAGAATATCGTTCCTACCCACTCGTGAGTTAGCGATCATTCTCTCCCTCCTCTCCTCAGCCCCGCTCTCCTCCTCCTCCTTCTCCTCCATCCCATAACCAGTCTGTCGCGGCTTAAATCTAATATTGCCGCGCGCCTCGCGCACAAGCGTCCCTTACGAGCGATAATCTCAACAATAAGAAATCTATAACGAGAGACGACGCGCGGCAGAAAATTTCCGCGATCGGTCGTAAAATTAAATATATGTATATATATATATATATATATATATATGTATGCATATGGAAAATGAAAGGTAATATTATTTCCAGCGAAAGGTGCGCGCCGCGCTTAAACGCATTACTGCTTGCATGCCGCGGAACAAAGGCGCGTTTCGCAAGGAGGTCACGTATTTCCCCCGGAATGTTGCAACCGAGCGACGCTCGGCTGAATAATGACGATATCAACGGAGATCTGGATGTCGCGGGTTACATTCGCGATTATACGCGAGATCAATATTTTCTCTCTCTCTCTCTCTCTCTCTCTCTCTCTCTCTCTCTCGCTCCGTGTGTGGAAATAACTTTTTATATAAACGTAGAACGAGCAAGGCGCACCACCTACTCGCCGCGGGGGTGGCTGGAGGATGGGAAATACACGGCGGAGCGGGAGGGCGGGAGCGAGCAGCGGAGAGAGCCTCGGAAGCGTTAGCGTGCGCGTCCAGATCGCCGAGGAAGAGCGAGAAAAAAAGAAGCGGAAGACAAGGAGGTAGGTAGGAGACCGCGGGGGTGCCGAGGGGAGCACGCATGCGTCGGGTAAGGACAGGGTAGCGAGTGGTTTAAGAGCGATGGTAAAAGCGCGGCGAGAGATATCCGAGCGCGGTAGCGAGCGAAAGCACCGACATGTTGAGACGATGAAGCCGAAGGTGAGCTTACACAAAGGACGAAGGGATGAAGGAGGCGGAGGAGCCTGGCGAAGGAAGTTGAGGGGCGGGCAGGAGGCGGCGGACAGAGACGGCGACGTGGCGAAGGGAGAGGGGAAGAGAGAGAGAGAGAGAGAGAGAGAGAGAGAGAGAGAGAAGAGAAGGCGATGGAGACAGGGGTGAGTTCGGCGATGAGGGCGAGAGAGGGCGAAGCGACGGAAGGAAAGGGTAGCAGGAAGGGATAGACGAAGAGAGAGGGGCGATCGAACGGCGGTTGTAGGCGAAAGATACGAGGCGGAAGCTACGAGAGTCCGATCTGGGAGTAGATTTTACGAAAGCCGAGGCGGCCGCAGGGGGTGGCGACGGCGGCGGCAGTAACAGCGGCGGGGGGAGGGGGTGGGGGCGCGTACGATGCGCGCTACACGAACTGATGTCCCTTGAGGTCAGCCTAGCGTGACTACCTATCAATTGCCGAGACTGCGTCTGGGCCGCCTAAGTGACGCGCGCGCGCCGCGAGCGGTGGTGTGTATGTTCACCCCCGCTCGGATATTCCGCGCTGCTACTCCCGACGTCGATTTGCGGCAAATGCGACTCGATGGCGGCGCACGAGCACTGTAAACACGTACGTTCGATCGCGACGGAGCCGCGCGCGCCGGAAATGTCGCGAAGGGGCTGTTTCGGCAAAGCGTCGCTCCGCTCGCGGCATCTTTTAATCACCGGCTTTCCCCCCGCCGATGGAATATCCCGCGCGCGTCCGGCCGGGCCGAAAGTTTCACGAAGAAGCGAAGAGTAGTAAATCGCACATAATGCGACGCGAAAGCTCGAACACGTGAGCGCGCGTCGCGGCAATTTTGTCGCGGATCGTCCCGCGGCAACGTTGACCGTCGCGCTCTTACGTCCTTCCCAATCAACGCGCGTCTCGTCCTCTCCCGCCTGCCGAGATCGATTCCGTTCGCCGTATCGCCGGGAGAGCGACATAATAAAGCTTCCCGAGCTGCCGAGTCGTCGCGTGGTTAATTCCAATCTACCCCAACGCACCGGCAGCCGGAAACGGAGCCTATCCCGGAGGCGGTGGTTCGTGCTTGCGTCGTTTTCCCGGAATCACTACCTTTCTCTCTCTCCCTCTCCCTCTCTCTCTCTCTCGCTCCCGTCGTCCTCGGAGAGCTCCAGCTTTCGAGGGGCTCTTCTTGTGCTACTCGTCGTCGGGGCGAGTAAATAAATGCGCGAGCGGTACCGCCTCCTGTTTACACGTCGACGATGTATCGTCGGCCGAGGACAGTCAGAGAGTGTGAGGGGCTGGAGGGGGCGAGTCTGATGTTTCTTCCCAAGTTTTCGGCCGCGTAACACGTGCGTGCGCGCGCGATAACGTATCTGAGATGTACGAGAGAGAGAGAGAGAGAGAGAGAGAGAGAGAGAGAGAGAGCGTGCGCTCGGTTTGTTTTCTCGCGCGTGAGCGCGATGGTCGATGAGAGTCGATGAGAGCGACGATGCGTTTGCGCCGCAAACGCGAAACGCCTCGTTAATAACCGTATCGCCGTGCGCCGATCTTGCTAATTAATAGCGACGCGGAGCATTACGTTCGCGCGTCCGCTCGCCTCGCTAGCGAGCGGCGTCAGCCGAGCCGAGCCGAGCCGATCGTTAGCGGCTTCGAGCCCGCTGGGAATTTCAGTTGCCATGGCTCTTTTTGTTTGCAGCGTCGGGATGCCGGCGAGAGGAGGACGGCAGCGCTCGCGCTCTCGCACCCCTCGAGTAGCCGAGCGAGCTCCATTGAAGGGCAGCAATTGCTTCTTTTTGTGGGTCAAATAAGATTCCGCGGAGTGAGCTTGTCTTTAATACCGAATATGAGTTTTATAACGAACCACGGGTCTAAAAAGCTTCCCTCCACTCTCGGGAAGCCCTAAAAAAAGTTCTTTCTCTTGCGGATTCTTATAATAAGATCCGAGACCGCCGCGCCGCGCCGGCGGGGTATCGATGTACCTAATTGATTCGCGGCTTTGTAGCGGGGAAATAATTACTCGCGGCGGGATAAAAGTAGGCAACGCGTTTGCCGATATGACGCAAGATGCGTATCGGCTAGATGCAGCGAGATGCAATTAGTCGATCGACGGAATAACTCTGTGTTAACTCTGTGCAATCTCGATGTACAACACCGGGCGTCGTACATGCCTCGCAGCATTGTAACTGGATCTACGATCTGCAATTGTACGCCTCACGTATGCGCCTCCGTAAATTCCTTCGTGACATTTCGGCCGAGAAGAGTGGAGTAATCATCGAGTCACTCGGATTCGAGCGATTTTTCCCTCACATGAATACACCCCGCTGTGAATCGTCGGCTGAATATTTCCATTCGAAATTGAACGGCGAAGCCGACTTGTGCGCCTCGCCTGCGCCGATCGGAAGATACACGGCCTAATCGATCGAAATTCATACGGAGCCGGAGTCTACTGTAAGCCTGAGCGAAACATTCAGCCTTGCGCCTTCGAGCGGGGGTGTTTTCGTCGCTTCCAGTAAATTTCAGAGCTTCCACTCTGGGAAATTTCCGGAGTCACACGAAAGGGCGTAGAAAAGTCGCATCTACGTTAAATTATACACTCGCGTCGCTCCGCGCTCGATGGAATCTTACGCTGCGCCGGGTAATTTACGTTTCAACAACAATAATAATAATACATAAACAAGCGCGGAGAGAAGAAGGCTGATCGACCAAGCGGCGCGTCCTCGCGCGACAGGCGACTTTAAGCGGCGGCCCAGCTAGAACACGCGATTTGTCACGCCGATATATCGAACGTGTTCGTTGCGCGGCGCGCTGCGCCGCGCGGAGAAATATCATCGGTGTACCAATATCCCGGTAAGTGGAATATTCCGGTGGGAAGAGAGAAGTCGTACCATCGCTCATCCAGCGTGGCGTAACGTAGAATGTAAAACCCTTATCTCCACTGAGAGAATTCTCCGTACACTTTCCCTGCTCTCTCCTTCCACCTCCTCCTCCGCCTCCTCCCTTTTCTTTCATGTGCGAGGAGTATATCATTCCCCCGGCCCCTTCGGCAGCATCGTCGCCCTCCGTCCCCCCTGCTCTCCTCCCGCGTACCGTGGTACCGCGAAAAATCACCGCGTCTCCGGCGTTACGCCACAGCCGGCTAATATCGAACGACGAAACTCGCTCGCCCGTTCCTCCAAGGAGTCCTCCGCGCGCGCGGTTTCACCGATGCGGAAGCAGTTTGGGATATTATGGAAATACGATTTCCATTCTTCACGCTGCCTAGCCGCTCTCGGAAACTCTCCCTCCGCCCTCACCGCACCCCCTTCGCCGCCATCTCGGGCGTTGCAGTGCTCGCCGATAGGCCTCCAGACCAGAGAGAACGAGCACGCGTTGAGATTACGGGGATGAAGGACAAACGAGATAACGGCGGCGTCCGTGCGTGTCGCGCGGTGTGTATAAAGCGAAATCTCGGCGTTGGGGAGCGTCGAGAAGAGGCGAGAAGGACCGGGCGATGACGACGACGACGACGACGACGACGGCGACGATGGTAGTCGAATCGTGCAGTGGGAAAACCGGGGCATGGATCGTCGAGAGAGAGAGAGAGAGAGAGAGAGAGAGAGAGAGAGAGAGGAAGGGAGAGAGAGAAGAGACAGTCACCGCAGCCGCCGCGCTTGCGGAAGAGATAAAAGATAAAGAGCGACGGGAAAAGAGACCAAGAGGTGCCACTGAACGGAGAAAAACGCAAGAACAGAGAATGCTACCAAACGAGAAAGAACGGGTCACGACGGAAGCGACAAAGCACGATGATGAGAAAGGAAGACAGAGCGAGAGAGCACGGCGGACACACACAGAGCGCTCGGATGCGGGGGGAGGGCGGAGGGGGGAGGGAGCAAAGTTGCGAGGGGGTCGCGTAGGTGCAGCTATAACGGGTAGTTGTTGGTAGGACAGAGTGATGCATGGCTATGGGGTCGCCTGTTTCACCGCGAAATGTCGGCGCCGTGCGGCCGCCCTCGCGCAGCGAGGCTGCTCGCCTTTTACATACTCGACGTACCCTCTTCTCCAGCCCCCCGTCCTCCCCCCGCCCGCGCTCTCCCGTCGCGTCACCCAGCGAGTCTCCTGTCCTCATCCTCCGCTCTTTCGCCACCCTCGCCGCAGCTTCCTCCCTCTCTCTCTCTCTCTCTCTCTCTCTCTCTCTCTCTCTCTCTCTCTCTCTCTCTCTCTCTCTCTATCTCTCTCTCTATCTCTTTCTGCCTCTCTTGCGCTCTCCTCTCCTCGGTATCACTTTGTTTGCCTTTCCCGCGGCGGGCCGCGCGCGCGACGCAACGCGTCGCGTAACGTAACGTCGCGCGCGCGCTACCTTACTCGCGTACTCTTCTCACCCCCTCGCCCGCATATATCGATCGTACACGCACCCCCTCCCCGCGAATCGTCCGTACCCGCGATGCACGCCGCGTTGCACCTCTCTGCCGGCGTGTTCCTCGGCTCTCTTTCTCCCTCTCTCTCTCTCTCTCTCTCTCTCTCTCTCTCTCTCTCTCTCTCTCTCTCTCTCTCTCGTTGTTCTCGCAACGAGAGAATCCGTCGGATTATAACGCGCGTTTTCTATCAACCGTGGCGTAGCCGCTCGCTCCGACGCAAACGCAAACGCTAACGCCAACGCTAACGCGCGCGTTCGCTCGCGCGGGTTTCCGGGCCGTTTTGATTGCTCCCAGTGGAGGAGCAGCGGAATGTGTGTGTGTGTGTGTGTGTGAATTTCGTAATCCTAGACGTCGCTACATTCCGCCTGTTTGCTTTGTGTCGCTCGCGGCAGGCCGACGTCTTCCTCTTCCTCCTTTCGCATATTTTGCGCGCTCGTCAGGCCACGGCGGAGGGAACACCTCGGAGGAGAGGAGAGGGTTTCAGCAACAACAACGATGACGACGACGACGACGACGACAACGACAGCGAGCGAGGAAACGCGTGCGAGACGCCGCTGTAACCGTGCGGTTACAGCAGCGCGCGTGCATTCAGTCCGCTTTGAGTTAATTTTAATTACGGAGCGTCGCGTGAATTTATGCGGCACTTTGCATACTTCACGTGTGTTACCGTACAATTAGGGAGATCTTGCTCTAGAAAGTGCTCGGCGCTTACGCGAGCACGCCCGCGCCCGCGCGCGGTGTGATTCGCAGTAGACGACATATTTTAGTTGGGCTCGTTATCGCGCGGTAAACAGATCGTTTGGCTACGCGCTCGCAGACGACGACGACGACGACGACGACGACGAGCACGTCGTCGTGCGACATCGGGAACTGGGTCCTCCGGAGGAGGAGGAGGAGGAAGTCGGCTTTTCCCGCGAGTATTTCACGGACGGAACAACGCGCGCGAGTGTGCAGCTCGCGCGTTTTCTCAGCTTTTCTCCTGTTCACCGTCGCCGAGCATTCGGAGCACCTTCCGGTCGTTTCGTTCGGTATCGATCGCCGGCGTGCACGAAGCGCGACTCGAAACAGCCGGCGAGCTTTCGGCCCCGCGCGATACACGCGGAACACGCTGAGGATTGCGTTCGATGCCCCGCGCCAGCTCTCTCGTGCAAGCGAGTCTCGTCTCTGCTTTGGACTCGCAAGCGCAAGTAGGTGAGAGACCCGACACGTCGAGGCCGTACGGGCCGATAAAGTCGCTGGCGTGCTCGAAATATAGCGAGCTCCGAATAAGCGGGCTCGCCTTACCGGCGAGAAATGTGGAGTTAATGACGAATCGGCCCGACGTGTCGACGTTCCGCAAGTCGATAGTCAATGGCGCGCGCTATCGCGCGAGGTGTTCCTCCCTGCAGGAGGAGGACCGTCGGATGGTGCATGGCTCCTCCTCGTCAGTAAAAGAGGATTTTTTGGGACTCGGCTTTGGGGCTTCTTCTCGGCTTTCAGGTTTTGCAACACCAAATCGTAATACGAAATTGTAATGCAAACGGCAATGCAAAGAATTCTTTAAGAGCACATAGCATGAGATGTGTTGAGGTTATCCTAGGACATTCTCCGTTTCGGGCATGATCCCGGTGATCTTGGGGGATATCTTGGGATATACGTGGGGCAATTTTTTCTGCGCAGTCATTCAGTCATTGCGATGCTAATCAACAACGCGAGCGATCCTGAGAATATGGAGTCCGCCGGGCAGGACTCTGGCGAGATCGTGCAAAGTAATTGAAGATACGCGAGTCGCGTAGCTACGAGACGGACCGTATAAACGAGAGAACAAAGACTAAATGAAGGGTAGAGAGAGATCTCCTTTAGGCACGGCGTTTAGATCGCACCAGGCTTCGTTGAGTAAAGTATCAAGTACTCGCGCGTTCTGATTGTTTTACACGCTGTGTCACGTGTCGGTGCTGTTGCGCTTCCGATCGTACGAGATCCTTTGGCTTTTCAATTACGCACTTTCTGAATCCGCAGGAGGAAGGTTGGCCGAAGAGGTTGGCGCGACGATGAAGGAGGCGGGCGCGTTTTCTGACCGAAGGAAGCAGAACTCCGGGACACCCCACCAAGCCAATTCGGCTTCCGTGGGAGCCGGAAATTCTGTCCCCCTTCCGTCGAAATACGCGGGATTTTCTCTCTCCCTCTCCCTCTCTCTCTCTCTCTCTCTCTCTCTCTCTCTCTCTCTCTCTCTCTCTCTCCGCGTACGGTACTCGGTATTTCGCCACCATCCTCGAAACATTGCGCTGTTCCACGACTCCTGCAGCGTCGCTCTCGCAAAATCCGGTCGTTGACACGGCAACCGTTCTCATTCGCGCCGCGACGAGAGCGTCACAATCTGGGCCGTAGCGTTAATCGAGTTTAACGTACGAATAAACGTTGAGCGTCGCGCAGCGCGGATACATATCCCGGATACATACTTTACAGAGCGACCGGCAAATCGGCAGTCGGCCAATCGCGGAAATAGCAGCGTGCACGTACGTGCACACGTAGCGTGTGTGTGTGCGTGTGTGTGTGTGTATGTGCAAAGCGTTCAGCTCTTACCGGACGTGACGTCGTGGTAACGGCGGCGGCACGGGGCTGTGGAAATTATCCATCATCGAGTACGCGTCGTGCTCGACGGACTTGTGATCGAGGCCCTCGAGGTGATCGAGACGCAAGAGCTCGGCCTCCCGCGGCGAGTGGAGCTCACAGTGGGCTACGTGGAGCAACGGCCTCAGGGAAGAACCGCCTTCGCATCGTTGCTGCCGCGAAGGCGGCCTCGCCACCTGCCTGTCTAGACCATCCGCAGCGTGGTGTTCGTCGCCCCAGACCTCAAACTCACTCGCCGCCGAGTAATCGCCGAATCCGCCGTTGCCCTTCACCGTTGCGCACTTGCTGGTACCCTCAAGGGCGAGCCTGGGGCAGGAGGAGCTGCCCCTGCTACCCCGTTCGCGCTCTACGGCGCTCTCGCGTAGCTTCTCCTCTTTCCGCCGATACTTGACGAGGTACTCCTTGGTCGGCAACGAGAACGACAGGCTGCCGCGACGGTTGGATCGCCGGGGTGTCAGATTTCCGCCGGACGCCGCACGTTCGGCATCCAAAGCGGCCCCGCTGGCGAGGCTGGCGCTGCTGGGCCTTCTTGGCGCGCGGCTCTTCGTCTACTCCTACGGTCGCATGTCACACGTCGTTCAGCTCGCAAGGCGCCGTTGACACACACACAGAGAGAGAGAGAGAGAGAAAGACAGAGAGAGAGAGAGAGAGAGAGAGACAAAGAGAGAGAGAGAGAGAGATGTATGTGCGTGTTTGTGCGTGTGTTGCGTCCTCGAGCTTTTACGTTTAATCGAACCTCCGCGCTACAGTCGCGTTCACCGGGTTCATTGACCCCGAACGTTCACAGGTGAGCGCTTTCGCGGGCTTGGCTCCGCAGGGACGCACGGCTCAGGACGCACGGGCGCGGGAGTCGGTTAGCGTTAGGCACATTCCGCGCCCGTTGAAGACGAGGAAGAGAGAAGGAGGCCGCCGTTGCCGACGACGACGACGACGACGAGGACGACGACGAGGACGACGACGAGGACGACGAGAGAGCGGTGAGGAGAGAATGAGGAGAGAAGGAGGAGACCAAGTGGATGGAGGAGAAGGTGGAGTGCAAGAAGGGCGCTGCAGACTCCGCGCTACCGCTCGCGCGGCCGGCAGCCACGACACGGGGGGGAAACTAGCGTACGCAAACTTTGTTATCGATCTGTCAACGCCAGCGAGAAAGTTCAACTTCCGCCCGCGAGCGATGTTCGACACGGCGATTCAGCGTGCCGCTCCGCGAACGAGGAACCACCCGGGTTTTCCTTTTCCACGCCGACGGCGACGACGGCGACGACGACGACGGCGGCGGCGGCGGCGGCGGTGATGCTGGCCCGCTCCACGACGTCGTCCTTTCGTCCTTTCTCTTCGGGAACGGTGCGCGATGTTCCCGCGATCGCTGCCGGCAGCCCGTGAGGGAAATAATCGCGCGCTCGCTCGCCAGCACTGCGGAGGCGGCCCCGGAGAAACCGAAGAGGCAAACACCACTGTATCGACCGGCTCGCGTACTTTCACCACCTGTCACTTCTCTGCCAAAGGCCAACAACACCAAGGGAGCAGCAGACGGCGCGGAGCTGCTCGGAGAAGCGAAGGATCGTCGAGTCGAATGGCTGACGGCGACCAATTGACTCGCCGCTGGACGACCAGCGGATTCCGACGCGTGGCCGCCGACGAGCAGCTTCAGGCTGAGAAAGAAGACAGAGGCGCACACACACATACACACATGCACACACAGAACACACACACACACACACACACACGAACGGACGCACACCAGCGGCAGGGAGACAGCACGTTCGCACAGTTCACGTTGGAGAATTCAATCTGCACCCCTTTGTCGAAGGCACCTTCCGAGTCGTCTCGGTTCGTTCGGCTGACGCTCGCTCGCAGATATCCTCCCTCCCTCCCTCCCTCTCTCTCTCTCTCTCTCTCTTCCTCGCTCTTAGTCGCGAGCGCTGTCGCTGCTCGACTGTGCGAAAACTAATTGGGTCAGCGGACCGAGAACCCGCACACGCAAATCCTGCGCTGCTGCGGAGAGAGCGTGCACGGAGTAGCCCCGAAAATCCCCGGGCTTCAACGCGGAAACTACGAGGACGCGCGTCGAGGGGATGACGAAGTGTCGTCGGGGGAGGCCTGGACGTCGCTCCGTATCCGGAAGCTCCCGCAGCCGCGGAGCGCGAGAGCGGCAATGCCGCGAGAGAGGCTGTGCAGGGGTGTCCTCGCGGCTTCTTTCCGCCAACTTTCCACTACCCCGTCGATCTTCCCCAGCTGCTGCTCCTCCGTCGGAGCTTCAGGCCTCTCGCCGACCTCTACGGACACACCGCTCACCCTGGCCGGACGCGGCAAACGTCAAGAGCGCAGCGTGCCTTCGGCAGTCAACGGTTCGCTGATCGTGGCCACGACGGCGCCCGGTGTGATCCGGCGATTCACAGGTGCGCGGCGACGCTGGCAACTCGCGGAGGGTCGCGCGCGGTCCGGAGATAGCCGTTCCCCGTCACGGGGAGAGAGAGAGAGAGAGAGAGAGAGAGAGAAAGAGAGAGAGTGGCGCGGCCGCGCGGCGGAGTCACGAGGTCTCCTCTCTTCCTCCTGCGCTCGACGGCCTCTCGTTAATCTCTCGACTGATCCCGGGAGAGACACACTGGGACGCGCGCGAGACTGCGAGAGAGCGAGAGAGCGTTTCACAGCACTCGCTCAGGAGAGATGGCGGCGGCGGCGGCGACGGCGACGGCGACGGCGACGGCGGCGGCAGCAGCGGAGTCGGCGAGCGACCGCGGCAGCTGCGAATCAAAGACTGAAGGGGCCACGGCGCTGCAACGCCCGGCACAAAGTGACACTGAACGTCCCCACCACCTCGAGGCCAGATTCGGCGCGCGTGCGCCCACGCATGTCACCGACCCTCCCTTTCTTCGGATCCTCTGCTCCCCCGCGTTTCGGAGTCGCGACCCTCTCGAGGAAACGCCGCCACGCGGAGGGTGCGGTCACTACTCGGATCGTCGCACGTCGCCGCCGTCGTGCTTGCCCGTCCTCGCGCGCGCTCTCCTCCGTGTGTCTTACACGCGCGAGGGTCGCACGCGCCAGGGTGCCTTGGCGAATCTACCCCTTTCCGGGCTGACGCGTCAAAGAGGAGGAAAAAGAGCAGCGCACCTTCAGACCCTCCGCCCCGACGTGTTTGCAGATTTTCGTGCGCGCCTCTCTTCTTACGCGCAGCTCTTTCATCCCCGTGTTGTTGTTGCTCTTGTAGCGTCTGTTGGTATTATCTTCATCTCGAGTGGAGAACGCGACTGGATTGGATTAGGGATTACGGCTGCGATTAGGGTGAAACGCTCAAAGGACGGTTTCTTCCCTTTTTTCCGTGTCGTGCGTAAATTCTCCCCAATTTAATATTGTTAAACACTCTCGTATGTAAGGAGAGTGACGAAAAATCTCGACTGGAAGATATCGATCCTGCCGGCGCGGGAGCACGCGACTCTCTCGCAAGAGAGCCTCTAACGCGCCCGAGCAAGAAGGGGTAGAGAACGGGGGTGTGCATTTGAAACTGAGATTTAACGGCGACGAGACGTGCGTTCGGCTTGCACTCGGCAGCTTTTGGACAAACGAATGCCGGAGCAGCAGACAAGAGAGCAGACGCTGCTACGGCGGAGGGGAAGGGGGGAGGGATACGTAACGTCATTCGCATTTGGCGTTTTTAAACATATACGAGCGCCGAAGTGCCGGCAAAGGGGAAAAGCCGCGCTTTTTAAGGACACGCGCGCGCTACGTGCTAGATTTAATTTGGTATCGCCGCGTCTCGTTCTGCCGCGCTGCGAGTACAACTTTTCGAGACACTATGTACACGCGGCCGCAAACACACGTAACAGACGCGTGCGCACGTGTAATGCCACCCTTGCCGCAGCCGGACGGCGCAACGTCGACGAGAGAAATGGCAGTGCGCGTGCGTCGCGCCGCCGGTGAACGTACAGACGGGGCGAAAAAGCGTAACAGCGAGGGATGAGGGAGAGGGAACGAGGAATATATATATATATATAGAGAGAGAGAGAGACAGAGGGGGGGGGAAGGAGAGGAGCACACGGTGGTGGGTCTCGTGGACATTGAACACTTGTATTTTTGATTCGGGGTGAAAGATCGCGCGCGCAACCGCGACCTCGCTGATCTCTCGCTGATCTTGCTGATTTCATCTGCGTTCTCAGCTTAGCCGCTCCCGTTCGCAACGCGGCCTCTTCTCGTCCGTCGATTTTTCCGCGGAGCGAGCCCGAGTGTGTACAGTCCGTCTTCGCTCGAAATTATTACAGCGCGTGCTGACGGTGAGAGAGATACGTCGGCCGATCGATCATTTATCGCGCGGAGACTCGCGGAGATCGCCCGCGCCGGGGCGCCTCTCTAAGCGCTCGACACCACTTTGTTTTCTCCTTCTCTCTCTCTCTCTCTCTCTCTCTCTCTTACACGCACACAAGGGTCGCGAGGGCGATCGGAAGGAAGTTTAATTATCTCTTCGGCGCGTCACGTCGCGGTCGTTGATACTCGCTCGCGCTTGCGCGCGCGTGTACGTATGCACTCACCCCCTCACACACATACACACAAACGCGTCCGCTGGTCGTGTCGACTCCTGGCAGGCAGAAAGGAAGGAAGGAAGGAAGGAAGGAAGGAAGATGGATGTGTGGAGAAGTTGTCTTATCCTCCGCGCATCCGCCAAAATCCACCGCGGCAGCCTACAACGTTTACCCTTTTAACGGGGGATGCTGGCGGCGGCGGCGGCGGCGGGGAGGCGACAGTGCCGCCACCGCCACCGCCACCGCCTCCACCGCCACTCATAGCGTTCGCTATTCTTCGGTGCTCTAAACTACCGCCTGGAACTCTGGAACTCCAGCCTGGAACGCATCGTGTGTACGTGTATATGCGGGTGGATGGAACACGACCGCGTATGACCTCCGGGGGGTATGACGGCGGAAGGGCACGAGGGTGGGCGAGGGCGAAGAAGAGGGTGGGAGGGAGCGGAGGGGGGAGGGGGAGGACGGGAGAAAATTTGCGACAGGCTCTTTGATGTCGCTTAAACAGAAAACGCCACCTCTCCCCATCCCCTGCGCGCGCGCCTCCCGCAACCCCTGCCGCGTCGTGGCGCGCGCGCGGCGTAGTAGGACCTTCCCTCCTTCTCTCTCCTTCGTATCCTGTACTTTCCCCTGCTGTCCTTCCAGCACCTTCGTAAAACGTCCGACGTCTTTGAATTCCTCCCGACCCTCCTCCTATCTTCATTCTCCCGTCGCGCGCTCTTATCGTGCATCTCCTTAGTTCTTTAGTCCTGGTCGTTTTGTGACGCGCGCTGCCTGCCCGCCCGCCCGCCTGCCGACGACGACGTCGACGACGACGACGTCGACGACGACGACGTCGACGACCAAGACGACGATGGAGATATCGCCTGCCCTTCTCCGTGCCATAAGCACTCATTTGTTCTCCTTATCTCCTCGATAGTCACTTCTCCGCCTTTGGGACGACGACCTGTCCGGATGTACGGAGCGTCCCCGGCTTTCTTCCCGTCCCTTGCTCGCGGATGACTCCGGAGGACGATCCACATTGTGCAGGCGGCCTTAACTGACGGTAGTGAAATAAGGGAATAAATTGAAAATGAGAGCCATTTCCCAAGGTCATTTCGGAGCCGTCGCGAATTCTTCAGAAATTTTAGTCGCGTCAAGACGCGCGTGCGTTTGCCCTCTCTCTCTCTCTCTCTCTCCCTCCCTCTTTCCTGTTCTTGTCTTTGATGTGTAATTCCCGTGATATTGTCGTTTCGGAGCAGGCGGGTGCGATTCCCTCGGTGTGTTATGGATTCTCATGCGGCTCTCCAGTTGGTTCTCGCGATTTTATCGCAGAGGCGCAGGGCGCTCCGCAAATAATATCGCGCATGAGGTAATCAGCGCAGGCGGGCAGGCTAGATTATTGTTATTCCACCTGATATATTTATTCCGCGCGATATCATAAATTCCCGCTCGTTTGACGAGTAATTTGCTCGCGAGTTTTAATTGAATTCAGAGTCTCTTTTTATTTCCGCCCGGCAAGCGCGATCCCGCGAATGATCCGGCGGTGTAAATTTCCTCGAGGTTGTTGGCCCAATTTTCGAGCGATCCTCCCGGGGGGGCTTCGAACAATTCAGCAGGAGGCAATCCACGCGGACACGCGGAGGGAGGACGCGTTGTGCCGCGTAGCGCGCGGCTCGAATCTTTCCTCACGTTTCCGAGACGGCCGCAGCCGGCGTCCCATGTGAATGCACTTTTGCATAATTAATAGC
The DNA here is from genome assembly GCF_003227715.2 of Harpegnathos saltator. NCBI lineage: Eukaryota > Metazoa > Arthropoda > Insecta > Hymenoptera > Formicidae > Harpegnathos > Harpegnathos saltator. Next base: position 645,538 of record NW_020230126.1, read on the forward strand.
ACTTCGTTATTCCATTGATGCGTCCATGCGATACTCGCTGTAAGGATCGTTATAATGTGCCCCAGTTTCGCCGTTTATGTACCGTGCAGATTATCGCGCGTGCATACGTCGGATTACGTTGCGTGTGCGTTTCCGCGGCCGCACACGCGTAGCGTCGACGCTAACCTTCAATGAACAACCCACTTGTCTTGCCGCTTGTAATCCGCCGTGCGGTAAATCGAGCGGCAAAAAGTGCACGCGCGAGCGCAAGCGGTCGCCGAGAGAGAGAGAGAGAGAGAGAGAGAGAGAGAGAGAGAGAGAGAGGAGAGAGAAAGGCGCCGCCGGCTGAGGAGAATGGCAACATCTGCAGAAAAATGTCATAGTTGCCGCGGAAGGTGTAACCGCGACGTCTCGGCGCGCGTTTCAATTGACAGTGACGGAACGCAATCGGCGGTTCACCTCGCGGCGGCCATCCGGTATCGAGCGATTCGACCTATGTGCGAACGTCAGGGTGCTGCCGATCGAGAAGAAAGAGAAAGATAGACCGGGCAAGGGCGAGGGGAGAGCGAGGGTGAAAGGCTGGGCGAGGTGGAGCCCGCGTCGTCATTATCCGAACCAATTTTCTACAACGTACGTTACATCTCGAGTATCCTCAGTGGGATTTACCGTGCTGCAAAGAGAGCCCGAAGATGTTACCGTGCGTACGAGCGTGGCTGGCAAGTGTGCGCGCGCGCGAAAGAGAGAGAGAGAGAGAGAGAGAGAGAGAGAGAGGAGGAGGAGAGAAGGAGAACGGAAGAATGGTCGATTTCATATGAATGCATTCCATGCAAATGCGCCGGCGAAGATAGAGAGCAAGAGAAGAAAAAGTTGCGGCGCGACGAGGGACGAGAGCGAGCGGGGCGAGCGGGGAACGACGATGCGGAGATAATTGGGTGAATACATTTGGGCCTGTGGTGCGCCCGCGGAAATATATTTCTCAGCCTGGGCCTGCTCTCTGTTGCATTATGCACGCGTTTACGTATCTACGTACGTGCGTCGTACACGCCAGAGGAGGACACACAAACGCGCGCGCGTACTTCGGAGCGAAACGAGCTCCGTGCATCGGCTCTGTACGCCGAGTGACTCAGGTAGCTCGTGATTTAAAAAGGGAAACGACAGAGAGGAGATTCCCCGTCGAGGAGCCTCGAGGAGACCTCAACCGTCTCAGGCCGCTCGTCGTTCTCTCTATCGCCCGCTCGCTCGCTCGCTCGCGCTCTCACTCTCTTTCAAGCATTGTCTAGCACTGGCGATTGTTCACTTGCGAGCGGCCGATAGACGAGAGAGGATCGCCGAGTAGTATTCTCGCGCGTCCCGATCGATGCCTTACATCTAGATCTTTCCATACGTCAACGTAAAATGTAGTACGCAGGACTCGTCTGTGTAGCGCGTGAGAGAGAGAGAGAGAGAGAGAGAGAGAGAGAGAAAGAGAGAGAGAGAGAGAGAGAGAGAGAAAAAGAGAGGAGATAGAAAACTGGAATTTGCGGAGGTGACCATCCTCAGCGAAAATGTCACGTGCAAAGAATCCGCCGATGCAGCTGGCGTTCTTCAAGCGCAGATCTACCTTGGAAATTTGTCCGTCCGGCGCGAGGACACTTTTATTCCACACGCGGCTCCATCTCCTTGTATATATCATCCTTTGCATTTTGGACTATCTATCGCGCGCGTGATTATGAAATTGATGTAACGACAACGACGCCTCTAGCGCGTCCAAGGACAAAAGATCAGAGAACACGATGAGCGCATTCTTTAGGCTGGGAGAGAGCGATGCGACGAAAATGGCGCACGTGCGCGCACCCAGAGGGATAAATGTCCGGATATCAAGCTGCAAAATCGCACGCACGCGCTCGCTCGTCCCGTTCGATATCTCGCAGCCGCACAGTGGGACAAATGGGTCTTTTTGTGGACAAAAATCGCTAGACGGCGTAATTCTTAACCGATTTCCACGCTTTTTTTTTAATTTACTCGCGATGAATTGCTCTGCAATCGTATCGAGCCCGTTTTTTAAATCAGGCCCTCAATTCAAAATGGCGGACGCGCAAATTTGTCAAATGTATAAAACCTGTAAAATATCGAACATTTTCGGATCGGACAATGTTTATACGGGCTTTTAAGGCCTCCGAGATACATATGTAAGATCGAAATTCTCAGTTTTTGCCAGTGGAGAGGATCTGCAGTGACCCGATATATTTTATACCTGTCTGATATCCCCACATTATCAATGTATTCTACTAATGAGTTTGCGTATATATATTGCACATTTATATATATATATAATATATATATATGTAACATATATTGCTGGATTATTTATGAATTCCATAGTTTAACGTAAAATCCTGATATAGGTGACAGCATATCAAGTCAGTACTCAGATGAAAATAACGGATTAAAATCAATCGTGTGAACTGGCTGTGTTAATGATGGTAATACTTATCTCCTTTTGTTCTGACGATTTCGTCATGTGCTAAAATGTTTAGTATATTTTTGTCTTTTTTGTAATTAAATAATATTTTGCAATATAATTTTTTATAATTTTGTATTATTTTTCATTGGCTACTTCTCGGGAGGTGCGCAAGAAGCAAGCAATAAGATTTTTAGAAAATCTCGTGCCCAACATAGCAGATGCAGTCGTGACGAACTACTAATGAAGATATTATGCAGTATCTTCTAATATCATCAGATCTGGTAATTAGTAGTCTAAGGGTAACACCCAAAAAAAAGAGAAATATTTATCTGCAGAAGCTAAAGAGTTATTACTTAATTGAAACAAAACAGCTTTATACGCAAAATGACAATTTTGTACATTTTGACAAAATGTTACAATAAATGTAAGTAAGATATGTTATAAATATGTTACAATATAAGTTTGTTAAGATACATTATAGACATATATGTCATGTTATAGATATGTTGTGTTACAGATGAGTTGTGTTATAAGTGTTTTGCGTTATAGATGTATTATGAATATATCATAGATGTTATAGATGTTTAAATATATAACAAAGTATATACAAAGTGTTTAAACAGAAAAACATAGTGAAATATCAAAACCACAATAAAATACAAAAAGTATGAAAAATAATATAAAATTATAAAAAATAATATTGCAAAATATTATTTAATTACAAAAAAGACAAAAATATACTAAACATTTTAGTGCATGATGAAATCGTCAGAATAAAAGGTGCGTATTACCATCATTAATACAGCCAGTTCACACGATTGACTTTAATCCGTTATTTTCATCTGAGTACTGACTTGATATGCTGTCACCTATATCAGGATTTTACGTTAAATTATGGAATTCATAAATAATCCAGCATATGTTACATATATATATATATATATATATATGCAATATATATAAGCAAACTCATTAGTAGAATACATTGATAATGTGGGGATATCAGGCAGGTATAAGATATATCGGGCCACTGCAGATCCTCTCCACTGGCAAACTCTCCACTGAGAATTTCGATCTTACATATGTATCTCGGAGGCCTTAAAAGCCCGTATAAACATTGTCCGATCCGAAAATGTTCGATATTTTACAGGTTTTATACATTTGACAAATTTGCGCGTCCGCCATTTTGAATTGAGGGCCTGCCTTAAAAAACGGGCTCGATACGATTGTAGAGCAATTCATCGCGAGTAAATTAAAAAAAAAAAGCATGGAAATCGGTTTAGAATTACGCCGTCTAGCGAATTTTCTCCACAAAAAGACCCATTTGTCCCACTGTGCGCCGTGCCGACGAAGAAGGTACTCGTTCTCGACGGTGCGACGAAGGGGAAGAAGAAACGCGCGCGTGTGTGCCAGCGCGTATTCCGCTCGAGGTCCATCAAATCGGGCGTGTACACTCGCCGGCGCGACGAAAACGAGCTCCCCCCCCCTCCCCGGCAAACGGGACAAATGGAGTTCACGGTCGGCCTGCCGAGGAAAAGGCCGTGATTTAAAGAACGCAGCGCGGCGAGCAAGCGGCTCCGCGGAGGCTCGCGCAGACGCCGGATCCGCCGCACAGCGAGGGCCATTGTCTGCGCCGCGATCGCCCATTAAGCTCGCGTAACCGGCGCGCCGCACCGCGCCGCGCCGCGCCGCGCCGCGCGTCGCATGACGGATCGATCCGCGAAGTCCGTCGCGCGTCCGCCTTCTCTCGTTCGCGCAACCGTTTGGAAGTACCGGCCTCGCTTAATATCATATCCCGACGGATATTATGATGTCCGCTCCGCGCGCGCGCTTGCGAGTCCTGTTTACCTAGCTCCGGACGAACAGACGGGCAGACGAACAGGGACGGACGGATGGACGGACGGACGGGTGGCATAATTCAAATCAGACCTGCGTGTTGCATTTAGCCGGCGTCGCCGATAACGCAGCGCGGCGCGTTTGGCCGGATGCCAATCTCGGCCCCCGCGGCCGCCGCCGCCGCCGCCGCCTCCTCTCTATCGCTCCTTCCAGTTGTACGCTTCCGTGCTTCCCCAGTTCGAAAGACATCGGAAGCGCGAAAGGTATATCGACCGCGTGCGCGCCAAGCCAGAACTTATTTCGGTCTCGGATAATCCGAGGCACGGCCAGCCGCTCCTCCGCGAGTCCTCCTCCGGAGCGGCCGGGCGAGCCGCCTCGCTGCGTTCTCTCGGTGATCTTGGAGGGCGCGAGACCACGTCGAGGAGGAGGAAATTGTCAAGGCTAGTCTGCGAACTCTGCGCGGCCCTGCGCGGAAGAGCGATGGCCGATCTCGATTCGATTTCCAGAAAATTCATCCTTTTCCGAAAGTCGAGTTTGTTTCTCAGTCCGAGGGAATCGATTTTTCCGACCGTGTCCTCCGTGTTACAAATACATGTTCGTCGATGTGGTTTCATTTAATGAAGAACGCAACAGGGCTTAATGTTTGAAGGAATAGATTTGTACAAAGAGGGAAGCCGCTGTAAGGCGGAACGTTTCGAGGGTGAGAGAACTGCCGCGACCGAGACGACGATGAAAGTAATATAATTGTAGGACTCTGAGATTTGCAATCAAAACAGGAGAACAAAATATTAGAGCCGTGAATTTTGTGTTTCAGGCTTCGCTTCCGCGAAGCTTCGCGGCATTAACGACAAGTAATGAAATTCCGAGGCGGGGGATGTTCGAACGATATTATTAATTGCACACGGAATCTCATTACACTCCGCGGAATTAGTTTCACCGGGGGTATTTCAGTATTTCAAATCTTCCGATACCGAGTTCGCAGCCTTGAAGTCGAATTATCCGCAGCCTCGGACTTCAACTTGGAGCGTTTTACACGCCGGAGTTTCGAATATACATACACAGTACCGCGCGCAGCTACAAGATACACAATCGATCCGCGATTGTCGATGCAGAAACGTAATGCGTCTCGATCTCGAGCGGATTCGGAGCGGATTCAGCTCGTTTATGAGTCGCAGTTTGCTTATGAATTCGAGCGAGCCCAGGCGGCTGTTACGTGCCAGAGGCGATTATCGGGATGATAGGACGCGAGGCTGTCGCGCGATAGCGTTCCGCGACGAGTTGGAGTCTCGCCGCCGAGCATCGATACGGATAGAGAGAGGAAGGGAGGGGGAGAGAGAGAGAGAGAGAGAGAGAGAGAGAGAGAGAGAGAGAGAGAGAGAGAGAGAGAGAGAGAGAGAGAGAGATGTCCCAGGCGGTGTTAATCTCGCAAGCCCGCGGATTTCGAGCGATCGGATCTGCGGCGATTGGAGTCAGCGTCGGCGAGATTCGCCAACTAATAGGACCAGCGAGAAAGACAGAGAGTGCGAGAGGGAGGAGGGAGGAAGACGAGAGAGAGAGAGAGAGAGAGAGAGAGAGAGAGACGACTCGACCATTAGTAAATTGAATCGACCATTAGCGGCGGCCAGCCGGATACAGAGTGCGCGCGTCTTCTCAGGCGGCCGACTTGAAGGGGATTCCATGGTGGCGCGCTGCCGCGTACATCGCGGGGCGGCGGGGCTCGAGGGGGAGAGGGTAATAACTGCGTTACCACCCCGTGCCAACCCCCGGCGCAAGTGCCCTCTGTGCATTCCGTAGCGCTCGGGCGCGCTCGCGCGGACCGCGCTCTGTGGCGATAATCTCCTCTTGTGTTCCACGCTCGCTTTTATACGCGAGCGAGCGTGTACACGGCTCGCGCGAGCGAGCGAGCGTAGTGCGCGTACGCGCGATCGTGCGTCGTCGGTGGGTCGAGAGATCGCGTGTAAGTAGGTGGGTAGTGTAGACGGCTATGTACGTACACGCGGGGCGCTTCCGGAGAACATAAAGAGAGCCCGACCGAAATCGCGGTTGCTGCCGGTGCAGGGTGACTGGGGTTCTCTCTCGCTGGAGCTCCCTCTTTCTCGCCCCGCGCGCGCTCTCTCTCTCTCTCTCTCTCTCTCTCTCTCTCTCTCTCGCTCGCTCTCGCCAGGGCTCGACTCACTGCAAATAAAGCCTCAGCCGCGCGGTTTGTTTGAAACATTGAGCAAACGTCGGTTGTTTAACCGGGCGGAGAAGCTAGACAACGCTCGAACGACGAAAGAGATAAAGATAGCTGCAGCAAAAGGCCGGAAGACGGAGTGAGTAGGCGAGGGAAGTGGGCGGGGGAGGGGAAGAGGAGACGGAGGAGACGCGTCTTTAACCCGTCGACGATGCGCAAATCCTTACCGAATCTATTTATTGGCTTGCCTTGCGAAATGCAGCCGAAGTGCGTGCGACTTGTCGCGCGACGACCGCCGACGAGGCTAAGGCGGATTTACCGGAGAGTGGCTTAACGAGGTTCGCTCGGGAGCGCGAGCTAGAGCGGGTTCTCTCCGTTCGAGAGTCGCGTGACTGCGTCGGTTATCGGGTTCTTGGCGCAGCTCGCTCTCGGCGAGCTTTTTCGGCAATGATCGCGAGCCGGATAGCGCTCTCCTTGGAAAATAACGCATCTCTCCTCACGCTGTAAGCCCGCCGATCCGGAAGTCTCCGAGACGGAGCTGCCAAAGACGCGTTTATAGTGTTAGACACGCTCCACCTTCGCTCCACGGCTTCAACACACGGTCGAAATTGATCGCGAAGCTAATCACGACACGACGAAAAGCGAAGGATCACGCAGGATGGACGGGACACGATCGATCGGTGCACATTCCCGGAAAATCGAAATAAAAAGCAGTCAAAAAGTCTCGAGACTCGAGGAATGGGACTGGGTCTCGGAAAGTCACACAATTCCTGAAACTGAACACCGGGAGAAGTTCTTGAAATATCGGAAGCTGTCATGTTGCTTTCGGGATTAATACACACTGCGTGCGTTTGAGTCGTGTCATTACGATTCGAATTGTTGATACGATTGTCCAACTTGTACGTGTGCGCGACAGACTGAAAATCGTACAAACAACTTCGTGGTCACTTGTACGATTTTTAGCCAAACGCGCACACGCGCAAGTGGTGGTAGGATCCTTGCCTAAGGTGAATGACCCAATTAGTGATCGAGCAATCTCATCGCGAAAGAATAAATTAATAAATTAATAATATCTTCGTCGAGCTAAGGGCGCACAAAGTGTCGACTTTTTCAAAGCTTGACGTTTCTCCGAGATTTGCCGAAAGATTTCAATTTATCTGCAATACGTCCCCTCAGAAATGACTCTGGAACCTGACGCTGTTCCTTTCCCCCGGGGATAGCGCCGACGGAGCCGCTGTCGAGCTCTCTTTGCCGCGTACGATCTCGAGAGTCAACTTGCGTCTCGCGAGTATTCGAGACGCGTCTCGCGAGTTCACCGCGATCATCACCGCGGTGATCCGACTACGTTATTTCTCGAGCTCTTCGTCGGCCGCCGCGCTGTCGTCTGCCAAGGCGGGAAAGAAATCAGACCGGTCGGCCTCTCGCTTCTATATCTCCCTGCGGCGCGATATTGCGGCGTGGGGGTGGATGATCGCGGGCGCGCGTTTACAGGCTCATCCATCCTACTCTGCGGAGACGCACTCACCCTCTTTCTTCTTTCTCCCTCCTTCCCCGAGCGAGAACGCGCGCGACGTATCATAGGCCCAGGGTTATAAAAACGTTATTGTTCGCCACGCACACGCTATACGTCGGTACAGACAGAGGACGAGCATTCGGCGCGGCCATCGGGGAGCGTAATGCCAAGGGAGCTCGGGTGCTTTTCGTCTTGAACGTGACGCTCTCTCCTCTCGCGGGCGCGTTTTATAGGCGAGGGCTCCTCGGCACAGCTCGTACTTTAACCGACGAAATCGATAGCCACGCAATCGCGTCTCTGGTCGATTGTCTGGCCGGCGCATATCGCGGAGATCACGTCGACCATAACGCCATGGAACGTTCCTCTTTTCTTTCTCTCTCTCTCTCTCTCTCTCTCTCTCTCTCCTTGCTTTTTTCATAAGACGCCGTCGTTGGCGCGATTTACCGGACTAATTGATAAACGCGATTGTTTAACGAAGGATTAGCGTCCGACGAGTAACCGTAGAGTGGTGAGTTGCTGATTATTCATCAACCCGCGCTTGTTCAGCACTCCGCTGTCACGCTGACTCGAGCTTAAGCTTGGCCTGCGCGGGGAGAAGATCGGGCGAATTAACGCGACAACGAGCGAAGCAAAGGCGTTTCGGTCGAAGAGAGTAGAATTTCTGGCGCTTCGAGCTTGGCGATCGGTTCGTAATAGCCGGAAATTCTCTCCTTTCCCCAAGCAAAACGCGTTTGGTTAGTTCGCTATCATGTTGACTCAACTAAGCTATCTTCTCCGTGTATGATGCGCACTTGGCCGCAATTTCTTCGACTGCGAATAAACGCTGATCGCAGGAAGCCGAGGGATTAAAACGAAAAATTGCAAAGTCTAATAAGATTAAGGCATCGGAGCGTACAAGTAACAGCGAACGCGCGTATGAACTTTTGACGATTTACTGGATCTAATATGAGGCCTTTGCCAGATAAGGGCCTTACGTGAAGTAAATCTGACGCCTAAAGGACAACTTTGTCCGCTCAGCACTCGTTCTCCTGTTTATATACAGGATGTTGAAAGAAAAGTTCCAGATTTACGGAGAAGAAGTAATAAAGAGACTTGTTAAATTCAATAATAGACGTACGTGGCCATACCGTTAACGTCAGTGTTTTCTCACTCGCCATGATGCCGAGAGTCGTTGCGACGACGACGACGAGATTCGCAGGACTCCGTTGTACGATCGGCGGACCGTAACGCCGAAGAAGATCGCGGCCATAGTGCAGCTTCGGCGGATCGCAAAGCGCGTCTCAACATTCTTTCGGCTGAATAAAATTTTTAACGACTCTTCCCCCCCCCCCCCACTCTCTTCCCCTCTTTCTGTCTCTCTCCTCTGCACGTGTCCATACCATGCATCGCATCGCGATGCACCAATTTCCCCTCTCCCCCCTTCTCCTCCCCTCCCTCCCCGGCAGCGGCATATTATTTTATGCGCTCTAAAGCGGAGAACGTGGGAGAACCTTCTAAGCGAGACATCTCAACTATATATCGGCATCCTGAGCTGCCCTAGGAACGCATCGCTGCTTAACGGCCTGGAAGGCGAAAGACCATTACGGGAAATCACACGCTCGATGACACTCTTCTACTTAGGAAACCATATTAGGTCGGCCTGCCGAGTGCTTAAATCACCGCGCGCGATTTCGAGGTGAAGGGTCGATCTGGATTTATGTGCGGTTACCGCGGCCACCGTGAGCCACCTAGAGGGAAACTTGCTTTCTCCCTGCCCGCCCGCGTTCGTCTGTCGCCACTAGAGGTCGAGGAAAATGCCGAGGTTTTTCTCCGAGAGAAAGTCCGCGCCATACTTCTCCGCCGCGCTCCTCCCCCCTGTACATTTTCTATCTCAGCTGTGGGAGCAACGCGAGTTTCCAAAGGGGCCGCCGCCGCCGCCGCCGCCGCCGCGCTTGATGAAAAGTGTGCGTAAATTCAAAATCTAAATCCCGGGCTTCGTTTTCGGCCTCGGCCGGAAATTGAATCCCGCCGTTCGCGCGTCACTTGGCGGCTCGCGCGGACACCCTCGCGCGGCAAATGAGTGAGGCCGAGGTTGGGGGAGCGGGAGGGCTGGAAAATTACACGTTGTTGTCTACGATGTGCGGAGAGAAAGTAATATTTATACAGGGTGCACGATTTATCTGAAGACATTGAAATATCTCGAGAACTATGCATTGGATAAAAAAAAGTGGTTAATGAAAGTTGTTAGTCTCGAAGGGGGACATCCAATGATACCAAACTCGACCTCCCACCCCATCCCCTGGGGGTGGGGGTTGGGGGCAACTTTGAAATCTTAAATGGAAACCCCCATTTTTCATTGCAGATACGGATTCTACGCCACAAAATACGTAAATTTTGTCCGAAACTTTTTTTTTGATTCGTGATAGATGGCGCTGTAATCGCAAAAAATTATATTTTCCGCAATTCTCCAGAAATGATCATTGGATTGAGAAATAAAAAATACCTGTTCAATATTTTTAAATCAACAAGTGCCAACAACTCGTGTGAAAACATGGTAGAACGCATAAGAAACGCTTGCGCTGAAACTCCCGCAGATATGCTTCTATCCTGTGTACAGTCATTTGAAAAAAGGATCAATAAGTGTATTGAAGTTGAAGGTAAAAATTTCGAACACTTACTCTTATTAATTGAACAGTGAGAGGCAAGGGGACTCACGTTAAAAAAGCACCCCGATCTGTGAGAGGCAAGGGGACTCACATTAAAAAAGCACCCGAAGGGAACATAAAACTACTACGTCCGCGTCGTTGTTCCTGTGTAACGCTAAAAGTAGTTTCTCGGAAAAATTCAACGCTATCTATCACGAATGAAAAAAATTGTTTCAATAAAAATTTCACGTACAATCTAATTCTGCAATGAAAAATGTGGGTCCCCATTTGAGATTTGAACGTTATCACCCACCCTACCCCGAGAGGATGGGGGGGGGAATAACTTTTATTATGTCCTTTAAAAATATTGAACAGGTATTTTTTATTTCTCAATCCAATGATCATTTCTGGAGAATTGCGGAAAATATAATTTTTTGCGATTACAGCGCTATCTATCACGAATCAAAAAAAAAGTTTCGGACAAAATTTACGTATTTTGTGGCGTAGAATCCGTATCTGCAATGAAAAATGGGGGTTTCCATTTAAGATTTCAAAGTTGCCCCCAACCCCCACCCCCAGGGGGTGGGGTGGGAGGTCGAGTTTGGTATCATTGGATGTCCCCCTTCGAGACTAACAACTTTTATTAATCTAATTAATTAATATCCTAATTAACCCATTAACGCCCAAAAGTCCTAAAATATTGGCCTTACTTTGCAACTGTATTTTATGTAGAGAAACATATTATATAAGGTTGGAATAGCATTTCCTTGTGTTTTCGGGGTCGTTTTACAAGATTCCGGCATCAGAATTCGTTTAGATTCACAATGAAATCCAATGCGGCAGAATTTTTGGAAAAAAGTCGTGGAAAAATTGACAATTTTATTTTTTATAAGCTTGATTTCGTATGAAAAACGTTACTTTGATACAGATACAAGTGTCACATCTTGTCTCAAAAATGCTGAACTTTCAAGAATACACTGTGAAAATTTCAAGTCCATTGATTTTACTGTTTCTGTTAAAAAAATTCGTGAAATAACCTTGAAAACGGCCTTCCGCGTATAATTCCCCCCTTAATGTCCCCTCTCTCGTTAATGGCCGGTTATACAATAGAATTTTCCGCCAAGTTATATGTCCTGATTCGCGCGCATCGATCGAGCGCGCCGACGGCAAGCGTAATCAATCAGAGCCGCGCGCCTCTCGCCGCGTTACACCTTATACGTGCGCTTATTACATCGGTCGAACCGGGACCGAAAATAGTGCGGCATCAGTTCCTCGCGTTACACCAACTCGACCCGAGCCCTGATCGATCGGCGGCGCATCAAATTTAGCCAAGTTATACATTTCTTTCGAGCCGCCTCGCGAAACGTCCCGCTTAATATCGATCTAAGCGCCCGCCCGCGCGGCGGAATTGCGGCGGGTTTTCGGGGCGAGTATTGTGGGACATTCCCGGCGAGGGCTCGAGGAGAGAGAGAGAGAGAGAGAGAGAGAGAGAGAGAGAGAGAGAGAGAGAGAGAGACCGTTCCCAATGGCGCAAGTTTCGCTCGCGCAAAAACTGTGGAAGAGCGCTTAACGACAATGGGTATGCAGATGGAGTATGTCCCAGCTCGCCGAGAGGACGACGTAATTAAGGGTGTTCCAGGCTATGGGACGGATATCGTTCGTTTTAATAAGATGCTCGCGGAAGTCGGCCGAAGCCAAGACCAATTTCTTCCCGTGACTCGCTCTTCTTCTTCTTCGTCCTCTGCCTCTTTTTCTTCTCCTTCTCCTCCCTCGCCCTGCCCCCGCCGGGCTGCTTCTCCCCGAAAAGAATTACCGACGTCCTCGATCAACGGCGAGTCCTAGCAGTGTCGTCGCGCGGGTCGAGCTGCGGTCGCTTTGGCGAACAGTCGATATCGCGTTAACCGTTGTAATTACTTCACCAGGCGATACTCCGGCCGCTCATTCGGAATTCAGAATTAAGTACGGCTCGAGTTTTTGCGCGGAACGCGTGATCAACGGATGAATCGTTTAATAGCCCGGCCGAGCCCGCAGGTATGTCTGTGTGTGTGTGTTCAGGAAAGAGAGAGAGAGAGAGAGAGAGAGAGAGAGAGAGAGAGAGAGAGAGAGAGAGGGGGAGAGAGAGAGAGAGAGAGAGAGAGAGAAAAAGGCCAGGGCGATTAAACCGTGCCGATCGATGGCTCCTAATTAAAAACGAAACGCTCGTGTAAGAATGTGGAATGAGTTCTTTTTTCAGCGAAATTCGAGCGCTAAGCCAGCGCCCGCGCGTTATTAAAGTGCAGAATAATTTTCTCCCTGCGTGGAGACTCGTTTCCAGCGAGTCACTTTCGGCGGTTACGGAACGACCGCTTTCGCTCGCTCGCTGATACAACAGGGCGATTTTTCGGTCGCAACCCCTTCGGTCGCGATAACCGCGCGCTGCTCGGCGAGAGAGTGAGGAAAAGGACAGCGCGGCGGTAAGGGCGATCCTTTCTCGTCGTCGTCGTCGTCGTCATCATCATCGAACGACTCTCGCTAACGCGATGCGAGCCGCACAGCGGGAGGTGATGGACGCGACAAAGCGGGGCGAAATATGGCTTTTCACAGGGCTGCATCACGCGCAAGATGCAGATAAAGTTAACAGGACTTTATCAGGACGCGGTGCAATCTTAGGTTGCTGACCACCGGACGCGCGAGTCGCGCTCGGGCTCGCCCGCCACCCTCTTTTCACCCCTGCCTCTCTCGCTCGCCTTTTAGCCCGTCCACTACCACTTCCGCGCGTACTTTCGCGTACAAACGCAATTAATAAAAATTCGCTCTTGTCCTCTTCTCCACCCGCGTCAACAATGCGGTCGATGTTGAGCGACGCGGCGGTAGACAGCGCCGTTAACACAATTACGCGATTTTTGGACAGCGTCTCGTCGGCGAACGCGACGCTGAAGACGGCTGCTCTGCTCGTTGGATGCACGGAGGGCTGCTCAAATTTGATTCCGCGAGAATAAAAGTGTCGTTGACGCGTGGCGAAAACGCGCGTACACATTCGTCCCTCTTTCGACGGCGGACAGCGGGAGCGCGGGGAGAATATTTCGCTGGAGAGAGACGCCGTCGATTAAAATCCTCCGTTTAATGATTCCTCCATCGAGCCGCGATGGATCTTTCGCGGATTTACATTGACCCCTCCCTCCGCCTCCCGACGACGATCGGAATGCTTTTTCGAGGCGGTAAACGTTATCGTTTGCGCGAGTATTTTAGCGTAGAAACGATTTCGGCTGGTTGCTCTCGCTGAAAAAATGAACTGTAATATTTACGAGACGTCGGAAGCAAATTTGCAATGGACGCGGCGCCGGCACTGCAAACCCGAGTGTGTTATTTTGACACGTATAAACTGAAACTTTCTTCATGCGTTTTTTGTCGTGTGAAATCACGTCATTTGATGCATGTCGATATCACTTAACGTCGTTTAAACGACGTGATTTAAGACGACAAGATATGCGTAAAGGAAGCTTCAGCTTATACGCGTCAAAATAACACACTCGGGTTTGCGGTGAGGCCGGAAGTCAGGTCAAGCGTGGGAAGCAACATTTGTGCCAGAAGTTAACTTATAATATAATAATGGCTCACCGCCGAAAAATTGCTGCCGCAAGTGGAGCGTGAGTTTTTGTTCATCGGAGAATCACGCGAGTCGAAGGAAACGGTCAGTGGTCGTTGGCTGACATTTTTCTCACGTATTAGACACCCGTGCTTGAATTTCGAGCCGCGAGGCTCGAGCTTTCGACGGAATCACGACATCAAACCGCGATATTGGCTGCGAACGGCGAAGAAAGCTGCTTTGCAACTGCTGTAAAATTCGCGCATCTGATTGGACCGTGTTTTCAAATTCAGCCAAGGTTAAAAGCACACGCCAGTCGGGTCCACGAACTTTACAACAGTTGCTAAGCAGTTTTCTCTGCTTAACAACTACCGCAACTACCGCACTCGCGGCTCGCGCGATGCAGCCGAAAGGTTCTCGCGCGTTCTGGACCCGGACCTGAATGTTTCGCGGGAGACAAGCTTCGAGCAACGATTATTAATACTATTAATGCAAATATTAATACAATCTGTCGCGCTCAACTCCGAATCCAGCGTCTCACATGGGACGAGTTTCCAGCGGCTTATCTTAATTAGTTGGGCTATTAATACGAGCCAATGCCGTGCACCAGCCGGGATTGTATCGAGACTTCAGTTCCCTCGTTTGAATTATCATTGTTTACCCGCGACTATTCGAATTTATCCGCGAATCTTATGAGGCTGCGAAGTCGGGCTGGGTAATTGATAGGGAGCCCCGAGAGAGAGAGAGAGAGAGAGAGAGAGAGAGAGAGAGAGAGGGAGGGAGGAGAGAGAGAGAGAGAGAGAGAGACGTGGGGTTGTTTACCCGGGCAAGGATTGACCGCTACGCGAAGGCACTCAGCTTCCATCGTTCGTTTCAGCCACACTTCACTCCCGGTCATTCGTTTCCGGCGCGTACTGCAGATTTCGGCAGGGGGTTGGCTCTCCCTTTCTCTCTCTCTCTCTCTCTCTCTCTCTCTCGCAGTACCAGGCGCGCCCCCTCGCGCAGCGACGGGACTGAGGGTCTCGTAATTAATGTTGCTAATATACTCGAATTTCCCTCTCTCCCTCCCCCTCTCTCGTCGGTTTCGACACTCGCTCGCTCGTCCTTATATCGGCGCGCGCGCGAGTAATTTTGCAAGGGAGAATGTTAATTGCATCGAACGGCCGTTTCCTTCATTTTGATAGATCGGCCCGGAGTCTCTCGGAGCTGCCGTCATCGTCAACGGACCCGGAGAATAATGTCTCGAGACTGTCCGAGGTAATCCCGCCCCGGACCCGGGAGATGTATGGTGTTATGACCGTGTATTTACTGACGCAGCGTCGTTCCTCCCGTCCGGTGTTTACTGTGTGTGTAGCGCCGCGATTTCTTCTCGGGACTAAACGAGACGGATCGGAGCGAGCACGAGACGGTTTGCCGATAGATTCCTACGGCTCGATCAATTGCGCGCCGAACTCTGCGTTCCTGCGAGATCTCCTCTCTCCCTTCCTCCCCCGCCCCGCTCTTTCTCACTCTCGCTCTCTCACGACATGACCGCGCGTACGTTCTCAGAGGCGATCGTACCGCGAATTTGCCCGGCGACCAAGCAGAAGATGAAATGAAAAGTAAAGTAATAAAGAAATAAAGTAAAAAGAAAAAAGAAACAAAGTAAAAGATCAAGAATACAATAAAGATAATTCTGTTTCCTCTGAACGCTCCGTTTTCTGAAGTTGCGCCGCCAAACGTCTCATGTATCGTCGCTGAATCGCGTCGATTCAGCGAGTCAAGATTTTTGACGAACCGCAGTCGTCTTCAGCGTGGAAGCGAGAACGTGTTTAAAGCACAAGCGACATTTTAACAAATCGACGTACGCTTCGGTAAAGAGCGTTAATCGCTAATGCGTAATGCGCAATGCGATCAGAGTAGAAGAGCAGTAAGGATGTTTGACGGGCGATGCAAGTGCGAGGTTAACATGTGAAATTCATACCAACAATTACATATTACACACAGTCGCACATAATCACGCGATAATCCGTGTAACAGCGGATAATGCTCTTTATCGACGCCCACGAAGCGCGTCCAATCTGTCAAAATGTCAGCTCTGCTTTCAACACGGCCCCGTTTCCTCGATTGATCAACGGGGTAGCGGGGAACGCGTAGCCAGAAACGAACGCCGACCAGGAGAAGTCACTTACTATCGATATATCGCGATGGCGTAGCTCAACACTTTGAGCAACTAGTTTATTAGTTTTCCAATCGCGCGCGATATTGATTTATTATTTATCGAGTGCCCCGACCACCTATTATAAGTCATATAATTTCCTTGCCGACCATGCGAACAAAACTTTATCTTACACGAGCCGAAGCTCAAACTGCCGAGCGAGCCCCATCATGGCTGCTTTGAGCCTCGCAGCCGGATGACCAATGATGAATGAGCGGGCAGGAACGATTTCGGCGTCCGGCCGAAAATATCCAACGATTCCTAATCTATTGGGTTGGCAACTAAGTGATTGCGGATTTTGTCGACAGATGGATTTTACACTTTCTTTTGTTTCGTTAACGTGTTCAAAGTACCTAACCTATATTTTTTTCTTATTGTTTGGACTTCTACCTTTCATTTAGTACAAAAATTATATCGATTAGTTCTTTAGTTTTGTTTTTATCCCAATTTAAAAATGGAAGAGCAAGACATGGAAGAGCAAGTGCACTTTAGACATATTTTATTGTATTATTTCCGAAAAGGCAAGAGCGCATCGCAAGCACACGAGAAGTTATGTGCCGTATATGGGAATGAAGCCTTGAAAGAAAGGCAGTGTCAAAATTGGTTTGCCAGATTTCGTTCTGGTGATTTTTCATTGAAAAGTGCTCAACGATCTGGCCGTCCAGTTGAAGTCGATGAGACCCATATCGATTCAGATCGTCACAGCACAACACGTGATATTGCAGAGAAGCTCAATGTATCGCATACATGCATTGAAAAAAATTTAAAAAAACAAATTTTAAATTTTGAATTTTCATTCTTGTTTAAAATCCGCAATCACTTAGTTGCCAACCCAATATATATATAGCAAATGTTTGGGAATTTTAATGAAATCTCAGAAGCCCGCTCCTCGCGGGCTCAGGCCGAGCGAGAGCTCGTTAACAGACTTTCATCGCTTGTCGCTGTTTTAAGGGAGCAATAAAGGGTATATTAATAAAGCGCGCGCAAACGACAGCCTGCGACACGTTGTAACGACGTATCCGCGTGGGTCGTCGCAGCTCACTAGTCTGCCGGCCACGTCCGTTCCGTCTTCGCCTTTGCGAGGCACAGCGGGGTTCTTCAGGATCTCGTCGAGCATGGGACCGCGGCGAGGGTGAGGAGGAAGGTGGCGAAGGAAGCCCTCACCCTCACCTTAAACTTCTCCGCAGACGTCAAACAGCCGCGCACACCGGCGAGGCTTATACGGCGTTCCCCTCCCCCTGCCCCCCAGAGTGCGTCGTCGCGCGGCCCTACGCGTATGCACATGTCACTCGGTACATATGAACTATGAACGCGCGGCCTGAGTGTTTTGCCCTCCATACTTGTCGCGCGGCTCGTTGCTGTTTACGTTTCTGTCACACACGACTGTTTCTGCTCGCTGTGTACGCGCGTCCCCGTCGTCGTGTATTTTTCCGAGGGCGGGGGGTCCGTCGGGGGTGGGAACGAAGGTGTCGACGAGGGTGAAGAGTGTCGAAGGGCGCGCGACGGAGGCGGGGGGGGGAAGAGGGAAAGGAGAAAATAGAAGCGAAGGGGCGTATGTCGTCGCCGTTGTCGTCGGGCCGCGACGACGCGAGTGTTTTCCCGCCGATCGAAGCCGCCGATTGGAGTCGCGCGGGGAAAGGGCGCGACGAAAGCGCGGATGCGCGTCGCGGGACTCGCTCGCCGGCGGCGGAATTACTTTCGCGGCGGTAAATCAGGCTCTCGAGGCGACGCGCGGCGAACAGCGGAACCCGGAAGTTCGCCGCGACGGCGATAATTCGCAGACAGATTAACTCACCGGCTTCCGGGACGAATTTGCAACGCTCGGGACCGGGCACGTCCTCCCGCTAGAAGCGCGCGCGACCGTGATCCGACTTTGGCAAAAAGAGGGCCGCCCTTTCAACCGTCCCGTCGGCATCGACGACGCACGGCGTCGCACGGATCGATTATACGAGTCGGCGGGTCATCTCAGGCGCTTAGCGATTTATCGCGGCTCAACGTCCTTCCGCCTCTCGTGAAGAACATCGCCGCGGCCATATTGGACGGTGACGTCGGGAGCGGGAAACGACGCTCTGAAGATCCTTGCGCGCGTCATTTCGAAGCAACAGAACAGATTTGTACGAATTGTACGAAGAAATTTGTGAAAAAAGATATTTACACGAGAGAATACTTTCGAGCGCTGGAGCATGATTGGCAAATGCTTCTCTCTTGATACTCAACCCCAGTGATCGGCAATTAGATATTAATTAAGATAGTAATCAAGATGAGGCTCAGTCGTGCCCAGACGCGATCCATTCAATATGACCGACTTCGAATTAATCATCGTAGGGCTGGGGCTGACTTTTAAGACAGAAGCGGAGCATTTCGCAAGTACATTCCAGTGAGCTGAAATATTTTTTCTTGTACAAAATTTTTTTATACGAAAGTGGCGCGCAAGAATTTTGGGCGTGCGTTTCCTCGCTTCCGTCGTCGTTGATCAAAAGATCTTGACCACCCTGAGATTCCTAATTTCCTAATTATGAAAATTTCCTAATTATGAAAATTACTCAAACGTACGACGATGGATCTTACATCTTTCACTAATATAAAGGGTGTCCCAAAATTCACGCAAGATTTGAATTTTGCGCCATTTGTGCGGTAAAGTGTTGCCAACGAAAAGAGAAGACAGCGTGACAGCTGACAGTTTAGGGTTTTTAAACTGACCACGCACAGCGAAGAGAGTTCGTTGAATGGATTATGGAACAATAACAAGTGGATGCTGATTTTTCGAACAAAATCATCCTCAGCGATGAGGCTCATTTTCATCTTGATGGTTTGGTTAATCGACAAAATTGTCGCATTTGGGGTTCAGATGATCCACGAGTGATTGTTGAGAAACAAATGCATCCACAACGTGTCACTGTTTGCTGCGGATTTTGCGCTGGAGGCATCATCGGACCATTCTTCGGAAGAAAATGCGGCTGGTCAGGCAATAACAGTTAATGGTCGTCGTTATCGCGACGATAATCCAGTTTTTTGTGCCTAAATTGCAAGATATGAATGTGGACGACATGTAGTTTCAACAAGACGGTGCCACATGCCATACAGCCCGAGAAACAATTCAATTACTGCATGAGTCATTTCCTGAGTAATTTCCCGTTTTGGTGATCAGATCAGGCCGTCCAGATCATGCGATTTAACGCCGTTGGACTTTTTTCTTTGGGGTTTTTTGAAGTCTAAGGTTTATAAGGCCAACAAGCCCACGACCACCCACGCCTTGAAGGAGGAAATTGAGCTCTGTATCAACGAAATTCAGCCACATTTATGCAAAACGGTCGTGGAAAATTTCAACAAAAGAGTGCACATGTGCCAGCAAAGCCGTAGAGGCCATTTACCCGATATGCTACTCCATATATAACCCTATACTGTATACTTTACGAATCAATAAAAAGATTTACAATTTTTAATTGTAAACCTGTGTTTTCTATCAAAATTACTTCTTGCGTGAATTTTGGGACACCCTTTAGAACGAAGCTAAAGGAAATCAGTAGTTTTTTTTTTTAGACACTTGTCGCTTTAACCGCGCTGATAGCAGCTCGTTAATCATCTCGGTAGTTTTAGCGTCGATACGCTGCGCCGTAAAGGGCACTCTGTGACTCGAAATTGGAACGGTCCAAGAGGAATACTCGACCCCCAGGTGGTCTTATGATCATATCGCGGTGTTGCGCTGAGATCTTTAGACGCTCTTTTAGATGGACCTCTGCCAGACTGTGAAATTACCTCTCGTCTCTGCTCATAGCTATTCAAGGTGCAAGTACTATTGGGGCATATACGGATGCTTAAATCAAAACTTTATGAGCACTCTTTGGCATCAGTCTAGGACTGCGGAGATTTACTGATCGATGCTCGCTCATGACTTCCTCTCTCAGCGGCCCTTTTTCGATAATTTCCCAACCATTCTCTCTCTTCTTTTCATCTAGTCTTCAAAGTACTTTTCGTTTGTACGTATTATATCCTATTTTTATGTAACATTTTGCCTATCATAAGTAATATTCTCTCTCTCTCTCTCTCTCTCTCTCTCTCTCTCTCTCTCTCTCTCTCTCTTAGTCTCTTGTAATTTCGCGACGCCTGCACGGTCGGAACACTGGGCGACACAAAGCGCGCGTCGCATGGCGCGAAGTTGCGAAACATGATTTATCCGCCGCGGAAGGCGGCTTAATGTACGACGCGAAATCGCCATCGCCGATCCGTGGCGACAATCTGCGAAAGGTATTTCATACGGGCATAACGGTATTTCGATAGGTGGGCGCGGGCGCCGACGGCCGGGGAACTGCATGATACAGCGGCGTGTAAAGTGCAGGGGTTTCAAAGCGTTATCACGAGTGCCGCGCCGGCGTTTATTGCAATCTATCCGCACGCGTGACGTGCTTTTAACGTCGGCCGTACGCGGACAGAGTTGTATACATTCATCAGCGTTTTTAATATTCACCGGTGGAGAAGCGGCCGACGAGAGCGCGCGCGCGCGCGCAACGGCGAGGCGTCCTCGCTCGCTCTCTCGCTCGCACCATGGAGAAATTCCTTTATCCGGCGATACGCGTGGCTCGTTACCGCTCGCGTGCGATTTCGCCGCTAAACGACGAGGTCCTTCACGTCGAAAGCTGCACGTCGTGTTCCCGAGGACGAGCGAGCGAGCGAGCGCGTGAACGAACGGACGGACGGACGAGCGAACGAATATCGAAAACTGACCTAATTATCGGCTGAGAGAGAGAGAGAGAGAGAGAGAAAGCAAAAGTTTTGATGGGTTTCGCGGCGGAAAAATGGACAAAGTAATTTTGTTAAAAACGATTTGCACTCGTTCTCTATCAAGCAATCACGCCATATTTTCTTTGCCATATTGTGCAGACACAAATTTCCAAGTGTCGCCATAAAACTGGATCAATCATATCTTTCGGAGAATCCATCAAAACTTTTGCACTCAGCCAACAGAACGCGCGCGAAGCAATGGCGGCCAAGCCGATCGGGGAATTATCGTCGTATGTTGCCGTGTCTTTTATCATATGCTCGATTTGGTTCCCGGATTGCTACTACCGCGTCCATCGTGCGTTCGTTCCCGACGTTTCGTGAATATTCCAGTTCTTGCCCTTCGCGAGGGGGAACAACCGAAACTTCGAAAACAAATCCGAATCCGACCCAAACACACCTCTAAATCACGACAACGTAAAACATCTTTGTTAAATTTTCACCCATTGGACATGAAGAAGAGTCCAACAAACGGCCAATCTCTGCATCACGTGCCGTCACTTCGGCTTCTGCCCCGAGACGAGCTGACAAACTACCTTCCTCAGATCGGGTCACGTGATCTGCTAACAATAGCCGCTCTCATTACGCAGTCTGTTCTTCCTCGTCGCGCCACCTAGTTTCTCATTTCTTCTTTCTTCCATCCGAGCCCCAGCTTCCATCCGTGTATCTGCCCGTTTTCGAGTTCCGAGAGTGCACGCTGGTTTTTCGATAAAGCGCGGCCGCCGGTTTCGGCAATATGCACCGCGAACGAACGCGATGCACGCGGCGTGTCCCGAGAAGCTTGTCATCGATCCGCGCGCGTTCTTTATCATCGCCCGCCGCGCGCCGGTATCCGGTACCTTTGACGCTACTCGCGTACGCTACTCGGTGACACGTGCATTACGGGTTATTGACGTCCGGAGAAACGTGCGCTCTCCCCGAGGAACAAAGAAGGTAATCGCGCTCCGCGGCCGCTCCCTTACGCTACGAGCGTGCTTCCCGGCGAAAAAATGTCACGGACACGCGACATACTTCGCCGTGCACGGCGACATGCACTTCCGGGGGAATGGAGGGGGTGCAGCACTCCGATCGTTTTCACGGATTGCACTCCGGTGCCGGCGGATACCGGAGTATCGGTGTGCGCTCCGACGTCGACGGTGAATGCCTCTCGGCCGGGAGCAGCTCGGAAGTTGCCGCGGCAATGCAGCCGACGAGCGTAATCGAGGGCAATTTTCATCGCGACGTGGGGAGGCTTGATTCGCACCAGTCGGACGGCGGCTAGAGAACTTTGCGTCTCGTTCGTTGGGATTTTGTTCTGCTGACGACGGAAGGTGAAGAGAGACCACGTTGTTTTGATACGGCCGACTGCCGCGATCGCGCACGCGAGGAAAATATCCTAGGGGGAATTATGTTGAAGTACTGTAACTCTTTCACGATATTTCTACAAGCCTATAGAAATGGTGAACAACAGGAAACGAGGTAACGATACATCCAAGTAATCGCAAAACTGCGCAGAAAAGAAACGTGCGCGTATTTTTAAACGAATGCATAATAATTTCGGTCATACTTCTGTATGGTCTAAATCTTCATTGTGAACTTTACTATGATATTTTCGGATATTTCGGATATTTGTCGGAGACTCAAAAAGAAAAAGGAGAGACGAGAAAAAGGAGAGACGAGAAAAAGGAGAGACGAGAAAAAGGAGAGACGAGAAAAAGGAGAGACGAGAAAAAGGAGAGACGAGAAAAAGGAGAGACGAGAAAAAGGAGAGACGAGAAAAAGGAGAGACGAGAAAAAGGAGAGACGAGAAAAAAAAAGGAGAGAAAGAGAGAGAGAGAGAGAGAGAGAGAGAGAGGAGAGGGAGAGAGAGAGAGAGAGAAAGAGAGACACAGGATTGCCAGACGCCCAAATTTTACTGTCAGTGTCAGCTATCCGGTTAACTTAAAAAACGTCCAAATTTAACGAAAAAAGTTATCAAGTGTCCCTTAGCTGCTAACACATGTTGAAAAACACAAGTTTCACAAACTATTAATATATTTGCCGTCTCCTCCTTTCGTTTGAGAAGTCCGCTGAGACTTTTCAACCTTCAAGCCCAGCGCAATCCTGCGGGGGAACAACGGTGCGTTACGTCTCATTACGCACTAATGCCACCATCCGTCGGCCTCCCAAAGACGGCGGGGGATTAACGTTAAACAACGGGCATCTTATTTCCCGCCCCCTAAACATAACGAAAGCTCGGATATCCCGCTAGAGAGATGGAGTCATCGGGTTCACTGTCTCGGATGGGGTAAGTTAGCACCGGTCACGCTAGTCGCATTATTGCAACGCGATACACAATGGCTCGGTCGCGAAAGGGGTAAGAGGGGGGAATGAAACGGCGGGGCGACGTAGAAAACGGAAAAAGGATACCGGTGCGCTGCGCGCGCGGACCCGCGGCAGCAAGAAGAATAGAACAAGGGGAGTGGTTGAGGGACAGAAGGGCGGAGAGGGAGTGGAGAAGGACAAGCAGGAGGAGGGGGGAAGCACGCGAGTCCACCTATATTCCCCTCTTTCTCTCTTTCATCTCTGCGAGGAGCGGTATTATGAGAGCAGATCGAGAACGGCAGCGGCCGTTTAATGCATGACGCGGCTCCGAAGGGTGCACGCGCTGCACCTTGCGCGCCCTGCACCCTGCACACGTATTTGATTGGGTGCGCTGCGTCGCAACGCAATAATATCGCAACGATCCATCACACCTCCGCCGTCAATAAAACATCTGGCAGCTCCCTCGCGCGTCGCCACCCTCCCCGCCGCCCTGCCGTTCGTCGCGTAACTAGCGCTCTCCTACACTTTCTCCCTCTGCGGCCCTCCACCGCTCCTTTTTACTATCTATTCCTTCCCCCGCTTATCCCCCTCGTGTGCGCGTGCTCTCCGCTCTCGTTATCCCTCTCCCGCCTCTCTTTCCCTGCTTCCCTCTGTCAATCTCTCGTCTCCGTCGGACTTTGATCCTTTTTCCTTTCTTTCTCGCTCGCTCGCTCGCTCTCTCTCTCCCTCCCTCCCGCCGATTCGTGGCTTCGACCACGTATTCACCGGAGCTGCCTATTTATTTGATTTTTTCTTCCCTCCCGTTCTTTCGCTCGTCCTCTCTCTGTCCCGTCACCCTTTTTTGCGCGTCTCATTTTCTCTCCTCTCGTCCAGCAACCACCGTGCACCTCCCTCCTCTATCTCTCTCTTCCTCTCGCCCATATATTTTTTTCTATCAGCCTTTCCGCCCCGTTCCACGTCCATCCGTTTCTCTCCCCCTGTGTATGTGTGCGCCCGTCCGCCTTTTCTCTCTCCCTCTTCCGCTCCCCGCTCTTCCGCTCTCGTTCTCGTCGACGCCGCGTCGGGGGCAAGAGGAATCCGCGTCATGAGTTCCGTCGACTGACTTTTTGTCCCGTCGTGGGTCACCGCAGGTATTAATGATTCCGCCTGTGCCGTAGATCGAGGCACGCACGCGTGACCCGCTGGCGCACACCCCCCCTCCCGCCGCGTCGGGGTGCGCGTTTGTTCGCGCGGCCGCCGTGTACGCCCGTCGTGAGGAAGCGTATTCTCGTCGAATGTCAAGCGCAGGCACGGCGATTCTCGCCATAAAATGAGTATTGAACCGGAATACTTTGGCGAGCACGCGAACGCACGCCTCGCGCGCGCGCGCGGTTTAGTGGAGGGGGAGGGTTCCGAAGGGGATTAATAAGTTTGGCGTGTACTGTCGATTTTCGGCGAGCGGAATAATTAACGCGATTAACGTTAATTTGTTTGGCTATAATATCGGCGTAATTGGTAAATAAACGCTGTCGAATTTTGCGGGGAACATCCTGAATGTGAGAGAGATACGCTCGGTTTTACGGTTTACGCTTCGGTTATCGCGCCGGCTTGCTCGCGCCCGCAATCGCGCAATGTATACGAATGAGACGCTGCGCGCGATACACGAAATACCTGCGCGCATGTAAAATGTATGTAACGATAAAAATGTATCCATAAAGCGGCGCAACACGCGAGAGAAGTTCATTTCGTTGTCTCGCGCGTGTCGCCCCTTGGAACGAACGGCTATCTTTACGAGAAAACGCCGCGCACTCTTTCCCCTCCCCCCGCGATACCTTCTTCTCTAGAAAGCGTATTCGGCGTGTCTCGTCCGCGGTCAGCAAATCAAATTTCTCGCCCGGAATTACACCGGCCTAACATAGCGATGTTCGCTCGTAACCGTCTCGGCGTCGTCAATTTCCTTTCGCTGGCGCGTTATTTCGCTCCGCGCTCGTTACTCTCAAAAGTGGCACGCAGGATGAAGAAAGCGAGAGCTTATTACTCGGTTCCCCGGCTTGTAATACCTCCTTAAGTATCGGCACGATATACCTTGTACCGTATATACAGCCTCGTTCCTCGCTCCCCCGCCGATCGAGGATCACTCGAGGCTCTGACATGACGAACGCAATAATACCGTCTTTACGAGGATCGCGAGATCGCGACAATGTCCTCTCCTACGATCCTGGCCGTCCGCGCGTTCCCCGGGAATTGTCCGGGTCCGGGCGATGATCCTCGCGAAATTCCAATTCGCCATCTAGCGCGATACGAGCGGATGCTCGCGCCGGGCGGATTTCGAGGACGAGCCCGGCGGAGCGGCTGGTGATTTCTCCAGATCTGCGGCTAATAACGTTCGGCCGTTCCGACGCGAAATACCGCGTCTCGGTTTGATATACAGGACATACGCGAGCGATTTGATCGACGTGGAGGTGACGTGCGAGGAATACACGCGTCTTTCAAACACGGGCACGGAAGACCGGCGCGCGCTCGCGAGCCTTTCGGAATGTCGGCGATGAAACTTTTCCGTCGTCTAACCGTTGCGCTCGACTTGCAAACGAAAAAGTTATAGAAGAAATTACGTTTTCGTATCACGCGGGATTTTGCAAACTGCATGTTTCGTCCTAACGGTACCTGTTTCTTATTTATCTCGTGCTTGTTCACTGACAATAATTGTCTTTGTTTAATAACCGAAATTTAAATATGTTCTATATTTACATATTTAGCGAAGCTGTCCGTAACAAATTTTATGGCGAATACGGCTCACCATTATTAAAAAAGAAAAAAAAAAACTTCAGACACATTTTTAATTGCCAGAATACAGTGATTTTAGTTTTTTATTTACATTGATTGACAAGTTCGGTATGTGTTATTTCCGACATTTTGCTAAACGGTATTTATATTTGTGGCAGCAAAGTGACATGTGCGAACTTGCGTAACATTTTGCCTGATCCGCTCATTTCTTCGATCTCAATCCTTATGATTGCAAATTATTTTTATCACGCAAAAATTCCATATCGCACAGCCGCGGGAAACTTTGTCTCTCTCTAATAACCCGTCACTTGAGTTTACTCATTCACGACGGAGAATGTCAAGGCGGAATTTCGAGACGCTCGAGAACTTACTCGGCCGCCCTCAATCAGACTTTTTCTACTTCACCAACGACGTCTCCTCGATCTTAACGAAACTCGAGGAAAGAGTCCTGTGTTCTTACAGGGACGCTTGGCGAGTCCGTCTCCGCCGTTCCTCTCGCGACAAATGCACAAGCAAAGCGTATCGCGAAGCCACCCCTTCTGCAAAGGACGTCTCCTCTAATCGGAACGAGAATATGTCTCGGTGTCGTTTGACAATCGGGAAGCTAAGGTTTAAGTTTCATCAGTTTCCGCACCGTTCGGCCCCCGAAAGCGCACGCGTCCTCGAGAAGAAGCGCAACGGCAACGAACGCGAGGGTGCGAGGCAAAAGTCACCCCTCCCCCTTCTTGCCCTCCCCCCGCAAGGATTGGATTCTTTCATTGAATTGCAAAGCAGTGTTCGGCAAATTTAACGCGGAGGCGGGGAAGTGAGTCGCGCCCGTCGTTCCCTGAGGTCGACGCCGTCGCCGACGCCGACGCCGACGGACGACGCGACGACGGCCGTGCGAGAACGTCGATGTCGTTTCCTCTCCGCTTTTTCCGATGCGCGATGAGCGGCGGGGGTGGAAATTCAATCCCGAGTGCCAATTATCGCAGGGAATCGGATACCGTCTTGACGAATGGCGTGGCCGTGAGAGGAGAAGAGGGGGGAGGGGGAGGGGAGGAGGAGGAGGAGGAGGAGGAGGGGCAAGGGGGAAAGTCGCCGCGCGCTTTGCGCTCCGCCGTCGCTGATTATGTATCCTGTGCGACTTCCGTCGCTCGCGTCCGCGACGCTTCCACTTGTTTCACGCCACGAGCGGGCACTCGGGGCTCGTTAAAGCGGCGCCTGTGAGGTCACGCAAAGGACATCACCGATTCCGCGCGAAGGACGACGCGACGCTCTCCCGCGTAGCGATTCAAACTCCGTCGCCATCTCGCCCGGAGAGCACGCGTGGCCGGAGAAGTCGTCAGGACGAAACGAGCGGAAGGGTTACTCGCGCAAAGGCCGAAACGAGGCAGAAGAGACTGCCGAGGGAGGGGGAGGGGGAGGGGGAAGAAGATAGACAGAAAGGGAAAGAGAGCTTCGGTAACAATGCAATAACATTACCATTGAGGCTCAAAGCCAAATGAACGACAGTGTTCCACGTGTGCGCGAGGAGGATCCAGGAAGGTAGAAGGTCCTCCCACACAGCGACGGCGGCAGCAGCAGCGTGGAAAATAAAAGGACGCGCTCGCCCCGGCAGAAAGAGCCACGTAACAGTCCTCCAGGTTATCATCGTTCTACGAACCCTGTTTGTCGCGTTTCCCGCGTCTCTCCACTCTCCCCCTTGCTCTCATCCGAATCCGACTCTTCATCGTTTCCTTCACACCGGCCGCTCGATTCCGCCACGTGCGAGGATCGCTCGCGTCACCTTTCGCGTGCGTGCGCGGCCCGATCTCGCGATCCCGTGTCTCGGCCGGCTGCAGCTCGAGCTTCCGCTCGAACGGCTCTGGTGCGGCGAGCGAGTTTCCTCCCCTTTCTTTCTTTCTTCCTTTCTGCCCGTCTCTCCTCCTGTTATTCACACGCTGTTGTTCCTCACGACCGCGCGTTGTACGAGCTATCGCGCCGCCGTCGTAATGGGGTCAATTACACGAGTGGCGCTACTTCAGCGGCTAGTGTGGGCCACCAGGGGTATCGGGAATCAGCAGATTTTTAAGAAGATGTGAGAGCGCCGACACGCGTCGACACGCGAGCTCCGGGCTCGCGAGGGTAAGCATTAAACGGCGGCGGCGGCGGCGGGGAAGCCTCGCTCGGTCGGTGAGAGAGACGGAAACATCGCGTCGTTACGCACAGACGTTCTCCGCTTTCCGAAGCGCGCGATATCGCGCGACGCCGGCAAACCTGTCATTTATAAGGGCCATAAAGGCGGAATTAGTAGACGCGAAATTGGACGCGCCATTCGCCAGGGCTCGGGGGACGGCTCGTTCCCAGCCGCGCGATATGTCATTAAAGACCATTCCGAATTCACGGCGAAACGTGCGTACGGCGCGAGGGAGGCGCCGCGCAAGGAAGCGGCTTTTGCTCTATCGTTGTCCATCGCCGCGATAGATCGCGATAGATCGCGATGAATCAGTTCCGGGAAGTGCGCCTTCGCTCGTGTTGCAGCCCTCTTCTCAACCCTCTTCGCCAACCCCCCGAGGTCGCGATCGCGAGGGTGCGCGCGCGTAATTTTCTTCGACCGAGCGGGAAATCGCCGCGGCGCAACAATACGAGACGGTGGAGAGGGTTTACTCAGAATTCGCCGCGCGATCGCGATTGACTTCTCCGGAAGTCCGGCGCTGACCGCTCGCTGTCTCGCTCTTTCGTTCTCTGCACGCACGCGTCGACAATTCGGCTACGTCGGCGCAAATAGATCCTCGTCGGCGCTGTGCACTGCGAGAGGAGCGCGAGGACGCTCTCGGCCGATCCCTTCGCGGGTGACGCAGGGGAGTTTGATAGAAAATGCAAGATGGAATTATAAATACGACAAAGGGTAAATATATAGAAAAGGGTACACTTCACCGATTTTTTTCATTTTGAAGTATGTTATAAGGGATGAAATTCTTAGTGACTACCAGATACAACTATATGGGGATCGCTTATAGTTTCCGAGATGTTTTAATTTTAAAGTTTTGGAATTTTGATTATCCTGGAATTAAATTCCAGATATTATAAGATGACGTTATTTACAATACAATCCAAACAGTTAATCCAAAGATAGTGTATATATAGAAATATAAGAAACAGTACATACAAGCGGAAGAGGGGCTCCGCCCCTCCCCCGCACTCCCCCCCCCAAAAAATCCCAACCCAACCCCACTTATTACATCTTTATATATTGTTGAGCAATGTTGAAAAGATCTCCTTAAAAGCCACAACACCTAATTATATGCAGATATTATAATAAGTTAAGTTGAGCCAGGTGATAGATCTTAAGAGAACTTTTTTCAATAATGTCCAAAAATATATAAAGATGCAATAAGTTGGGTTAAATTAGGTTTGGTTTGGGGAGGGGGTGCAGGGGAGGGGCGGAGTCCTTCTTCCGCTTATATGTACTGTTTCCTATATTTAAAGTGAATGAAAGCTACTTGTCTACTTCAAATATACTTCAACGTACAATTATAAAACTTTAAAGTCAAATATCTCAGAGACTATAAGCGACTCCCATATAATTGTATTAGGAAAAGTCACTCAGAATTTCATCCTTTATAACATATTTCAAAATGAAAAAAATCGGTGGTGTACCCTTTTCTATATATTTACCCGACAAAGTGAGATAGTAAAGGTTCTTGAGTCATTTAAGTATTAGAGTTATTGGTTTTTGAAAATTTATCAATCGAACGTTTTGCAGTTGAGTAGTATAAGTATAAAATAAATTTGTTATTATCTGTATGGAAAGTACACATAAAACTTTAAACGCGTTTATCTGGAAACACCATTTTCTTAAATTGTCGGTACGATTATGCAAAAGCTATTGAACCGAATAACTTGAAATTTTTACACAATATACAGTAGACATCTAATTTTCGCCGCTACCTCGAATATAGTTATATTTTATATTATTCATTTTTTTTGAACGGTTACAAGTTGAAAAAAGTCTCATTTTCGATACTTTTTTCCTTGCATACAGTCATTATTTTCCAAACTTGGCTTCACTGCCTTCATTTTGGTACGGGCTATAATGGCAACCGTATATTTTAAAAATCTCTCTCATTTTTTGGTTTCAGAGTAGTGAGAGGCCTGCAATTATGTCGACAGCAAACATAGAACTACATGGCAAACGGATGACTACATTTTCAGTTATAATTACAAATTGGATCGGGGTTCTTATGACTCAATAAAATTTATTTTATACTTTGAAGATTTCAAGTCCAATGATCTTACCGTTTCTGTTAAAAAAATTAGTAAAAATAGCCTTGAAAACGGCTTTCTGCATGTCATTCCCCCCTTAATAGTCATTTCTAGTAGTTCAATGTGAAACAATAACGAGCGACGCTCGACGTCGGACCGCGGAGGGTTAATGTCGGCAGAAGCGGTAAACGTCAGTTTGGGGAAGCGGAATTATCAGATTTCAAGTTCATTGATAATCTGAAACGTATACGTGCGTGAGTTCCAGTTATGAGTGAGTCAGCCAATTATTTCGCGCCCCCCTATGTGAGGGTCGCACGATACCCAATTCGGAGTCGATGGAGAAAATTATCTTTTTCTCAAATATAAGATCAACGACGTCGCAACCCTCTAACTGCGAGTAACAACTGTAGGATTATCGAGGAACACATAAGAAAATGTTCTCCATCGTGTCTCTTTTGAGCAAGTCTGAACCGAAATTGGGGCACGACCCAAAAAGAGGGTCGTTACCTCAACGCATGAAATTAATAGCGCGACACAGAGAATGTTCGAGTCAAGGCGTAATCTATATAAACGGATTAAGTTGCTCTCCATAATTCAGGTCGAGCTCACACACACACACACATACACACAAAAGATTTAGCGATTAATGGCTGTCCGCCCGTACGCGCGCGCGTCCAGTCTTCGCGATAAAATATCGAAGATAGCTTCCACGTCGGGAAGCAGAGGCTGACGGTGAGGAACGGCGGCGGTGGTGGCGGGAGGGGCGAGGGTAGCGCTTCTCAAGGTAGGACAGAATAATCGATTACGCGTCCCGGATTGGACGATAATGGGCTCCCTATCGCGATCCCGTTTCATTCGCGAGACGTATCGCATCGGGATTTATTTCCAGAACGAGCGCCAGTCGACCGAGTGACTCGCCGCGACGCACGACGCGGCCTCTCACTCGAGTGTCACGTACAATGCCGGGAATATCCTCTCCCCGGAATGAATTCCGTTCCTTTTAACGGGAGATTTAATAAACAGCCCCGTGTATCGCGCGGCCCCTCTCGATGTAAACGCGCCCCTCGGCGTCGTTCTTCCGCGCCGCGGCTTCGCGAGGGGTTCCCTTAATGCCGGGCTTCTCTTTTTTCTCTTTGTAGCGATTTCATGTCGCGCGACTGGCAGGGCCGGCGACGAGACGGAGAGGGGGCGGCAGGGGGGAGATGGACCATGAAAATGTTACGATTCATTTCCCATTGGACAATTACGTCATTAAAATGACTCCGGGGGGCGGCGGGGGAGGGGGGGCCCGTGCGACGAATGGAGCGTGGGGCTCTCGATTTTTCGACTTCGCCGCGGAATGCGCTCCGTGAAATCGGCGATGCTGCAATGCGCGCTTGGCATCCGATACGCGCCGAGCTGCGTGCGCGATGCGTGCGGCTTTTCCCTACTTTCCCGCCGCTAATTAGTCTGCGCGTGTTCCATATCGAATTTAAGAAACGCTCAATCTTCCGCTGCGCGAACGTTCGGTATCGCCGGCTATAATTCACCGACTTCAATATTTAACGCGCGCAAAATGGTACATGCCGCCGTCGCCGGCCGGGCAACTCGTTTGCCCTTTTACACCATGTTAAATCGAGCTTGCAAACGTTGCGACTCTAGTTCCTCTCAGTCGCTTGCCGCCCTCCCTTCTCTCTCTCTCTCTCTCTCTCTCTCTCTCTCTCTCTCTCTCTCTCTCTCTCTCTCTCTCTCTCTCTCTCTCTCTCTCTCTCTCTCTCGCTGTCGATTATATTATGAATGTTTCAGAGAGCCACCTCTTCGGGGTATTTATACGCAATCAATCTCTCCGCGAATATGCACAGCATTGATCCACTTGGCCGTCTCCGCTGAATCTACCTTACGTTCTACTTTCGACGGGTAAATTGATCAAAAGCTCCCCCCCTCCCGACAAGGGACAAGGTGGAGCTCAGTTAAGAATAAGGACCGTCTTGGGTGTTGTATCTTTGTAATCGGCTGTTGTTTCACTTCTTCGTCGATTGAAAGGCGATCCTCTTGTATTTCCTTTATATTTAGCTGCACCGAAACGCGGACGTGGAGGAAAACGTGCCGATACGCGAGGCTCGCTCTGCGCAGCTGCCAGTTGGTGTATATCAAATATTTCCTTAGCCGTTAATGTCAATTATTACATGTCGGCGGGAGTAAGTAAAAGAGCAAATACGCGCCTCCGCGCAGGCGGGGAAAGCGAAACGGATCCGGCTTTTTCCGCCGGACTTTTAAAAGCCGCTCGCGCTCGCGTTCGCGCTCGCGCTCGCGCTCGCGCGCGGCGAGTCCGTCATGGGCTTTTCGTGCGGAAATGAAAAACGAGGGCGGAGAAACGAATTGATGGACTGGCACGTACCGCGTAAAATCGCGGCTTCACCTGACGATTTGAGCGAAGGGACTAACGAACTGACGTCCGACGCGCAGACCGGCTGACGTTAAATGCCGTTTGTGCGGCATTATCGAATAATAATTTCATTAGCTGCGAATTATATAAACGCGCACCCCCCTCTCTCTCTCTCTCTCTCTCCACGGCTTTACTCCAGCCTGCCTCGTAAGAAAGAAAAAAAAAAGACGCGCGATTATTAGTAACAAATAATCGCGAGCATAATAAACACGCGCAAGGGCGCAATCTTAATTTCGCCACGAGAACGAATCGTGCTGTAATTTACCGAACGGTTCCGCTCCTCTTCGACGAGGGGCGAGGAGGGGAGGGGAGGGGGGTTCTTGAATTATATTTTATTATCACCTCGTCCGACCGTAATAATTCGATGCCTTCATCTTCGTGTCGATGGGTGATAAAACGACGAGCGGTCGTTGGGCCTCCGCGAAGTAAACGCCGCCATTAGGCTTGATTAAACTTTTTACAGGGTGTCAAATAGTCGCGTCGCATTGCGCAATTAAAACGCGCCTTAATGGCGGCCCTTCGCTCGTCCTTCGGCGGCTGAATTATGAGACACGCGCGCGTTCGCAGAAATTGCTTATGAATATTCGAGCCGCCGCCGCCGCCGCCGCCGCCGCCGCCACCCCGCCGTTCGCGCGAGCAAGACAAATCAATTCCGCTCGCGGAATCGTTATACACGCGATGTCGTGAGGTATGAAGACACTAACGAGAAAAGTAAATTAACATGCAAATATCGAGCGGCCGCCCACGACTATTATCGCCGCGGGATAATGACCGCGTAATCGCGCTGTACCCGTTACTCACAATTGCGATTGTCACCCCCCTCCCCCCGCCACAGCGGTGGCAGCAATGGGCGAAACGGCACGAAGCGGACAAAACGGAAAGTGGAGCAAGAATAAATAGATGATGACAACAATACTCGCAATAATTGCCCCGCTGTTGTTCCTAAGCCGCATGCCACCGCCGCCGGCGCAATAACCACCCCGCGATAGATCATCCCTCGCAACGCGGCCGTGGTCTGCGGAGGAAAGCAGCCAGCTAGCCAGCCCCAGCCAGCCAGCCAGCGGCGTCTCTTGAATTTGCAAATTTACAAGGGAATTGCGGCCCGACTTTTGCCGAATTCGCAGGTCGTCGCTAACGCACGCGCGGCCCATCGAGTGCCGAGGAGCGGCGGGGGTGCCGAGGAGGGCGAGGGGGCAGCGGATACATGTGCAAGCGGAACTAGCTGGGAATTACGATCGGAAGTCTGTCGGAGGGCCGAACTCGGCAACGCCAGATGTAGCGCATATTGCGACGCGGGTTCTAACGGCGACAGCGGCGGGGCAACGACGACGACAGCAACGGAAGCAACGGCGGCGGCGACGGCAACACCGGTGACATTACGATCGCGACACTTGATCCTCTCTCGTCCTTCCGCACGAGTCCTCTCTCTTTCCTACCGCGTGCTACGACTCGCCTCCACCCAGCCCAGCTATCTCTTTCACTCACTCACTCACTCTCTCTCTCTCTCTCTCTCTCTCTCTCTCGCGTTCCACCTACCCCCTTTCTTGTCCTCCAGCCCCGGCTGCCGCTTGCGCGAAGGAAGTCGGTCCCGCGAACTTTGTCGGATTCGCTCCCGAAGGAGACGCGCGCACCGGTGTACCGATGCGCCAGTGTAAACAGGAGCGGATAGAGATCCAAATAGGCACCACTTGTACGAAGTTGGATGGGCGATGTAGCCGCACTGATTCTCGCTCATAACGACAGAAGCTTGTCAACTCAAACAATACCGGCGTAGCCGCGAGACCGTCTTCAAGTTGCGAGAGAGGAGCGGCTGCAAGGAGCGGCGCGCAGGAGGGCGACCGAGAGGACGAGAGCTGGGCGGTTGCTGGGGCCTCAACACGATTTCGACGTCTTTTTTGCTCTTCGGGTCGAGGGGGAGCGATAGTCCTCCGAGGGGAAATTTTTAGAGATTCAATTCGGGATCTGGTCTGATTTTTCGAAAGCTAGGCTAGTGTCAGTCACATTTCAGATAACTCCGAGTGAGAAACCCAAAGAGGTTACACTTTTATGAGGAAAAGGGACTCTCTAAAAGTGGCTTTTGAAGTGATATCAATTAGAAGGCTTGCCGTTTTTAGAGCCATTTTGATCGACAAAAGAGAATTCAGGATACCGATCGAAGCTTTTCCAATATGTTTTCTAGTTTTCATTTCACGTTAGAATTCTTTTCCTCTTTTAATCCTCATTCTACCGGAATAAAATAAAAATTTTCATTTTCATTCCGGAACACCACAGGTGTCCGTAACACGCGCGCTTTCATTATATAATATTGCATTATATATTGCAAACCGTCAAAACACACGTAATCTCAACGAATCACTTAACCGCGAGCCGTCAAAATCGCGCGATATCATGAAATTCTGTCGACTGAATCGACAAATCGCGGGCTCCTGTAGTGATCCATTTTGCGAATTTGATAATTCCAATTTACGTTACATCTGGAAAAATTCGGGGAAAATTTTATGCGGGTTGTTTTCGATAAATATTCCGCGATTAAAGGGATGCCAAAAATGTGGGTGAAATGAAGCTGGTAATCGTCGAAACGTCACGCCGGTTCAGCCCTAACGCGATAATGTTTCTTGCACGTACAGATCCGGTGTAAAATGCCGACTCGCTTTACTACATTTAGCGGAAAATGGTCATCGCGCGTAAATAAAAATCTTTCCGATGGCAAGCCGCCTCCGGCTATTTTTCTATGTTTATCTGTAAAGTGCAGCGATGTTCTTCGACATTTTCCCCAATGGAATAAACACACTTTCGTTACGTGCAGGCTGCGGAACTTTTTTGCATCGAGCAATATTTTTGCGCGTGCGCGTTAACTGACGGCTCGAGAATTTTTCATTGCAACTTTTTTAATTTTTCATCATTGTCACCACATGCACAATAATACTCCGGTTGTTTTATGCGTGCACCTTCATTGTGCGAGAGCATTTGTAATCGTGTGCAACTAAGTACGACGTAAACTTTATAGAAAAAGTCCACTTTCTAGGAACGGCATTCCCGTAAGATTTCTCGCCCGACATTCGCCGCGTTTCAAATCGCACCGAGAAAAAGCCGTTCAAACCCGATCGTCCGAATCCGTGCGAATCGTTTTGAGAAGCGTAGCGTACGTTCAAGCCTGCGGATGCCGTAACTATCGACAGTTACTAAAAATACCCGAGCAGTCGCATCCGTTTCGAGCGTTTCATGCATTTCTCATGACTCGATCAATTGAAAAAGCGGGGACGTGAAAAGCGGAGGAGGAGCGATTCGAGGAGCGAAAGTGACGTTTCGGCTTCGTACGCTTCAGTAAGGACAATTACGTCCGCTCGCGTGTAACGCGCAATCAGTAGCTGTGAATGAATTATTTGCATCGATATTTCACATGTTAACCTCCCGCTTGCCCCTCCCAACATCCTCATGTGCGCGAATAACTGTCATCTTTACTTGATTTAATTTCCGAGTTGGTACTGCTACGTCCATCGCGGACTTGTTTCCGACGTTTCGTGAACATCCCGACTCGTTCCTCAGAGGGGGGGAGAGAGAGAGAGAGAGAGAGAGAGAGAGAG
Organism: Harpegnathos saltator; assembly: GCF_003227715.2. Classification (NCBI taxonomy): domain Eukaryota; kingdom Metazoa; phylum Arthropoda; class Insecta; order Hymenoptera; family Formicidae; genus Harpegnathos; species Harpegnathos saltator. Next base: position 681,926 of record NW_020230126.1, read on the forward strand.
AGAGAGAGAGAGAGAGAGAGAGAGAGACAACCTGGAACTTTTAATTTTGCTGACGCTATATTATATAACTATTATCCTTACTGACGCATATCGAACGTCAAGCCGTCAAAATGTCGCTCCCCTTCCGAACACGCCCCCGCTCTCTGCATTAATCACCAGTCATGAGAAACGCGTGGCTGGAGACGGATGCGGCCGGTCGAAAATCTGCAGTGGCTGTCGATCGAGCGAACGTTATCTGCGAGGTCGATTGCGCCACGCGACGCTTTAAGGACGATCGAATGAATCCCAGGAGCAGGTCTACGCGCCGTGAGAGGGTACGTTCTGTCGGCCGCGCGAGATCGTAATTTCTTCCGTTCAACCGGCTCGACGATAAAACCTTTTAACGGTCGAGAAGGCGGTGGAAAAGGAGGAGGAAGAGGAGACGCAGGAGGATACATCGGACGTGAAATCCGAGCGAGAAATTTCGAATAAATAAGCAGACGCGCGAACGGCGCGCGGTTTACGCGGTCGACTCTTTCGTCGCCGCGGACGTGAATATCAATTTTACGAGAGCGTCTCTTTGTATTTTGTTTTCGCGCGGGTAAACGACGATACGTCGTCCTCTGCTCCGCAAAGGCCTCTGCAGCGGATTAAAAACTGGATTATTCTAAATTCTAACGAGAGGGAGGGGGAGAGAGAGAGAGAGAGAGAGGAGCGTGAAGGGGGCTTGCAAAGCGCAGGGCGAGGGGCGAGGGGGCGAAGGGGGTGAAGTATCACCTATCTAAGTGTACCGTGTACTTTGGAAGTGCTCGCGTACGAGCTGTCGTGGAAAGGACGAAGAGGGATTATATAATGGCAGGGCACGCTTTTCTGCGAGTTTTGAAGTCAAGTGGAAGCAAGCACGAACTGTGGACTTCTGAATGTTTTATTCATCGCTATGGCTTCGCAGCAACTGGAGAAAGATTCTTGATGTGCTCGGCGAAAAAAAGAGAGCGAGAGAGAGAGAGAGAGAGAGAGAGAGAGAGAGAGAGAGAGAGAGAGAGAGAGAGAGAGAGAGGGAGAAAGGAAGAGAGGGAGGAAGAGAAAAAGAGAAAGAGAACGAAAGAAAGAAAGACTCTCTCTCTCTCTCTCTCTCTCTCTCTCTCTCCCTGTTGAGGGAAGAAGGGGGTGAAAGAGGGAGAGGCAAAGCTAACACGTATTTGTACAGTACATTTGTCAAGGTAGCGAATAAAGGCGTAATACTTAGTTCTTGTAGTATATTAGTACAATATTCGCCCGCACACAAAGTGCCGCCATCCCGGCGCGCAAAATGCGGGATCGCGGGCAAGTTATGTGTAACGAGCGTGAATATGTAGAATATGGAAATCGCACGGGGCTTGCATAATGATGCACTCACTTTCTTTCCGCTATCTTTACTTTCTCGCCTTTTCGCGCGGTATCTCTCTGCAATTCTCTGTGCGCGTGCGTGCGCGCGCCTATGTGTGCGTGCGTGTCGCACGGCGTGATAATGTACTGGGTGCGCGCCGCGCGATGTAAATATTACGCGCCGCGCGTTAAATATTCAGCGGAGCGCGGGAATTAGCGCGAATATTTATGTAGATCTCCCTTGACTCCTAAATAGGGAGTGTCTTTATCGGCCGACCGTCAAACGCGTATTTTCCACGTCGGAGATGTCGGCACGCGAAAAATCCAAAGTTCGTCCGCGGCGGAAAACTAGCTGCGCTAAATATCTAGGCTCTGCAATTTGTACTTTGCATAAGAGACATGGACTGAATAAACATAAAAGGAAAGCAAAAGGAAAAAAAAAGAAGGGAACGAAAGTTAGCTCGAGTAGTTGAAAGCCGCTGCGTGGTAATACGACGAGGATGCGAGAACCCTCGTAACACGTTCCTCTCCCTAACGGTCAACGTCTACACCAAATGCAAAAATGTATCAGCCCTATCGTTCGAAGAGATGCAGTTTTGTATCGCGCAAACTGTTTCTCATCTGAACTGTCAACGTCTATTGGACCAAATTGAATACGCGCCAGTTCCCGTTCGATCACCAAAGTCAAGTCGAGAGAATTAATTTTGGGTATGGGTCTAGTGTGCCAAAATGGACGGATGATTTTTGAGGAATTTCCGCTGTTGGCATTTATTTTATATTTTAGCTGCTGAAGATGAGCAAAGCTATCGTTAGGTCCGAATTTTTCCACTCTTTCTCTCTCCCATCGTCCGGGGTTCGAATCGAATGATTTAAATTTGATTTAAATTTTAGTCAGCGATGAACCCTGCCGATCTTCCTTTTTCGCGGTTCAGGGTGAAAGGATTCAACTCTTCGACCTGAATCATGTCCGCGAAAACTGATCCTCTCGGCCTCTCGCGTCTGCTCCGCAGATACAACAGGTATGCTGAGGACTTGCGAGTGTGAGAGCACTCGTTACCTTCCTACTTCTAGTGGCCGACGTGGCCGCAGCAAGTTGAAAATACCGCAGCTGCGATCACCGAAGTTAAGCGACAACTTTGAGAATGGTCAGTACTTAGATGGATGACCACTTGGGAACACCCATGCGCTATTGGCGGTTGTGTCGTTTTTTTAGTTTCTATAGATAATTGTTCTCAAAAAAGGCGGAAGGATTTGCCGTTCCGTTTTGAGAAATTTGCGCGAAATAAGTTTGTCAAATCCTCTTCTTCTTACCTGCCGTTAATAAAATGATTTAAGTTTTACTTATCCACGAAGCCCGCCGAACTTTCTTCCTTTTCCAACTTCCTCGGTTCCGCAAAGGGAAGTTTTTCTCGGCTTAGATTACGGCCAACAAAATCATTATTATTCGCTCGTGATCGTTCTTGTGCGGAGCTGCTGCCGGTCGATATAACGAACTTGCGGGTCCGGAACTGTAATCGCGCAATCGACGACGCACGACCGAGTGTAAGCGAGTAGAAAAGTCGGAAGCGGTTGAACGTACAACAAACGGCAAGTATAATCTTGACCCGAATTACGGGGTACGGTCGATGATACCTGTGTTAGTTCGGTTCTTTTGTGCCCCGCCCAAAGTCGCGCTTTGTCAAAGAGGCGAACGAAGACGCTAATTACAGAGCAGGTTACTTCCTGGTACCGTTTGCCATACAACAGAGAACAGGTCGGGGTGGGGGGGACCGGGGGATGTCTGGGGAAGGCGAAGGATCGCGCCGCAAAGCGGAGGTCCACATCAGCGGCCGGATGTTACCGCGATGGGATGTTGAGATGGCTGGAGTGGCTTACCCCCGCCCTCCGTGTCCCTCCCTAGTCGCCCCGCCGACCCTCCGGGCTTCGTCCGGCAACTTACCAACTACCGCGGAGTCAAAGGGAAGTTTTGTTTTAATCATTCCCGTTTGTTCCTCCCTTCCGGGCGACACTTCTCGATTTATTAGGCGAACGACGATTAATCCGTGAAATTAGCTCGGGCGAGAACGCAGACTCGGCAGCGCGAGACGTGTCGTCGCACTGTCGAAGTCCCGAGGTCGTTGCTCGCGCGGCTTGGAGATCTCCTCTTTGGCAAAAATCCCCGACGGCTAAGATGAACGTCCCAATTAAGGGCACTTCTCCAATTTCTGACAAGTGCAAGCGTTTTCCTTAGTAATCAGCTGATATGGCCTGTACACGCTTTTTTACTCTAAACGTTATACCGGGTGTATCCGAACACTTCACCGACACGTTTATAGAACAGATTCTACGTTGAAAATTAAGTAAAGAGGGTCTTGATAAACGCTTGGTTCGCTTGGTTTTTTAAATGCAGTCTTCAAAAGATGACTCAAAAGTTTCCCATCTCTTTTTGAAAATAAGACTCGTCGATTTTGGTAATTTCTGAATATTAATCGAAGAATCTTTGATATATTACTACTACTTTGCTCGAGTGAAATTAAGAAGGAAAAAAAACAAAATATTTCCCCTTTGACATCGCAGATACCTACACATTTTCGAGATATAGCAGAAATTTTAAGCAATTTTCGCAACAGTACGCGTCTAATTACTTATTTGTAAAACACTGTTTAATGAATAAAAAAATATATCTTTTTAATCAAGATTATGTATCTTAAAACTAAGCGTTTAAATATTTCTCAAGATTTACTTATTTATTGTTTTACATAGAATCTATTCTGTGAGTTATCGGCTATAACAGGTGTCGAGTAAAATGGAAAGCCACGACAAATGCTGGAGCATCATCACGAGCACGAGCACGAGCACGAGTACTGCTGACAATTCACAGTTACTCGACGACATCTTTGAGTCGATAAATTAATATCAGATGTCCATTTGTTAGGTCTGCGCAGTTATTCTTTAACTTCCTCTCAACTTCCCCCTAACTTCTTCTCCAACTAACTTGTCAACGAAGAAGCGAAACTAAACTGTCGTGCCGCTAAATGGTACTTTAGTCATTCCCGAGAAAATATTAGAAACACCTGAAAATCTTCTCATGGAGAGATTAAAAGAAACGACGGTCCAAGCTTCCCAACAAGATCAACTTTGTGCACTCGGCTCGATTCGTCGATTTATGTTCACGATGAGAGAGATTACTCGCTCATTCGCTTCGGTCCGAATGAAGACGCGCGCGCAAAGAAACGAAAGTGTCGCGCATCGTCGCGGTCGAACTCGATCCCGACGAACGTTCCTTCCGACAAATCTCATTAGTTTCGATATATATCGCGCGATTACAACAGAGAAACCTCGATATTCCCTGGGCAAATTATCGCGGCGCAGATAGTCAGTGGCTATCCACCGCGCGAAACCGAATACGCCAATCAAAACGAAGCCTTTCGCGGACGCGCCGTTTGATGAATTCGGCTGTGTAATGTAGCTCTCGCTCACCGGCGAAATAAGTGATATTATTATAGCGGTCTCTGAATACTCCGCGAGTAGCGCGCGCGCTCGGCAGTTAGAAAAATACGCGATATCGTTTCACGTGGCTGTGCAATTGGAGCCGGGCGAGCACGGTTTTATGGTGCTGCTTGTATAATGTGGCATCACATTATACGGGTATACGCGGTCCAAAGGTTTCCATAATAACTGCCGCAACGGTCGCACACGATACGCGGCCGTATCAGAAACGAGAAAGGCGCATCCACTCCGACGTAGGAGAATTCTCCAAGTAAGAACGTACACAAACAGGCGCTCGGAGACGAACACGGCGGGCATGATATAAGATCTCTCACGCACGCGTGCGTGCGTGCGTGCGTGTGTGTGTGTGTGTGTGTGTGTGTTGTACCGATGGGATTGAATGAGAGGAGTAAAGTCACCGCGCGCTGGACGAACATCGGAATGATCGCGACTCGAAGGACTGCTCTTCGCGATTTCGCGCGCGTCCCACCCGATTGGAACCTCTCTGCCGCTTTGGCCGAGCCGAAATGTTGATCCTGCGTCTATTCTGCAGGTTTCGCCGAGTCTCGAGCATGGATGGAGTATCTTGAGATGCAACACGCGATGTTGTTCCATCTTTGATTTTGACCGATAGTTTTGCTCGCCGTTGTTCTTCTCGCGATGACCAAGTCCGAAGAAACGCTCGTCTAAGAGTCGTTTAAATATTCGGTTCCCGCGCTCGACTGGCACTCAGCTTTCATTGTGAATTTCAGTCAACAAAGAATCGAATAAAAATAAATAAGCGACTAATTTTCATACTTATGAGCTTCCATTTTCTCCCTCTGGGAGTGATGAAACTTGAGGCTTTTAAGGACTGCTGTGAGGACATAATATCACTTATGTGTACAATAATCCCATTTGCCAATAGCGATTTAAATTTGAACGATAAAAATCAACACTCGAGCAAGACTTTCAGCAAGACTGGGGCATTTAGTTGCGAATTACTCGGGATCTTTGATAAATAATTCTTGTATAAAATAATACCGTAAATACAGGTGCAGATGAAAAATAATCGGAGATTCACGAAGCGGTAATTACTGGCCCAATAAAGCCAATACAAGTGCCGGCTCGAGATTTGAGTCGAGCGTTTCTTTATTCTTGGCAAGTTCGATCGGAGCATCGGAGTCGCCATCGATCGGGGATTTGGCCGGGGAAGCAGCGTTAATTAACGCGATGCCGAGACGAGGGAGATATCGCGATATCCGGACTTGTGCAATTTTATTGTCCGCAACAGGCTCGCATAATAACGCTGACGAGCGAGTAATAATAATAGCGAGCAATAACGACGCGCTTACCTCGCTCTCTACCGGGTGGCTCTCGCTCGCATCAATTTTCCCAAATTCTTTCTTCTTCGACGCGGCGATAAATTAAATAACCCGACGAAAATGTGAAACCAAACCAACGCACGTTGCGGTACTTCTGTCGGCCTGAAACGCAACGATACGGTCGCGGAAAAAGCACGCGGCGCGCGGGGCTGTGGAGACAATGGAGGAAAAAGGGCTACGTCATGTCACGTCGATCACCAACCGTCGTCGACCCACCGCTGAATGGCCGCGCGATCCAAACAATCAACGCTCTCAAAATCATCCCGGGGATCTTTGAGGCGATCGAAGCGATCAGGGCTGCCGCGCGTCATGACTTTTCCGCAATCGAGTGCCTAGTCGCTACATTCCGGGCCGGCTGATTAACGCCTGCGACACCCTTCCTCTCGACGAGTTTCGTTACGCACTCCCGTATCCAATAGGAGAATTTGTCCTTTTCGGCAATACTCAGGAGACACATTTTCCCATTGAACGCGAAGCGCGCTGCGAAACTCACGGAGGAGAAGCGTTGCGATCTTCAATCGGCAGACTGCGTTTGTGCAAAGTATAATTTCTTATAAAAACTACTCGAGTTAATTACGCGTGACATGACGCGTTTTGCTTCTCGAGTGTGCGTTGAACAAGACCAAGAGAAACGAATAAAGACGTTTGCCTTTGCACAGTGCGTCTTTTAGAAACCAATTATTCCGATCGTTCCGCAAGAATAGATCGCGTTAAGGGGGGAATTATATGCGGAGCGGGTCATTTTCGAGGCTATTTTTACAAATTTTTTTTTTAACAGAAACAGTAGGATCAATAGAAATTGAAATTTTCACAGTATATTTATTAATGTTCAAAGTATAAAATAAATCTGTTACTATCTGTATGGAAAATACACGTAAAACTTTAAAATTTATCTGAAAACATCATTTTCTTAAACTGTCGACACGATTACGCAAAAATTATTAAACCGAATAACTTGAAATTTTCACACGATATACAGCAGACATGTAGTTTTCGCCCTTATCTCGAACACAGTTATATTTTGTTTTATTCGTTTTTTTAAACATGATTACAAGTTAAAAAAAAGTTTCAATTTCAATACTTTTTTCCTTGCATACAGTCATTATTTTCTCAAACTTAGCTCCACTGCTTTCATTTCAGTACGGCCTATAATGGCGATCGTATATTTTAAATATTTTAATATTTTAAAAATCTTTCTCATTTTTTTGGTTTCAGAGTATTGAGAGGCCCGGAATTATGTCGACAACAAACAAACCTCGCAAATGATTGCGGATGATTGCATTTTTATCTATAATTTAATATTACGTCTATAATATAATATTACAAATTGGATCGGTTCTTGTGATTCAATAAAATTTGTTTTATATTTTGAACATTAATGAATACACTATGAAAATTTCAAGTCCATTGATCTTACCGTTTCTGTTAAAAAATTGGTAAAAAAAGCCTTGAAAGAGCCTACTGTATGTAATTCCCCGTTAAGCGCCGGCACTACCAACGTCGATCCGCGACGTCGATTTTGGCCGTTGAGGAAGGCCAAAAGGTGCGAAAGGGTTCGTTATTTTGAGGTAAGGAGTCACTTGAGGAAGTGAGAGCGAGATTTCGGCACGGCTTGCGCGACTTTCGCCAGACGCCTTCGTTTCTTCGTTCGTCATCGCGTGTGTTAACCCGTCGCGAGTGTCAACGAACGTTAAATCGAGAAAACAGAATCCTCCCGATATTTCGCGGCGTCGAGCGGGGGAAATATAAGCTCCCAAAGAGCCGTTTCTTCCCGGCGTCTCGCGGAAAGGCCCCTGAACTCCGGCGCGTCCCCCCTCCGCGGTTGTTGCTCGATTTACCTTTATAACGGGCGCGTGAACGAGCGGCGAAGTTGCTCCTTCCGCGGGCAAATAATATCGCGGAGGAAGAAAAATTTCAGCGACGCTCGGGCGCCGCCTCGGAAGCACTTCTTGCGAGCAAGTTTTTAATTACGACGGCGAGACGCGATCGATCACGCGCCTCGGCCCGGGAACAACGGATTCCTCGGTCGAGTAAACAATCTCTATAATTGTATACGGTTTTCTTCGATACGGCATTCGAGGTGAAATGTCAGCTCGAAAACGTATTGGATTTCCCGCCGGCTGCTCGTCGCCGGGCCGGGCTGCCTCCCGATTACGGCAAACGTGATTACTACTTCTGGTTACTTCAGGAAACTCCAAAAGCGACGTCCCGGCCCGTTTCGTCTCGTCTCGTCTCGTCTGGTCCCGTCTCGTCTCGGCCCGTCTCGTTCGCATGTATATACCTGCGCGCAGCTGGCATTCGCGGAAATTTTTTCCGCGAACATATAATGAAAAGCGAGGGAGTCGCGTCTAGGGCTTCGATCGTTGTGTCAATAAGGAACCCCGAGATTGCGAATATATGGAATCCACTTCTTTTCTTCCTCATTTTTTGTATTTCTTTTTGCAGTTATCTGGCTTTCTCTCCCCCTTTTCGCCTCTCTCTCTCTCTCTCTCTCTCTCTCTCTCTCTCTCTCTCTCTCTCTCTCTCTCTCCCTCTCTCTCTCTCTCTCTTTTCGTACCTCAGGCTATGTTGCGTAACAGCACTTTGCTTCAACATCGTCATTGCATAAGCTCTCTTTCATTTCTCTCGTCTTATAAATTATTTTCTTTATACTCCTCGCCCGTTTTACCAGCAAAACACGCCGAGTTGTGATTATTATTATTATTATTATTATTAGAACCGCACTGCTCGCAATTGGTGAAAAAATATAATATTAAGCCAAAAAGAGAGCACGTCACGTATTGTTTCGCGATGAACTTTGCGAGACCGACGCTGCTTCGTCTAGACGCGGCAAGTGCGATGGCGGCGATAATGAGATCGATATATACGCGATAAACCGCGCAGACGACGCAGAGACCCGGAATTATGTCGAGACCAAACATAAAGCTCGCAAACGGATGATTGCATTTTTATCTATAATTACGATTGGATCGGTTCTTGTGATCCAATAAAATTCATTTTATACTTTGAACATTAATGAGAACACATTGTAAAAAAAAATGTCAAGTCCATTGATCCTACCGTTTCTGTAAAAAAAAAATCGTAAAAACAGCCTTGAAAACGGCGTCTGCTCCGCATGTAATTCATCCCTTAAACGCGTTAAACGTCGTTACAGAAGTCGATAAGACTCGTGCGAGAGGATATCGGCGGAAACAACACACTTGGATCTAAAGTCGGCGCGTACGTTCTCGCCCGCGCAGGCGATACCTCCCTCGTCGATGAAAATGAGAGAGAATCGCTCGTGCGACTCGTCGATCAAAAATATGACGCATTAGCCGCGGAAGTCTCCCGCGCGTCTTGCCGATACGTCTGTATCGGGCGGCGCGGAAGACGCATAGCGGCGATGATTAGGAAGCCGCAGTTTCGAAGTACGTGCGCGCCATTCGAATGGAAATGATTGAGTTTGATCGAGAGAATTTCCGGGCGGCGCGCCGGGCCCGGATAAGTAAATCGCACGGCTATCGGGCCGGGAAGATTTATCTTTCCGCCGGCGGCGCAGAGGGAGCGAACAACTTAGAGCCGGAGCGCGAAGTTGCGGCCGCGGGGAACGTGATTTCGCGGCTCCGATGGGAGCGCGGACGGGCAAACGCTTCGGGCCGAGCGCGTGCACGGAGCGGGCGTCCTCGCGCGTTCGTACGCGCCGCGCCGCAGGACGTTATCGTTATGGCGGCGCGCGGATCGTGTGACGGAGAGCGATATTTATCATCCCCCTCGCGATTTATCACGTTACACGATTTTTCAGCTCGGGGTAATTAGCGCTAACGCACGAGCGCGATCGCTAGCAAGCCGACGCAGCCGCGTCGCAACCCTCGATGAGGGAGAGAGAGGGGGGGAGAGAGAGAGAGAGAGAGAGAGAGAGAGAGAGAGAGAGAGAGAGAGCGAAGCGCGCCGCAAACAAAGGAAAAAGAAGGGTAAAAAATTACGAGTCTCTATCCGCGCCTCCCCCCCCCCTCTCTCTCTCTCTCTCTCTCTCTCTTCCTGCCACGTTCGGCAGGCGCAGGACAACGAAGCTCGATCGGATTAATCGCCGCCGGCGACGATGACGCGAATACGAATCGTCAGTGCACTTATCACCGCTTATCATTGCCGAAACGCAGAAGCTGGGGGAACCGCCGATATCCGTGTGGCCTTGAACGCGATGACGCCAGCTAAGACGTCCAATGAAGCGTCGACGCGGCCTTGCCGCCTCTCTTATTAGGTTTTCGATTATCCGCAATCGCGATTTAATACGGTTACTTTTGCCGGATTAGCTCTCGCGCGATGAATGACGTGCCGGACACGGGAACTCGAGGGTGCGGTGCGAGAGGGTGAGGGCGAGGGCGAGGGCTGTCACTGCCACGTGCTAGATGAGCTTCGCTCCGATCGCTCGTATTTCTCTTTTCTTCCCCCCGCGGCTCCCTCCCTCGCTCTCGCCCTCGCCCCCCCCCTGCGCCACCCCCAACTCCTCTTTCCTCTTTCGCGCTTTCGCTCCCTGCCTCTCGCCTCTCTCCCCGTTGGTCTCTCGTTACCCTGGGCTCTCTTTACGTCTGCTCTAACGCGGAGAGCGAGCGAGCGCGCGCGCGGCTTAGATGAGCCAACAACCGCGGCCGTGGGCGGAAACGAGGCGAAACCGAAACGGATGATGGTCCTGTGACGCGAGGCAGCGGTCGGGAACGTGTTTGCGAAATAAACAATTTCCACGGCGACCGGCGAAGAATAACACACTCGCGCTCCGCCGCCGCCGGCAGCCCCGTCTCGTCTCCACCCGCGCGGCGAGACGAGGAGCAGTCTTTGAGATATTTCACGCGTCCGGTGAAACTCCACTTCCCCCCCCCCCTTCGCGCCCTTCCCGTCGCGTCGCGTACGTTGACTTCTCCGTTTCGTTGAAAGAGAGAGAAAGAGAGAGAGAGAGAGAGAGAGAGAGAGAGAGAGAGAGAGAGAGAGAGAGAGAGAGAGAGAGAGAGAGAGACAAGCTCGTTCGATTCGAGCTCGCCGAATAACTCGGTCGGCCGAGCGCGAGGCCAAAACGGAGGAAAGGAGACGCGAGAGAGCACGCCGGGAAAAGAGGATTTCCCTCGCCGAGCGGCGCGCGACACCTCTGTTTATTCGCAATTACAGCCCGCGCGCAGACTTTATCTCGCGGCCGGACCGGCCGCGTTTGTTTGCTTTTCGAGGGAGAGCATCGTCTTGATTGACGGCCATTCTCGCGCCGCCACCCGGTGTGTCTACGCGTGTCCGCGGACTGCTCTTTTTCCCCTTTTTCTCCCTTTCCCTCCCCTCCCCTCCCCCCGTCCCTCTCGCACTTTCGCCCTTTTCCTCTGTCGCGCGCTCGCTTTCTCTGCTGCTTGCCCGTCGCGCGACGCTACGGAGAGTTTCTCGAAGCGAGGGAAACACGCGTAGGGGGAGAGAGGAAGAGGAAGAAAAAACGAGGGAAAAAGACAAAACGGAAAAAAGACGGGGGGGGGGAGAGACATTGTTCGCGTCCGCGGCGAAACGCGGATAAATCTGTCTGGAGTCCGCGGCGGGGCCGCCCGCAGATTATGGAAATCCTGAGAAAGGCGCGAGCGCGCGCGCGCGCGCTCGCTCGCGAACGAGAGAGCGACGACGAAACGACGGACCCTTCAAAAGCTCTACTCGTTGTCGGCATTGTTTGCTCGCGGCGTTGCTTACGATGCTGGCCTGTCATCGCACGCATGAAAGAGAGAGAAAGCCGGCCGCGGCCCTTCGTTCGCTCGCCCGTTTGCCGCCGCGCCACCTTCTCACTCTCTCTCTCTCTCTCTCTCTCTCTCTCTCTCTCTCTCTCTCTCTCTCTCTCTCTTCTCTGCCCGGGCTTGCTCCAGGCGCCGTTTTTTTCACCGGCCATTGTTTCCCCGCGTACTTTTCACGGACACCCCACGCGTCCTCGGACAATGTCCGACGTAAGAGTGTCTCGCGCGCGGGCATGTGGGTGCCGCGATAACACGCCTCCCCCCCCCCGCCCCCCACGCGTGTCACGCGACTTTCAGCGAGAGAGCGCGGCAAGTTCTATTCTGCGCGAGAGCGCGTCGCTTTCAATAATTGCGAAACGCTACGCCTTGTTCCGCAGTGACGCGATAAGGGAGCTAAGCTCGTGGGAGGAGATCTATAGGGCCCCGCTGCGGACTCGTTTTTTTCTTGCCGTTATATTTTTTTTCTAGTTTTCATGCGCCTCGGAGCGCGAAGCACCTCCGTCGCGGCTGAACGATTCGTCGCCGGTCCGTCGACGCGCGGAGACAATGCGAATTTTGCGGCAAGTTGCGCGCGTCGGCGCGACGCCCTCGCTGTGAGTCGAAATTTTGATCCCGCTTGCGACCTTGATATTCCATTCGACGCTGATTTCACGCCCGGAAGCCGATATCAGCCTCTTTGGACTGTATTCGACGCGCGGCCCCGCCGAGAGACGTTCCTGAGAATCCCCGCGTGTGGCAAATCGCGCGTTCTCTGCCATTTAGAAGCGCTGAGTAGGACTTTAGTTTCCATATAGATGGGATCTCCCTCCTTCGGTCTCCCGGAATCTACGAAACGTTGGAATCGGCGAGATCTATAAACGTTCGAAAGCAGGGTCAAAATCTCGAGCACCAGGGCGAGGCCGATAGGTGCCGTATTCCCTCCCCCTCCCCCCTTGCTTAGGGTCGAAAGATTCGCGCGCATACCCGATTGCCGTAGTTTGAGATTTTAGATCGTCATCCTTGCACGCCGCTCAAATTTCCGCATCTGGCTCGACCGCGTCGCAAACGTATCTCTGAAAACATATCTCGCCGCCGGTCCCTCATTTTTCTCTTCATCCGTGAACACTTGCCGAGTAACCCGATAGTTTCGGCCCGGAATTTCTGTCTCCCCCCCCAGCCCTTAGTTAAGCTAGCTCCCTGCAGACCTGTATCTTGTATCACAACGATTCGATCTGTCTCTCGGCGGACACTTCGCGCCGAGACGAGCGGTGGGAAAACTCAACTCGTCCGTCCCGCTCGCTCGTTTTCCGCCGTCTAATTGTCGTCGACCCTGACTGCTCTATCATCCGTCATCGACATAAGAGTACCCGAACCCGGGGGGTGTAAACTGTTGATTTAGGCAAGGGAGCATGTACAAGCAGACTCCAATCGTGCAGTCTCATTTCCTACGCACGGTGACGTCGAAAATTTCCAATCGGCCGCGTCATGTCTAAATATTCAATGCTTGTTATGCTGTTGCGTTATTAACCAACTAGATCTCCCCCTTGTAGAAAGAAGCTCCGTCCAGACATCCTTACATCTGATCGATGGCTGCAATCGCGACGAGCGCGGTTTGTCGCCGAGGAAGATGTTCCTCGGCCGCTAACGGCGACGAATTCTTTGTTCGCGCGGTGACATCGGAAGCGCAGCAGCGCGATCTCGTCGATAACGAAAGAAGGGCCAAAGAAGAGGGAATTAGGTTGGCAGGCAGGGTCGCGCGTCGACTCAGCGAGAAAACGAAATTTGAACAGATAGATCAAAGGGCCGCTCGCGTTGCCTGCGAAAGCGGAGGCCGCACGAGCTCGCGCGAAAAATCCTCCCGGCGCCTTCGCAGCGAACTCGATTCGCATATTATCGCCCCGTCTGCCTTCCGGACGTACTTGCTCGAAATTGAAGGGGACACGGCAGTCGGTGTGTGTGTGTGTGTGTGTGTGTGTGTGTGTGTGTGTGTGTATGTGTGGCGAATTTGTTAGCTTTAATTCCTTTTGTGCTGCCGCTGTGATACCTTTCGGCAGATTTTGCGGCTCGCTCGCGCGAGCTTCCTTATCGACCTCGCATCCTCCATAACGTGAATGTTTCGTGAACTCGCGTGTCACGTGGCCAAACGAACATGTAATATGGGAGGTTTAATGAACACTCTTCGAGATCGCCAACGCGAGCGATTGTATTATCTCGCCGACACGTTACCTGTCATCACTCTGCGGCGCTTCGCAAATGTTATATAATCGCTCTATCGGACTCCACGTACCTGCAACAGAAAGAACGAATTTAATTACTACAATGTCACTCGCCGCGATAATCAATTACATCAGTTCGGCGGAGGGCTGCACACGCTCGACGTCCAACGCGACAGAGGCGCGTAATGCGTTTATTTCGCTGTAACGTACGGCTGAATCAGCGATTTCAGGAACGCGCTAGTTCCAATTTGCTCGTTTTAGCCGGGCGGGGAAAAGGGGGAGGAGAGCGGGAATTCTCCCGGGCGATCGATGCGTAATCGATACACCTTTTATTTTGCGCGTCTCCAAAATGGCCGATTTGATTCGATCTATTTATATCGAGAGAGAGAGAGAGAGAGAGAGAGAGAGAGAGAGGGGGGGGAGGCGGATGGAGAGGAGATAGCGAGGGATAAACGACTGAAATCCTATCTGGACTCGGCCTCAATAGCGAGAGAGTTTTGCGCGATCGCATTGTTTGACGACTCGTCAGAGGAGCGTGTCATGGCGCGGGAAGAGCCGACCACGTGGCGGAAAGGATCACCGGCGTGCAGATAGCTCGCCGATGATAAAAGGCCCCTCCATCTCTATTACGAATTCACATCTCGCGCGCCTTATTTCGCCGGCCGACTCGAAATTACTTTGAGCCGCGCGCGCGCGCCGTGTGTACAGGTGTGCGAGCAGAGGCTTTCGGTCAGACGCGGCCTCTGTCCCCCCCGGCTCCCCGCAGGCAAGGAGGCCACGAGGTACCGAAAAGTAATCCGCCATGGAAATTGGCAATGGTCCTGCGAGCGCCGCGCTCGGATTTGTACGGCGCGCGGCATTGTTAGATACGCGATATAGCTGCAGCTGCAGCTGCAGCCAGCGATTGCAGCGGGCGTGCGCGCGGCAGGGAAAATGGCTGGATGCGTTCTCCGCGTCGCGAACGATCCGCCCCGCTGTTGAAACGAAGCCGAACGTAATTGATACGACCCGACTTGCACTTGTCCCGCTGATCGTCCGGGTTCATAGGTCGATGATCCGATCGATGCCGATCTCGCGTTGACGTATGGTCAGTACCTGGATATTGATTTGGCGATTGATGTGTCTCGACGTGTGAAGCTCCGCTGATTTTCCGCACCGCTCAATCTCGCAACTGGCCTCCTCGTAGTATCGACGCTGCGTTGACGACGGATCACTTCACTCGATATTTAGACATCGATTTCAGATATGTATATCGGACAAGCACTCCCGGTACATCCCGGAACCGCCACGCACCGCCATGTTTTATGCCGCACACACTGGGTCGCGAAAAACGCACGTCCGCTTCGATAATATTTTACACGGAATATACTCGATAGACTTACGCACCGTTCCGTACCGCGCGGCGTCGTCTTTCCGACTGTCTTTGTTAATCGTCGTCTACTCGTCAAAAAAACCGACACTCGTCTCGTCCCGGCGACCTCGAAGCCAATCTTGAAATCAAAACAAACCAAACGTCCGTTCCGGGACACGAACACAACAAGTGTCTATTAATTTCAATGATCTGAATAAAATTTGGTGAAAATTTCGATGAAGTTAAATAACAACTAAATCGTCGAGACGTTTATATTACCCTTTCCCCTCCCCCCCTATCGACCGTTGATTTCCGTACGGTTTCTCCAGTTGATTTCGATTCTTTATCGACTTGGAAATTAGATTGAAAACTAGATTGAAAATCGAAAATTGAATCGATATTAATGATTTTTCGAGCCGTTCGTTCTCGCAATATCGACGGATTCTTTCACTCGATATTTAAATATCGATTTCAGATATGTATATCGGACAAGCACTCCCGGTACATCCCGGAACCGCCACGCACCGCCATGTTTTATGCCGCACACACTGGGTCGCGAAAAACGCACGTCCGCTTCGATAATATTTTACACGGAATATACTCGATAGACTTACGCACCGTTCCGTACCGCGCGGCGTCGTCTTTCCGACTGTCTTTGTTAATCGTCGTCTACTCGTCAAAAAAACCGACACTCGTCTCGTCCCGGCGACCTCGAAGCCAATCTTGAAATCAAAACAAACCAAACGTCCGTTCCGGGACACGAACACAACAAGTGTCTATTAATTTCAATGATCTGAATAAAATTTGGTGAAAATTTCGATGAAGTTAAATAACAACTAGATCGTCGAGACGTTTATATTACCCTTTCCCCTCCCCCCCTATCGACCGTTGATTTCCGTACGGTTTCTCCAGTTGATTTCGATTCTTTATCGACTTGGAAATTAGATTGAAAACTAGATTGAAAATCGAAAATTGAATCGATATTAATGATTTTTCGAGCCGTTCGTTCTCGCAATATCGACGGATTCTTTCACTCGATATTTAAATATCGATTTCAGATATGTATATCGGACAAGCACTCCCGGTACATCCCGGAACCGCCACGCACCGCCATGTTTTATGCCGCACACACTGGGTCGCGAAAAACGCACGTCCGCTTCGACAATATTTTACACGGAATATACTCGATAGACTTACGCACCGTTCCGTACCGTCGCGTTGTCTTTCCGACTGTCTTTGTCCACTCGCCACACTACAATAAATATCTTTCTCTCTCTCTTGCGTTCCCGCTCCATTCGTCTAATCGTAAACAAAATCGACACTCGTCCTGTCTCGTCCTGGCAACCTCGAAACGAATATCGAAATCAAAACAAACGAAACGTCCGTTGCGGGACACAAACAAGTGTCGAGCAAATTCTCACGATCTGAATAAAATTTGATGAAAATTTTTATGAAGTTAAATAACAACTAGATTGTTTATATCACCCCTTCCCCCGACCACTAATTTCCGACCACGGTTTCTCCAGTTGACTTCGATTCTTTATCGACTTGTCAAATCGCGCGGCTTTCTTCGAATCTCTGACGAGCCATCCAAGCTCATAGATTGAAGATTGAATCGATATTAATGATTTTTCGAGCCGTTTTATTAGACACGGTTACATGGATTCTTCGTGGGATCTTCGATCCTAAGGAATCTGGGTATCAATTTGATATCTACAAGACGGTTATCGTATTCAAGTGGAATCAAGATATATGGACACATCGATTTAACTTGAATATGGCAGAAGCTGAACGACCAGACCGTCGACATCAACACGGCTCCTCCGGATATCGCGGTGAAACCTTGGAAATATCCAATGGATTCTTTATCAACTAGCAAATTCGGCGTGACGTAGACGAGGCCGGCGAGGAGCACAATAGCGGAGCATGACGGTGTCGCGTGATACGCAGAGCGGTGTACAACAAGCATTCAGCATTAGCATTCAGCATTAGCGTCTCGCTGCACCCCGAAGGTCCCGGATATGCAGCCTGATAATTGAGGCGATCCTTCCGATGAGAGTTAAATCCGCAGGATTTTCTATCTGACAGTGTCTGACGGTGTGTGTGTGTGCGGCGAGGATTCCCAATGTGTACAGAGAGCCGCTCGTCCGGCGATAAACGATAGAAAGAAATATCACGGTCGCCTGCGAATGCGATCATTACGCTGTTTAAATAGCCGGTAGATGGAGCATGATAAAAATAAGCTAGAATACGCAGCTTGCGCGCGCGGCCCACGTTTCGTTGGAGATTTAGATCGGACTTTGTCGTCGCGAGTGTGCCGAACATTTCGCGTTTTCTTTTTCCTCCTCCTTTTTGCCCTCCTCTTCAGAGATCGCTGTGTACACTCGACAGAAAGTCGAAACGCAGATTTAACTACACCCACGACGGCCGCGAGCTAACGACGGGTAATTTTCCTCGAGCGAAGAGGTATTTGGCCGACGGCGGGGCTCGGGGGAGCGGGGAAGAGAGCTGGTCTTTCGGAGATCTCGGTGGATGAAAAGATCTCGCAAGAGCATAATTACTGCGGAGCCGTCGCGCGGTCGGCCGGTAAGCCGAGACAAAATTTTCGCGCGGATCCTCGATCAATGTTTGCGATTTAATTCAACGTAAATTGAAACAGGAATCGCGCGCGCGCGCGAGAGAGAGAACGGCGGAGAGCCCCGGCGCCAAGTGTGAGGCGGGATTCTCGGGGTAAATACTTTCTAGAATGAGCACAAAGGCGGCTGGTACTCCCGCCGAGCCAGCTCATCAAGAGGATTATATAGTTCCCTTCCTTCACCCTGGCCCGTATCTCCTCTCGAGCGCTGTAAGCGCAATCCGTCAACCCTTCCCGCCGCCGCCGTGGAGTGGCACCTTGGCCCCTCGCGGATTATCGTTTCGAGAATCGCGAATCGCTCGTAAAAATTATCCCGCATTGACGAACGTGCGGTCGGAATTCGGCGAGCGAAAGGACTCGAGATCGCGCCTGGCTAGGGGAGGATTAGGGGCTAGAAGAAAGAGACAAGCCGGGTTCACACGCACGCACATATACACGTATACGACTCGATGAAGAACCTGCTCGAAATCAACGATTGATTTGACATATCGAAGATTTCGTCGCGACATCTGGAAGATGCGTTCGAAGACGCAGTCCGACGTAACAGTCTTGACATTCATTAGAGCTGCTTCTCCGAATAGTCCGAGTAGAAAAATTAACAGGGCTCTCTGGTAAGGGCCTGATTATTTTTCCTTAAGATTGATCGGGCCCTAGTAGAGATAGAAAGACAAGGGCCTTACAAGATGTATAACAAATGGTTTAACGATAATATAAGGCAATAATATGAGGGTTTTAAGAAAAAATATTTTTATTATTGCTTGAGTAAAAATATTCGTTCTTTTCATCCCAAGAAATTTAGACTATAATTTCTTTATTTCTTTATACTTATTATTATTAGTATACAATTAGAATTTTTTATTTTAAAAATATAGCATACTTTACAATAAAATATAGCACTCTTTACACATAAAAATTCTACTACTGTTTTCATTAAAATTTGCTGCATTTCAAATAAAGGTAATATTAGAAAAATCCTTGGAAGAGACTAATGAATATGTCAACTAATAAAACTAATAAAGTTTGTTTTTAATTGCGGTATAATTAAAAAATGTTTTAAAGAACCAGATAGAGCATATCTACTAAAACAATACTAAACTGTGGCAATTTTACTACTCTTTAGATCTTATTAATTTTCCATAACAAAACTTGATTTTGTACATCTAAAAAGATTCTTCCAAGGCCCACATCAGTTTTCCACGTTAAAGCGTTATTCTATCTAAGGCATCTCAAAATTCTTCTAAGGCCCTTCTTGACCTTCTTTCCCTATCAAAGTCTTATTCCGTAAAATATAAGGCATCCCTTTTTAGGGCATCCTACTTTCAGCCTTATCGGGGTCTTGTGTATCATGAAAATGGTCCTCACAATTTTTTGCTCGGGAAATTTCTCCATTACGCACAATTCGCGCGGATCACAACTGTGGATTATTATCTCGAGGGGAAGCGATTCCGCTCCGAGATAATCAACAGGCATGATACACGAATACGCATATATATACGCATACATTACGCGCGAGCGAAAATTCGTTTGGGACTTGGTTGCTTGTGTAGATGTCGACGATCTAGTCGTTATTCAGCTTATCTCGTATTCAGATGGAATCGATATATCCATGTATGACTCGATTTGAATATGATACCGGCTAGATTATCAATAATCGGCCGACATCTGTATGACATTTTCTACACATTATAGATATCGATTTACAAATATTGATTACATACATCCACACGGCATCCGACAAAACGTCACGCGAATCCGTCGTCCATGCGGCATCGACGTCAACAGAGAATCTAGTCTTTGTCAAATCGAACGGGCCGTTCGATCATCAACTTGTGAACCTGGGAAGCGCTTATTTGTCAGTGTTGAAGAACCGAGAACCGCGCTGTTGACTCTCCCCCGAGGAGCTTTCGCGAAACGCCCGTTTGCGTGAGCAGCTCGCGCGAGGACCCGAAGGGAGCGGCGATTTTTCCGCTGGTCTTTTCCCTTCTATTTTTCGATGTAACGAGAGAGAGAGAGAGAGAGAGAGAGAGAGAGAGAGAGAGGGGCTGAAAATTTCGCGGTTTAATATCTCGGATTATTTAGCCGTCGCGCTTCTCGAATGACCTGGATACACGTCGTCGAATATCGGGTCCCGAACGATTCATTATCATCCGCTCTGCAAATACCTTTCCGTCTGGCAGATTACCATCAGTGTCACCGGTAATGGCAAAGCGACGTGTGCGAAGGATCCACAGGGCTCGCGGAAACACCACAAATTACTGCGAGCAGTATGTCTACCCAGATAACGCTCGCAGAAGCCTCCGCGCGCCTCGGAATAGAGCACGGGGAGTAACGGAGAACGATGATAGGTAGTGCTTTGTGCTAATCTTAATACTATAGGGTGCGCGAAGGGTGGAGAACACAGAGAGAGAGTGAGAGAGAGAGAGAGAGAGAGGGAGAGAGAGAGAGAGAGAGAGAGGAAGGGTGAGAGACAAGCCACGGAGGATAGAGAGAAATAGGAGAGAGAGAAACAGAGAGGAGGGAGACTATATACCAGAGATAGAGAGCGAGCGTTGTTGGTGGAAAAGGACAGACTATATCGCGGAGCCATTCGGCGAGCCCCCTTCTTAGCCCTTCCAGCCTCCCTTTTCCATCTATCTCGCGCTAGGTGCATACGGGACCCCGACCAGGGTCTGCCATTTCGTCGTGGTTTGATCTTTTGCTCCCTCCGCCTCACTCCCCGCCGCCGCACCCTTCGTCGGCCCTGGCAGTCCCGTGTTACCGTGTTCACCACCTGGCTCCCCTCTTACCTTCCGCCTATAACCGCCGTTTTGCGTTCCTTGGCCCGCTGGCGAAGGTATTCCAGTATTTGAGTAATGAGGCGGAGCTTGTACGTGCTAATCCAGAGCTATCCTCGTCGGTAGTGACCGCGTGGGCTCGCGAATATCGCGGTAACATCAAAACCATGCGCCCGCAGAGACGGAGAGAGAGAGAGAGAGAGAGAGAGAGGGATAGAGAGAGAGAAAGGGAGAGAGGGGGAGAGAGAGAGAGAGAGAGAGAGAGAGAGAGAGAGAGAGAGAGAGCCGTGACCGGAGATGCAGCAACAGATATCTTCATCCGAGAGGATTCTCGGGAATCTAATCCGCAAGCGGGAATTCTGGTCCCTCGCAATTTGCTGCGATTCGACGTAATGCATAGGCGCCGGGCCCGGGCGCGGCGCGTTATTTTCCTCCGCATCTTCGGCGAACTCGGCCAGCGAGCCCTTGAAACGCTGAAAGTGCGCCACGAGCTTTACGCTCGCCGCATAATCTGTTTCGCGCTTCGTACGCGCCGTCAGAAATGAAAACGAGAGGGAGCGAGAGAGGGAGAGGGCGACGCGTGCAACGTCAAACGAAATGATAAAGTGTCTTTTGTGTTTAGCCGTTTAGCAGTCGAGGGGCACTACGACGGAGCGCGCGAAGGACCTTTAATGGAATGAATTTCCCGTGGAATTGGCCGCCCAAGTTTACGAGGCCTCATTAGCATCGTGAAATAGTTTTCATTATGCTCGCGGCTCTTTTCGATTTCTACTCGTTGCTGAAGTATGCACTCGTCGCGCCTCCCTGAAAATTCGCAACGTTGCGCATTATCGAAACGCGTCTTCCGGGTTTTTTGAGACCGCAGAGACGTTCGTGGGCTTTTCAAAACTTCGACGTGATACGACGTTTATTCCTCGTTTATTAATTGTTTCGCGCATGACTGCAGGAGAGAGATGGAGGTAATCGTCCTTTGTATTTTTATACGTATAATTTGTTTTTACGCAACGATTTTGTAAGCCGTATGTGTTTTCTCCCATTATTATTTTTTCGATTTCATAAAAGCAAATTGTTTTCACTGCAGAACATTCTATATCAGCACAGCCGCAGAGAGAACTTCATTCCGACTAATAACGCGTCATGGATTTATTCATTCACGACGGAGAATGCCAACGTGAGATTCCGGACATTTACCCGGCCGCTTTCAAATTAGACCTTCTCTTCCCGCAACTATTTCTGCACGAATTTCTCGAAACCCAGGGAAAAGTCTGTATCCCAAAAGAAACATTTCGCGATTCTGCCTTTCCGCCGTTCCTCCCGCACCAAATGCATAAACAAAGCGCATCGCGACGCGCCAAAGTCCTATCGCGAGCGATCACGGCAACACTCTGAACACTGCCGAAAATTCGCAGCAGCTCGTCGCTGTCGAATATTGTCGAGCGAACAAAACACGCGCGCGCGCGTTTCCGGGGTATTGGTTGTTTGAGCGTGCGAATATCGCGGGCCCCGATGCGACCGATCGATCTCTTCATTTGATCGCGTCGCGCTGCACGACGCGCGCGATTACAACGGCGAGCTCTCCCCGGCTGCCGGTGCATTCGCCGCGTGGTCCTTCTTCTCCGAGCGGTGACGCGTTGATTCAACACGTCCGCCCCGGGGGAGAGGGCTGAATCTCTGTGACAATAAGCACCGGCGAGATCCGACTGCTCTCCAGCGATTCGACCGCTCGTTCATTACGGCCGGTTTGTTTATCTTTGCATCTGTCCGACCCGGTGAGCCCTTAATAACCCTCGAGCACCTTGGCTCGCCCCCTCCGATGTCCCGGACGAACCCTTGAATTCTCTCCCTTTCTCTCTCTCTCTCTCTCTCTTTCTCGCATACGCGAGTATCCCGGGTGAAGGCTAACCTCCTCATCGGGAAAACGCAGCGTAATCGGCGACGACGGCGACGTCGCCGTGCCTCCCTGTGGCATAATGGCAGCGTTCTGGAATAAGAGCCGTGGGGCTGGCTTTCGGAGGGTGTAAGAAGGGTGGCGGTGCGGAATAGGGCCGGTTGTGGTGCTCGCTCGCTCGCGCTCGCGCTCGCGCCTGCGCGCGCGCGCGCCAGCGACAAAGTTGGCTCTGAAATCCAATTAATTCAGCCCCGCTCGTAGACAATGCCGTCGCCATCTTGATTTGGAAATCTAATTTACCCGCTCTTTATTTATGATAACGCCCGGCACTCAACGTACGTCGCGGCGCGGCGCGGGTACAAGGGTTCGACAAAGGATTGAAGATGATAGGAAGAGAAGCCGTCACATTCAGCTCGGCACGACGCTGCCAGACGCACCGCACACCCTCCGCCCCCCCCCCCCGCACGGCTTGGGCCCGCTGATTCGTTTTGCGCGTGCCGTTATCCGGCCGACAATGCTGCGGTTCGCCCGGGCTCGATATTTGTCCTTGAAACGCGCGGTCGCGACGGATCCATCCGCAAGCCGCAATCACGATCGCGATCTCTCGTCTCGTTTCGCCGACGCGCCGGAGCAATTTGCCGACCCTGGTGCGGCGCGAGTGCGCGCGAGAGACAGAGGCAAAGAGAGAGAGAGAGAGAGAGAGAGAAAGAGAGAGAGAGAGAGAGAGAGGGGGGAGCAAAGCTCGGCTCGCGCCTCGAACGAGAAATTAATCGGCGTCGGTGTACCGAGATACTTTTGTCGTTTAATTACTCCGGCGGAAAGGGCGCCTTAATTAATTTCGCAGGCCGGAAGAGGCGTTAGTGTCTGGCCAACTTATCGAGGGGACAGAGAGCGCGAGCGCGCGCCTGTGCCACCGTAAAGAAGATTAGTGGTCTATAAAACACTCGAAATGTCCCGATCGATGCGCAATCGCATTAGCCGCCCTTGCGCCCTGTGCCCTATCTATCCGGTCACCCGCGCGCGCGTGCGCAGCTCGATCGCTCGGAGCGATCGGCGATTAGATCTTGTTAGGAGGCAACGTCCGAAACATCCGCGCAAGCGGCACCGCGCAACACGGTCTAATGTCGACGCGTCGAGCCGCGGCATCTCCCCCGGCTGCCGAGGGTTGACCGGTCGCCGTCGATTAAGCGATAAATGCGCTCTTTCGTGAAAGGCGCGGCCTGGATTTCGTGCGGATTCGGCGCCGCCGTTCCTCTCGCGAAGCGCGCTACGTGCTCGATGAGATTGCGTTTGGTACGACAAGTGGCCCTCCCTCGGGAACCTCCTCGTGCCGGAAGTAAGTTGAAATTATGCGCAAGATGATCGATATGATCTCCTCTGGCGAGGTACGGCGGATATCACGTCGACATCAAGCTGAACTCGCGCGAAGATCCACCACGATCGACTTGATTCTCCTCAGATTTATTACGGGAAGTATTATCTAGTCGATGATCTAGTTTTGTCATTCCGTTTTTACCACACTAGAACACTACAAGCGCGCGCGCTACGCGTGCGCCATTTTAGCTTATTTATATTAAAGTTTAGAATAAATATTATAAATCATAAAAATAATTCCCGTAGTGTAATATAAGTTTAATAATATCCAAGATACGATGTACTAGGCGCGTACAGTTTGAAATTCCATGACATATTTTCTGCATAGTAACGCGTAACCGTATAACTAATGAATTTCGACGTTTAACATTTCTATTCCAGACCATCTTAAGTTCATCTTCAGATGCTATATGCATCGTTCTATTGGCTAAAAAGCATTTGAAGATGAATTCAAGATGGTCCTGAATATAGAAGCTGACACACCCCCTTCCCTCTCCCTCGTCTCCTCTCTCCCTCTCCCCCCTCCCTCTCTTCATCACTCTATCACTTTCCCTCACTCTTTCTTTCTCTTTAACTGTCACCTTCCCTCTCTCCCTCTCCCCCCTCCCTCTCTTCATCACTCTATCACTTTCCCTCACTCTTTCTTTCTCTTTAACTGTCACCTTCCCTCTCTCCCTCTCTCTCTCTCTCTCTCTCTCTCTCTCTCTCTCTCTCTCTCTCTCTCTCTCTCTCCCTGTCTCTCCCTGTCTCTTCCTGTTTCTCTCTGTCTCTCCCTGTCTCTCCCTGTCTCTTCTTGTCTCTCCCTGTCTCTCCCTGTTTCTCCCTATCTCTCCCTGTCTCTCCCTGTCTCTCCCTCCCCCCTCTCTCTCTTTCTCACATTAATGTTGCCTTATAAGGTCCTATTGATATTGTTTTACAAATGCCTCATAATATTGCCTTATAAGAACCCATTATACCATTCATTATACATATTGAGGGCTCCTCGTCTTTCTATCCCTAGTAGGACCCGATTAATGTTAGGGAAAAATAATCATGCCTTTACCAGAGCCCTATTAATTTTTCTATTCGGGCAGGTCAGATCGATAGATTCATGTATCGACTTGAATATGATGCCGACTAGGCACCGATTAGGTCGTCAATAATCAGACAGCCGAAAGACGTCTTCCAGATGTCAAGTCGACATATAGATTTCGGCTGTGCATTGATACGATATCATAAAGAATGTTAATCAATTAAGATTAAAATCCGATTGCATGTCTCGTGCGCAAATCTGCTTCGTTGGAGTCGAAGATGTTTTATTCTGACCTCAAGAGCTATCTCCGGATACACCTTGCATAATGCAATTGCTCGTACAATTTTTTGCTATTTCTACTTTTTCTGCTCGGTCGTATGGAATTGCAAATGCTTGAGTGAAAGTACAAACGTATGAATTAATCGAAGAGAATGTTCCGAGTCATATATAAAAAAAAAAATAACAGAAATTTGTCACTTACAAAGTTCCTTCCTTCGTTTTATTCTGTTTTTCACGTAACATCGGGCACTCTTTTTAATTCATTGACATTCGCGCTTCCGTTCTGTAAAAACATTTGCAATTCTATACGATCGAAAAAAAGAACAGGCTACGAGGAAGCTGCGTTATGTCGGTATTTATTCTAACTTAACCTTGACAATAACACGCTCGTTTTATCTGTTTGAATAACATTGTGCTGTCAGACGCATGTTACCGATCAACGGGTGAAACCCCCTTTAAGAAAAAGATGCAAACAGAATAAAATAAAACAAAATTTTTATGCATAAAAAAAGTAATAGAAAACATAAATAAAAGTGAACGCGCTCTAACAGAGTGAAAGTACAAGTATGAATGAATGGGAGAGTATATCCCACGTGTTACATAAAAGATAAAACTTTTTTCACTTGCAAATTTTTCTTTGTACTTTCTTTTTTGTTTTCGCATATACAACGCCAGATACTCTTTATTTCATTAACGTTTGTACTTTCACTTGGTAACAGTATAAAAGTGAAAAAGGGCAACAGATCGCTCGAAATTAATGACTGCCAAAAAGTTGATGAAAAATTCATCAAACCACTAATCTGCAAGTCAGCCGTAATCATCGTTTTCTCTTTTGCTTTACTTTTAACGCGGTTTTCATGCTTCATTTGGAGCGATGCGTCGGAGGAAACGCTTGGCGTTGTTCTCAGCGTTAATCTCGCAACACCGAAGGGAACGCCATGTCGCGTGCTCCTGTGCATCCTTACGTTTCGTCCTTACGAGTATCGAAATATTATACATAACGTCGAAGGTTTCTGGCTCGTATTTGCCCGGAGCGGCCGACAATACTCGCGCGAGTCGAACGACAATACTCGAACATATCGGCTTGGACTCGAAGAGTCCGCGCGGGTTGCTCGGCCTCGAGGTCAGATCGGGGGAGAGAAAAAGCGAGAGCCGCCGATCATTTACATTTTCATCCTCTCGTTACTTTTTACGACCACGGCGAGGTCAGTTTGTTCTCGGCGAGTCCGACGGGTAGTCCTCGGAGTAGTTCTTAAATCCGTAGCGAGAGGCAGACGGTTTTCACGGTGGCGTCGGGTCGGGTCGGGTCGGGCCGTGAGCGAGCGAGTGAGACGAGATACCGGCTCCGTTTCTACGGATGGTCAGACGAGTTTAATCTCTTTCGGATTAATCATAATCCTCGGCGATCTTTGCTGCCGCCATCGAGATAGGTAAAGACCATCGAGGCCCGAAGCGGCGGCCCACGCTCGAAGCTCGGCGCAGCCAAAGGAGAAACGAAGGCTCAAGAGAGCTGGTGAGAATGAGGGGGAGACAGAAAGTATGTATACATATATGTGTGGGTGTGTGTGCGAAAAATTAAAGAACGCGACTGAAGAAGAAGAAGAAGAAGAAGAAGAAGAAGAAGAAGAAGGCGCACAACAAGAAGGGCGAAACGGCAGATGGTAGCAGTGGACGCAGGAGAGTTGATACTGACGGTGCTGCTGGTGGAGGAGAAAGGAGACACTTCCGGGAACCAAGAAGTACTTTCAACCACTTGCGTTCAATTACTAGTGCCGAGGTTATGGCGGTCTTCTCGTGTCGAGGCCGTATAGGAGTGGTCTGCTCGCCCTCTTCTCTTTATCGCTCATATAGTCCGTTTCTCTCCCTCCCTCTCTCTCTCTCTCTTTTCTTCTTCTTCTTCTTCTTCTTCTTCTCTCTCTCTCTCTCTCTCTCTCTCTCTCTCTCTCTCTCTCTCTCTCCGGTCTTCACCGTCGCTGCGTCCTTCTCCTCGTCTTCAGCGCTGGTCTGTACCTTAGCCTCTCCTTTTGTCCACGTTCTATCCGGCCATTGCGTTCGAGATATCGTTGGGGGGAGTGCTGTCCAAGTTTGCTCGAGACTGCGCGCCATTTGAAGCACATCTAATTGACCAAGTCTTAATGAAAATGATCCCCTGGGCTACTTCACTGGCTACCTCTCTCCGCGCGCTCTCCATTATCGCGATGAATTCACGTCGGTAAGCGACGTCGACCGTTGACGCGTCGTCCGCTAAGCGGCTGTACGTGTCTATTTATTGCTAATGACTTCGTCGCACTTTGCGAGCGATCGCTCCGTAATGATTGAGCAGTCGCGCATCTCGCGTTGCGTATATTCGGAGGGATGTTCACACCGACGTTCTCGAAAGAGCTCGCGATCGGTGCGCCCGGAATAGAAGCGTATCGAGATTCGGGGAAATCAGGACGTAGGATCTAAACTTTGCATCGGACGTCCTATCTTCGGCGCGATTTACGCGAGGAAGCGACGGTAGCCGAAGATTTCTCTCCTAATACACACACGACATCAGCTGTTTGACACCCTCGCCGCCATCACGGGCGCCGGCGAATCGGCTGGACTATCGAAGCGTATCTCCGATGTTGGTGCAAAATGTAACCATCTGCGTGCAAGAAACAAACACGAGGTGTCTGACGCAGCCGACGAAAGACCAACGACAGGAGCCAGCGAGAGTTGAGCATCGATCGAGCATCAAAACAATCAGTGGAAATCGGCGTGCCGATACGCGCACTTAGACGCGACAGAGAGTTCGCTCTCCGGCCGTCCGATGAAAAACAAACGAAAGCTTAAATATCGGGCCGAATGTTCCATTAAGGAGTAAGCCTCGGGGAGAGCCTCACGCTCGGGCTCGGCGATAAGAATTAATTAAACGGCAGAGCGAGCACTTCATTATCTGACGCAGCGATCGTGAAGTATCCAGAGTCCGTTTTGTCGGGCTTGTAAAGGCCCGTTTCATCGTTTCGCCGATGGTGTTGTTGCCGGCCGAGAAAAAGCTCTCTTGATTGCTCGGGCAAAGTGTTTAATAAAGCGCGGCTGGGGGAAGCGACGCTAAGATCGCGAGTCGCGCTGCCAACGTCGGGGAATTCGCAAACGCAGCGGGGCCACGTAAAACCCTCTGTAAGCCCACACCGTCGCATCGCGAGCACCGGGCGGCTTCGGATTCGATCGGCCGGGCAAAATATACCTGCTTGTTTGAAACCCGAGCGTGTCGCGTCCGGGATGATTTCGGCGCGGGGGCGCGCCGGCTAAATCGAGGGTCTCGGCGAGTTTCGGCGCGCGCGCGCGCACCCGACGGAGATGTCACGAATTACAGTAATTACCACGGCCATCTAATAAGTGGTTCCTTCGCGCCGAATTACAGACGCAAAAGCCACCGCCGGGGCAGCTGCGTACCGCTGCGCTGGCGTTGTCAGGCGCCCGCCCGCCTGCCTGGCTGCCTGCGATCGCGATCAGCGGCGACCGTAAATTAGACGTTGCCGGCGACATCGTTAGCGAGGATCGATGGATGCGTCGCGCGATTTTTCCCTCTCCTTTTCCGCGGCCGCTGCGCCCTGCCCTCAACACGGCAGTTTCAGCAGCTGTCAAAGTCGGTTGAAGACCAGCGGCGTTGAGAGCCGAGAGCCGACGACAGCCCGACGCGCGGAATGTCGATTGCGCGAAACGATTTGCGAGACGAACAAAGTTGGAAATGATGATATTGTAATAAACTCGGTTAATCCCTCGCGGGCTCGACGCTGCGATCTCCAACTTGACTCGCGGCCTTCGCAATCTGCATCTCTCGCGTGGATTCTCTTGTCGGCTCTCGGGGTCTACACTCGAGTCAGTCTGTTCCGTCTCAGTTGTTTTTCGAGCGACGTGGAAATTCTTGCGAGTACGCGCGTGATCGAACGGTAATCATTCAAGTACGATTCGCATTCGCTGAAACTCGGCTACGGTCGCAGTCATTAAATTCATTTCACGCGCATCTGCCGCTCGCGACACGAACGCGCGAGCGGCGATGCGGGGATATTAAGTTTAACGATTGCGCATGACGCTTCTTGGTAGTCCGGTTCCTGCGAATCCCTCTAATTAGAGATATTCGGCGGCGCCTCTGCGGACGGCAATTCTTTGCGGCGAGAATCAGCGAAAACGCGACTTCGGGGCGGCTGCTGGCTGATGCGTAACTGAGGCGTCCTGGAGCGATAAGGAGGGCGACACGAGGAGGGAAGACGAGAAAAGGGAGGAGAAGCAAACGAGAGAGCGAGATGATGAGAAGAGAGAAAGACGGAGGGGGAGGGGGGGAGACGGAGATAAAAGAGATAAGACGAGGAAACGTCGGGCAGCAATTACCAGAGCGCGGCTTCGTTCGGCTCCGTGGGACGTCTGGTCCGTCATTCGTTCGAATTAATTTCCCGAATGTCTCACCGGCCATCGCGTACGTCGTAAAATTTACCGCTTCATAACAATGGCGCAAACAATAAAACACTCAAGTGAACCCCGTCGCGTCGCGACGGTGCCGGCGAACGGACTCGGCGGGCTCGCTCTCGCTATCTCGTCGGAGACGTCATATCTCACGCTTCGTTACAAAATGTCGCGGATACGACGCGTATCGCATTCGCGGGATAGAGCGCGTATAACGGTTAATGACGCGCGACTGCAGGTCGCGATCGCAGGTGAATTATCGCGAAAGCAGAAGACGCGATACACGTGAATTTCGAGAAATTCCTCGCTGCTCGACCGAGTCCGGATGGCCTTTCGGATTTCAGGATGGCCTTAATTCAAAAGGCGAAGAAAAGAACGAATCTCAGTCGCCGTTTGCAGAGAATTAGAGCCCAACTTCAGAATCGGACAGTTATCAATACTCCTGGTGCTAAAGCTTTCAAGGAGGAGTCAAAAAAGTACGAATTCAGACTCGAGTGGGATTTGACAGCTCGAAACGAAGACCGCTACGAGTTGAGGAATAAAAGAGATCGACTTGACTGTTCGGGCCACCGAAATGGGTGCTACGCTCCGAGCATTGAAAAATTCAGGTCGGAACTTGAAAGAAAGTCTCGGCAGCGAAGATCAGAACGTGTTCGCAGCAGAATAAGAGTTACAGCGAGATAACGGAGATAGAACGAAAAACGCGCGATTGTCCCGGTTAATTAAGAGACACAGAAATTCGACGTGTACGGAAGCTAGAAATTGGCGTTTTGTTTACACGGCGGACCATCTGCGGGGCATCGCGCGAAAAGTAAGAGTAGGGTGCCGCACCCTCCGTCGCGCCCCCCGTGCGTCGTCGCCGATCGGCGAGTGCGTGTCCTCGCGCGCGCGCGCGCGCAATTTGGAGAAATTAATTGGAATGATTCAGTTGACCCGCGCTCTGTAGCCGCCGTCATGCTGACTCTGGAGTAACGTAACTTCACGCTCTGCAACGGCAGCATCCCCCCACGCCGTGTGATAAATCAACTCCACTGACACGGCTACTTTGACCCTCGCGTGGCGCGAGGGTGCCGATGCACTCCGAAACAATTTGTATTTACGAGTTTTGTTAGCGCGACCCCTCTCTCCCCGGCGACGCCGCGTAATATTCGCGAAAAAGCCCGCGAATTGTCGCGACTGCGAGGTCACGAGATTAATTTGGCATTTCAAGTAGGCGCTCTCTCTCTCTCTCTCTCTCTCTCTCTCTCTCTCTCTCTCTCTCTCTCTCTCTCTCTCTGTGTCTCTGTCTCTTCGAGTATCGCGAGAAGTAACGCGAGTGCCATTAATTTCGCTTCTTGGCGCCGAAATTAGAACGTTCGCGGCCGACGTTTAATTGCGGAATTTGATCGTGTAGCGAAACATAAAAAAAGAAGAAAAAAAAAAAATACGCACATACATACGCACAGACAAAATACGCGCGCACGCACACCGATGCGTTATAAACTTATTGCTTTGTTCAAACGCACACAGCGCGAATATTCGTTCATCGTTGATTCGTTCATTCTAGTGTTACGCAAACGTTACACGCAAATATTGTAATTACGAAATTCGAGAGCGGCACGATTAGAAGATTTAACAGCACGAAAAACACCCGCGATATGACGCGGATGTGCATTTTATTCGGGATGGATATTTATAGCTTAAATAAACAGAGCCTCCTCTCCTTCTTCCGCCGCGATATTATTTATCGCGAAAGTGCAATATCGTGCGAAACATGAAAAAATATTCAGTCGGTCTCTCTCGCTCTCGCGAGGTTTTTGGAAACGGTGAGAAAGGGAGAGAGCGAAGAGGAGGAGGAGGAGGAGGAATAGGGAGGGAGAGACTTCGCTTCAGCTTCGCTTCTCTTATAATAGATATATGCGTATATATTCAAGAGAAATGTTCTTGCGAAATCTACGCCCTATTTGCGTCCTCGCTGCGAAAGGCAGGGGGGGCGAAATGGATCTGTACGCGGCAATAAAACTAAAGTCGATGACATGCATAATATAACGGGACGTGAGGGGAGGGAGGGGGGGAATATAAAACTGGCGACAAGCCGACGCAAAAGGAAACCGGCGGGGAAATGATGAATTTTTAAGATACTGGTCGCTTAGACGGCGGCACGACTTTCCGACCTCGTTTGACCTTCGTTGTTTCTCTCAGCCTCAACCCTGTTCTTTATATTTTATGGGGTCGGTGTCGATGGTGCGTCGCTTGAAAACCAAACTCTGTTTACCGAACAGCGAATGAAAGGAAGAGTGCGCGTTGTGCAGTCCCATAATTTTCGTGGCCATTATTATTTGCACAGCGCCATTTTCTCGTAAAAATTTGTCACCTTCTCTTGTTAGCGAAAATGTCGAGGCGTCGATAGTGTTTGAGACACGAAGATGATCGGGGAGGCGGGGCGAATTAAACTGCGTGCTACCGAGCGAATAACAGAATTTTCTTCAGTCAGTTTCAAACGTTACTGCATCAACAATTTTAATTGGACCGAAATGGCAAAATTACTGTAAACAATGATCCTCGTCGACATTTTTGCCAAGCCAAAAATTGTCGGAAATTTTCATGAAGAATAACATTGCATAAATAATGAGCAGAGTTAAATGGGACGATTTTCCTCTCCTTTGAAAAATTATATATGATTTAAAACTGTTTTACACATTGTTACAAATTTTTTACCAAATATTTTTAGTTTATATATAACTAAACGAACATAATAAAAGAATTATGGATGAAAATTCAGCTGTGCATAGGAGATAAGAAAAACATCCCACTGTTCAAGGGTTAATTTTATATAAATTTCATAAACGCTTCACAATACGCTTCATACACGCTTGCCAATGGGTGAAGCTAAAGCCTCTTAAATAACACGTCCCTCAAGCCCTCGTAAGACATTTAGCTTCCGGCACGGATATAAATTCCGCGCGTAATGTTAAATTGTCGAATAAAGCGAACTCTCTCGTTAGAGCTTCGTTAAAAATTTCGATTAGAGAATGAGGCGTTTTAAAGGGGAAGATATCGGAGTTTTTAAAGATACGGTCGTTGAGCGTCGAGTTATTACTCTAGTTTATGGAGTGGAATTTTAATTTCTCGAGAAGTTGAAACGAGGTCATGAGGGAATGCAATGAATTAGTTCGGAATGAACGTTCGATAACTTTTTACTATCCGAGGTCGCGAAAGTCGCCGCGATGTTGATGTCTGCCGTGACAGCGGTAAAGAGAGCGAGGAGAGAGAGAGAGCGAAAGAGAGAGAGAGAGAGAGAGAGAGAGAGAGAGAGAGAGAGAGAGAGAGAGAGAGAGAGAGAGAGAGAGAGAGAGGGAGAGAGAGAGAGAAAGAGCAAAAGACAAGTCGCGTTCGTCGTAAGTTTATGCGCGGTACGTCCCGCGATGTCGTGCAATTTTCCGCGCGTCTTTCTACAATAATTCGGCTCGCGTGCTGTTTGCGAACTTCGCAGGAGAGAAATGAGCGAAGCACCGCGATGCATACGCGGGTCTGTGCGCGAGGGGAAACAGCGCGATGAAAAATTTGATGATGCCGTGCGTGAACGAGGGGACACGCGCGATACAGCAAATCATCCCGCAGTGAATTAGTAACGAAACTCTTTAGATATTCGATTACACACACGCAGGAAAAAGATTGGCTGAATTAACGCGACGCGTGCACCAACTGAGCGCGTTTTGCTCGCGGAAAATTCTCGATTTGCGCGAATAAAATTCAGTCTTTTGACACGTAGAATTTACGGTCCAGTAAAGACCGGAGATTTCGTTTCCTTTAATCAAAGTTTTTTGAAGAACGGAATTTGGTCGACAAGAGCCGGAAACCTTTCTTAGAATTGTCGCTGAAGGAAACACAATTTCTGTTTCTCATAAAAGATTCATTTCTTTTTTTCTTTTTTTTTTTGGAACCGGGCTTGATTCACGACAACGAGACATTTTTTGAATTTTTGTTGAGGGAAACAGAACTTTCAACTCTTGCAAAAAATTCGAATCTTCTTATGGCTAAAATTGATTCGTAAATTCTGTTTGCTCCTATCAGAACGCGCTTGGCTTGTCACGTTAATTCGACCGAGCCTTCATCTCCGTGGTCTGCGAACAATTATCTTCGCGGGAGGATAACAAAGCCGACCAAGTCTCGCACGTGCCGAGAACAGTCCGCGGTTTATCAACTCGTAATCGCGTACCGCGACAACTGTACGCCGATAATATCATTTTTGTATTAATCTCATCTCTCTGTCGAACCATGTGCGAAAATCGACCTGATGTTTTGATACGCAATGTTGCGAGAAATATTGCCCCGGTCAAATTATTCCCGCGCTCTATCGATATTGGACGTCGTTACGGCTCCTAGCCACACACGAGATTTATCGGCCGTCAAAGTTATCGCGCGCGCATACACACACATGCCCGAGCCGTCGTACACGCATCGCAATATTTCCCGGTACTGAATCGGTCAAAAAACGCGCGGATGAACCCTCGTCTCCGCTTTTGTCAGCCGAACGGCGACCCACCCGGGCGACGCGTTCGGATGCGCGTCTACCTGTTGAAAACAGTCGGCGTAGAAAGGCGCGCGCGCGCTCTTTTCAGCGGGTCGCGGCCTTCGGGGGCATTTTGCGGCCCGTGAACTTGCCGGAGACCGCGCGGCATCGTTACGCACGTCGTACCTACGTCCCGGCGGCTGGGGAAAATATTCTTTCCTAAGAACAGGCCGCGGGCTCGCTTTGTGAGCGAGACAGTTTGGAGTGCGTCCGTCAGGCGGCAGATGTTAGGGACACACGAGTGGCGTTGTGAATCATAGATTTCTAGATTACAGGGTGACCAGAGAGGGAAAGCGGGCTGCGAGGACTTTGTTGAAACGCGAGAGCAGAGAGAGAGAGAGAGAGAGAGAGAGAGAGGATGAGAGAGGATGAGAGAGTGCGAGAGCCGGCGCGAGGCTGCTGGTGCGAGTGAAATGAGAGGGAGAGACGGGATACGGGCACGCGGGGAGGGGGGGGGTCTGGGGACGGAGAGGCGGACGGGGCGGCGGGAGAGCATGGAGAGCAATGGGAGAGAAAGGCGGGAGGGACAGAGAGTTGATTTAGCAGAGTCTGTTGCTGACGAGTCGACTCTGTAATTTTGTTACTTCATTTTTCCCGAGGAATGAAATCGCTGGTCGGAGTGGAACGGCGGCGTGAGGCGGGGTGGTCGGGGGGGGGGGGTTGGCCGAGGAAGAGGCGTCGGGGTGCTCCAGATTTGTCCGGGCGATCGCGAGCGAAGGAAAAATCAGAGGATTCAATTGCGCGACGGTGGCCTCACGCAGTTTCTCTTCTTCGGCCTGATGAAGTGGCATTTTGAGATCGCGCGTGCTTCTCGGCCCTTTTACGAGCATAATGATTCGCTCCGACAGTGCGCGCCATTTGTATGCATGCATGCTCGCGAACGCGCGCGTGCGCGCTTGCCTGCCTATCTGCATGTGTATATACATGTATGTATACACGCATGCATGCGTTTTCGATGAAATTATCGTAATGATACGCGGGACGAGAGCTGGATATGTGCGCCGCAGAGAGCGCGCGCGTCTCGTTCCGATATTCTCCCGCTGGCCGGCGCGCTCATAACGCCGGCCGTCACGTCGCGTTGCGTTTTCCGGCTCCCTTCTCTGCTCGAAATTAACGCGGATTAATAAGATATAATTGGATGGCGGCAAACGCCACAGCGAGACTCCATATATCCGCGTATACTTTACGTATAAACGCGATCCCGCGTGTGCGGGTCGGCGGCGGTGGTACAAACGTGCGTGCGTGTGTACGTGTGTGTGTGTATGTGTGTGTGTGTGTGTGTATTTGTGTGTATACATACACATGGGCATGCGCGCGGGGCTATAAATTTTTTAATAAAATTTATCTCTGACGGCAAAGTGACACGGAGCGGCGAGTTTTTATTCCATTAATTATTGGAATACCTGAACGGCGGGACAATTTTATCCGCGTACCAGAAATTTCAGCCGCCAAGCCTTTCGATACCGCCATATGGCACTTTGCTGATTGCGAGAGGCCACAATGCCGGTGGAACGGCGAGCGCGCGACGTCGACGTTTTCGTCCGGAATCAGTTGGTCGGTCGTCGCGCACCGCGATGGTCCGCCGAAATATTGTGGAATAAAAGTTTGCGGACAGACGGCCGAAGGGGGGCACGCGCGGCGACTGTAATTCCATTCTCGGCGCGCGTCGAAGGCGCGATTAATATCGCTAAATAGCTCTCGCTAATTCTCGCATCCCGCCGCGTTCTGCGAATTCGTTTGGCATTCGTATTTTCGCCCGCCTCCCTCCCCCCCCTTCTCTTGTTGCCCGACGCCACGTAGTTTCGACTCTCCGTGTCCCTCTTGCTCCTTTTTCCTGCCCGCTTTTCTTCCTTCCCTCTTATCGGGATCATTTCAGCCGCCGACGGTTCATAAATAGTGAAGAGAGTGTCGAGTTTCTTTCACGTTTTTTCGACGCGGCGCGTCGGGCTGAATTTTTAAGCTAGTCTCTTATTTTCCGACGCGGCGATTAATTTCCAACTCCGAACGAGCTGATGAACGATGGAACGAGCGTAGCGCGTAGCGGCGGACGAGGAGGAGAGGTTGAGGCGCGGCAAGAGGAGGGGACGATGACAGCAGCACTTTGATGTCACGAAACTGGATTAAAAATCTCCGCTCCCCTTGCAGCGGATTTCAGACATGTACGCACGTCGGCCGGCCTGTCGGATGGAGTCTATTCCTTCGCGTGTTCGCGAATGCGTCAGAAATATTGGAATTTATTATGCATATTACGCATTTTTTTCCCCACTCGTCGGCGCCAACGACGGCGGCAGAGGGCGTCGCGGTGCGGGAAGGGTCTTATTCGGCACTCGCCACGCATTAACAGAGTCGTATTTCCCGACGACGCTAATTTCGGCGGCGCAGCGCGCAGCGCGTCGCCGCGACGAGAGGTCATCGAGTCGGACGCAAAAAGGGGAAGAAATTGGAAACTCCATCGCCGCGCCGGCGTGTTTGCTCGTGTTGACGCTTGCGCGATCGCGCAAGGACATCATTCCGGGGACGTTTGCATTTTAGATGCGAACGCGCGCGCGTTACGCGGCCGCACATTCGGGATTTCGTTGATATAATTTTCGCGGTGAAAAATATGACGATTATAAAACATGCGAAGCCATCGTTGTAATGAATGAAAAATACTCTCGACGCCGCATACACCAGCATGAGAGCGCAGGGTGCTCGCTAAGTGTGTATGTGTATGTGTGTGTGTGTGTGTGTGCGCGCGTACGCGTGTGTGTGAGAGAGAGAGAGAGAGAGAGAGAGAGAGAGAGAGAGAGAAAGAGAGAAAGAGAGAAAGAGAGAGAGAGAGAGGGAGAGAGCGAACGAGCGCGGACGAAGGTACAACAAACGAGCGACCGGCTTCTGTTGGAATAATAGAGAAGCAAAAGCTCGTAATTCTGGTCAATGTTATCTCTCAAAGCTTTGTTCCGCGGCCGTAGAGCGCCCAAACTCATTTTCATAATTACGTTTTATAATGTATAACTCCTCTCTTTTTTTTTTTTCAACGACGTATTTCCGCCTTTGCGGCTTGCGCCGCGGGAGATCTGTTATTGTCGCGCGTCGCGAGCATTTAAACATTTTTCATTATTAAGAGCTTTTTTCCCCGGGCGCGCGCGCGGCGCGGCGCGGCGCGTATCACATCCGCGCGTGTGTGATATCTCTATTCTATTCGCGAAATTAATTCTAAATACGCGCCTCGCGCGCGCCGCAGCCGCGTTGCGGCGGGCCGGCGTGCGTGCCCGTGCAAATTGCGCCGAGCACTTGAAAATTTACTTTTGGCAACTCTCGCTCGCTCCTCTCTTCGTTCGCTTCTCCCCCCCCCCTCTGCCCTTCGCACGCGACATGTTTTACCCGCGCGCGACATGTATAAGACATATGGGTGATTTACTTTTCATGCATATGAGATCGATAAAAAATTGACGCGCGTGTACGTATCCACTTTCTTCATCGGTTTCTCTCTCTTCTTCTCTATCACCGGTTGCACCCTTCGTAAAGTACATTTACATAAATTTAAATCGCGATGTATAAGACACACCCGCGCGCACGCGCGGGCGAAATCGACATTGACTGATGGGCGCGGTACATTATTTTAACGTTCCGCCGGGACGCGGTATCGTCAGTATGACGCAAACAACGACGGCTATATAATTCTTGAGCCGAAATTATCAAAGCGAGTCGGAGGAAGCGGCCCGGATGATTGACGACGAGTCGCGGCGGAGGAGATCGCGGTGGCCGCGGTAATCGGTGGAGTCTCGCCGCGACGCGACGCGCAATTAGCGGAAAAAGTGCGGTCTGTGAAAATTGACGACGAGTCGTCGCTCGGTGTTTTCGGCCGCGTTATCGCTATCTATTGGCGATTTCGTACACGCTTCGCCATTTGCGCGCGCTCATCGCCGGCTCAGGCGAGGAGTATTTTTACCGCCGGCGATTACTTCTCCCGGAAAATCTTGGACGTGCCGACCGCGCGGACAGATAGCGGTGAATGATTTGTACCGACCGGCGAATGACACGCGAATCGTGCATTAGGGCTGAGTTTACATGTAAACAGCGGCGGAAGCGCGGCCGGATCGATGCCGCGCCGTGCGGCGGAAGGAGCGAGGGAAATGGAGTCGTCGGAGGCGTGTGTGTTCTAACAAAACTGGCCCGAAACTACTTTCAATCGGGGAACTTTGGTGACCACCGGAAAGATTGGCTTTTACGCGCTCATTGCGAGAGCGCTGTTTGTGCTGGAAAAATAAGTCTCAAGTTTGCGCAGGACTGCTCGAGCGCGCGTGCTGCTGCACCCTCGGTCGCCAATTCGTCTCGGGAAACAAGCGAGAAGAAAGTCTACTTGATTATTCGAAGAAAGGGTCACGCGCGTCTCCGCGCCGCTCACGTCGGTATTCCGTTTTACGGAGGGCGTACGACAGTTTTTTTTTTCTTTTTTCAGGCAACGGAAAAACATGGGTGCCTTCCCCCCGTGTTCGAGGTCTAAGGACGTCTTCATTGATTATTGATCGCGTCCTCGGCGAGATTTCGACGACTCAAGTGCGAGTACAAGCCTCTTCCTCATCGTGGACCTGGGGCGTCGCGCCCTTTTTTTGTCGCGCCATCTTGTACTTTTGTCGAATAATTCAGCGCGCCTATGGCGTGATTCGTAAGATCGGCACTGCGCTACTGCAGGATATACTCGCGCTGAGGCTGAAATTTATATACAAAGTGTCCCGTAATTCCCGTAATTCTTTTCTTTACACAGCGCTATTCATCGTGAAAAATTTTCGCGGTTTTCCCTCGGTGAAAATGTCAATTTTTCCACCTCCGACATAGCGCATTTTCGCAGCTAAGCCTCGGATTAACATTCTGTCGCGGTAAAGTCCGCACGCATTTGACCGAAGGAAATTATTTTGCTTTGCATTTAGTCGCCCGGAATCTGGTTCGCGAAAAGCCTTGCTTTCTTTATCGCTCATATCTCAGCAATTATCCCGGTATTTTTGCTGAGAAAAAACGATAAATTTTCGTAAAACAGCACTATTCAAGTAGGACAATCGAATTACGACGACAATAAGCGAATAGTTGAATCGGATATATTCTGTGCAACCCAACTCTCCCAACTACAAATTTATCGCACGGGGAAAAATTTTATTCGGTAACATCGCGTCGTTGCGTCATATTTATACCAAAATCCAAATCTACACACTGCAACATTTGATTAACAATTCGTCCGGACAACTTTACAATATGAACAGCTACTAGAAATGTGCGAATCAAGAATTTTTATGTCGAATCGAATCGAATCTTATTTTTTAAATTCGAATTCGAATCGAATCGAATCATTAAAAAATTTAACATAACTATTAAACATGCACTTAATGATGGAAGATTTTAATATAAAAGGGAATATTGATATTGTAATATCATCTTAAAGTAAAATATATATTTAAATATTTAAAGTAATTTATAATTAAGTTATTAATTATAAGTTGAGTTAATTACAAGTTAAGGGTTCAAACATACATATTCGAATCTTCGCGATCCGAAATTTTCGAATTATTCGGATTTCAATCGAATCGAATTATATTTGATTCGATTCGAATTCGAATAGTTCGCACATCTCTAATAGTTCCCTATCTGTCGAAAACTACTCAAAATAGTTTCTCATACCGCTTTGAACGCTCGTAATACGAGTGGTGCGAAGTTCCGTCGGTGCGCGTGAAAATATCTTGCAGAGAAATTCTCTCTCTCTCTCTCTCTCTCTCTCTCTCTCTCTCTCTCTCTCTCTCTCTCGGTATGGAAGAAAATACGGGAAAAATAAGAAAAAGTGTCTCATACACGACGCGAAGGGGCAAAAGGGGGATAAATCTCAGGTTCGTCGCGACAAATATCATCGGCGCGTACGCGTGTGAGACGCAACGCGCGATATCAGGAGCCGCCTCGGAGCGAAACTCAAGTACAATGAAATCAAAATCTCCGCTCGCTCGTTCTCGCTCGCGCGCGTCGATCTCCCCGATGCATCACGGTCGAAGGTAAACGCATCAGTGCCGAATCGAGAGGATCGAATGGCGTGCCTCCCAGGAGTCCCCCGCCTTTTCTCCTCTCCGCCGCTTTTCGTTTTTCTGGCCGGCGTCGCTCGACATTTCCCAATTCGAGTTCGGCTGGACGTGAAAATCTCTGCACGGTCAGTTTATTTTAGACGCGACGGAGTATCGGGGAAGATGTGAGAGCCGGCTGAAGTGGAAGGGTGGCGGAAGAGAGGAAAACGCGCGCGCGCGCGCGCGCCGGCGGAGCGCGGGGGTGGGCGGCGGGCGAGGACGAGGGATGGGGGTGGCGGAGGCTACGTCGAGGGCGCAAGCAATTTTACGGACAACACAGCCTCTCGGTGGTCGTACCACCGAGTACGACTGTGTTGGTGCCCAAAGCCGCGCTACCAGGGTGGAAGAGGGTGGTAAAAGGCTGCGCAACTACCCCATACAACGCACTTACCCGAACCCGCCTCACCCTCTCTTTCTCTTTCTCGTTCATTCCCGCTCCCTCTTTCCCATCGCGCGGCCGCTCGCGTCTAGCCCGATACGTTCCGACAGCGACGATTAAAGGCAGCGACGCGTTAACACGCGCGAAGATTACGGAGAAGATAAACATATTTCGAGCAGGGCTCGAATACTATTAATACACCTCGGACAGGAGAGAGAAAGAGCGAGCGTTCGCGTCAGCAGCCATGCAGGATGCACCTCGCAGGATGCACTTGGCAGGAGCTCGCGCGGCCGCCATGACGCGCGATTTAATTCCGAGGGTAAATGTCACCGTCGGCTTCTTCGGGGGCGTCGACGCGAACCGCCGGGAATCGGTGCATCTCGCGACGCGGTGCGGTCCCGACCGGGGTGCGGGGGGAGGGGGGGGGGGGGTAAATCGCGAGTAATCGCAGCGTCCAGCGGCTCTCGTCGGCGGCCGCTTCGAATCGATACTTTCCGAGGCGAGCTTTCGCGTCTGACGGGGTCTTATTGTGCCGACAGCGGCATGTAACACAATATGCGCGCGCGCGAAACGCAGGACCGATTCTCAGCGCCTCGTCCTCGTCCTCCTCCCCCTCCTCGCCACACATCCGCCGCGCCAGGGGTGCATCTGCGGAGCATGTGTTCTCGAGAGGGAGGAAGCCGGGCCGGGCGCCCCGCGGCGCTCGAGACGCCGTGGAAATTTCTCCCGGCCGGAATTTGTTTCCAACTCGAGCGCCCGCTTTCTTCCTAGCAGTGCCTAGTCTCGAGTGCTTTGGCCGCCCATTAAAGTGTCGACTACAAATCCCGGAGAGTTCTCTCTCTGCTCGCGCGCGCGCGCGCGCGCGAGCGTGTTGCGACGAGTGTTTCTTTTTGTCGATGACCGCTGTGGGACGCGGGATACGCGCGGTGAGAGACAGAGAGAGACAGAGAGAGACAGAGAGAGAGAGAGAGAGAGAGAGAGAGAGAGAGAGAGAGAGAGAGAGAGAGAGAGAGAGAGAGAGAGAGAGAGAGAGAGAGAGAGAAAGAGAGAGCCGCGTCGACCCCTGGCAAACTACCCGCCCTCCCCTCGCCCTCCCCGCGCGCGAGAACACGGGCACGAGTGTTTTGTCATATGCACAGAGGAACCGTGGCGACCAAGAATAAATATCGCGGAGTAAAACACGCCAGCCCGGCGGGAGCTTAGTGAATCAAAGCGCGGCCGATGTTTGTCGCGTTGCACTCGAAATTGATTTCGACAGATGCGCACGACGGAGATGAAAACAGCGCGGCGCGAGCCGCCCCGGGTCCGCAGGTCGACGATCGAGACGACATCGACGAATTTTCGGGCACTGGTCGATGTTGCTATCGACGTTGCAGCGTCTTTCAAATAGCGCGATGAAGTCTTGGAGATTGGTCCTCGGCCAGAGATTCTTCGTCGACTTGTGAACTTTCGGGCAGTTTTTCCCGGAACCCTTGACGAACCACCCGGTAAACACGGTAGTGTCAGCTGACGTGTCAGTGACGTGGGAAATGTCATTAGAGTTCGTCGCTTTGACGTCTCCTTACTTAAGAATAAGCAATTCATTAGATCGAACTCGATATTCATGGGTTGTCGTTGTCTGACAGGTGATCAATCAGGATCTCACGACTCTCTAATCTACTTGCCAACCTGCGTTCACTCTCCGCGAGAAATATTAATCCGAGGAGATTGAATAACTGCTCGTGTGAATACGAATGTGTAATTAGTTATGCTCGTAGTCAATGATAATAGCGAATAATTCACAAGTGAATGGCGCTCTTAGTCTTGCTTGAGGATAATGGAGTTGTTATTTCTCCGTCATGTCACATCTCTAATGTCTCGTTGCATTATTAGCGCGTTAATTGCCACGCTGATCTCCGGCGATTATCTCAGCGCTTGAATCGCCAAGAATGCGGCGAATAAACGCAATTCGCGATGCCTCTCAGTAAACACGAGGACGCCAAATGATGTATTCAGGACTGACTGGAAACGTCATTAACCCATCATTAATATGTCGTTGGACGTCACCTCAATACTTGGAGAGCTTCGACCGTAGTAGACAGCCGTTTAGCGCCCTCTTTTCTTTACCTTATTATTAATATAAAGTGATATATATATATATATCTCCATGAAATATGTAATGATTCGAATGGCAATTGAGAGAGAGAGAGAGAGAGAGAGAGAGAGAGAACGTCAGTTGGCATCGAAGAGATATTGTGAAAGCAGACTCGCGGAAATCACCGAAGATTTCTCTCTCCTTTCTTTTTTATTGAAATTCTCTCGCGTTTTAAAGGGGCATCTGTCAAGAGAGAAGGAGGGGAAGAGGGCTCTTGCGACGCTCCACGGTTTTTCCCGATTTATATATACTCGATTTATATATATATATATATTATTATATGGTACATCATATATATACATTAC
The DNA here is from genome assembly GCF_003227715.2 of Harpegnathos saltator. NCBI lineage: Eukaryota > Metazoa > Arthropoda > Insecta > Hymenoptera > Formicidae > Harpegnathos > Harpegnathos saltator. The sequence goes on from NW_020230126.1 coordinate 725,214, forward strand.
ATGGAGAGAGTGAGAGAGACGCGGCACATGAAGATACTTTGCATACGAGCGCTCTGGCGATTACCGTTGGCTCGGCCGTTGGCCAACTCCGCGCGGAGAATATTTGCCGTGCCGAAAGTGTTAGCGTATCGTCAAGTGCTAATTGTCTACGTCGTTTCGCGCGTTACATCCGCAATTTCCACGAGCCGGCTGGAGCGCGAGAACGCTTCGCGTCCTCCTTTTCGCACTCGGACTGAGCGAGCGAGCGAGCGAGCGAGCGCGCCTGTCCAAGATCTGCGCACGTTGTACCGAAATCGCATGTGTTCTCTCCGTCGCAATTTTCCCGCACGGGGCGCTGAAAAATTGATGCACGTACGAATTTACAAAGTGGCAAGCGAGATGCAGAAAACGGGAAGTACCTCATACGTCGCTGGTAACTCGGCAATATTTCTGAGTATTTCATAAGCTGGGCACTTTCGGAAAATAAGAACGGGCACGTAGTGAAACATGACGCCGCCCTTTGCCACCCCTCTGTCGGCACAGGGCTGAGGCGATCCCTTCCTCGCCTAAAATGATGAATAACGAAAGAAGGTCGCGTCTTTCTGTGAGCCTTCGAATTTCGTTTCGCATCGGTCGAGATGTGCTTTTACGTGTCGGACGTGTCCCAGCCGAACGTGCGTGCGTCGCGACGCGTTAATCGCCAGCATTACGACGCTCCGATCCCTTCCGGGATAGAGAAGATGTCGATTAGAGCGCAGTCATTCGGATGGAAATTGGAAGAGAACATCCGTCGACATCGAGAGATTCCCGCGAGAGAAAGCAGTCTCGCCTCGTGCGAGAGATCAGCGGAGATTTGAGGATGTCTCATTTCTTTTTTACTGAAATCCTCTCGCACTTTAAAAGAACATTGCGCGCGCGCGAGAGAGAGAGAGAGAGAGAGAGAGAGAGAGAGCCGGTTCGGCGTCTCACGGTTTTTCCTCGCGCAATTTATATTCCACACGACGCTACGGCCAGGCGTCTGCTCAAATACAGTAACCCAGAAAAACAGCGAGGCAAAAAGGCCGCCGTGGTATGAGAAGCTCAATGGATTCGTTAGTTCGAACGTGTATTTCGTGTTTTTGTGCCCTGTCAGAAGTGACACGTTCCAAGAGGCCACCGTCGCCAACATAGTTTGCATGAGCGCCAAGAGTTAAAAAGTGGCGGCGACGCGGCACGCGAGGGAGAGAGAGAGAGAGAGAGAGAGAGAGAGAGAGAGAGAGAGAGAGAGAGACACATAGAGTGGTCTATCTTGTCCGCTTCGCGTTCACGTCCACGAGCACGTCTTGTGCTCTCTCTCTCTAAGTCTTCTCCTCCTTTTCACACTTCCCCCCTGCTCCTCTGACCCTCTCTGTCTCCCTCGCGCTCTCTTAAAGCCCGCAGCGGCTGGCTGCTGAAAATGACAAGGCCACACACAGAGCTCAATGTGTAAAATGCAGCACTCTCCCAAGTATTGGCTAATAGAATTACGAGCTAAAAGCTTCGTCAAATTTTTGCCCAGACACTGATCGGCTTCCTCCTCCCCCCCCCCCGCCCCCCTCCTCCCGCTTGGCCGCGGAACAACATTGTTTTGAAATTAAGTTCTTTTTCGTTATCACACAAACGGTCCGCGCTTTCGGGTGGTCTCTTCGTTGCACCGGACGTTTTCACCCGGAAGTCGCTGAGACCTGGTGAAATTCACGCGAGGGAAGACCAAGTCGACGCATATGAGTTAATCGGCGAGGCGTACCAGGTTCGTTCTCCTTTTTTATTTTTCGTGTGTCGGGAAGGACGAGCGTGTGTTGAGCGCGCAGAAGGGCCGAGGCAGCCCGACGGCGCGTTTAACACTTCCCACGAGCGACCAGTCAGTCACTTCGGCACTCGCACCGCCGACAATGACTCCGTAAGGTGCTCTTGACACGAATAGAATGAGCGTGGACCCCGAATCGCGAAGGGTTTGATCGCAAGCAGAGCGTGACAAAAGGACGGCCCGGGTAACGGTGATTCTTTCACGCCGCCGAGCCGCTCCACGTGAGAATGCAGAAACGACCGAGTGACTCTCGCGCGCGCTTGCGGGGGAGGGAGGGAGGGAGGAGGCTATGACCCGCGGAGGAGAACCGTGAGGAGACCTGATTAGATTAGAAGGAGGAGAGGGAGAATGAAGAAGACGAAAGACAGAGAGAGAGAGAGAGAGAGAGAGAGAGAGAGAGAGAGGAGGAGGAGGAGGAGGGAGTGGAGGAGAAAGCGACGTAACAGAGCGGGCAAAAGGGAGGTTGGTGCGTTGAACTGAAGTGAAAACAAAGGGTCCATTGGGTTCGACGTGGCACGATGACGGTGTGCTGCATATAATGCGGTCGTGCACCCCCGGCATATGGCCGACATTGGTCCGAGCAAACAAATACTCGAAGGCTCGTAACCGCGAGCGAGGCGAGGCGAGGCGAGGCGAGGCGAGGCGAGGCGAGGCGAGGCGAGGCGAGTCGAGGCGGGGCGAGGCATGCCCCTTTTCTCGCCTTATGGCGCGCGATTCCTAAATCGCATTCACAATTCCTCGCGGGAACGCGGCGGGTATGCGAGCGGGCGCGCTCTCTCACTAGTGTCATTGTTCGCGCGGTCTCTCGCGCGCGAATTAATTCCCGACGCCGCGCCGGGATCGCGAATAATCGAGCGCGGCGGGCGCGATGCGGCCTATCTCGTCCGGTCACACCTCGCGTGCAACAACGAGATTGCAGCGTGCGAATGAGCGAGCGAGTGCCGCGCAGCCGCGAATCCCAGCCGCGAAATTCCTCTCTCTCTCTCGCGTGAGAAGTAATAATAATAATAATTTCTATAAGCCGGCCGCACGCGCGCGCGCGCGTTATCAACGATTGCCGCGCCCGCGGTTCTTCCGCCGTTCTGTTTACAACGACCGTCGCGGCCAACACGCGTGTCTCTCGGTTATGAACGACTTCGATTATTCCCGAGGCGATGGACTCGGATCCGCGCGCGCGCGCGCGCGCGCGAGGTCGCGCTAAATTCGCGATAAATGGCGCGCGAGTCGAGGAACGCGGCTCCCGAGAGAGAAAGAGTCTCCCGTCGCGGGGGCGATATTATTATTAAAGTTTCCCCAAGTGCCCTCGAGTGTAAACGGAAAATTATACAATCGCCGGCGTGTCTGCTTCTTCTCTCTCTCTCTCTCTCTCTCTCTCTCTCTCTCTCTCTCTCTCTCTCTCTCCCTCTCGTGTAGACGTCAGCTTTATCCTCGGGCCGCGGGCCCGTCGGGAGCTTCTCGCAGTTGTAGAGAAAAAGAGAAAGAGACACACGCGCGCGTGCTCTCGAGCGAGCCTCGATCAGGAGGGCAAGGGTCAGGGGTGGGCCGATGAATCGGGAAAACGAGTGGCGTAAAATTCAGAGCAGGCGCAAAGGGTTCAAATCAGCTGGCTGGGTGCCTACCTTTACAAATCCGACGGCAGGGGTGCCCCGTGTTCTAACATAACGAGACTTATGAACGGACTCGGCGTATATATAGAACGCGACCCTCGACAGATATTGAATAAACGTTTGAGGGCTTGTAGCATGTTAGCGGTTTGGGGCGAACGAACGAGCGTGAGCGAGCGAGCCAACCACCGGGGTGCTGGGAGCAAGTGGGGGACAGGGGGTGGGTAAGGGAGGAGTCGCGTTCGTAGGTAGATAGGTAGGACCGGGTCGGTCGGTTGTGCATAAGATGGGTATACGTGGTACACGTCGCTTAACTAGTCATCTATTACATGCCGCTTTACGAGCGCTACGCGACCGACGCGGATTATACGTGCGCGGGACGAGACAACGCGCTGAGCTGAGCGAATGAAACGCAAGCGAGAGAGAGAGAGAGAGAGAGAGGCGAGAGCATGAGCTGGCGAGCCTTCGGAGCTTTGAGAGGAGAAGGCTCGATCGTTGGAATATTACTCGATTTAAATGCGGATCGGAGAAAAGAGCGCCGACGACGCGAAGGAGAGAGCCGGAGATTGCAGACGCAACGGAACACCGCTGAAACTTTGCAGACACCATAGCGTGCGATCTGTTTTATAGTCTATCGAACGGCATACTTTTTGCATTTCTCTCCGCTTTTTCCCCGCTGCGATATTAAGACTGACCCCTGAGAGTGACGCGCGTAGGGATATACGCTACAAATTGCGCGGAGGAAAATGAGCCGCTTCGCTGGGAGAAAAAATATCCGAGAGATAAAAAAGATATTTGTCCGCTAAATATTAATCACATATTTGTTTATAACAATATACATATTTCTACTTTGCATTTTCTTACGTTTTCCCTTCAGACGGGGAAATGTACCTACATTTTCTCAAAGCCGCAATTGTCTGTTCTACTTAGCAATAAAGGAATCTAAATTTTAGCAAATATATCAGTAGTACACTCGTATCGAATATTTTCCATTTCTTAGATATTTTCTGTCAGAGTAGCCAGTGAATGTAATAAAATATTGCACGCGGAGGACTTTTCTTGACGAACCAATCGTTTACTGCGGTCACGTGTAAATTGTCGCTTCCGTACGAGTAATCGCGTGTGATGCAAATTTAGTAAGTTATATTATTAGCACGTTGTATTGAAAAAAATTATCCTGCGCGTATTTGCAACGATAAATGTACCGCCATGGGGTTCTCGCTTTTAACATCCTCATCCACAGCTTTAAAGTATCAAAGAGCGTCAGCCGTGTGCTCCCGTGTAACCGTGGAGCGCGTTCGTATAATCGCGCAAGTTGAAAGAGCAAAAGATCAGCTGAAAGCAATGCGCTGGATAATACCGCTTACTGCGAAAGTATTAAATTATTCAGCTAATCCGGAATGCTTAGCCGTCGCGGAGATTAGTCACCGCGATTTTACTAAATAGGACCAAAAAGTCTCGCCCGAGTCATGTAGCGCAGCTTTGAAAGTTTTAAGACCGACGCGGAAAATTTGCACTAAAGAATGCAATCCTAATTTAAACATGAACAGGTCCGGGGGAAGTTTTAACGAACTCGTTGCCGAGGATACAGCTTTACGAAGAGTTTCGATCGTCACGGACCCGCCGAGCTTAGGCAGTTGGACGTCGGCAGAGTTTTGAGATAGTGGTATTAGTGTCCGCCTCCGCCCTCCCGCCCTTCCACTCCTCGCGTTTCTAATGTTCCCGAAGCTCACGTCCGCGAAATATTACATGACATCCAGATACACGACAGATTCCGCGCACAACTCCGCCTCGTAATATATATATATCAAGTACATAATATATAGCACAAGTAAATTAGTAAATTAGTAAATAATATACAGGGTATTTCAAAAAAAGGCGGGCTGGCTATACTCTTTTCTCTCATCAAGACAGACGAGAAAGTTTCGGTAAACTTTGTGCCTAAACCGTTTGCTTAAAAAGTTTAAGCTGAGTCAAGATTAAAAGAGAATTAATTTCGATTTTAATGTAATCTGTACAAAAAAGAAGATATTTATTTAAAAAATGGGAAAAAAACGAAATTAGAGCTGCCGGTTTTGAAATATTTGCAAAATAACTATTGAAAGTATTCGTGATTGATCAAATATTAAAAAAATACTTATTTTTATCAGTTTGTTTCTATTTGAGCTTGCGGCGTATAAATAATATTTTTGTACTGTCTGTCTCTAAATTACGTAACGTCTAAATTTAATTTATATTTTATTATCGCTTCCGCGATAAATTTTTCCGCGATCCATATTGGCTCGGTTTTCTGACGATTCCATATCCGAGAGAGCCATATTTAATCTTTGGCTTGAAAAAACAAAAGCTAAGCAAAGTCTGCGGACTTTGAAGCATGTTCCACCTTGATACGCTTGATCACTCATGGCTACCCGGAATATGTTTGAAATACAGTTAAATAAACCAAGTCAATTAAACATAATTAAACAAAATACATAATTGAGCATAATTAAACAAAATGCGCAATTAAATATAATTAAACAAACACAACAGCTAACCGCAATTAAATAAAACAAGTAAAGCTCTGTGCTCTAATTACGCCGTTGTAAAACGCCGCATCGTAGACGAGCGTCGATTTTGCAGCTGCAATTTCAGCGTCATCGATCGGCTTTTCGGAGAAAGAGCAAGCGCGGGCAAACGACACGAGATATACAATGTCACCCCTGCGCGCGCGGAACGTATTACACCCACATTTACGCGGGCCTCCATCTACGCGTGTGCAAATGAGGTTAAAGCCAGCACCTATCTGTTTGTATAGCCGAGCGATGCTTCTCCAGCGCGTCTCAAAGTCGAGGCTCCCTCCCTTCTCGAGGGTGAAGTTGGTGGCCGCGTTGATGGATGATTGACCGATATCGTACGCACACGCCGAGCGATAACGGCCCGGCATTGTGCGGCGGGCTGGCTCTCTCACCGCGCCTCGGCGCCGACCACTTTTTCATTCCGCCCGATGACTCGCAGCCTCGGAAATTCAGCGGGACACGCGTTCCGGGGATATATCGGAGAGAGCGTCTCGGGAGAATAGAAATAGCGCGGCGCTCTCTCCTCCTCGCGAGACGGCTCCACCGCTCGGCTTGGACCGAATCGCCCCGGCGCGCGCGGATACGCGCGAACATCTCCGCCGGATATTCTCTCTCCGCCGGCCGACCAGCGAGATTCCACATTTCGTTAGGGCTCGCGTTTTTCGTTCGACCGCTCGCGGGATTTCTCACGTGACTAACGGCCGCCGGTAATGCGCGCGGAGGTCGCCTCGTGGAAGATCGCTTTGCGGGGAATTCGTGTCCATTTTTCCGCCAGATGCACGGCGTGTGTGTCGTTCGGCATGTTGAAACGCGAGCGAGCGAGCGAGCGAGCGACCTCGCCGGAGGAGTCGCTTTAATTCTCGCTCTCGAAAAACGAACTGCCATCCGCGGCTGTGTTTCATCGCGATCGTAGATATTTGCGAACTGCGAGCGCGAAGTGTACACCGTTGACAATATCGTCGCTTCGCCGATGATTGTTGCAGCGCGTGTTTGCGAGGACGTGCGCGCGCGCGCGTAACGTTGCGAAAGTTTGGCGCGCTCGAATTGGAAACACTTCCAGGCGAAATCAATTTTACGGGACGCATATACAATTCTCTTTCCCTATCTACCTATCTATCGATCTATCTGTCCACCTCCCCTCCCCCTCTCTCTGGCCTGTCTTATTATTCGCGTGTCTGCTTTTCTTCTACATTCAGGACACGCGGAGATTTAGCGCGACTCCCTGATGTCTCACTGGCGCGTTATTCTCAATATTTTGACACTCGCTCGGCTGCGAGAAAGAGCGGATGTCTGTCGAGAACATCTCAGAGCCATAATCAAATCCGACAGGGAGCTCGGACCCTCCTCGCCTCGATTCCTATGACACACTAGCGCCGATCTGTCGTCTAATCTTTTTATTCATCCTACATATAAGTGTATTTGTTATTGGGATGAGCCTCTTTCGAACTCGTTCCGGACTCCGAGAGCGCGGGACCCACGTTTGTCCGCCTGAAAGAGCACGTACTCGCGGCGCCTTTAAGCATGGATGGAGTGCAACAAAGCCTTTAAGAACCCGTAACATCTGCTACTTGAAGAAAACATAGCCGTATTGTATCTTCCTCCCATCCGAGATACACACGTCGGTAGATAGAGGTCGAAGGAGTGCGAGAGAGAGAGAGAGAGAGAGAGAGAGAGAGAGAGAGAGAGAGAGAGAGAGAGAGAGAGACTCGTACATCGGCGGAATCGCAGTGCGGAGTTTTGCGCCGATAAAAGAAGCGGCTGCGCGATATAGCTCTCTCGCTCTCTCTCGACGCGAAAATACAAATCAATTAATCACATCGCAATCGCGCCGCTCTCATTGAAGCCAGTACGCGCGCGCACGCCTGAGAAAAATTAATTAAAATTAATTAAAAATTTACTATACATAATTAAATATGGATTTGGTCTTTACACATGGTCATACATATTATCATGCGTAATTATACAAGCCCACACGGACAAAAGTGCTCTTGTACAAATACAATTAAAATAACCGCGTTTGTGTTGGTGGCAGCCTGTAATATAGACATTTAATTGGATAAAACCGGTTCTTTTCTTCCCTTCATTTATTAGCGTTTTGTTCCGTGTGATCACGGATAATTGCATATGATTATATATGCTCATATTGAGACAAAATTCGTGTGTAGATAGCACACAGGGTGAACTCCGAGGATCGACAAAGTCACGGGATAGATTCTACATAAAAAAAAAAAAAAAGTAAAAAAAGCTTTAGTAGATACATGCCTCTAAATGCTTAATTTTTTGTAATACGACTGCCGCAATCCCAGTTTAAAACAAATATGTTTTATTCGTTAAGTTATGTTTTACAAATAAGTAACTGGACATACACTGTTCCCAAAATTGTTCAAGATTCCTGCCGCACCTGTCATATTTAAAAAATGTAAGCATTTACAATAGGGAAATAATGTTTTTTAATTTAACTTTATTTACTCGCGACAAACGGCAACGATATACTTCAATAGTAAAAAATGCGTGAGCCATCGATTAACCGTGTCGCAATCGTTGCTTTCGTGAAAATTCGCGTATATCGCCGTTAAACCGGAAGTTATCAGAGTCGGCGACTGCCGACTCCCGACGAACCACCCTTCCGGCGGTCTTATTTTTCTTTCATCATCCGCACTGCGAACACATGCACGCATGCACGCACACCAGCCGGCTACGCCGATTTGTCGCGGTGCAGTCCGTCGTGTGCACCTACGTGACTCACGTGGCTCGACGACAGATGCATTTGTGCACGTGTACGTGTGCACGTACCGCTCCGCTTTTCGGCGCCATTGCGCGTGAAAAGTGATTTGCACGCTCGCGGGAGCACGCACGAGCTGATGAAAGGCCTATGCTCGCACATAAGTATATGGCACGCGAGTTTGTGCCTACAGATATACGCGTGTGTATCGCGCGCGAGCGAGCGCGCCCCGTTTTAATCCGCACCGAATTCGCGATAGGAAGAAAAGGCGAATAAATTGTACTCCGAGCTCTCGAGCCTCGCGTGAGAGGTGCAACGTTGCGGTCGTATAACATGATATTCTCAGGGCGATTTGAAAAGCGCGACGATCTCAGCCTCGACTTGACTCACCCACTCCCTTTCGCCCCCGAGTACAAATTTCTTCCCTCCGACGGAAGACGAGACAAAGGGCCAATTCTTCTCCTCATCTTCGCGCCGAAATAAAAATATGTTTATCGATAGAGCTGCTGGTAGACATGTATACCGATATAGAAAATTCGATAATTTTTAATATTAATATCTATTTTTTTAATATATTATTCATTTATTATTTTTTACCTTGGTGTGTCCACTCGAGACGAGAGACGGTTAAGAACAATCGTCGCATAATGAGTCTGATTTAAAACGCGAAGAAAAACATTTCAGTTTGTGGAACTGAGATCGGGGGAAGCTCGTGCCTTGGAAACGATGTCTGTCACTGCGATCGCGAACATTCGCCTGAGCATCCGAGCGCTCTAAAACTCCAACTAAATATGTGAAAGCAAGTCAGACTCGTTGCGCGATTTTCTGCGGGGGAGCGTAGATTGTTCCTAAAAAGTAATCCAATCGTGATGAATCGTTACAAATGAATTTTCGCAATGAGTGTTTCAAAATCAGTTTTCCACAGCGGACTTGAATTTCAATTGGAAATTTTTTTCACCCGAGTGACAGATTATCTGTCGAAAGATATATTACGCTGCTATACGCATTGTCCTGCGGCTGACAACGATAAACGCTGTTCTCTTCTTGAGCCTCGATATTTGGAAAATAAATACGGTCTCAAAACCAAACCAAATTTTTCTCGCACATCCGATTCCCGGAATACCAGATTTATTACATAATGATTGCGCATTCCGTTTGACCTCGCACGCGAATCTTTTTCACCATCGCGCGTGCCCGTGGACACAGGCTCAAAGTAATCGGAAAACTTGGGCTCGCGTAGAACACAATTTCATGTTAGAATGGCGCAATGGCCGCTGGGGAGAGCGGATGAAAAGAAATGTGTTCGAGTGCGTAAATAGGATAGGTCAGCCGCATTAGAGACGTCTGAAATTTCACTCTCCGCGGCGGTGCTGCGCCGAGCATCGTTCGTTCGGTTCGCGCGCGCTCACCGTTTCACGTTTCTAAACTCGATTACCTCGCGGTACCGGCCGTTGTACCTGCGCCTAGGTGGCCCGGACAAACAGGTCGAGCGATGAAAGGAGTGTCGGCGCGAACACGTCGACGCGCGGGTTAAAGAGAATTACGAGCGCGTTCGCGCCGATGCTGGGATTTCAACTGATGCATTAAGGTCCACCGATAAGCCAGCAGCGCGGTCATATATTGAACTAACGCGCACAAGTTCCGATGGATCTTGCGATAGGAAGATGGAGAAAATAATTTTATTAGAATTTTATTAGAAACTGAGCAATCTCATTCTACCGAATAATCGTCCAAAGAGTACCCGAGTAGAAAAATTAATAAAGCTCTGATAAAGGTCTGATTATTTTTCCCTAACATTAATCGGCTCCTAGTAGGGATAGAAAGATAAGGGCTCTACAAGATGTATAACAAATGATTTAACGAGTCCTTATAAGGTAATATTAATAGGGCCTTATAAGGAAATATGTTTATTACTGCTTGAGTAACAATATTCGTTCTTTTCATCCCAAGAAATTTAGACTGTAATTTCTTTATTTCTTTATGACCTTGTTAGTATACAACTAGAATATTTTATTTTAACTAGAACACTACAAGCGCGCGCGCTACGCGTGCGCCATTTTAGCTCATTTATATTAAAGTTTAGAATAAATATTATAAATCATAAGAATAATCCCTGTAGTGTAATATAAATTTAATAATATCCGACTCCAACATACGATGTATTAGGCGCATTCAGTTTGAAATTCCATGACATATTTTCTGCGCAGTAACGCGTAACCATATAACCAATGAATTTCGACGTTTTACATTTCTATTCCAGACCATCTTAAGTTCATCTTCAGATGCTATATGCATCGTTCTATTGGCTAAAAAGCATTTGAAGATGAATTCCTGAATATAGAAGCTGACTCCCCCTCACATTCCCCCTCTCCTCTATCCCCCTCTCCCACCCTCCCTCTCTCCATCACTCTATCACTTTCCCTCACTCTTTCTTTCTCTTTAACTCTCATTCTCCCTCCCTCTCTCTCTCTCTTTCTCTCTCTCTCTCTCTCTCTCTCCCTGTCTCTCCCTGTCTCTCCCTGTCTCTCTCTGTCTCTCCTTATCTCTCCCTGTCTCTCCCTGTCTCTCCCTGTCTCTCCCTGTCTCTTCCTGTCTCTCCCTGTCTCTTCCTGTCTCTCCCTGTCTCTCCCTGTCTCTTTCTGTTTCTCCCTGTCTCTCCCTGTCTCTCTAAAGTTTGCAGCGTTTCAAAACGGAGGCAATACTAGAAAAATCATTGGAAGAGACTAATGAATATGACAACTAATAAAACTAATAAAAATTGTTTTTAATTGCGGTATAATTAAATAATTTAATGAGTCCTTATAAGGCAATATTAAGGTGGACCTTATAAGCAATTATATTTTATTATTGCTTGATTAGCAATATTCGTTCTTTTTATTCTAAGAAATTTAGACTGTAATTTCTTTATAACCTTGTTAATATACAACAAGAATTTTTTATTTTAAAAATATAGCAAACTTTAAATAAAATATAGCATTCTTTACACATAAAAACCCTGCTATTATTTTTATTAAAGTTTGCTGCGTTTCAAAACGAAGGCAACACTAGAAAAATCATTGGAAAAGACTAATGAATAAGGCAACTAATAAGATAAATATCATTGTTTTTAATTGCGGTATAATTAAAAAATCTTTAAAAAAACCAGATGCAGCGTACCTAACACTGAAACAATACTAAACTATGATAATTTTATTACACGCTTCAGATCTTATTAATTTTCTATAACAAAACTTGATTTGATGTATTCAAAGCATCCTTAAGAGATCCTTCTAAGGCCCACGTCAGTTTTCCATGTTAAAGCGTTATTTCGTAAAGTCTAAGGCATCCCTAAAAAATCCTTCCGAGGCCCTTCTCAGCTCTTCCTTATCAAAGCCTTATCTCGTAAAATCTAAGATATCCCTAAAAGATCCATCTCGAGGCCTAATGTAGTAATAATGAGGCATCCCTTTTTAGGGCATCCTACTTTCAGCCTTATCCGGGACCTTATGCTTCATGAGGCCCTAACAATTGCTCGGGTACCTTTATAATAACGGCACGTAATAGATACATCTATGTATTTGTGGGCCCTGCCACGAGACTGGACCGACATCCTTGAGGAAGCCATCGAAACTTCGGCGTACTCGCCCGATACTTTCGGCAGCGAAACAGAGCGCGAGCGGTGTTCTCGCTGCTGCACGGCGCCGCTCGCCTCCATTTTCGGGGGCTGCGTTGGCTCATATTAAACCTACACCCGTTCCGCCCTTTGTGGAGAGCGCGAGCGGCGCGATTTACGTGTAGATTACCTATCTATCGGCCACTGATTGCTTCTGCCTCGTGGCCTCTGTACGTCATTAAGGCGAGCCGCCGCGGCCGTTGCGATATCGACCGACGATGGCGCGGGGCGCGTGTTGCGTCGACTTTCGCGAGACGCCGCGCGCAGCGTAGAATCCGCCGGAGGCGGCGGAGACGGGACGCTCGCGGGAATACCTAATTGTCGGCATCGACGGTGGATCATTGGCATAAAGTATCCATTAGCGCGCATTACCGTGTCTCGGCGATTGTCGAGAGACGCCGCCGCCGCGCTGCGACGGGAGGCTCGAACAGAAGAAGGAAGCTGCGCGTCGCAGGCACGCGAGGGGCAATAAATCACCTTGGCACGCGGCAACACGGCGATATTACGCCAGACTGTAAATTTTTTATGGCCTCCCGATTGTAATTGACATCGCGTATCCGAGCGAGACGTACTCTCGAGCGGACCCGGCTGTCAGTATGAATGCCGCGTGATTGAAGGTGTAATGAAGCGAATTACGGAACGAATAAACGGAAGGCGGAAAGCGAGTTGAAAATATATCGCGAAATATCCCGCATAGGCAACGCGATATCGATATTGGTTACGGCACGCCAGCGCCGTTTGTCCCGCGTTGCAATTGGTATATGTGCGCATATATGTGTGTGTCTGTGTGTGTATGTGTGTGTGTGTGTGTGGGCGCGCGCGCGGCTGGGTGTTTTTTTTCCCCTCCTCGATCTTTGATCCAATATCAGTAGAACAACGTGAAATGGACGATGACAATCTGTTCCTGCCCGCGACGCGACACGAATGGATATTCGCTCGTGCCTCGATCGTGTGCGCGCGCGAGATGATGGAAATAATAATGGTATTCCAGGGACGCACATACACACACACACACACACACGCACGACACAGGCGGGGGAGTGTAACGCGATATTGGATATTAATGCACTCGCTGACATTTCGCTCTTTCCATTCCTTTTTTTTCCCATCCTCTCGCCTTTTTTTTCCATTTTCGTCCGAGCAGGCAGACAAGTACACACGTAATGCGTAATGCGCGCGCTGAAAAGTAAACGAGATTTTGGTAGAAACGAGTGATTGACTGACTGACTACTATCGGACCAGCGCGGCACCGGAGCAAAATGCGCCAAAGCGAATTTAATTCGGCGAAACTGGCCGGCCACGTCGCGAAAAGTCTCCCGCTAGACTGCGTCTTGGCATGAAACTCGTTCGGAGAGCAGGAAACGCGGACACACGCTTGATCGCAAAACAGGTTAAACGGGACGAAGTAAGGTATGATAAAGGGTCGATATTTACACCGCGCACACACTTTGTCACTTTGACTTTGACTATTGCGCGGCCTGTCAATAGCGGCTTTCAATCGTGGCGCTTGTTTCGAAGTGTGTAAGCCGTTTCGCGAGCGACTGCATAGGGAACTTCATAAGTGCAAAATAGAATAAATAGGAGCCCCTAGATAGACAAAGAGATAGACAGAGAAAAAATGTGAAGGTTGAAGGCGGATAAGAGCTGACGATGATTTTCGAGCGATGAGTCGTACTAGATTATCACCATCGCGCGCGCGCGCGATCAAACGCGTTCGCGCCCTTTCCAGTGATATCTTAATAATCGCAAAAGATATAAAAAAAATTGTCCATTCGAAGATCGGCGTCGATTCTCACTTGTTTTGAACTTTTCACATTAGTTTGTACTCGATTTATGAATGCAGCCCTCCGTTCTCCGGCACGGGTGACGTTTGAAATTTTCGGTCAGACGCATCGTATCTATTTGCGCATCATGACTGTTGATTAATTATAATTGATTAATATTTGATTAATAATCAACACAGTCATGATGTGGGAATATTTATTAGATTTGATGCCTGAGCGAACATTTCAAGTGTCACCGTGCATTTATAAAGCACGATGTACGCTCGTTTGCACAACAGGTTTTCGCACGTTTTCCCCGATGAAGTTGCAGCGCTCCAGGCTGTCGCAATTGAGAGACACCGCTGACACGTTTGCGCGCTAATCGATTATGACAGGAGCCCAAGTGACAATGCGCGTGACGGCGGACATTGCGGCCGCGGCGAGGAGGGAGAGAAATATTAGTACCTCTTTATTGTATTCTTATCCATTAGGTAAGGTATAATAAAAAATCCGATGACGCGACACCACGCGGCTGCCACTTCGGCTGCTGTCATCAACCAATTATCACCTGCTATAACCAAAGACATGCCCGCAGTGTCTCTGGATCGTGACGATCCGAAGCGTTCCAGCGTCAGATTGTAAAAAATGCGTGAACAGCGTTCTGTAGCTCAAGCGTAGTACACTCGCTTGCGCAACGGTTTGCGCACGATCAAGTCAGGTCGCCATGAAATGCTCACAATTGCGAGCTACTGCCTGCGCGGCAACGGCTCGTAGCAAGAGCTGAAGTGGCAGGACAAGGTGTAGATATCTTCCTTTTATTGTACTCTCATCTAGTGTGGATGAATATAAAAAAACCAAATCAACATGTGATTTTCCTGGACCTTCGACTGCAGTCGTGGTGACGTCGCTTCAAGTTCTGTCATGGCTGATTGCCATGACAGAACTCAAACACGGCCATTTGACGCGCTGCTAATTTCGACGGCAAAAATGCGCGAAAATTCTTGTGCGATCATCGCTCTCTCGCGGGGGTGCCTCTCCGTCTCGCCGGGAGCAGTCTCGTGACACCTTCGGGGCACTTTTGCAGGACGCGTTCCAGGGGCTATTGGCTCGACGGGGTGCTTCTCGCTTCATTGGGAAAAGTCTGTTTTCGGCGGCGCGCGACGAACTGCCGAGCGGCCGGAGTGACGGTCGTAATTGATCGTGGCGGAGTTCCGAGTTGTCGTCGCTTTGAATGCTGTGTGATTGGGCAAGCGATGAAGCGAGCGCGCGTAGAACGCAAGGAAAAAGAGAGGGTAAGCTCCCCGGACGGCAATCGGAGGAGCGGAGGAAGCGTCATCAGGGTGTATCAACGGGGTCGAGACGCTACCGGCTATACGAGTTAGTGTACTGTTCCTTCCCCCCCTCCCTCCTCTCTCGTTCTCTCGCTATCTATCTACCCATCTACCTACCTATCTATTCATCCATCCATCCATCTACTTCTCTACACGCCAATACGCGCGCGCGTGCATGGCTATGTGTCGAGACGAGGGGAGTAACGCACCCCTACCGCGTCGGAGGTTACCCAGGTAACGCATCATTCCTCGTGTACCCATGGTAACCGGGTCGACTCCGATCTCTCGCCTATCAACAAGCCGTTTCGCATGCCAGCCTGATCTGCGCGGACGTCAGCGACGTCAGCGAAGCGTCGACGCGACGGCGGCGACCGGAAAATCGCCTGCGCGCCACGTGGTGACGTGGGACTGTCCGAAAATCGGCAGCTGCGATTCTTTCACTCGCTGGACCGCGAGCCGTGATCAGGGTGCACCAATGCACGCGCTGGCGATAATAACGATTGCGATAACTAATGCACGCGCTGAGTGAGAAAGCGCGGCTGATCCTTAAAAATTACCATCAAATATCGCCTCGAGCTAACTTCTTCCGTTATTGTTTGCAACAAAGTATATGCGAGGATTGACGTGTTTGATCATAATGTTGTCGCTGCTGACAGTGTGAATAAATATCTATGAAATTAGTATTGTGTAGTGTAGTTTGGTACTTCAATAAAATTAAAAATTTGCATGGGGTAAAATTGCGCTCATGATTAATTTAAGTTGATATCGTTACTCGATTACTGGGATTGTTACTTTTGGCGCCGAGAAAAGACCTTCTCGTTGCTCTACTCGAGATAATGGCAATATGCGTAGCAGGCCGTTGTTAAGGCTATTTTTACCAATTTTTTTAACAGAAACGGTAGGATCGATAGACTTGAAATTTTCACAGTATATTCATTAATGATCAAAGTATAAAATAAATTTGTTACTGTCTATGTGGAAAGTACACACGAAACTTTAAACGCGTTTATCTGGAAACACCATTTTCTTAAACTGTCGACACGATTATGCAAAAACTACTACCGAATAACTTGAAATTTTTTCACACAATATACAGCAGACATGTAGTTTTCGCCCCTACTTCGAACACAGTTATAGTTTATTTTATTCATTTTTTAAAACATGATTACAAGTTGAGAAGTTTCATTTCCAATACTTTTTTTTGTACAGTCATTATTTTCCCAAACTTGGCTTCACTGCCTTCATTTTGATATAGACTATAATAGCAACCGTACGGTTTAAAAACCTTTCTGATTTTTTGGTTTCAGAGTAGTGAGAGGCCCGGAATTATGTCGACAGCGAACATGGAGCTCACAAACGGATGACTGCATTTTTATCTGTAATTACAAATTAGATCGGTTCTTGTGATTCAATAAAATTTACTTTATACTTCGAACATTAATAAATACACTATGAAAATTTCAAGTCCATTGATCTTACCGTTTCTGTTAAAAAAATTCGTAAAAATAGTCTTGAAAACGACCTTTCGCATGTAATTCCCCTCTTAAGGCATCGGGGCACTCTATTACAAAATGGTGATTCCCCCTACCGTAATTCTTTTATCATGCGATTATACAGCTAAGCATTTCTCGCGGCGTAGATTTCCTCGTCTGCACAGCGACGACGCGGATTTTCCTTCTCATGTGAATTCTTTACTCCACTCGCAATATCGAGCTTCTGAGGAAAACGCGCGCGCTAAACTCGGCGGGTCGCTAATTCGAGATACAATTCTCCCTCATTAGAATGATTTCAGCAACGGTCAAACAAGGCATAAATCTTTCACTGCGTCGAGACGCAGCCGAGTCGAGCGCGACTCGATGGAGCAATTATTTTGATATCGGGACCGCTCTCTCTCTCTCTCTCTCTCTCTCTCTCTCTCTCTCTCTCTCTCTCTCGGCGTCGGGTCTTTCCTCCTCTCGCGTCGCCGGGAACCCCGGAACTGCTCGCTCGCCTCTCCGTCTCTTCGGGCGAGCAGTCGTCGCCGATGGCGGCTGCTCGACTATTCCGCTCTTATTCCTGTCGCCGGCGCCAATTCTTCGTTAAATCGGACTTAATTACTTAAATCCCGTCGGGAAATGCTGATGGATCAGTTATAATTAAGAGGATTCTTGCCGACCGACTTCCCTCCTTTCTCCCGCACGCCCCCGCCGTCGCTCCCGCCTCGTTCCTCGATCTTTCCTGTATCCACGGAAGTAGCCCTTTCCCGACCAGGCCGTAATCGAGGTTCTCAACGATTTCTCGGATACCTCCGGAACGCGTAACGGCTCGGAAGCAGAAGGCAGAGGAGGCTGAATCTTTTCATTCGGACCTCTCTGTGTTTGTCGTCCGGATAACAATGAGATTAATCCGATATTGTTCCAGCGAATAGTCTCTTCTCCTCTGCGAGAGAGCGATAAAGACGTTTCTCCCCCTCCCCCGGCGGACGAGCGTAATTGCGTTACGTGCGTAGGTATGCGTATAAACGAGAGATGCACTCTAATAAATTATTTTAAACGGAGGATAGAAATTAATGAACGAGGGCCCGCGTGCATTAATACGCAAGTGGATTATTCTCTCCGTAAGTTTTACGAGCAAATTTATCTACAAATTTTCGTCACACTTGCGAACGTCCGTAAAACACACACACACACACACACACACACACGCGAACACACAGAGATTAATGAGTGAGGATGGACAAAGTGATTTTGAAAATTTCAATAATTAACTTCGATAACGTTGGCACGTTCGTCACGAGAGGAGCGATATATATATATATATATATATATTTCTACAAAATTTATACGCCGGAGGAGGAGGAGAGCAGGAGGAGGGCAGGCAGGCGCTCGGCATGGGATCAAACTGGATAGAGAATAAAAACGAAATATCGTTTTACGCAACGCGGAGAAGAGAGAGAGAGAGAGAGAGAGAGGGAGAGAGAGAGAGACAGAGAGGGAGAGAGAGAGAGAGAGAGAGAGAGGGAGAGAGAGAGAGAGGGAGAGAGAGAGAGAGAGAGAGATGGACTAGTCGAGTCAAAGCGGCGATGAAGCGGCTTCGACCGAGCGGAACGCGGAACTCTAGTTTTCTGCGAGCGGCCAAATCGAATTGTGTCCTCCTACAAGAATGAGTTTCCTTCATCGCCGCGCGTTCCTTCCGCCAATCTCCGCGTCCCTCCGCCGTGAATTCGCAGAGGCGATAAGCGCGCGCGTCCGCGCTGAACGCCGCTCACGACAACACGGCGGCGAAGCGCACGTAACGTTACCGCGGCGACGGACTTTCCCCGGACGCGTTTTTCTTCCTTAATAAACGTTAAGCTCGGTTGCTTCATTAAAAACCCGCGAGTCCGCACGACGAGAGCGGAGAACGCAGGCCATCTGCCGCTGCAAGATAACGGCGCTCGCCGCTTCGGCACGTTCCCGGCACGCACAAAACGGTAAATACACAACAATCAGTTTGTGTATGTGTGCGAAGGGGGGAAGGGGGGAGGGGCGTATACAGCGTACGTCGCGCGAAACGGGAAACGATTCACGGTGGATCCGTTTTAATTTCAATTTCGATCCTCGCGCGTGATATCCGCGAAGGCCATTAACGTTCATGCGCGCATAACGAACGAACGAACGAACGAACGAACGAACGAACGAACGAACGAACGAACGAACGAGCGAGCGAGCGAGCGGGCGAACGAGTTCGTCCGTCGGCACTCCGCCGATGTAAATCATGAGCAAACAGAGAGGATCGATGCGCGATCCGGTCGCGTATTTATTTTGATCGCGTGATATTCTTTCGGCGGCGTGGCGGGATTCATTGCCGTGATCTCGCATTACGCGCATCGAAATATCCACCCGCAGAGGGGACACGTACGTTCGCGGGCGCACGCAGGATCTCGCACCTCCTCCCCCTCTCCCTGGCCGCTCAATCGACGGGAAGCCACCGATATACACGTACAATTGGAAAATGATAATGAGAACGCGCGACGGGGAGTAAACGCTGCTTTTGATCGCGGTGTCCCGAACACGACGCGCGTTTCCTCTTTGTCTCTCCCCCAGCCTTTTCTCTCTCTCTCTCTCTCTCTCTCTCTCTCTGTTTCTGTCTCTCTTCCTGTCTCTCGCGTACGATGCCCCGCGGATTCGATTAGACGAGCAAAGGACGAACATAATTGTCGATTCTAATGAGAGCGCCGTCGGTATCGCCGCGAGAGCAAATAAAACGGCGTTATTAACGCGTCGTAATCCCTTTCGCTCGTTACGACGACGACGAGGACGAGGACGAGGACGAGGGCGAGGGCGAGGGCGAGGACGACGACGGCGCGTTGCGGGGAGTCTTGTTTAAATTCGAAAAGCAGTCGCTAGGAGCTCTTGATAGTTACGTGATGTAGCGTGTGCGCTCCCGTTACGAAACGGCAATAAGACCAAGTTGTAGTCAATATAGTTAAGCCGAGGGAAGATAGAGAAAGGCGGGGAGGAGGAGGAGAACGCGAGGAAGATGCAGCAGAGAGAGAGAGAGAGAGAGAGAGAGATAGCGGCAGGTTGGGCGGGTGGTTGAGACTGGTTGAAGGAACAGTATAACGAGGATGGAAAGAGAGAGAGAGAGAGAGCGAGAGAGCGAGAGAGAGAGAGAGAGAGAGAGAGAGCGAGAGAGAGAGAGTAAGGCAATAACATTTCCGGTATGGCGTCTATGTCTTCGCAACCTACAGCCAGAGGCTACCTTTCTCAATAATAAGTTTCGCATTATAGTGCAACTCTTCTGTTTGCATCTCCGAGTTCAAGGGGATCGTTTTCCAGTTCACCTCCTCTCTGTCTCTCTACTCCGTTCTACTCCGCTCTCGCTCTCCCTCCCTGCCCCCCCCGCTCTCTCTCTCTTGCGCGCTGTGTCTCTCTGTCTCTCCCCGCCTCTCCTTCTCTTCCTGCTCCCTCCTTCCCTCTCATCCTTGACTGCACCCCGCTCGATTTACTCGAGTCGCTCAACGCCTCGATCTTTATCCAACTACGGACTAACTTTTATGTTAGCATGACGGGAGGAGAATGCTTCTGTTTATAGTCCAAATACACGTATAGTTTTTCTTGCCAGCCAGCCCAGTCAGCCCAGCCAGCCAGCCAGCCAGCCAGCCAGCCAGCCTTCCTCCTGTCTTTCGTCCTCGTTCTCATTCTCATCCTCTCCCCGTTCGCGCCCGCTTTCCTTCACCACCGTGACGCGGCGCGGCATACTCTGCTTTATTGTCGCGTCGCTGCTTGCAGCGTGAAATAAAAGAGGTCCGCCCCCGCGCTCTCGATACGGTCCGAGCATTTCGACGGTATCGAGCCGGACGATCCCGCACGACGAAGCCAGCGCGAGTGGCTGCGTCGTGTGATCGATCGATCGCTGTGGAGACAATTGCACCGTTATAAACAGCGGCGAGGCCGCGAGGGGAAGCCGCGGCGCAACCGAGCAAGAACGTCCGAGGTACATTTAATATTCCGCGTGCACATTGCGGTATAGAGAAAGAGAGAGAGAGAGAGAGAGAGAGAGAGAGAGAGAGAGAGAGAGAGAGAGAGAGAGAGAGAGAGAGAGAGAGAGAGAGCGGGAGAGAGAGAGAGCGGGAGAGAGAGAGAGCGGGAGAGAGAGAGAGAGAGAGAGAGAGAGAGAGAGAGAGAGAGAGAGAGAGAGAGAGAGAGAGAGAGAGAGAGAGAGAGCGGGAGAGAGGGAGAGCCGCAGCGAGGCTCGCTAATTTATCGCCGGTATGAAAGCAGAAGATAAAGTCGCCGTGTTGTTTTCTCCGTACGATAGTCGGCCATTCGTAAGCCGCGCGCGGCAATTGCAGCTCTCCTCCTTCGACATCCGTCGGGAACTTAAACGAGTTACCGTGCCCGAGGCACATCGATTCACGTCGCGGGCAATGAATTACGTGAGGTCCATCTCCAAGGCGATATGCTGAATCGCTCACGAGGGCGAGAGTTAGCGTAAGCTCCCGGTTGGTGGATAGGCTACCGCTGTTCGTCTGGCTTAGCGCGTAATATTGGTTACCGCGGACGTCTCCTTGTAACGTGAAATGGATCATAATATTCTCGATGTAATATGGGTCATCTGTCTGGCTCCCCCGCCGGCCTTCCTTGCGGAGGCGGAGGCGGAGGTGGAGGCGGCGGCGGCGGTGGTTAATTTCGCACGGAATTGCAGCCGAGAGCGCCGCTTCATCCCCCGCGAGAACGATGTAACCCGCGCGAAAATCTCAAAGCCCGCGGCCGCCGCTTCAAAGGCCTCGCTCTCGCCCTCCCCGCCCTCCCCTGCTGCCGCCTGCGAGAGCGATCTGTAATCCGCCGCGCCTTCACCTGCCGCGTCCCGCCACGCGCGATACCGCCGGATAATATAAAACGCCGAATTCTTCAGGAAACGGAGCCCCCGCGGAAATTCAAACCGAACTCGCAATCGATCGAGGCAATATGCCGAGATGAAAGGGTGTCGAAACACCGTCCGGCCCGCAGACGTTTGATCCTGCGCCGAGCGGAGCGCGGCTGAAGTTACAAATGAATTGAAATTTAATTCAGTTAGCCAAAATTACGAAACTTCATTTAGGAAGTGCCGGTCGTCCTCGCGCGCGCGCGCGCGCGCACGGAGAGGTGCTGTAAATACCTCCTTCTTTCTCGCCGTTATACTTTGATCGACGATGGCTTGATCGCGAGTATCTTCTCTTCTGGTTTTTGTCGCTCTTGTTATACGTAAGTGTGCGTTGCTGCGGAAGTAAAATCGCGAGGAAACTCTTTCGTAAAATCTCGGGATCGGATTCGCAAGATGCATCGCAGAGAGGGCAAACTCGCCGCGAAATTGTAAATTCGCGTGGTAATAGTCGAGAATTGTTACGCATCGACGCGGAATACGGCGGAATTCTTTGACAATGCTGTTCAAATATCTCGTCAAAGTACAGCGATCCGACCGACCCGGTTCGACTGCGTATTTGCATAGAGTTTCGGTGTAGCGCGGCTCGACGCAGCGCAAAGGGTACAAAACAGCGCCTCCGCCCTTTGCCCTTATTATAATGTATTCCCATCGGTCGGAGGTCGAACTCACTCCTGTAGGACACAGGTAGGATTCGACGTTGTAACGTTTAGCAGACGGAAATCCCGTGGGATTAGCCAGCAGGTTCCGGACGGTTTCTCGCGGAGCTGTAAATGCGACAGGAACGACGAGACGTCGATTTCCGCGCGAAAGAGAAAAAAAAATGGAAGGAGAAAGAAAGAGGGAAAAGAGAAGAAAACGGAATTTCCTTAAATCCGAATACCTGAGCAGGAATATAAGGGAGAGGGGAGGGGGATATAATGTACGTCTGAAGAGACGATCTCTCTCTTCTTTTCATTCGCGCGGAGAAAATGCGTATTAAATTATGTATACCACACTTTTACCACTGAAGTATAAATTTGTGTGTTACGACAGTTAAGCAACAATCCGTTAGGATATCTTTTCAAGTTGATTGTATCGCGCGAGAAATTACCAACCTCGGACGTATTGAATAATATATCTCAAGCGGACGAGTTAAAACCGACGCAGGGACACGCATCCAACTTTGGCCGTTCTCGCTGTTTCACGGCCCTCAAAAAAATACGAATATTTAAAGTTCCAGTAGACTAAATATTCAGTCCTACGCTGGAAGTTTAAATATGCGAGTTTCAGGGTCAAAACAGTAAGAATGTCGTCCGCAGTTAGATGTAACTTTCAGTATATCTTACACTGAAAGTTTAAATATTCCAGTTTAAGGGCCAAAACAGCAAGAACGTTCAGAGTTGGATACGTGTCCCGGTGCACTTTTGATACTTTCACTTCACGGTAACGTCTCAGCGCACGGATGTTAACATCTTCCAGGAATAAAAAAAGAACTCCGCGTGCGGGGATAATTGTGTCTGCGAAGTTGACACGACGTTTTAAAAAT
Source organism: Harpegnathos saltator (assembly GCF_003227715.2). Classification (NCBI taxonomy): domain Eukaryota; kingdom Metazoa; phylum Arthropoda; class Insecta; order Hymenoptera; family Formicidae; genus Harpegnathos; species Harpegnathos saltator. The sequence goes on from NW_020230126.1 coordinate 748,560, forward strand.
TATTAAAAACAGTGTTAGTTCCAGTAGCGTTTTTCATAGTTCCACAGTTCCCGATAAAAATGAAAAAATGTTCCGTATTCTCAATACCAAGAAATCGAAATTGAAAAAATGTCGTGCTAACTTCACGTTCCAGTACGACACCACAATCTTCTCTAAAGTACCTAAAGTACTAAAGAGAAGCCGCTGAATAATACTATAACTATAGAGCATTTCAGAACAAAATTCCAACAATTAACAATTCTAAATATTCCGTACAATTTTAAATATTCGCCGCCAGCACGACACTCGGTGAAAACATGTCGCACCGTCGACTTACTGCACTTCTGACCGTAGTTCTGGCTTGTTGTACTCGAGTTCCGTATAATTCAACCATTTGCAGTCGTTGTTTTGCCGCATAACTATTTTTAAATTAATTTTAACCTTTGGCGCCAGCACGACACTCGCTGAAAATGTGTCATGCCGTCGACTTACTGCACTTCTGACGATAGTTCTGGCTTGTTCTACTCGAGTTTCATACAATTCAACCATTTGCAGTCATTGTATCATTGAGCAGAACAAGCTAGAACTACCGTCAGAAGTGCAGTAAGTCGACGGCACGACACATTTTCGCCGAGTGTCGTGCTGGCGCCAAAGGTTAAAATTAATTTGAAAATAGTTATGCGGCTGAACAATGACTGCAAATGGTTGAATTGAATGGAACTCGAGTAGAACAAGCTAGAACTACCGTCAGAAGTGCAGTAAGTCGACAGCGCGACATGTTTTCACCGCGTGCTGGTGCTGGTGGTGAATATTTAAAATTGTACAGAATTGTTAATTGTTGGAATTTTGTTCTAAAATGCTCCATTATAGAACTTACCTAGAACTAACGGGAACTCTTGTCAAAAAGTATATTATTCACCGGCTTCTTATACTTCAGGGGAGACTGTGTCGTGCTGGAACGTGAAGTTAGCACGACATTTTTTCAATTTCAATTTTTTGGTATTAAGAATACGGAACTTTTTTTATTTTTATCAGGAACTGTAGGACTATGAAAAATGCTATTGGAACTAACATTGCTTTTTAATAATTTTTAAAACGTCGTGCTAACTTCACAGATGCGGGATAACTTACACACGAAGACTGTACGCGCCTCGTCCTCTCGGCCTCCGGCGAAGAGGCTCTTCGTGGTATCTCGCCCGATCGAGTTGATTTTTATTCCTCTTTCGCCTCGTCCTTCGCGAGGCTAACAGCGCGCGTTGCGGCCGGACGTGGGGCGAGGAAGGCCCACCCTTAATTAGGTACGGTAATCACAAGAGCCAAAGGGAGCAAATCCAAGTTTGATTTACCATTCACCTGTTTTATCTAGATGCAATTATGCACCCCTCGTGTTATACGGGGGGGAACTCGTATATAGGCGGATTATGCAGGGGGCCCATCATTCGCGGAACAAGGTATGGCACGTGGGGGGGGGGGGGATAGCGAGAGGGACTTTTTGCGTTTTGCGTCCGCTCCTAACTCACGTACAGCTGCATAACTCCATTGTTGTATCGATTCGCGCGCCCGGGCTGTCCGCCTCGTCCCTTCGGCGAAGGGCAGCGCGATGGGTCGGAGAAGTTCGCTTTAACGAGCTTTCTCAAACTCGATTTTGGTGGCGAGCGCGGGGGAAAGGTGACTTGGACGTGGTAAAGCGCGCGCCGCTGACTAAATACTCGCGTGCGTTACCGCGTGCGTGCATCTCGGCGATGCGTGTCGGCGATCCTGTTCGGCAATTTTCCATCAAAATTTCTCTTTTCAGTGTAAATAATTCAGGCATGACGGTGACGAGTGCTGCGAACTTGCCAACGCAAAGGGACTGAGTAATATTTCGACAAAATCCCGATTCGCGCACATACACAGGTCGATGAAGAATCCGCTTCAAAACGTGTCGAAATCAAGTTGAAGTTATGCAGAACGATTCAACGATCGATTTTTAGGGTTTCGTCGCGCTATCTGGAAGATATTATGCAGATGTCGACGGTTTAGTCGCATTATGCGGTTTATGTCACGCGAGGAGAAAATATTGCGATAAAAATTGCGCTGGAATTATATTTCTTTCTACGATATTCCTGCAAAACTGGGCTAAGCCGATATTACAGCACGAGGTATACCGCATAGAAATAATAAACAACGAGGAAATAATTGAAACAATCGCGATATCTTGTAATAAAACAGTCAAGCGTGCGTGACATTTTTAAACAAAATGTAGTAATATACAACAATTGTAACTTCGGTTATATATACACAGTCTGTCCCAGATACGATGAGACTGGTTCCAATCAAAGTTCTTAGCGCAGCGACATCTATGAATGAATGATGGTAGGTGAATGTTCTACCCTTCATCTACTTAACCTCAAAATTTGAGCGAATTCGGTTGATATTTCACTGTGGTTTGACATTTTATGTAAAGTCACTTTGTGTACGTCGGTCGAAAAACCAACTTTTAAATCGGGTAAAAGTGGTGCAGAAACGTACGAAACGCTGTAAAAAATGTGTACGGGGATGAATGCATGTCCCGTGCACAGGTTTTCCGTTGGTTTGGCCGATTCCGTGACGGTCGTGAGGACCTTGCAGACGATGACCGAGCACCGCCGCCAAAAACCACTCGCAATGAAGAAAACATCGAGAAAGTCAAAGAAATTCTTCGAAGCGACCGCTGTGTGTCTGCCCAGATATTATCTGGGAGTTCTACAACGATTGTGGGCCAGAATCCGACGAGTTCGACCGGAATATCGAGAGCCAGGCAGTTGGTTTTTGTTGCACGATAATGCACCATCGCACAAAGCCATCATGGTACGTGAATTCTTGACCAAAAAAGGCATCATTGTTATCGATCATCCACCGTATTCACCTGATTTGGCTCCGTGCGACTTCTGGCTATTTCCCAAACTGAAATTGCCGATGAAAGGAAATCGTTTCGATACCATCCCGGTCATCCAAAAGACTTCGACCGCCATACTAAAGGCCATTCCAGCCGATGAGTATAAAAAATGTTTCGAAAAATTTGTTGAACGTTTCCAGCGCTGTATTGACTCAGAAGGAGACTATTTTGAATAAACAAGAATAAAAAATTAAAATAATAAACGCTTTGTATTTCTTTTAGACCAGTCTCGTTGGATCTGGGACAGACTGTGTATATATATATATATATATTCTCTATGTCGACTCGGTCTGAACATCATACCGATTAGATTAACTAAATTAAATTAAAATGAAATTTTTAATTAAAATAAAAAATTAGATGATCGGCCGACACCTATATGATATCTTTAAGATATCAAATCGACATTGACAAAATATCACGCGAATTAGCCAGTCGAAGCCAGTCTTTGTGAAATCGAACGGTCTGAGCAATCCTTATCGATCCGAAAAATCCTCGATTCGATCATCGAGTTGTCAAGCTGGAAAGAACCAGGAGAACCAGGAGAGATTCCTATCTCTAGCCGTCCAGGCGAGTAGTGATAATCCGGCCATGTTGCGTGGATCATCCGCGAGTTCACGCGGAGGATCGATACACGAGAGTCGATATCGTCATGACACGATGCTCGAGCTTATCTCACACTCAGCCAGGATCTTCGTGTACTCCGAATATCCTTGCTTTGGGAATTTGTTCCACTTATCAGATGTAGCGAGAAACGCTGCGAGAGAGCGGTCGAGCGGTTCGAGAGAATGCGCGATAGCGCTTCTCGAAACGACTTTTCTAATACGAGTACACGAGCGTCTGCTCCTCGAAGGCTTCCTCATGATTATCAATATAATTTCATTTGGAGTAAATAAGGATTTTTTGTTGCGATTTGAAGCTCGTTTTTATTCCCGAGGTATCTCCGCCCTATTTCCAGTCTCGGAAAATGGAAAGCCTCCGAGGAGAACTTTTCGTTCTCATCACGAAAGGTTGCATGCTTCGTTGGCTTTAATTTTAGGGGACACACGCTCGCGCGCGCACGAGTGTGTGGGTGCGTTGGAAATATATTAAATATAGATCAAATTTTTGCGTACCTAGGGACGTGCTACAGCGGGAATAGGACGGCAACGGCGAGTCGCGGCAAATATTTTTCCCATCTCCATAATATTCCGCAAAGTATTCTATGCATATCGATATTTATCGCGCGTATACTTTCTACATATTAAATTTCCGGCCAAGGTACCGGCGGAAGCCGCTATCGGAAATTTGCATCGGAAATTTTAACAAAAGGCAACGGGTCCAAAGGTATCGCGGTGTAATAATACGTGGCGATTTCTCCGCAACGAGAAATCTTTTCTTAGAAAATTTTCGATCCAGCAGACAGCGTGAGGCAACCTGAGCGTCCGGAGTCGAGGGAAGATGCGGCGACACTTTCAAAATGTCGCCCACACACACACACACACACACACAGTCGCGCGACTTATGTGCGACTGTGTGTGTAACACGTGCAACACCTTCGCGTTTTAAGTTACACAGACGGATAATTCGATTTGCCGGTGTCCGGTTTACACAATATCTCGTCAAGCGGTCTGCGGCTGACAAAAGGAGAGACGTGCTGACGGCTCGGCTGTGCAATCAGCGCCGATAATTCGTCGCTGTTACGTCGACGGACGAAGTCGAACGAACGAGGAAAAGCAGACGCCGCCTGCGACATGGCGACGGCGGAAGTCGCTCGCGCGAGGATGTCGATGCGTCCCGCTCGCGTTCTCGATATATACGGCGATGTTTTTACAGATACGTCGAGAGGTTCTTTGAAGGAACTACGAGTGGCAAATCGTGCGTTCTTCGCTATTTAGAGACGCCGAGTAAGACTCGAGTCTCGATAGAAATTCAATCTCCATTAGTTTCCCAAGGTCTGTAGTAGACGTTGGGCGGTTAGAAGCGGAGAATATCTCGAGTAGAAAAATTAATAAGACTGTGGTAAGGATCTTATTATTTTTCTGTAACATTAATCGGGCCCTAGTAGCGATAAAAGGATAAGGGCCCTACGAGATGTGTAACAAATGGTTTAACGGGTCCTTATAAGGCAATATCAACAGAGCCTTATAAGGTAATATTAATATGGCCTTATAAGAAAATATTTCTATTATTGCTTGAGTAAAAATATTCGTTCTTTCCATTTCAAGAAATTTAGACTGCAATTTCTTTGTAACCTTGTTAGTACACGACAAAAATTTTTTATTCTAAAAATATAGCATACTTTATAATAAAATATAGCATTCTTTCATAAAAAAATCCTGCTACTGTTTTTATTAAAGTTTGTTGCATTTCGAAACGAAATGCAATACTAGAAAAATCCTTGGAAAAGACTAATGAATATGGCAACTAATAAGACTAATAACATTTGTTTTTAATCGCGGTATAATTATCTTTAAAATCTTTAAAAGAACCAGATAAAGCGCACCTACACAATACTAAATTATGAAAATTTTATTACACGCTTCAGATCTTATTAATTTTCAATAACAAAACTTGATTTTATATACCTAAAATATCCTTAAAAGATCCTTCTACGACTCGTATCAGTTTTCCATGTTAAAGCGTTAAAATTTAAGGCATCCCTAAAAAATCCTAAGGCCCACATCAGTTTTCCATGTTAAAGCGTTATTTCGTAAAATCTAAGGTATATTTCTAAAAGATTCATCTCGAGACCTGATATGGTAATAATGAGACATCCCTTTTTAGAGCATCCTACTTTTAGCCTTATCGGAGCCTTATGCTTTGTAAGGATCGCCCTATAACAATTGTTTGCTCGGGATGGCGAAAATTTCGACCCGAGCGTTCCTTAACGTTACCTCACCTCGTTGTGCGTCAGATAAGCACCGCGACACTTTTTCGTAGATTCAGGTTTCATATATTCGCCCTACATGTACAGATCTTGCGTGAACATGAGCCGCGTCGTTTATTTCTTTTTCTTTTTTGCCACATTCCCTGGCGCGGAAAAGAGCCAGCGCTTTGTCGGCGAAGTTTCCGAGTGCGGCGTCCCCTCAGTACCGCTGATTACGCTCTCCTCGCGCGGAGGGTATTGAAAAATAACACGAGATTACCCGTCGCTACGACAACGATACATCCCGGGCGACAGCGTGACATTCACCGTGTGCATATATCAAGATCATCGCGCGTGATTCTCGCGCGCGAGAAGGCGGACTGAGAGATAAATCGCGTCCTTGAAAATTGCCAGGTGCGGCGTTCCGGCGCATCAAGGCTCGCCGCCTGTGCCTCTCTCTCTCTCTCTCTCTCTCTCTCTCTCTCTCTCTCTCTCTCTCTCTCTCTCTCTCTCTCGCTCTCCCTCTCTCTCTCGCTCTCTCTCCTCCACGTCCGCGATAAGCCGGGGCACTTTAAAATAATTTTGCGGCTCCTCGGGCGGCTCCTAATAGCTCGGAAGCGGCACGTCTCCAGGGACCTCTTACGCACCGACGTCGGCGGGGGCGTGCGTGATCTAGATTCCGGCGTATCGCGCCTACGCCACCCCGCTGCCGAAAGCAGAGGCGGCGGAAATCCCGGCTCGGATCGTGCTACAACACCGTAACGACGTAGCTGGGAAACGAGACTCTCTCTCTCTCCTCTCCTCCTGCCCTTCTGCCGCTGAGAAAGAGAGAGACAGCTCGTAAATTCGTCGTCCGCGTTGTCCGCTTCGAATTTCCATCGTTAAGTAGCCCCCCGCTCCGCTAGTCCGAGGCACCATCACCTACCCCCCCCCCCTTCCTATTCCTATTTCCTATTTCTCTTTGGGCTGAGAAAAACGGAGAAACGAACTCGTGCGTGAAGTTCTAAAAGGCTGACTTTTACTATCCGTCTGCACCGTCGACGTAAGGACGAAGGAGCGTTTTCCACAGGAGCGGAGGGCCTGATTAGCGGTAAGGGGCGACCCCTCTTTCTCCGCGCCGCAGGGATCTGCGGCTTGGTAGCAGTTCGCGCTGGAACCGTAGCGCTTGTAGTCAAATGGAATTAGCTAAAAGTTTGGATATTCTTATTCTTCCGGCCCTTAAAAATTCGAGTATCTAAACTTTCCGCACAAGAGACGTATGCGCGTATTAAAAGCACTTTGTATTAAAAATTCTCCTGCACGCGCAGTCAGGATCTCGGTGTATCCCGAATATCCTCGTTTTTGTATTTCTTTTCCGCTTGTCGAGTGTATCAAGAAGAAAGACCGTGCGAGAACGCTCGATATTCTAACAAATATCGAAGTGTTTTGAGACGATTTTTCCAACACGACGTTACGTTAGCATTTCTCCTCGCGAGGATCCACCTCGTGATTATTAGTGTCGAGTTTCATCAGCACAGCAAATAAGCCGTTTAGAGACAGAACAGGACAGGAGCCTTTATTATCTAGGAATCTTCTCTGTGTCTCAGATACGCTCGCTTTTGCATTTTGTCGGTATCGCTCGCCGTTATTTCGGCTTGATTTTACTTCGGATGAATCGCTGCGGCCGTCTGTTAAAAAAATAATCCGTCTCTCTCTTTCTCCTCTTCTCCCTTTGCCCCTCCTCCTTCGCGCTCCCTTCGCCGTCTCTCGTCATTTCTTTCCTTTTTCGTCCCCGTTTATAGTCCAGGTCCTGCCGCTCGTTTCACCTCTCGACCCTCTTGCATTCTCACAGGGAAACGAGCGGTTAATGCCTCGCGAAAGTTACGGGCTGAAAACACACTCGTCGAGGAGAATAATGGCGCCCGAAGAAAGGAAATCGCGAATACCGCGGCGCGGCGTAAAATAACGCTAATGTATCTTTATAACGGGCCGAAATCAAGTTTTATTATGACTCGAGATTCGCCCGGATATTTCGCGGCTACTTCCGGGCGCTAATATAAACACATCTTGTGTTTGTTATTATCCTTATGCGCTCCAACGGAGCGCACGCAAATTTGTAAGATCGCGATATGAAATCGCGAGTGGTTCGCAAACAGAGCGCGCGAGAAAGAAAGAGAGGGAGAGACAAAGGAGAAAGAACAGCCGTCCTCGTCGCGTCCTCGTTAATCCTCGCGGCTGTTTAACTGTTAAATTAATCTCGTGTAATTATCTTATTTAATGATTGCATGAGTTTTAACGATAGATCAAGAGACGCGAGTTGCTTCCGCCGCGCCTCGCCGAGGCTCTCCGTCGGATTAGCAAAGCTCATGCGAGCTGATCGAGCGTGAGCCTCCCCCCTCCTCGCTGTGTCGCGAATATCGCCTCCGCGATATTTCTCGCGTTCTACGGATTGTTTTTCGTTCCTTGTTCTGCTCCGTGCTTGGCGAAATGATAATATCGACCGCTGAGAGCCGCGGTTGATACTCGGCAGTCACGAGAGGAGGTGGGCTATCCTTTCGCATTCTCTTCGCGTTTCGTCTCCGCGAGTTTGATAAATCTCCTAATGTCCCTCTCGCCCCTTCTTCGCTCCTCGCCCTCGCGTACGTCGCACATTTTTCCCTTCTTACAAGTCCTCCAGTTGCATGCGTCGTAACCGGCGCGCACGAGCGTTTTATTTTCTCTTCAAAATTCTGCGCGCGCGATAAATTTCATGCGTGTGTTTCCGTACCTGTTCTCTCTCTCTCTGTCTGTCTCTCTCTCTCTCTCTCTCTCTCTCTCCCTTTCTCATTTTCCCTCTTTACGTCGACAATGACGTAAGAATAAAGTCTTGCGAGCATGTTGAGATCGCTCGTAATTGGATTACTGTTGTAATCATTCTGCCGATCGGATCTCGCTAAATGCGAAACAATTAGCGAGCGCTCCTCCGGATTCGTCGAGAAGAAGAGAGTCACTTGCGTCTAATGACATCCAATATGCCGGATGAATTTCGGTCGACAATGGTCTGATTTCCCCCCCCCCCATCCCCCCACTTTCTCTCTCTTGTTTGCCTTCTCGGAATTTCGGAAGACGTCCGAAAATAACCAGGCCGGATCGTTGTTTGAGGAAGAAAGCTCGCTCGAGCTTTGATCTCGGCCCTTACGATCCTCGGGGCCGTGCGGGTAAATAAATATCCTGGTAATTTGATGCGAGCCCATTAGGAGAGAAACAAAAGGAGTCCGAACGGAACGGAGAAATTTTCCAGCAAATAATTGAAACTGGAGACGCATTACGTTTTTTCGAGCCTCTATCCTTCTCCCCGGCCGGGAGAAATGTACTCCGAGAACATTCTACGGGAGCGAGCAGAGGCCGCGCGCGCGCACACCTCTCGCTACGGTACTTTTAGAAGTTTCTAAATACAACGATACACCGAAACAACAATCCGATGTTTCCCTCGGCGCGCCCAGTTTTATATTACTTAGAATCCCCCCCTAAAATATACGTTTCCATCAATTTGCCGCTTTATCGTTCACGAAGCTCTCAGCTGTTATTCCATTAAACGAGCGCGGAACTTTCCTTCTTCATTTATTCGCAGCGGCGATACGAACGGAGAGAATTGCGTAATTGCATCTTCTAATTGTGTTACGCGATGAGTTAAATCGCAACACACCGTCGTGTCTTGAAATAACGGACCTCGCGCGCACAAAAGTGCGCCTCGCTGTGTCGGAGGTACACTCGGCGATGTCGCGACTTGTTAAATACGCACGTGTGAATTGTGTGATACGTATAAGTCGTGTGAAAGGAACTCGACGGGTCCTCTAGAAACGTTCTCTTTTTCGCTGCTGGAGACAAGTCCGGTGTGAGATAAAAATCCACAATTTCAGAATCGAAAGCAAGCGCAACGGGGCGTGCGCTGATCATGCTTCGCGACAATTCCGTCGTCCTTCGACGACAATTATCATTAGCGCCAAAGGAAGTTGACTCGCGAGTTGACCGAAAGTCAACCCCTGACGCGCAAATTCCGGCAGTAGATCCATCCTTCGGGAAGAAACGTCTCTATATAACAAGGAATTCCTCGCACATGACGTTTCTACCCAGAACGGTGATCTCTCCGCGAGAGACCTCCGTTTCTGTCCAATAAAAGCCGACACGGTCGATTTTCGGGCGAATAAATTATTCTTTATTGCGCCGGGAACAGGAACTCGCTTTCACGCGGACGCGACCGAAAATTCACCGACCTGTGCCCGGCTTTCGCTTCGCGCCCGGCGATCTCTCTTTCTCCTCGCTGATGTTTCCTTCTTTCCGCGCCTCGCGCGTTAAACGCGCAAATTATCGAGTGGTGCACTCGCGCACTCGGTGTGTACACTTGATACGTAATGTATGCTCCATGGCGCGGCGCCTCCGAAATGCGCACGGCGTAATGCGTGGATCGTCGTGTTAGCGTGAGCATTTAAGCGACGTTTTCGGAAATTACGGCGAGATGCAGCGGCGGCGGCGGCCGCCGCCGCCGCCGCCGCCGCCGCCGCGATGCGGAGGAGGTTTTTGCATAAATTGTAATTAACATACCATCAATTATGATTATGACGGACACGCGTGTGGCAAGGTGGATTAATGTTTATGGGCAGCGGGGCTTTATGGTCAAGAGTAATGCGAGGCGCGCAAGGTGCCAAACTGGAAATTAGATCGTAGCGCAAAGGATTTACGGTAGCTGGTAACATCAGGTAACAACGGTGTAACACTTGCTATGAAATTAATGCTGAGCCAGCAATCTCTGTTATACAGAATGTGTATGGACACGGCGAGCGTTGCACTTCGCTAACGGTGACACATTACATTATCGTGTGATTTTCCCGCTACGGGATAAATTTATACGCGTCGCGTATAATTCTTAATATCTCCGCGCGCGCGCGCGCGCGCACGGCGGTGGCGAGCATATTCGCAATTGCGTTAAACATTTCGTTATTTTGCAGCGAAAACGACGTGTCTGGCATCTCTGGCGGTTTAGTAATTTACGAAGAGTTACGTTTCATCGCGGGCGCGCGCGCGCGTCGTTGTATTTTCACGAAATTAAATAAAGAGTCGTTTGAGAGATAAACGATCCTGACCGTTCGCGTCGTCGTCAACTTGATGACCGTCGCGTCGATAACGGCGATTACAAACGATCGAGCGGCCGGCTTCGAGTCGGGGCTCCGGTTGATCGCGCATTGACGATATTTCACAATAGAGCGCACTGATATACGGCGGATTTGCTTTATATTTGAAAGTTTCGCCGTTATGAAGCGCGCGGTAGTTATTCTTACAGGACGCAAAGTTAAACCCACACGGAGCTCGTGCAGGAAACGACGGCTTCACCAGCGGCTTCCACACATACACACACACACACACACACACACTCTCTCTCTCTCTCTCTCTCTCTCTCTCTCTCTCTCTCTGCAGCTCTTTATAGTTCATCTATATTGGATACACCGTGGGGTATTATTAGAACTTTTCAGTCGTATAAATCTGCAACCGCGAGATAGAAGGGGAGGAAAATTAGACAATGAGAAAAACGAGAAAGTAACCGCGATCTCTCGCAAGGATATTCTTTGAGCTTCTAATTGGCGGATAGGTGATGGTCGCAAAAACTTATGAAAACATCAGTCGAGAACGATGAACAATATTCGTTTGTACGAGAGGATTTTTCTTTCTTTTTCTTGTGTTTTCTCAAAAATGCGCGATTTTCGATGATAATAAGCGAATGCAGTCTTTCATTTATGGGGAGCATTGTCATTTAAATTAACGACTTGAACGATTCCTTAATGGGAGGTTGCGTTCTTATTCATCCATAGTTGGATAAATGTTAACGTTAAGAAGAGTTTGAGTCGTTTTAATCTGAGAAAATCATTGGCGATTCTCTTTAATATTCCAGATTAATTTTCTCCAAGACGCAGCGCCTCGCGTACGAGAATACAGTATACCACATTCTCGACTTACTTTTTCATATTAGTCCCTTGAGTGGCAAGCTGAATTTCGCAAGAGTACTCAAGCCGGTAAGAAATGGATTTTCAAAAGTTTAGCAATGTCATTAAAATTTTGTGTCTAGAGGTATTTCAGGTCATTCTTTACGAATTCTTCCAGTTCAAAATTGTGGACCCAATGATAATTTTATTAACTGAAATGATAATTTCATTTCGTCGAAATAAAACTGGACGTTACGTCAAAAAAAATTGAATAGCAAAAATATATTATAAATTTTTGTGTAAAATTTATAAAGTAAAAAATACTGAAATAACGAATAAATATAATTCATTTCGAATTTTTATTTTTAAAATTTATCACCGAAAAGAGCAATCTCAAATTTTGTCTTGACCTTTTCAATCTTGAAAGCGAATAGAACGACGAAAGCTTTGAATATTTTAGAAATTTTGAGCAACTGGAAATATCAAGACACAATATTGCGATTCCGCCAGGTTTTTTGTGTGCACAGTATTGCACCGCCTACAATCAAGGAGTTAAATTATTATTTCCGCAATTGTACCACCAATCATGAGACCCCTTACCTAAATATCTCCCTTGCCTGGATGGCACGTCCTGTTTCAGGATTAAAATTTAACGTCGATCGACACATCGATGCGACAGAAACCGTACTCTCCCTCTCCTTTAGTGTTTTCTCAAGTAACAATCCGGGAATCACAATAAATCTGCGTCGCGTTGGTAGGATATTATTGCGAGGAGCCGAGATTTACATCCCCAGTACATATCTGGGAATTTGAGAGTGAATAGCAGGGATTACGACGCGCGACCACATTTTGAAACTTGGTGGTTTTAAGGTGCGCGCACGAGAACGATGCGAGAGAGAGAGAGAGAGAGAGAGAGAGAGAGAGAGAGAGAGAGAGAGAGAGAGAGAGAGAGAGAGAGAGAGAGAGAGAGAGAGAGAGAGAGAGAGAGAGAGAGAAGAGAGAGAGAGAGAGAGAGAGAGAGAGAGAGAGAGAGAGGAGAGAGAGAGAGAGAGGGAGAGAGAGGAGAGAGAGAGAGAGAGAGAGAGAGAGAGAGAGAGAGAGAGAGAGAGAGAGAGAGAAAGAAAGAAAGACAGAGGGAGAGACAGGGAGAGAGACACATCTACCAAATCTACGAATGGTCTTCTCACGGAAACATTTCATGCAAATTTGTCCTGGTGCGATGTCACTCGTACTTTGCAGTCCGCGCGGTAACCAGCGACCCACTTTCCGCTCTCGCGCCCTTCTTAAGAACTTCCGTCGCAGTAGATTGGAGCAGCACGTTTAATCACAAATAATTAAACGTCAATTGTAGAGCCCGTACGAGAGCGCATCGTCCCGGCGCGATCGAGAAAGCATCACTTTTTCATTTCGTTTCAACTGCACTCTATTGAATAATAACCATTAATACGGGAGTCCAGCTGGAATTTATCGGGAAACAAAGTTTCGCGCCTTCCGCTTACACTTTTATTGCCGCATTTTCATTGTCCGGCGACGCCGGCGGAGAGAGAGAGAGAGAGAGAGAGAGAGAGAGAGAGAGAGAGAGAGAGAGAGAGAGAGAGAGAGAGAGAGAGAGAGAGAGAGAGAGAGAGAGAGAGAGAGAGAGAGAGAGAGAGAGAGAGAGAGAGAGAGAGAGAGAGAGAGAGAGAGAGAGAGAGAGAGATAACCAGTAATTTTGTATTAATTGTTAGTAATAGAAATTTAATTTCACTCATGGCGACGCGTTTATCGGATTCTCCCCCTCCGGCCCCGCCGTTGCCGTCCCAAAAAAGAACCGACACGAATGATCGGCGATCGTGCTTCCTCACGCTGCTGCGCAGCGCGTCCCGCTCTGATCGCCGTAACATTTCGCGCGCGAGCGCAAGAACCATCGCTCGATTACCGATCACGGCGCAAAACTTCATATCGCGCATAAAATCACCGCGATTATTTTCAGCCCCGTCCTCGCGCGCGTCCACTCGACCTTCGGACGTTCCGCGCTCGGCGCGGCTTTTACGAGCGCGTCTCGGGAATTTTTCCTATTTTACGCGCACGGCGGAATAAAGCGCGACTGTTACGGAATACGCGCACGTGCGCGCACCTATGTACGTCCGAAAACACCGGCCGCGACCGTATCGCGTCGCGTCACGCGAACGACCCGGATTTTTATTAACACCGGCGCCATGGCGCGCACGTACCCTCTTGTTTGTCGCCCGTATCCTTCCCCTCTTGCTCCCTCCCCTCCCTCCCTCTCTCTCTCTCTCTCTCTCTCTCTCTTCTTTACACCCTGCAGGACCATCGCGGAGTGCCGTGCCGTGCCGCGAATGCGTGTGTGCGTGCTTGCGTGAGTGCGTGGCGGCCTGAAATTAGGATAGCACGTTTCCCACGTTCTTATCTGCCGGTCAATTACTACCCTCCTGTCGAGTGACCGATAAGGATTCCCTCGCTAATTGCGGCGGAGGACGGTGGGGGCGGGCGGTCGCGCCGAGTTAACGTGTCGCCGCTTTACGACTGTCGTTTCACTTTTCGTTCGCGTGGCCCCGCTCGCGTTTTCGCGCGGTAACACCGCCGCCGCCGCCGCCGCCGCCGCCGCCGCCGCACGCGTGACCGGATCACAGTGCTTACCATTTGAAGCGTGCGCGCTTTATCGCCATCGCGATTATCCGATGGCTTTTCGGATACGCGGCCATTTAGAGAGACGCGCGTACGCCGCTTTCAGAGCGCGATCGCCGTCGCTCGGCGTCGACGAGCCCAGAGATGAAATTTTCACCGTGCTCTTCCTCGATCTCGATACTTTATTTAACGTTAATTCAATCATCTGAAGCGTATTTCCCAACAAACAACTTATTTTGATTCCATTTAAACTGATTTCATTTATATTTATCTGCCCGGTGTCCGGATTCCGTTTAACCCGCGGCTTTGTATCTGACATTTTTGCATTGACATTTAGAGGCGCTGAGTGGGACTTTAGTCCCCACATAAATCAGCGAATCGGAATTTTGATCCTATTTTCTCGGCCTTAATATTGATAATTTAATTGTCTGAAGCATACATCACAGCCCACTTTGGCTTTCATTCAAACTATTTTCATCTTCATCTCTCTAACTTTATCTACTTTGATTCGATTTTGCTTTGCCAAGAGGAGCCAATAAATGGGTTTTTTTTTTACCATTTACAGGGGTATCTTCTCCCGCGCCAGTAGGACTTAAACTTCTATATAAAATAAATCTCCATTGGTCCTCCGGAATCTATTGGTATTGGACCATTGAGATTGGAAGTGAGGTTAAAACTCCGATCTCGACATTCCATTTAACGCTAATTTAATACTCGAAAGTCACCAACCTATTTGGATTGTACTTAATTTGCAGCTTTGCCGAGAGGTTAGTCTTAGTAACCTACAAGTGACAAATGGTGCGTTTTCTGCCGTTTAAAGGTGCTCTCTGTGTGGGATTTTAGTTTCTACATAAATTAAATCTCCATTGGTCCTCCAGAATTTATAGATGTTGGATTATTCAGGCGCGCGCGTGCGATTTCAGTTGCGAGTTAAATGAAAATTTTTAGTCGGACGAACGGAGAAATATTGCATTTCATATACACACACAATGCGCTTCATTTTCAGCTCCATTCTGCCGGTGCTTGCACCTGGAAGGTTCCCGGCGCGAAAGCTTGACAAGTAATTTTTTATACTCCGTATAAATAATCATTTTGCGCGTCGCTCGCTAGCGTCCAGCCCCAGCGTTGCAACCCCCGGCGCGCGATTGCCAGCGATTGCCAGCGATAACAGTGAACGTCGGATCGATCGATCAAACAAATCGCGAAAAACCGTTCCCGCCGACTCCCTCCAATTACGCAACGGAAGATACAATTTTCCGTTCCTCGGTCTCGCAATCAATAAGTAGCTTGCATCGTGGCGTTTTCAAGAACGAACGGGGTGGCGGCACAGCTCGCGCCCGGCGGAAGGGAGCGGGAGAGGGGCGAAATAATGCCGCACAAAAATGCCGTGTTACTCCGAACGGCGAGCCGTAATGAGAATACATCCCGGGGAATAAGAAAACATTTTAAATCCGCCTTCCCGTTCTGTGCCATCGAACGAGACCGAGAGTTCGGGGTCGGACGGGCTGGAAGTTTCGGGAGGAGGGGGAGGCGACGGCTAGGACGGGGTGCAGCGGAGTCTCGCGCAAATTGAAGCTGGGATTAAGACGTCGAGCGAGATTAAGGTTTCCATGTTGATTAATTTAAATAGTTCCGCCGCGCTGGAGAGACAAAAGCATGCCCGTAAGCGCGGCCTGCGCCGCCGGGCAGTCGGAATAAGTAGGGGAAGGACGCGTGGTAAACAATTTACTTTTCGGAGGGTCTCGGGGGAATTTGGCAGCGTGGTTGTGTGCAGTTAAACGAAGCTCTCTCTCTCTCTCTCTCTCTCTCTCTCTCTCTCTCTCTCTCTCTCTCTGTCTTTCTCTCGCAGACGAGAGCGGTGAGTCTTGACGACGTCGATCCGTTTGTGCCGTGAGTTTGCTCGGGATCGACGCGTATCCCTCCGTTTCGTCGCGTCCTTGTAACGTCTCTACAGATCCGTCAGAGAGAATATTAGGGCGAATCGACCGTCGGTAAATAAGGGAAATAAAAATAAAAATAAAAAGAAAAAAAAATTCCGCGACAGTAGAAAAGTCGCGAAATTCGTCCTGGCATAGTAGCCTCGCTAATATTTTCCAACACGAATTCTTCTCAGGACATTAACATAAGCCATCACGGACATGACAGATGTGTACTGCTTCGACAAGATCGCTCTACTTTGAACGATCGATGAGTGATGAATTAATATCGCATACAATTAAAAAGTTCGGATAACCTAGTTGCACGAAATGTCGAGGCTGTTATGCCGGTCACCGTACATGAATACACACGTACATGTGGAGCAGGAACGAGAGATAAAGGATTGAAAGGACGACCACCGGGCTGTGTTTCGGTATCCTTTGAGTAATAAATTTCTCCAGGTCTTATCTCGGTGCGCACCGTAATTCTACCGTCGCTGGTCATCTCGCTGCAAAGCGCGCTTTTGATACTTGGAGGAAAGCGACGACCCGCGGTTTTCGCGCTTTGCGTTTGGCCAGAGGAAATTACGATGCCGGCTCGTTTGTGCCAGGCCAATTTTTAGACTCTTCGCACGCTCACTCTGTAGAGGAAAAAGTCAACGTGGCGATGAATGGAACCGAATCCGAGTCGAAATTTCGGCCCCACTTCTGATCTCAACGGTCTAACATTTATCGGTTTCAAAAGAAAAATAGAAATTTGATTTATACAGAAACGGAATTTTACTCGGCGTAATTTGTAATTTTTCAGAGAACCTCTCGGAAAAGTTACATACTAAATAGAATCAGAATAAGTTGATGTGAGCTTCAGAGCGTCTCGAGTGGAATATTGAGGACAAAAATAGAATCAAAATTTCGACCCGGGGATTTATATGGAAACTAAAGTCCAAGTCGGGGCCTCTAAATGATGGAAAACGTCACTTATAGATGGAAGCCAAGTAGCTTCCTGTAGTAGGCTTCGGAGAATTAAATTGGCGTTAAGTGAAATATTGAAGTCGAAATTTTGGCCTTATTTTCGGCCTGAAGTGTCTAACGTCCACAGATTCTAAAGGATAAATGGAGATTTAATTTATATAGAAACGGAAGTCTCACTGAGCGCCAGCAAGTGGCAGAAAACGCACAATTTGCCATTCGTAGGTTCTTCAACGAACTTCTCGGCGAAAGCTGTAGATTAAATAGACCCAAAATAGGTTGATCTAGACTTCAGTGTATTAAATTAGCGTGAGATGGAATACCGAGGTCGCGAAAGTAAGATGAACATTTCAGCTCGGGCGAGCGCGTTTCGCTCGGGGGAAACGGAATCGCTGATTCTTAGCGCCGAATTTGCCGAGTAAGCGACAGTGGATTCTGTTTCCTCCAATCAAAACGTTCGATTCGCTTACGGCCGCGTTGATTCGGCCAATTTTTTTCTCCGCCTGCGAACACAGATTTGCGAGAAAGATTCGGCGGGTTTGAGAGATCAAGATCGCACGTCGTTTCTGTACGAAGATTCCGCGATTTCGCAGCGGAAGCCATTCTCGTCGGTGCTTCCGAAAAATCGACAACGCCGTCGATTGATTCGATGAAATTCGCGGTTTTCCGTGCGGGCCGAGACCGATGTTCTCGGCGGATTTGGTCGTTAGCAGTTCCAGAAGGAAACCCGGCTAAGGCGTAACGGACGGAGGAGACGAGTAAAAGGAAGGATGGAACGGCGGAGAGGAAAGCTCTCCCTCGCTCTCTCGGACAAGGATCTCGCGCGTGTTCTTTTAGCCGCGTTGCCTCAGCAACAGAGTACTTTCCGTCTCGCTGACCCGATGTTTCCGGTGACACCGATGGCCCTTCCTCCTCTCGTCATTTCACCGAGGCTGGAGCGCGTTTTCTCGAGAAAACGAAGGATAGAGAGAGGGAGGGAGGGAGGGAGGAAGGAAGGGAAAAAAGGTAGACGGCCGACGAAGAAAAAACTGCGGGAAAGCGTTAAGGGTCGATGCGATTATCGTTCGGAAACGACGACGGTATCTTCGGCTCGGATTTTCCATATCTGTTATCAGTTTCTGCAACATAATGGTCTCGTATCCAGCGCGATTGAGGCGATCGCGTGATCTCGTTGGCGGGCTGGATCGCCGCGGTAAATTGCACGACGACACGTCGATAGGGAGTCCCGTACACGCCGAGGTCGGATTATCAAACGAACGAGCTTTGCGCGACGGTAATAACGCTGTGTCTTATAACCCGCGTACTTTGCCGACAGGGATAGGTAGCATTCGAAATAGAGGGACGCCGCGCGCGCGCCCCCCCCCTCTCCCCCTCCTATCGCGGCGGGGCGCACAGGTATAGAATAAAATCGATAGCCCTGAGCGGAGTTCAAGATCCTCGGGAAAAGATCGACGAACTCGCGTGACTGGCGATGAATGTGTAATGTAAAGACAAGGATCGCCCCAGGTATGCGTCGATCGTCGCAAATAATTGATATTACGAGAGCCGCGAGACGGATGATCGCGCGCATCGTTGTACAGACATGCGTGGCTCGGGGAAGTTCGAGCACGCGGGCGAATGTATTAACGATTCCCCCGGGGGGGGGGGGAGAGAGGGAGGTAAAGAGAGAAAGGATCAAGAGAGGAGTCTCTTAAACGCTCGCCCGCGGCACAAATTGGATAATCGGAGCCGCGTGGAATATCCCGCGAAATATCGATATTTGATATTATATATTATATATTATATAATCAATATATAATTATATGTATTGATTAAACGCACGACGATACGTCATGCGCGATACGATCGAGCGCGGGGCGCGCGAGTGTTCATTTTAACCCTCGGTGACCCGATTTTTTTGCTTCTAAGAAAGTGACGAACGTCGAAATGTCAGGCGTTGATCGTCGCGTTTTAACTGACTGTCGAATTTTTATTTGTGTAAGAGTAACGTATAGGATGTATAAACAACACGGGAGCGAGTCCCTACGGATGTGTCCTTTCTTCTTTTGTTTATTTACTTTATACATAGAGCCGAATGAATAGACGAGCAGCTCGAGGTAGTAAGCACAAAAAGAACAATAGATAGCGTAATACGATAATAGATAATTCAGACGCCCGTCGGCGGAGGTCGGGCGGGATACGGAGACGCAGCGAGTGCTGGAACATCCGAGTCAGACTTTCGCGCAATTACCTCGCGTGATAATTGATCAAAAACGGCGGTTCGAATGGGTACGCGCGCACTCGACCACTGACGGGTAGTCGGAGATCTTCAAGGGCAAAGCGCCATCCAGCACCAAGAGGTACAATGGACATCGAGGGAAAGCGCACGGCCTAGCCCGGTCTAGCGATCAAGAAAACATCTGAATCGGATCGGTGTCGAAGGGGAAACGCAGGACGACACTGGTATTCGGAATTAAGAGAAATCAACCAATTGTGTAAGGGAACAACGCTCGACCCCGGTCATCCGTTGAATATTAGAAAACAATGATTCGATTGTCACTCACCAACCTTCTGCGCGACGGCACGTCTGCTTCCAACAGCGACTAACTGCCTACCTTTACGTTTTTATGATTCGCGTCTCTATCTTCCAAACGTAAACACATCGCTTTCCCCATCATCGATCTCGCGACGATCGTTATTGTTTTTCAACGCTCCGAACGCCCATTTCGGATTTTCATATGCAATACTCACATCTCGTACGATATGAATGATTAGGTATTAAAAGCAAGAATCAATTCAACATCTTTATTACAATTATATCCTTCTTCAAAGGTATATACAACAACAACAGATCGACGGCATTCTTTAGAAAAGAGGAAACAAAGGAAAAAGGGGCGGACTAGCAAAGAAAGAGAATATTTGTCTCACATTTGTAAACATTTGCCTAGCTTTAAACGACGCGCATTTTAGTGTGAGAAAATAGGAACCGATAACTGCCGAGAACGCAAAGCAATATCACTGGCAATATTATCGCTCCAAAGTCTCGATAAAAATTCGAAATGGAATTCGTGATGGAATCATACATCAAAATACAAATTCAGATACGTGTGTGAATTTTTCGGAAGTCACGCGACGTAATAAAAAATTATTCGCGAAGAACGCGGTGGCTCGCTTGAGTTGCGACGAGAGCACAATAATGAATAATGAAACCCCTAAAAATCGCCGTGTAAAAAGGCCATCACACACACAAACGAACTTAAGCAGTAAGCAAATCGACCAATCACAATCGAAACTTAAAGACACCGTTTTAAAACTTACGAGAATAATTGATTGTGATTGGTCAGTTTCTTTACTGCTCACGTCTTACTGCTTACGTTCATTTGTGTGTGTGATGGCCTTTAAACTGACGGACGATCCCGAAGCAAGTTGCAAATAATCGCATCGCGCAGTATTGTAACGCCGAATCGTAACGCAACATAATAAAGAATGAAATCGCGATGAGGAATGCCTCTCTTAATACCGGCGAGTCTCTTGGAAGCATTCCGCGTGCGGGAGATGAAATATGAATTACGGCACGTAGCGGGCCATTAGCTGCTCGAGAGAAGAAAGAAGGCGGAATGCCGAAGGATGGTAATGAGGTAGAATAAAGAGCGAACTAATTCGAAATTTTGTGCGCGTCACTGACGGCGATCGAGCGGCACGCTTAGCGCGAGAGAGAAAACGCGCCGCGCCGGAGCGAAATGGAAATGCCTCGGGGCCGAGCCTGCTCAACATTCTAAATATTTTAAAAGTTCAACTCATTTGAATTGGGAACATCTTTAGACGTGTCTCTCTCTCTCTCTCTCTCTCTCTCTCTCTCTCTCTCTCTCTCCACCGTTCCCCGCGCCTCACCCCCGGCCGGATCGTCGCGGAGCACCCTGTATTTATCGCGTTTCCTACGGCGCGGCGCTCTCTCGCCTGTCTCGGCTTTCCTCTTGCCGGTCGATTGATTTAGATTCTCGAAACTTTTCACACTCAAGTTTCGCCGGCGAAGGACGCCCCCCGATCCCTCCCGTGACCGCCGAGAAAGCTTTCGGCTCCCTTAAGTCGCATCGGCGTGAGAATCGTCGCCGGTCGCGACACACCCGACTTTACGTGTACTCGCGATGTGGTGTCAATTTCGCCGTTGATGCAACAATTTGTGCATCTTCGTCGACAGATTCCCCGCATTCCTCCCGTGATAATTGCGGCCCGTATAAATTGTCGTTACTTGAAACTCGCCCCAGATGTGACAGCCGGATTTGATTTGCAATTAGACGTGAACTTTTCACGTGGAGTCGCGGTCTACAGGCGTAAAATGTCGCACGTATCATGTAGCAGAACTCTGATCTCATTCTAAAATTATTAATAAGGCTCGTATTAATAGTTGCAACTTGGAGCTTATCTCAATCGAGGTACTCGGATTCGAATCCAGAGTTAGACCTGAGTTTTTCGGTGAAAATTCAAATTATTGATATAATGTTACACGTATCGTGCGATTCAACCGAGAGGGGAACTCGGGTCTAACTTTAAATTAAAATCTGGATATCTCACACGAGAGAGAAGTTTCAACTTTCAACTATTAATGCGGATCTAAGATTTGTGTTAACAATCGTCGCTTGAAACTCGTCTCCCGCGAGACACTCAGGCTCGAATCCGGATTCGAATCTGAGTTTTCTAGTTGAGAAATGTGACATTGCATCGGTAGCTATTCGGGCGGGAAAAAACTCATTTTCAAATTAAAATTCAAATTTCAGCATTTCGTTTGAGACAAGTTTCAAGCAGCGACTATTAATACGAACCTAAGGGCAATATTCATAGCGAGATTTTATATTTAAGATCGTCCTAAGACGCTGCGCGACCGTTTCCTCGGTTATGAAGCATCAGAAGATGAAACTGTGACAATCTGAAATTTAAAGTCCGACTAGGGACTTACGAGTCATTTCCGCTTGTCTCATCGCAGTGTCGATCTCGCTGTTAAGACTATAAGTATCCAAGACGTGTCGATGGATGCGGGTAGGCAGATTCGGCGTTCGTCTCGCAAATGAAGAGTCACGACCGCCCATGTGGCGTTAGTAGGTTGAGGCGCGAACGCGATAGCGGCGCGATTGATAATTTATCGCGGCGTACCGAGGCGCGCGCGGCTGACCGAGATTCAGCAGGTGCGTGAACCGCACACGATACGCGCCGACGGTTTTACGACGGTGTCAGCCGCGTTGCCGTCGAATCCCGGAATCCCGACTCGATTCGCCTGCGTGGAACTCAGCCGGCGGGTAAACCGATAAGGCGCACGGATTTGCCGACTTAGAGAGGTCAGAATCCGGCTCACTCGTGCTTTCGCGAAAATTTACGTCGGGTTATTACGTCAGGGATGCGTCACGTTCGGGTCGCGCGCTCATGTTCCATAGAGAGAGAGAGAGAGAGAGAGAGATAGAGGGTGAGAGGGACAGAGAGGGAGAGACTCGGCGCATTCGCGTATGCGGATTTGCGAAATTCGTGGGAGGCGCACTAACTCACCTGGTCACGGTTGGCGTGGAAGCGACCCCCGGGGAGCGTGCTGGATAACTCCGTGGACTTCCTGACATCAAGTACTCTGCAACACACAGCGAAACGTTTGTCCTTAATGCTCTGCTGCATAAAGTCACACTCAGCGATCGGCCAAAGCATCCGTCTTGCACCGGTTGCAACGGCGATGTAAACGCGCAGCGCGGCCGCCGCTTTTGCGGGCCCCGATTTGCGGGCCCCGATTTGCGGGGCCCGACGCAGCCGCGCCGCGGCGACGTACGATCGCAGTCATCCCCGTCGTCCGATTCCTGCGCTTCGCGCAGGGCATTTCTCGGGATCTAATTGGGATCCGGTGCGATTCTCCGAAATCTAGGCGGATTCAAGTTGCCGTAATGTCTCCGGCGCGCGATTCTAAGTGGGCAACTCCAAGCCTTTCCGGTACATTTCCTCGTCTGCGCGGCTTACCTCAGGATTACCTAATTTTATTGCTTTTTTGTTTCTTTATTTTATAAATCTATATTGACCGAACGTTATCCGAACGTAATTGACTGAAAAGAGACTCTCATGGTATTTTTGTTTCGGCTCCAGACGGAGAAGCGCCACTTTTGGGATAAGAATGGGGGACTCTCCCAATTGTCGCGATCAGATAATGAATTTGGAAGTAAATCTGGGAAAGTGTAATCGGAGGAATCCTGAGAAATTTCTACGCGGCACGTGGATTTCTCTGCGATCGTGACGTCTCGAAGAAATCGAACACCACGAGGCGCCCCGCCGCGATTGCAGCCGTTCGTTCCTCTCGCCGCGCGCTGTCGATTTGCAGATAATCGACGGCGAAATTCGATTCCCTCGACTAATTCGGCGATAATATCCGGCGGAATACCCCCGCGCGTCGTTTGAAAGTTAATATACAGCATGAATAGGAATTCTTCGATACATTCCGGGCGCGCTCCAATTTTCTGTGCATTTGATTCATGGCCGCCGCATATTGCGGCATTTCTGCTGAAACATATGCCGTCGTAACTACTGCTTAATTACTTAGACGGGTAACAGGATCTACGGGGCGGACGCAGATATTCCTCTACTCTCGGCAACTTGACCTGTGTCATGCGACGAGATAATTGAGTTTATTAAACGCAAGTTGTTCTCCCGTATACGCCGAGTGCTTTAACCCTGTTTCGCGCGCAGCATCGGTGGAATCATTTAAATACGGGCCGGGCGATTGCGCATTCGCGCTATCGCTAATTATGCTGCGCTCTAAAAAAAGAAATGCTACCAGTGTCACGCAAGAGTCGTGAGATCGCCCGAATGTGATTCCCCAGATATTCGGTCGATCGATTGTTGCTAGATATAGAAATACTCGAAACTTCAGTATAATTCGCCTTCGAAATCTCGAATCTCCGAAGCTCCGTTCGAAAATTCCACACATATCGAAGCTCTCAAAATTTTATTGCAAAATACACACCGCGCTGGATCGCGCAACTAGAATATATTCATATCGAGATTCAAATTTATACATTACGACAATTTTGATCGACCGTCTGTTCGGCTAACTTTTTAGCCTTAATAAAAATTTATGTAGTACGTAAAATAGTTTCCCCTACTTTCTGCGAAGCTTCGAACGTATTCCAGTCGGACGAGCTAGTGCGGTACTCCTTCTCAATGTACACGAATGTTCATACATTTCATGAAAAAAAAAAAAAAAAAAAAAAAAGAAAGAAAAATAGAAGAAAACAATTCTCCCCGCGTGTGAACGCACTTTCGAGTTGTCAAAGTTCCAAATATTCACACCTCGGGATTTCTTTATTCGAATGCGATGCCTCGACGCTCCGGAGATTCGAAGCTTCGGCGCTTCGGAGAACTGGGGCGTCAAATGTAATTCACGGTGGGGATGCGCGAATCGAGGATTTTCCGCGACGAATCGCGCCCGAATCGGCGAGACTTAACCCCCAATTAACAACAATAATCGACATGGGAAATCAGCCGAGCTGGATATTATTGCGAGTAATTTTAAACGAAGGGAGAATAACAGTGTTTGAGCGTTACGATAATACATATATGCGCCGCGTATTTTTCCGGAGCTGCAACGTACGCGGTGAATTAAACTCCCACGCGAAAGAAAAACTATCCTGAATTATCAATATTGGAGTTCCGTTATTTTTTTCCTCATTACGTAATCTCGCTTTAATTGATTCTTCTCAAGAGTCGCGAGAAATTACTCTCTTGCCGGCTTTTGAATACATTCAAATTTCCGCAATTCGAAATCCTCGGCTGAGACTTCAGGCTCGGCTCGAATCGAGTCTTACCCGCTTCGATTCGATTCGAATTCGAATACAGCTGGCGTGTAGCTAATTTACAGTCTCGATCGTCGCGATGGCGGGCGGACCGCGCGCGGACGTGTGAGTCGCAGGGGCGATCGCAGCGATGATGATCCCGGCGAATCCGCAGGAAGAGTAGAGACGTCAACGTAGAAACGGTGCGAGAAAGCGCGCGTGCATAATTAATTTCCAAACTTTCTTTCCCGCTCCCGGTGGCAGCGAGCCTGACGTTGCCGTTCGATTTAGCCTTCGTTCGCCGTGCGTAGTCTCCGGTCTATCGGTTCGTAACGTCATGCATATTCTAGTTGATGGCTCGTCGCGCACTGCCTTCCTTTTATCTGTATAGTTAATGCGTTCATGACTAATGTAACCGTCAGTGACGGCCTGCTATCGACCGGCGGTCGATAGCAGACGGTGTCCTCCGGTCGCCGGCGCGCGAGATCGCAGAATCTCTTTTGCGGTTAACGCCACGTCGCTCGCTATTTCGCGTAAACCTCTTTTCGGTGAGTCCTCCGCTGTGCGAGGCGCGCCAAGGAGGACTTTTCGGCCTGTTTACTTCGCGACCGGCTGATTTGCGCCGGGGGAATAGTCAAATGTCTCGATTACGTCCGACGGAGGGAGGGAGAAGGCGTGCGATAAATCCGACACGTTATTTTTCACTCGGTCACCGGTCGACCGACCGCCAAGTAAACGGGATGGATTTACCAACGTTCTCTCGCTTCGTTTCGTCATTGCCGCGCGAATTTCATTTCTGCGATGAATCTATGCATGTAGTCTGCAGAGTGGGGCGGAAAGAGGGGCGGTCGAGAGAGAGAGAGAGAGAGAGAGAGAGAGAGAGAGAGAGAGAAAGAGATTTTTCACATTTATAACTGCGAACGAAAATAATGAAGCGCGGTGTGTTGAAATTTTTAACCGGAACCGCGGGGGTTCGGGAGAGCGGCTGTTACGCGCGCGTGCGCGAGAGGGGGAGAGAGAGAGAGAGAGAGAGAGAGAGAGAGGCGAGAAGGTTTTTCTCTCGTCGAAAGAAAGATTTCCACACAACGCGAAAATTGGCTGTTGAATCAATAACGAGGCTGAGCGTAACGGGATCCGGTGGGCGAGTCCGTGGGAAACGGTAACGAAATGAAAAAAGAAAAAGAAGAAACAAAAGAAGAAAGGACAGTTTGTTCTTTCGTTTACTTTGATATACCGGCGCGCTACAGCGGCGGCCTCGCACAGCCCCCATACGGTTCTTCTGGCCGGCGCGCTCGCCCTCTTATTTCCGCCGCAATTTGTCACTGTCTACGCCCCGAAGATCTTCACTTTATACGGCCCGGGCTCTAAGTACGATTCACTACGCACTGATAAGCGGCCTCGCGATAACGCTCTATGAAGAGATCTTTCGCCGCGCCTGTATTCGCGCCCGCTCCGAGAAAAAACGGCGCTCGCGGAGCCGAAAGTCGTAAGTACGTATCGAAGTTCCATCGAAATTATCCAACTTTTCTCCGCCCTCCGAGGGTCGCGCGGCGTGCGTTCTCGCAGCTGTCACCGGGACGCAGGAGGAATATCCTGACAGTTCCGGTCTGAGAGGCTTGACGGGACGACAAGGTTTGCCTGATAATTACGATCCGCTGTAAACATTCTTCCGATTCGTGCGATTTTGAGAAACTTTCGGCAGCGCAAGATAATATCGCCTTGTGAGCAAGCAGGCCTGCTTTCTACGATGTTCCCACAAGACGAGTCCTCTCATTGGACTCATTTTTTCGCTGCTGAAGCGCATCCGAGGAAACGTTCGAGTCTCATTTAAGCTGTACACCTGACGACATAGCCAGTATATATTTAAAGAAAAAAGAAGAAAAAA
Source organism: Harpegnathos saltator (assembly GCF_003227715.2). NCBI lineage: Eukaryota > Metazoa > Arthropoda > Insecta > Hymenoptera > Formicidae > Harpegnathos > Harpegnathos saltator. Next base: position 775,407 of record NW_020230126.1, read on the forward strand.
TCGCACGAATCTGACGAATGTCACGAATTCAAAGACTAAACAAAGCCGAAGGAGCTGCGCTGAAAATAAGCCAGGTATGTCGCGACTCCGCGTCGCCGCTGATTAAATTCTTCCCTCATAGACGGAGCGCTCCGCTCGGACAGAGCGACAGGTCGTAGAAGAGCAGCGCGCTCGCATCCGAGGAGACGAATAGAAAAGTGTGGCGTTATTAAAGCCGCCTCCACGATAAATCGATTCGCTCGCGAGTCCCTCACACGCCGTCTGGAGCGATCAGGGCAAAACGCGCGGCAGGCAATTCGGTCGCGGGCGTGCATATCGCAAGCGCATGGACAGCGAGCGAACACGCGGACCGCATAAAGCCCCCCAGGTCGATCATAAACGAGCGATCCGACCTTAGACTGGCTGACGACGAAATCCGCGGCAACGGGATCGGGCTCGCCGTGTCATCGGCACGACCAAGCGCGCCATTCGCCGTTCGGCATTCGCGAGCGCGCGTGAGCGAGCTCAAAGGCTCGCTCGTAACACACAGGACGTAACGTTTCCTTTGTAATTCCGGGCATAAATTGGCGCGTGTCAGATGCGAATGACTCGATGCCGCTCGAACCGCGCGTAGTTAGGCGGCTAGACGGCTAGGGAGGGAGAGGCAGGTTGGAGCCTGTCGGCAAGAGAGTCCTGACAGCTAAGAGCACAAAGCGACGGGCTCGTTCTCACACAGGAGCGGAGACCGGTTGCCAGGCTGCCGAGGCTTAGCGGCTACCGTTTGTTTCGTCCGGTAGCCATGGTGATCACACGGAGAAGGTGGCCCGATCGAGGGTGTCCTGATATCTCGCATATTTTCCAGTAGCCCACCCTCCGCCGGCGGAAGCGACGCTCCTTCTCTCGTCAGACGACCACTCATCGGCCCGATATTAACACTCGCGTAGGGGCGCGCCAGATGCCTGCGGCGGGGTGCGAGGTCGCCGGAAATGCTCGCTTCAGCGGAGGACTGTTTCGTCGCGCGTTCGCGAGGCTGATCGCGCGCTGTGCCTAAAAGCGGGCAAGCTGCGAGTGCTTGGACTGATGGGAGTTTCTATGGGAAAGGCAGTTGTGTCTCTCTCTCTCTCTCTCTCTCTCTCTCTCTCTCTCTCTCTCTCTCTCTCTCTCTCCCTCCCCGTGCTCGCGAGGTCGCGTTAACTTCCGGTCGGGGCTGCGATTTCGATCGTGTCCACATGGTTTTGACTGAGGTTCGGTTGTACCGACATTATTTTCGCTCGAAGCGAGACTTAAATATGTGTCTGAACTTAAATACGAGACCTTCTCTGGCCGGGTGTCGATTGAAGTTCCATTGACGAGAACTCGGTCGTTCAACATCAACGATGTACTTCTCCCCGCGTTCACGAGTTCACGTTCGAGGAGAAGCGAGCCTGAACGCAGCCACTGTCGGGCGCGACTCGACTTGTCTGCGGCGTTTGCGGGCGCTTGTGTGAAATAACGCAAAGGAAGCGCGATCCGTGTTTAACGACACGGAGCGGAGAGCTGGCTCCTCCGCCCGACGCGACTCCGATAATTTCTTCGTCGTTATCTCGGCTCTCGCCTTTATTAGACGTCGAGCGTTGCCGGGCCGCGCGATCGCGAGATGGTAACGAGCGATCGTTAACGCGCGAACCCTTCGGAGATACTTCCAGAAACGATCGCGCGCGACGTTCTCTCCTCTCAGTTGGCATTTGTTTCGGCTGATTTGAGGAAAAAAGAGGGAGAAGAAGAAAGAGGCGCGGAAAGAAAGGGGAGGCGAGACAAGAGGGAAAATTCCTCGCGGGAGGAACGGCGCGCGGAAACCGAGCGGCGAACGATCGATCGCGCGCGCCCCCCTCTCTCTCTCTCTCTCTCTCTCTCACTCTCCCTCCCTCTCCATCTACGTGAACTGAAGTCTGACCGAGCCCAGCCTTCGCTTAAAAAAGTGTCATTATCTGCTAATGGCACGCCGGCAACTAGGTCGATGCGCTCGGTTGGTTAATGACGTGACTTTCGCATTTCGCCGATGGACTATACCCATTTTATCTACGTGCTCCAGTTCTACCTGATGTCCTCCCGGAGGTACCTCCGAGGCGGCGGTTATTTAGAGGTTAAGGCCGATTTTATTGTCGCCGCTGCGCGCATTCTTATCGCCTTGCTTCGCGTTACCGCGAGCGCGCCGGGGTCCATTCGCGCCATTCGGCCGCGGTATCTCTCCGCGCGAAATATCCTCGCGCGCGGTAAGAAGCACCACCGCGACCCAGATACGTCGCTCGCTCGCCGGCGGGGCAGCGTCATCGAAGGCGAGTATTTCGCGACAGCGTGTATACGATAGCCGGACTGGGAAATTACGAAGGCGAAATTCAGCGAGCGGGGGTGCAGCCTCCCCCCCCCCCGGCCGTGCGACCTGGAGTTTCCCCGCGCGCCCCGAGCGCTGACAGAGCGTGTCGACTAATAGCCCGCCTAAAAGCGCGCAATTTAGCTGATCGGCTGGCACTCACGGATCGCGCGGCGGAGGGCTTCCTCCCCGTAATTGAGGGCGCCCACGGTCGCCCACGGTCTGTTCTTTATTTAATCATTGCACACAGTCCTCTTAACGAAGACGGCTGAGCGACGGGTACACCGCGCTCGGAACTGAACGAGTCGAGTGGAACACCGCGCGGGAACGAGGTCGCCGGGAACAGGCGGCCGAGAAACCAGGGAGTAGACGAGTTCGAGGGAGCGCATTGACAAGAGAGAGAGAGAGAGAGAGAGAGAGAGAGAGAAAAGAATAACGAAAGTGATAACGAGAACGACAGCGCGAAAGTGACGGGGCGTCGTTAGAACGCCAAGAAAGGCCGGCGAGTGGTCGCGGAAGGAGCAGTTGATCGAGAAACAGGGCTGGAAAATGGAATTCGAGGGGAGGCGAGGAGCGAGACGAGACAAAGCGGCGGGATGGGCGAAAGGCACGTACGGACGAGAGAGAGAGAGAGAGAGAGAGAGAAAGATCAGAGATAGGTACGTAAGTCCCTGGATGGAGTGGATACAGTTGAGTCCGAAGGTTTCTTGGTTGTTGGGTGTTTGGCTGTCGGCCAGGGAATCTCTGGAGCGCGACGCTTACCTTTCTCTCTCTCTCTCTCACGCCCGGAAGGTCCCTTCGACCTTATACGTACACCTCAGCATCGTGAGCGCGCACCGCCTTTCCGGAATTCGCCGTCTGTACGTCGAGGGCACGCGTGTCCGTGTGTCGGCGTCGCCGTAAGAGCGCTGTTGCAGTCGGCACTTTCGAAAACTCATCTATCCTGGACCGACCCTCGCGGCCCTCCCACGCGTTTTATCGCTCGCATTTTATTCCGTTTGACCTTACACCTTGCGCATCGCTCAAGCTACGCCGGGACGTATCGCGGTCGTCGGACGAGTCACAAGCGCGAGATTTGGTTCATCAAGTTCCGTCGAGGTGAGGTCTCTTTTGCGTCCTCTGATTTCCCAGTGACGCATCAAGAACTCCGAGTTGATATCCGCGTTGCTTTTTTGTACATCCTGATCTGTTGGTCATTTGTTTTCTTTTTAATTCTCTCTCGGCTTCCTGCAGTCCTTTTTCTCTTTCGCGCGCGCCTCACGAACGAGTTCTCGGCGATATGTTGCGCAACAAAGCTTCAATCTCCTGTAAACGAACTTACGGATACGGATCGCGTATATTGTCACTTCGGTGAGGCCGATAGTTGGAGCTTGGCAGGGTAAGCTTCGAGGAGACGCGTACTTTGCATCTCGACGAGGAAGCCACGCACGAAAATGAGGCGCGTGTTACGGTCGGCCATGTCGATTTCTGCTAGCCAAATCCGAAAGTTGAAATTCGACGTATCATAAAATCGATCTCATCATGAAAATTAATTAATTGACGATACACGCGATAAACTATACAAAATTAATTCCACGGAGCAGTTTGAGCACGTGGAGTTTAAATTGTGTGTTATATCTCTCCAATTTACGGAAAGATTTTTATCCGCGCTCATATTTTCTCTGAAATGACTGAAGTAACATTCAGTGACATGCTTAGCTTACTCTCTCTCATTGACGGCTTATTTCATTAAAAATAATAATAAATATTAATTTTTTCCAACCTAAATTTGCAGGAACTGATAAACACCAAAGAAAAATTCTATTTGCAAGAAGCCGAATAATGTATTCTTCCTTTTAATTACGTTTCATACAATTGATTATGATGAATATCTTTATAGCTTTGAAGTCCATAACAAAACTGATTGGAAATTTATTTGTTATGATGAACTTATTTCATTCGTGCCTAGTTAGTGTAGAATTGAAGTACATCTACATATATATTACTTTTCGCTATACATTATAATAATTTTTTCAAATGTATCTAATATTATGTATGTTTCATAATATATAAAATAATACATAAAATACAAAATGTTTTCCCGACAGTTTCATAATAATTTTCTCTCCTTTCCCTATAAAAGAACGTATAACCAGTAAGAATAAAGTACAGTAAGAATAAATAATAATTCTCTCAAGAAGAGATTAAATAATCTGTGTATAAGAGGAAATTTATACTAAAATCAATAAGATTTGCATTATAGATATAACGTATAATTCCTCTAGCTTTAAGAATAACGTGTTTATAATATTTTCCTCTTAATTTTAGGTTAGGTTTAGGTCACTCTTTCTTTCTCTTTAACTCTTACCCCCCTCTCCCTCCCCCCCTCTCTCTTCACTCGCTTCGATATATTCGAGATCGAGGTTTCACGCACCTTTTTCAAAAGAGATCCCCTGATACAAAATAAGAAATACATTCACAATGTTGACATGCGCTTTTTATTAAAGGGATCCCGCTTGTTCTGAAATTACTTTTTTTTTCGGGTAAAGAACTCAAAGTCGCATATTGGGATAAATATGGACCAGCCGACTCATTAGCAAGAACGTGTGTAGTTGCGAATAAATTGTACCACCATCGCGACATTCAGCTTAACGCATCGGGCGGCCGCTACTGAAAGCATCGCATGAACTGCGATGCGTTTCCCAATCTTGATTGTTCGCGCGAGCATATGTACGCTCTTCGATACTGGGGTGACATGTTTATTCGCGCAGGAGCGCGATGTACAGATGAGCAAGATTATGTAAATATTATGTTTGATTAGCGATAATGGCGAGGCGAGACGCAGGCAATTTCCGATAGTCCATCTCTCGATCGCGCGCGGTAAAGGCTCGAGAACGACGGGCACATTAGGGGTGGGGGGGAGGCGAGGTGAACAGAGAGCCGACACGTTGTACAACCTTCCACGAGGACCGCCAGTCCAGGGGACACTGGACGACGAAGGTAATCCAAGGGGGTGCGTGCCCGAGAATCCTGATCAGCGCTTTAGCTCTTATAAATCCCGCCGATGTGTTATTACTGTCAACACCTCTCCTTTGTGTTACGTCGCGCGTCCGCTGTCGTTTGGGAGCGGGCGAGCGAGCCGCGAAGGACTCGATCGCCAGGACTCGACGCGACGGGACGCGGCAGGTCTCGTCTCGGGGTAGAATCGCCGCCGCTCTCGTTCGAAACGTCGCACGCTCCGAGAGTTCGCGTTGCTTTCAGGCGGCGGTTGATATTCGGGAGATATCGCGTCACGGGCCGCGGCAGGAATGTAAATCGCGTCCTGCCGGCGCTGCGCGGGAGGCAGTCGTAAATGAGAAGAGCTGCGCGCGTCGCGCGCCTTCTTCAACGCGGCCGAGTGCCGCGGGCGAGTAGCTGAGACCGACTTCCTCCTCGCGAAATCGCACCGACGCAACGAGGCGATATCTACGGCGCCATTTCCTCTCCCTGCGAGTGTGTTATTATTTGCAACGGAGCCCTGTTACTCTGTGATGCCTCTCCGTCTCCTCCGAAGAAGGGCGAGTTTATCACTTCGTTTCCAGCAATTTCGACTCGTCCCGATCAAACGAGCGTTCCTCGTAAACACCTCGCGGGTATATCGGCTCACTAATGAGTGTTTGGCGAAGTCGCGCGCGGGCATCGATCCCTCGTCGAGATCGTGGCTGCGGGGGAGCCACGTCGGCGAGGAAAGATTGTTCAAGCTCGCGCGACGATGAGCGGGACCGAACGCGTTTCTCGGAAGGCGGAGGCGGAAATCCTGTTCCCATTTTTGAGAACAAATTCGGCCTGGAGAAGCAGAAATTCCGCTCCCATTCGGTGAAGCAATTCGGCTGCGACGACTGGATGTTCTTTCTCCACTCAATGTACCACACATCGGTCCTGAGGACCGGAAATTCTGTCGTCTGCGAGCGAAACGCGTTTATCGTCACGTTAATTCGAGCAATCTTTCCCCGATTCATGCGTCTCGCGCCGTAAACCTCATGTCTCGTACCGTGCATCGTGATCGTTTCGCGGCGGGATATTCCCACGGCAATACGTCGTAAAATCGCACTCATAATCACGGCGCCGCGTCATCGTGCGATACGCCGACGGAGACGCTCTCACTTTCCCCCTTTGTGATCCTTACTATCTTGTACAAACCATCGAGGTTGCCAATATCTAGAGGGCTGATCTCAGCTTGGCGGGTAATGAATGTTTATTAGGGCAGGATCCGTCGACGGATCTCCGTAGACTCGAGACGGATCGATACGCGTCGGTCTGGACGTTCGTGCCTCGAAATAATTGGTTGACTCTGATCCTGCATTCTGTGTTCGTGAGAGGTAAACATTTGCGATTACCTGCGCTTCAAATACGTCCACGTACCGACGCGGATCAATGAATAGCTGGCTAAAGTCGTTCAACTCTCTATTGCCCAAATTATTTGTTCAACGTTTCACTCCGTCTCTCGTCTCTCTCTCTCTCTCTCTCTCTCATTGTGCCTCTCCCCTCTCCCCCCTTCTCTCTGTCTCTTTTGTACACACAGGCGATAAACGAGGAAATTCGATACTGAAACATAAACAAGCTAAGTGGATCAAATAGTTTTTCCATTTCCAAAGATGCACGTGCGCGTTTTCCTCTTGCCCGTCGAAAGTTACAAGGACAAAGAAAAATACGCAAGAGAGGATACGCGAAAAAAAAAAGAGAAGAAATCGTTATGTAAATCGGGGCAGTTACGGGGCAGGGGATTAAAGTATTTCCCTATTCAGCCATTTTCCGCGCAAGAAATTTTCCAAAAGCAAAAATCGCTGAGGGACCGAATGATATTTGTGAAGAGAGCGAGAAACGTTACCTCGGTCAACATTCGCCGTTACGCGCAAACGCATTTGGACGTGTTTACGAATTTTTTTTTAATTTTTCGCAAGATACGCGCGCTTCGCGAATTAACCCGAGCTAGTCACCGGCCGTGAATTCGCCAGGTACGTGTATGAGTGTACGAGCGATAATATACATCAGCACGTAGTGTCCGCTATTAGGAGCAAGCCGGAAATAGAAGTGGCTAAAGTTTAACTAACTTTGCGGCGGAATGGCTTCGTTTTCTTCATCAACTCAAACTGCGGGAATTAGCTTCTGGCCCCTGTCCAGATTACTTTCGTATTCCAGCGCCGCGCGCGCGTCTCCATTCTCATTCGGCCTCGCGATCTCCGTGATATGTTAATTGCGAGAATGATAGGCGAGCGCGAATGGGACGGCCGCGCGGTATTTCTCCTCCGAAATTTTCACACCACGGACCGGCGCGTCCTTCTCCTGTCGTGCCACGCCGTGCCGTGCCGCGCTGCGCCGCGCCGCGCCGCGCCGCGCCATGCCGTGTCGTGACGGCCGATATTTCCTTCCGAGCTAATAATCGCGCGTAACTCGGCGAAACAACATATTTAATTTTCACTTTGAACGGGCAATATCATCGCGCTAATGGCGTAATTATCCGATAATGTTTTAACCGTAGGACGGCTGGTCGGCCGGCGTGCCGGCGTGGCGTACTAGGCCAAATTACAACGAAATTGCAGCGAAAGAATTGATACGCCGCGCGTTAAATTCAGTTTCACGCTAGTGTCGGTGTACATTACGACCAACCGAATTTCTCGTATCTGACCAAATTCGAGTGGCCGGGGAATAAATTGTTGCGCGCTTCTGGCACACGGCGCGGCGGGGCTGCGCGGAGAATTGTGCATTTGCGTCACGTAACCTGTTTTACGTTAGCGCTTTTGTTCCGCATGAATCTTATTAGCGCCAACCATTTTACAGGAAATTGAGTTAAGCAGTTTTCTGCATTAAAGCTTTCGCTTTCCTTCCGGCCCGCTATTGGCCTGGAGGAAGTTGTGCGCAAGATCGTGATTGGGGGCGGTTAACATATTTCGCCCGATCGACCCGGTTCTTATAACGGAGCGTAAAAATTCTCCTGAGATCTCACATCGCGGGGAGAACGCACGTGAATTGACAATGACAGGCGCGTATGACGCCGCCCCGTGTGCGGAGTGTATCTCGTTATCACCGTTGTATGTCATGGAATCGGCTTATCGGATTGGATACGCGTTACGCAACCCGTGAACAATTACGCGCCTAACAAAGTGCCGCTTTGAAAATCGCGCACGCGCGCGCGCGATAGACGCTCGTAGACCGCGTAGCTGTAATGCGCAACAATTATGCAATAGCTGGCGACATCGGAGAGATGTGAAACAAAAAAAGTTGCCCGCTTTCCTGTGAAATTTGGCCGGTGCAAAGTATTATTGCCCTTGGATATTAAAGAGAGACGGAACGACGATCTCGTCGACGTAAATCGGTTTACTCAATTCGTCAAAATTGTACCTCAAAAGCGAGTAACTTCGTTCTCAGCGTTACATAACGACAGATATGATAAACATTTTTTCGCGGCGATCTCTAATGGGATACGCGCACACGCGTGCTCAAGCGCGTTTAAAAACGCGATATATATGTATGGGTCGCGAATAACAACGGGAAGATAATAATAATTATAACAGCCGACAGATGAAAAGTTCTCCGGCTTCACCGGCATTATTTTTTATACGCGCAATCTCTAATGCTAATGGAGAGCCGTGTGATAGAACGTTAACATGCGCGCACAGATAACTATGTTAAATTGAACGGATCGATTTAACGCGTCTCTCTGATAAATGTAGCGTCCGATGACGTAACTGGATGTAACTGCTTTACACACGACGCTGCAAAGCTGTGAATGCTTTATCATACACTCTGTCGAGTTTGTTTCGCGCTTGTACAAAAAGCTGGCCGACGTAATTATATCGTGAATAATTTACACGCGAAGCGCCGAGCGCGTTGTCTAAGTAACGCGCAGGATAATTTCTATTATCTTCGCGCGTCGCGCACACACGCGTATCGATCGCGGAACGGCGGCCGGCGAAATGCACAAGTCGATGTACAGCGAGAACGCGCGTGTGCTTACACGCTACTGTCTTTTCGAAAAAAAAAAAAAAAAAAAGAAAAAAAATCCTTTTTGGAGTTGAAAAGATCTCACTTATAGTGAGCAACAAGGAGCGACACTGAGAATGTTGGTTAAAAATGCAAATAGACGTAACTTTCTCTCTCTCTCTAGATTTCCTCAAGGTGAGAGCTTAATCCCGCGATGAACTTGGAGCGAACTGAATTTCAGCCGGGAATAAATATGCGACGTAATTATACGAAAACGTCCGAACTCGAGGAATTAAAGCCGCGCCGCGGAACGCTGCCGTCGGCGCGTTTATCGGAAAGAGATCGTCCGCCCCGCTCTCTCCCCTCCCCCTTCACCGATCTCTGCTTCGCGAGTTTATTGCCACTTTTAATATCCACATTACGTTCATCGAACTCTCGCGGTCCGCGCGCTGCGCATAATACGAGGCGACAAACAAATACGCGATATGATTTTTGTTTGCCAGGGTGAATTCTGCTAACGCGGCACAACGAGCAATAGCGGCGCGGAGGAGGAGAATCGAGCTTGAAAGAGGGATGCGAATTGAAAGACTCCACTTTAGCATTCTCGTTCCTCGCCGCTCGCTCCTCCACCGCCCCTCGCCCGCCGCCTCCGCGCGACTGCAGGCACACCGGCAGCTTTGCCACAGTTATAGTCGCAGCGAGCAACTATACAGGACGCGAAGGCGAAGCTGGGGGGAAAAACGGCTCGGTACGTTTTTACTTACGACCTCAGCCAATGAAATAACGGCCGCAAAGGGGCGAGCAATTGCCTTCTCATCTCGGCGACCCACATAAGCGCTCATTGGCTCTCTTTCTCTTTTTCGCTCTCTCCTTCTCTCTCTCTCCCTCTCTCTCTCTCTCTCTCTCTCTCTCTAAAAACGTTAATTGCTCAGTGTTAATAAAGGTCGGCGCTTCGACGTCCCGTCCACTTCGTAATTCCATTCTCGCTTCGAGTTGCTTGGCCAGAGAAGTGAAAAATTTGATCGCCGTGTGCCCCCTCCCCCCTCCTTGCGAGGTCGTATAAAGCCGAATTCTCTCTGTCCTCTTAGACACACGTGAATTCGTCGATCCTTCTTCTTTTCTTTTTTGAATGGGAACGATTGAGCAACGCAACGCGGACGGATACTGTGCTCTCTGCAGTGTATTCTTCACTGAAATACCATACATTGTAACTGGTGACTCGGTTGTAAATACAACGCGGGGGGAATCGATAAAATCTCACTGAGAGATTCAGTTAATAGCAGCGACTGTCACCACTATTGGCGCAATTTGCAAACACGGGCCGATTTGGTCGCAGCGAGCAACGAATTTGTGTGCTAGGGAAATCTTACTTCCATCGGCCAGAATCGGCGAGATGTAAAACGAAGCAATAAAGCGGTGTGTTTCCACTGGAAATCAATCACCGGTTATCGGCAAAATATACTCTTGTCACTCGTTCACTTTGACCTCCTAATTCGAATTTCTGTCGATCCGAACGTTCCTAGTACATAAGTAACTTCAGCGATATCAAAGTATTTTCATCGCAAAGATGACGTTTTCACGCATAATGCACTCGCTATAATGTGCGAGAATGAGAGAAGCGACTTACGATCTCCCAAAAAACGTTCAAGTCGAAAAAGATCCGAACACACGGAGGAAGTTAAGAGAGCGCACGTTCGAGCGCAAAAGCGTTGGAAAATGGGTCGTCGAACACGCGGCCAGGCGGACAATGAGAAATCCAGCCGAAGACAAACAGGAATCAGCGAATCCGTGCGTTCGTCGCACGGTCGCGCGCCGTCAGAAAGGTCGCGTCGCGTTATGAAGAGAAAATTCTGAGCGTGCTCGCGCCGCGGAGTTGACAATGTTCGCCCGTGAGCGTCGGCTTTTTGGGCCAAATGTCGGAGTTGCCTTGTCCAAAACTTTTCGACCGTGTTGTGTCGCTTAGACAGGTGGAGGCAGGGAGGCGGGCGAATTATTTGACGCTCACCATCAGACCGCCGCCGCCGCCGCGCTTGTTTGCCGAAGTGAATGTGGAACGATCAATGTGAGGGCTTCCTGTCCGCTGGTGTCTGCACCGTTGCCCATTAGCGCTCTCGTCGTCGCTCGAATTGCTTTATTTTCCGTCCCGCTCCCCGTCCCCGCCCAGCCCGCTCCGTCTCGCGTCCCACGTCTTATGCTCTTACGCGCCACTCTCGTAATTTTTCAAGTTTAACGCAGCACGTCACAGCGCCCCTTTCCCGCGCGCACTTTCGCCTCATCGAACGCAAATCTCGATTATTTCGATATGTACAATATGCTGCAGGCGAGAAACCGGTTACCGGCATTAGGGAAGTGCAAAAACGACCAACGAACCTTCTTATTTTGGCGATTTGTTGCTGTTAAACGTTAAAGTGGAGACGATGACGGAGCACAGCCGGTGCCCGCGACGACCGCGACGACTCTCGTGTCTCGTCCCGAGAGAATAAATAAAAGGCAATTTACGAGAGAGAAACGTTACTGCACTCCTCTCTGCGACGTATTTATACAGCCACTATTATTAAGCGTAAATTTATTTCAGATAAGACTTGACAACTCTCGCGCGCGGGATATTTCGATTTTTTGCCTCGTCCTTCTTCACGCAACCTTCTTCTCGAGCAACTGAATCTCTGTTGTCCGGGGATGAAACGAAAAACTCGGTTCTAGCAGTAGAAAAGTCCTTACAGCGAAGACCGTCAGTCTTACGGGATTCAGCGTACACGAAAATATGGCTATTTAATAATAACGTGTCGATAAATTCGGTGTCGAACAATCATGCAGATGATGAGTGCAGAAATGCAATTTCACCAAATGGAATATCTAATAAATTTCATCCGCGTGCGTACACGTGTTGTTAAAACATCCAGGCATTCGCGAATCATAACATTAATATTTATTATGCCCTAAATGTCCGGACACGTTGATGTGAATTCAGTCATATATTTCGCACACGCACACACAGTCGTGGAAATATTCGATATGTCGCGGCTATATCGGGTGACTGAAAATAATTCACAAAATCATTCTTCTTTGATTACCTGCGAGGAAACTCGCCCTTTTTGCGTTCACGAAAATTCAGCCAAGACTGACAGTCCTTAATAACATCCCGTCGGCGTTTCTACCGACAACGAGTCAATTGTTTTTCATTATCTCGGGCACGCGTCAGTGTGGCCGAGTGTTATTGGCGTTAATATCAGACGAGTATTATTGACCGCGGTAATGGGGACATCTTTAGTCACCATCGAGACTCGTCGTCCATACAACCCCCATTCGGACGTGTCTTCTAATTCCACGGCAAACGAAGCCAACGAGAAACTACAACGAGATGAGCGATCGCAAGTAGGCCGGGAGGTCGTAAATAGAGAGAGCCGCTCCAAGCAATTAAGAAATTGGAGCCGCTCTGCACGCTTGTCCCACGCACGCATCCTTCGCACGCGCGGTTCCACCACGCCGGGAGCGCAGCCGAGAGCGAGTCCAATCGATTTCTCCCGAAATTCAATTAGACGCGACGTATCGCAGATTCCGCCCGCAGGAGTCGTCGGCACTTCGCGACGCTCGCGCTGCGTGAAAACGGCCAATACCGTGAAGAAACGCGGCGACTCGCTCTCTCTCTCTCTCTCTCTCTCTCTCTCTCTCTCCCCCCCCTCTCTCTCTCTCTTTCTCTCCGGCCGCTTGTCCCCGCGAGATTGCATTAATTCCACGCGCGACACGTAACCCTAGCAATAAAGTGGCGTAATTGCCGATGAGTCGCCGCGCCCTTTTTGGGCACCGCGTAGGAGAAAAGCCCCGCCGGCTTCGCGGGGCGCGCAAAATATACGCGGGGTGCCGATGTATCTTCACGGAGGGGCCGAGGGATCGCCGATGTACAAATCCACCCCGATGTATCCCGAGCTCGCGCGCGCGCGCGCGCGGGGGCGGGCGGACAGTGGGTCGACTTATGCGAGCCACGTGCACAATTCTAATTTGCTTACGAGGTACGGGCTTAAAGCACAATGCGCCACGAGAGCACGAGGAATACGTGCGTCGGTCGGCTGCACGGACAATGTGCCCTACACTTTCGCCTGCCTCCCTCCTCTCTCCTCCTCCTCCTCCTTCTCTCAACCCACTCCCACATACATTGTTCGTCGAGTTCGCGGGTCCAATGATAGCGCCATAGTTTTGCCATCTACGTCCCCGCGCGCGATCGCGGTCCGCGCCAGTTAGCGTTAGAGACCAAACGCGACTTATTCGTGACTTCGTGACTCAAGGTGACCTACCCGGTGAGGCTCCCCGAGGCGGCCTATCGCGCCTCGTCATCTTTCGCGGAGTCGCTTTCAGCAAGTTCGTAAGTTCATTGCAAGTTGCCAACTTTCAACAGAGTTTACATTTTCTTGACTCTCTCTCTCTCTCTCCCTCTCTCTCCCTCTCTCTCTCTCTCTCTCTCTCTCTCCCCCTCCCTCGCTCGTTTCTTTCTCGCGCATACAATAACAAACTGCGTATGCATATTGGGCGCGTTCGCGATAGGCGAGGTGATTTTCAGGGTCCAGAGGTAAAGGACGAAGAGAGCGCGGTCCGGTTGCATCTTTGTTCAAGGTCATACTTAATTTATAATAATTCAAACTCGCCGACGGAAGCGTTAAGCTCTTACCGTCCTTTACCTCCGTAGTTTGGATTGCGATCAAAGAGCCCCTCGCTACCTTTCATTCGAGGGCAACTTTTTTTATCTAAATATTCAGATTCTGCGCGCATTGGGTTAAATACGACACGACGTGAATATGGCGATCAGAGCTCTTTTTTATTCGTCGCGGCTCTTTGTCGTCGTCGGTAGGTCGACTAACGCGCGTTCGGTCCCTTTCTACTTGGCCGTGGCTGCGAAATGGTCACGCCGACGTACGAACATTTATATAACAATTAATGGGAGCAATCAAGCGGTGTAAGGGATGAGCGTTTGGCCGCAATCCCATGAATAATCGGCCGGGACGGAATTGTGCTCCCGAAGTTTTTGAGCCGAGAATAGCAGCAAGAATTTTATTCCATTCCCTCATTTCTCTCATCCCGTAACGTATCTGGTCCAATTTAAATTCCGGGTAAGACCAGCGCGGAAAGCCCGAAGGACCTAATATAATTCTGAATACAAGGGGCACCCTGGTACGCTTGGGATCTAACTTGCATATATTTGCCAAATAGGCGCGTTAACGTTGAGAACGGTGTCTTCGTGCCTTCTTGCACGACGAGAAGAACGAATATGTATATACATATATATTTCACATCGGACACATTGTGCAACGTTATCCGCGCGTGTTACCGAGCGTACGCGCATTATAAAATAACGAGCTCCCTTATTCGTACTCGGACGGGGACGAGCGTTTCTCATTTCAAACAGTTATAATCGCGAGTCTCGACTTAAAAGTCCAACCGGTAACAATTGTATACGGTTACACACGCGCAGGCCGCGATAATAACGGGATAACGCGTAACGCAGCGCGTGCTTCGACGGCGGAGGGAAATTCGCTTTCTCGACCGGTTATTTCCAAAGTAGTCCGACGCGGACGTACCGATCGCGGACCCGCAATGCGGATTATGATTTTGGCATCTTCAATCGTCATCGACGAGTTACCCTCTAGTCTCGAAAAATTGTCTTTCGAATTGCCGTTCGCAAGTATCCCTCCGAGAAGCATATTTCGACAAATAACAAATACGTCTCAAGGACGATTTGGCATGAAATATCGTACACCATCTAAAAACTATCATACTCCTCCATATAAAATTCGTGACAGTCAGTCGTTTGTAGTGAGTCGATGGGCAAAGGTATATAATTTTCCTCCCTCCTCCACCCCCCCTCCCCGAAATTGCTGCCCGCTGCAGAGCAACACCCGCCGCCCGGTGCGCCGGAGGAGGGCAGAGGCGTGCGGCGCGGCGTAATGTGGCTCGATATGTTTACAAGAGAAACAAGAGCGAGAAGAAACAAGTGCGGCAGGTGATAGAAGCGCTAGTAGTGAACTAACTGCGCGCCATTACACGTCGTCGGCCGTGAAAGCGTCGATTCGGAAGCACGTGGATCGAGAGAGCGTCGACGGGCCTCGCCGGCTATAGCCTCCCGTCTCGAGCATCGTACGCAAATATCCTATTCCTGTTTCCACACTTACCGACGCGATCTATGTCTTCTTGCGTGTAGTAGTGATGCATCGTTACTGCTGGCTCTCGGCTTGCGGTGGCAATTGAATCACACGGGCGACAGTTTATGGCCGTACGATGATCATCACGACCAATACAGCGGTCACTTTACTCTGCTATTACTCACTTCCATCTCAAACAGTCGTACAGGCCAGCCATTCGCCACTTCCGCCGCGCTATTGTTCCTACAATTTCGGCCGCGCGCAGATGCGCGTGCACACACACACACACACACACACACACACACACACACACACACACACACACGACACACACGCGACGAGCGCGCGCGCGCGCGCTCGCGCGCGCACGCGTACGTCCTCGCGACGTGCGATCCTTCCTGCGTGTGTCCCCGGCAAGGTCCTTTCCGGCAGGTTCACGCGCGGCCCGAAGCGATCGAACGTCGGCCTGTCTCGCAACGTGACGGAAAAATCAAGGCTGGCAGCGATCGCGGCCAAGCGCGCGTTCGCCGAAGAGGCTCACTGCGACCGCGAGTTCGTTGGCGGACGTTCACCTTTCGCGTTTCGCGCCATGATTTAACGCCCTAATCAGGGCTGCGCGTGGTCGCGCCGGACGGCTAAAGGTTCCGCTGGGGGTCAACGAAGAAATGCGATTCCACGTTCCCGCCTGCCCCCGCCGATTCTCGCGTCCACGCGATCGCGGAGCAGTATCCGTGTGTCCGGGAGGGTGTCCGGCGGACAGCCGATGCGGCGGCAGGATTTACCGCAGGACACTCGGAAGAGTCCGGCGCGCGGCAGGCCTCGGCTAATCGATTACGGGCTACTTGCCGGTGTACTTGCCGCTGGCCGACGAAGTCTCGATTCAAGGTTATGCGAGAGGAGCGACCGGTCCCCAGGAGGTAGCGCCAGCGGGTCGTCACGGCGAAACGTCGATGATGCGGCGCGATTCTCAGCAGGAGGAACGGGGGAGTGCGTCGTCGCTCTTGACCGACAGGTCTCACGCACTGCGTCTTTTCTCGCCCACTCTGATCTCCTCCCCCCTCTGTCCGTCTCTCTCTCTCTCCCTCTCTCCCTCTCTCTCTCTCTCTCTCTCTCTCCCCTAACAGTCCGACGGGATCAACAACAATCGGGACACGAGATAAAACGACAGGCCCGATAACATTGTGGTACAACGCACCTCCGCAAGCCGATTCTGCGCAGAGTGTCGGTAGCACATTCGGAGAGGTCGACGGCAGCCACGCTACGCGCAGAGGATGCCGGCGATCGTGGCGCCATCCGTGGCGCGGGAGGGGCGGCGGTGGTCGGTGCGGGGGTGGCTCTCGGGCACCCCCGCGATATCCTGCCTGCCGCCACCTCTGCCCTGTCCCCTCGCTCGTCCTCTCGTCGTTACCTCCCCGCCGCCGCCGCGCCGCCCCGCGTCGACCCTCCGTCTTCCTCGCCGCTGTGCCCGCGCACCCTCGCTGCTACCTTTGCACCCAGCGTTCTCTCTCCCTCTTTCCCATCCCCCCCCTCTTTCTCTCTCTCACTCACTCACTCTCTCTCTCTCTCGCTCGCTCGCTCGCTCGTTCTATCGCGCCAGCCACCACCGGCTGCGGTATCGATTGGCCCAGTTGTCCCTCGTCAGAGCGCGGCGGTCGCTCCAACATCCCAACGCGGCCCACTACCGCCTTCCTCACCTTCGTAACCATCTTCACCTGCCGTCTCTCTCTCTCTCTCTCTCTCTCTCTCGCTCTCTCGCTCTTTCTTCCTTTCTCCTTTTTTCTATCGCCAGCCCTGCCGGCCCGCCGCCCGCGCGCTCTTCGCCTCGTTTTTCGACGCTGCGCGCGATACAAATTGCAAAAAGGCATTCATTCTGCGCGACGCGCGGCGGCGGATCGCCAATGGCCGGGATGATGTTTACAACTGTTGTCTGCACCGCACTTGCCGCCGCCGCCGCCGATCATAGCGGAGTGTGTGCGCATTGTTTACCGCGTGAGGGGACGCATTTGCAGAAAATAGAGAGCGGCGAGAGAGGCCCCAATTTATCGCTCCTCGGGCGGCGCGCGCGGGATTAGGGGTCCATCGATTCCTCGGACAACGGGGCGGGATGTTTTTATGACGACGCGGGAGAAGGCGCGCGCGCGCGCGCACGCGGTATATTGATTAACTCGGGGCGGATGATCCCCGAAACTGATAAGAAAATAGGATTAGAAAGCTGTTATTCCGTAATCCCGTTATCATTAGGGAGAGGCGGCAAAAATTTATGCGGCTAATCCGAATGCCGCGGAATTGGAACAATATTGCTCCGCGGCGCGGAAAGGCGGAGGGAGCGCCCCCCTCTCTCCCCGTGCGTATGACGTTTCGCGCTTTTCGCGTCCGAGCCGATCTATTCGCGCTCCTGGAATTTCCACGGCCGCGGATCTCTCTCGTGCGAGAGTCGCGGAGAGCGGGGGAGGGAGATAGAAAGGAGAAAAGGCCGAGAGAAACAGAGAAAGAGAGAGAGAGAGAGAGAGAGGAGAGGCTCTCTCGAGGATTTTCACAGTTTATAACTCTAGCATCTCACCGGCGAGCGTTCTCGTACTCCGCTAAGTAGAAATTTCGCCAGCCAATTGGCCCAACGAGCGGCGGCAGTCGGGCAGGAAGCAGCGCGGGGAAAGGCGAGCGCGGCCGCGGCATCATGTATTTTGTAAAGGTTCCCGATATCGAGTGACCGTAAGAAGGTAAACGAGGTGCCACCACAGAAATATGAGCGAGCAGGGCAATGTTCGCCGCGGTTGTGAGCAGACCGTGGCGCAGAACAGGGGCGAATATAAACGCGACAAAGGAGCCGGGCATTATTATATGGTGGGGCTCTGAATGCATGATAATGCCAAGCAAGCCTGCTCTCTCTCTCTCTCTCTCTCTCTCTCTCTCTCTCTCTCTTCCTCTCTCCTCCCCTCCCCCTCTCTCTCTCTCTCTCTCTCTCTTCTCGGGCCCCAACCTCGACGTGCTGTCGTCTGCACCCTCTTTGTCTCCCGGTCGCGCTCCCGGTTGCTCCCGCGGGCGCCGCTCAAGCATCGCCGCGGGACCATCGCTTCACAATACTACGCTAACAAGGTCAGCAATTAATGAATCGCCGGGAATACGTCGCCAGAAAAATACGCGCGTCTCCAATTGCAGAACGGTGTGTGTATCATTAGATCGTTGGCGCGGCGCGGCGCGACATGACGCGCGTCGTTTTTCACGGATCGCTGCCACCCGCCGCGCCGCGGACGCGCAGACATTAGCAATCAGCCGCGCGCGCTCTCTTTGAGCGCGAGAGAGCCGCGAGAGTGCGGCGGCAAACATGGCTAAGAAGATTGCGTGAACACACTCGCGCCCACACAAAAAGCGCCCGTATCGTCATTTGTTTCGAAATCTTTTCGCGAGAGACAGAGATCGCGCCGCGCCGTAATTTCGCGCGGCCGCGCTGGATAATTAGCGGACCGCGGCGTACTAATTACAGTTAATCGCAAAAAGGTAACAACGACGGCGCTGTTGCACGCGAAGTGCCGGCAAAGTGGTAGGCGCGACTTGGAAACTCTCTCTCTCTCTCTCTCTCTCTCTCTCTCTCTCTCTTCGCACTCTCCATCGGCGCGGCTCCTCGCCCGTGTCCGAGCGGACGGAGGCACGCGGAACGTCCAACTTCGCCGAAGTCGATCATTTCGCGAATAACGCCCGCCTGGAGGAATCGCAACCGCGTTAACTAACCGCGTCGCGACATGCTCTCGCTCCGCACATAATCGTTCTCGTCTGACATGTGTAAGGCGCCATTCGAAGGCGCGACTTGTTTTTCTCTTCTTCCTCTCTCTCTCTCTCTCTCTCTCTCTCTCTCTCTCTCTCTCTCTCTCTCTCTCTCTCTCTCTCTCTCTCCTTTATTTCCTCAGCTTCGCCGTGTCGGGGAATTATAAAAGAAACGGCGAACGTTCTCTCCCCCGACGAAATAGAAAGCTAGTAACCAACTATCGGGAAAATTGCAGAATTTTCCCTCAAGAGAGTGCGGCGTTCGACTAAAGTATATATACCTCGGGGGTTCTTGCAACGCACTTTTGTGGAGCGTTATGGCAAGAGCATCGGTGAGCGGTATGGTCGAGTTTTAACCTTCCCAATCTTCAAATTGCTTAGCTGCTTTTAGTCGAAGCGCTTTTTAGCCAATCACAGAACCGGGGCGTTCTTTGTTGCATTCGCCGCGAGTCAGCCTTCGGTATTTACGGAGAATTTATCGAAAATAACTTTTCATTCGTACGGTGAATCGCATGCATACTCGCGCGCGCGAGAAAGAGGGAGAGAGAGAGAGAGAGAGAGAGAGAGAGAAAAGGAGAGGAGGAGAGAGACGCCGCGTGCTTCACGTCGATTCTCGCTCTCTAATTTGTCGCGCGATATTTCGCGAGAACGAAACGCGGAAACTAAAAGAAAAAAAAAAAAAAAAAAAAAAAGAAAAAAAAGAAAAATGAAAAAAGAGGGAAAGAGGAAAGTTTAGAGCGTCAGCGTTACGCAAGAGACGTTATTTTCGGCGCGCTATTTTATCCGCGGCACATACGCCGCGCCGGCCGATTCCCCCGAAACAAATGCTGATTTCGTTATATCCGACGGTATATATCCCGGCACGGATGGGCGATCCTGAAGATGTTTGAATGATGAATCCAATATTATCCTGGGTCGGGCCGCGGCAGAAGCGAAATACACCCCCGGGACAGAAACCGTTTCCCTAAAACAGACCAATGAGCCGTCCCTGCTCCACATACATCAGGGACTTTGGGACCGTGGCATGTGCGCGCGCGCCGCGCGGAGCAATGCATCATACGTTACAGATTGGTTTCACGTAAAAGAACGCCTGTATAATGGTGTGGATGTTTGACGCCGAAGAGGGAAATGGTTGGAAAATAACGAAAGTAAAGCGTCGACTATCCATTGTCGCGCATTGTGTCCTGTTCGCGCGATTTTTTATCGCTTCGCAGCCCCGCGCTTTCACGCGACCTAAAATCGGGCTACCTAAAAGCGACCTATGGGCGCGGAAACTCGAAATCCCGCGGCGCATTCTCTCTCTCTCTCTCTCTCTCTCTGTTTTTCCCTTTAAAAATTTCTCCACGTGCTCTCTCTCTCTCTCTCTCTCTCTCTCTCTCTCGCAAACATGCATCGACTCGCTGTGTTAATTTTTGTAATGTGGCGCGACGAAAAAGCAAAAGATATTAAATATAAGAGAGCGAGAACAAACCAGGGAGAAAGAGAGAGAGAGAGAGAGGGAAAAAGATGGGGGAAGAAAAGAAGAGAAAAAGGGAAAAACAGACGAATCATGTTGCAGGAAAACTGGCGGTTTCTCTCTCTTTCTCTCTCTCTCTCTCTCTCTCGCGTGCGCGCGCGCTCGCGGGTGCGATAACTCGAAACGTGATATCGCGTACAAGCGACGGGACGCGCGTTCCTCCATGCTGTAATGTTTGTAAAGATATGCGCCCTCGCTGGAAGCGGGTCGCCGTCGCCGGTCGCTCGGCGGGCGCCGAGAAGTACATACTCACTAATTACAAGGGACACGAAATTACATAACTTTCGCGAGGTTGTATATTCTAATTTGGCGGATCGTTAAAGGTCGGTTGCTCGGTCGGTCGGTCGGTCGGCTTATACATATTCATCGGGCATTTTTTAACGATCGTCCGCAGCCCGGGCCGAATCCAGAAGAAGCTACTTCTCGTGTGTCGCACGCTCTAATGACCGTTTTGTAAATTAATGACGGGTGCGCGGCGTCATTTCACGGTTGATGGCGATATTACGGCCTGGGCTATAATACGTCTACGCGGCACCTGCAATTAACGCGTGCGCGCGCGCCTGGCATTGTTGCACATCGATGAACGTAAATAAACGCGGCGATATACGTATGTAAACGTTTCTCGTTATGCCGTACTCTCGCGCGGCGGTGGTCCTCGCGCTTGTAATTGCTTGTAATTGCGCACACGTCGATCGATCGTTACACGCGACGGCGAATTGTCTTCGTCCCTTCCTTCTTGCGTCTCCTCTAGTCCCGCGAGAGTAACCGGCCTCTTTCTCGCAAATAGAAAGATTCATCTTGCGTAATCCGGTACGATCCGGCATAAAGATCGGATATCGTTCGATATGGAGATACCGGACGCGTTTATTTCGCGAAAATGGACGATAAAGCGAGGACATTGCATTTTACGTCCCGCGTTGATGACGCTCTGCGTTTGTCTCGCGCGTTTTATGTATTCCGGCGACACCCGCGAGCGATGCTCGCTACGCGGATTAAGAGTTCTTATTTCTACCTCTCTCTCGTTGTCTTTCTTCCTCTCTCTCTCTCTCTCTCTCTCTCTCTCTCTCTCTCTCCCTCTCTCTCCCTCTCTCCCTTTTTCCTGAGAGAAAGTGAAATTCGCAGTCGGACAGTGCGCGTCGACGACGTCTACAAATTAAGAGACGTTAACGCGTCCCGGCCGAACGCGGCGCTGTTTTAATCCCGCCGCGGCAGTCGATGTGAGCGCTTTAATCGCTCGGAAGATACTGCTTATTGCGTTACCACGCCGGCGCCAATCGACCTAAACAATGTTTCAAGCCGCAATTTTCCGTGAATACACACCATTGAACAGGCGAGCGCGGAAAAATAGCCGGGTTATAAAATCCGCGACAGCGGCGAACGAACGCGCGACCGGGGGCTTTACCGACAATCAAATCTCCCGGCGAGGGTCACGCCGGCGGCTGATAGGGGCTGATTAGATCAACGGATCGAAACTTCAAGGCGGGTCGCGGTCATTTAATTTCGCCGAGCTAGAAAGGTTTTCAGGTGGACCCCGGCGAGCGCTTCGCAACGCCCGAAAGCGCTATCGATGAAAGGTTCTTCCTAAAGGTAGACAGCGCGGAAAGCGACGGCCGAGGGGGCAAAGAACGAGAGCGCATCCACCGAATCACAAATGAGTTACGAGACTCGATTAAGTATCTTCTATATGCATTATTAAGGGCCGCGGCGGGCCGCGCGGAAAGGAAGGGTGGACGGAGGGAGAGACAGACAGACAGAGACAGAGACAGAGAGAGAGAGAGAGACAGAGAGAGAGAGAGAGAGAGAGAGAGAGAGAGAGAGACAGAGAGAGAGAGAGAGAGAGAGAGAGAGAGAGAGAGAGAGAGAGAGAGAGAGAGAGAGAGAGAGAGAGAGAGAGAGAGAGACAGAGACAGAGACAGAGACAGAGACAGAGACAGAGACAGAGACAGAGACAGAGACAGAGACAGAGACAGAGACAGAGACAGAGACAGAGACAGAGAGAGAGAGAGAGAGAGAGAGAGAGAGAGAGAGAGAGAGAGAGAGAGTGTAGAGGGGGGGAGCCAGCTAGAGGCAACTAATGGGTTGTAACTAGTGTGTGCAGCGGATTATATCTTCTCGGTCAAGCCGGTACAAGCCGGCGTGCACGTGGAAACCTCGAGTACGAGGAAGATGGAGGACACACAATGAGAGACGACGAAAGTAGCGAGTCGTCGGAGGGAGAGAGAGAGCGAGAGAGAGAGGGGGGGGAAGAGGGGGCGAGGGGTGAGAATAGGATGGGTGAACGGAGGAAGGGCGGGGAGAGAGGCTTAACTTGAGACTTTATGAATGCCCGACTGCAGCGCAGGAGTTCAGGTAAGATAAGGGCTTTCTGCACCCTCTTCATCCTACAGCCTCAGGGGCTACCGTGTCTGTGCCTCCGCCGCCCTTCGTCTCGCCGAAAACGCTACATCGCCAGCAAATCCAGGCAACGGTTTCCCGGGCACGCAGCTACTCCCTCGCCTGCACTCACGTTCCAACCGCTTAACGCCAGATTTCGTAACTTCTGCCGCAACGAAGGGAGGCAGGCAGGCAGGCAGGCAGGCAGGCGGGCGGGCGGGCGGGCAGGGTGGAACGAGGGGGTGGCGGGAGGAGGGGCGAAAGGGACCTCGTTAATATTCGAACGGTGATCTTTTATCATATCGATGCCGCCACGCGACTCCGACACGCTGCGAAGTTTCGGCCTGCCGTAGCGCGGCAAAACGACACTCTGAATGCATAACTCGCAGTCAATTAATCGAAAGCTCCTTCTTCCTCGACCGGCGAGAGGCTTCAGTCTCGCGCCCGATCGATTGATCCGTCTCGCGCTGTAGACGCGAAGCTGTGAAAGACCGGCTCCCCTGCCGCTCGGGGGGGGGGGGGGTAACAGATTTGCGGGGCAACGTCGAGCGCGCTCGGCTCGATGTTTCTGTGTAGGGAGAGAAGTGAGTATGCAAACTGCGATACTTTCGATTACAAGTGCGAACAATACGGCTCGCGGGGGATCTCTTTGGCTCGAGTCTCTCGACAGCGCCGTCGCCGCCGCCGCCGCCGCCGCCATCGAGAGATCACCGAGGATATTACAAAAGACTCGCGACTTTGTATCTGGCAGCCTCTCGCGACGCGCCACGCGGTGAGAGACCTCTTCGGTCTCGAGTCTTTTGATAGTATCGCTCGCTAAGCTCCTCGAGGTTAGGAAAGAGATTGCGGGAGACTCGCGACTGGATTCAGCGGCCTCGCGCGAACCAGTCGAGCCGGATACGGATGACGAATTCGTAAGTGGGGGAAGGGACGAGCCGGGGGCGAAATATTTAATCGACTGTTCGACCCGATTCGTTTCGCGCGTAGCGATAGCTATGACTATAACGATAGATCGGCCGACGACGGTGGGAGAAGGAGAGAGCGAGCGCAAATAGCTTTCCAGCAAGAGAGTAAGATTTCAATTTCATGGCGAACGAGGAGGCCATTGGAGTCTTATTCCAGGGTATAAACATAAACGACGCAAAACGATAAAAGTCGCTTGTACCGTGTACGGTGGGCCGCGAGCGTGAAGAAAGAATGGTTGGAAGGAGGTCGAGGTCGGTAGGGAGCAAGAGAGGGACGGGGGAAAGGGAGGGCGGAGAGAAGCCACGAGCGATAAGGGTGGAAAAGGGTAGCGGCACAGAGAGGAAAGAGTCGGCGAGCTCGCAGGTGCGAGGGGAAAAAGGAATGCGTTACAAGGAGCGAAAGTCAGGGTGCAGAGGAGCGGGCGGAGAGGGGGGGGGGCAGGGAGGACAGGGGGAGATGGGCGGGCGCGAGCGCGAGCGAAATATATATTTCCCAGCGGGACACGAATTACCGTGGAGACGAGAAAAATAATGAAACTCGTTCTAAAATCTGTTAAAGTGAATATTATTTAAATCCGCCGGAATAACGGGGAATATCGTGTATTACCAGCGAGGGCGTGCTGTGTGGAGGCGGCCGGCGCTCTGCCTTTCGTCAGCATCAACGATAGCGCCGGTGTCTTCGCGACATCGGTATTATCGTGTCGCTGACGTAGAAAGAGAGGTAGAGAGAGAGAGAGAGAGAGAGAGAGAGAGAGAGAGAGAGAGAGAGAGAGAATAGAGCAGAGTGTTATTACCATCCTGGGTTTTTGAAGTCGCACAGAGTTTACAGTGTATCTTAATAAGAAATGTCAGAACCTGTTCGGGCAATACTGCTGATAAAAGCCGAAGAAGCCGGTCGATATCACATCGGAATCGAGTTGAAATCATGGAGAAATCAACGATCGATGTTTCTAAGATTTCACCGCAATACCCGGAAGATTCGGTGTAGATGTCGACGATTGAGACTCGTTATTCAGCTTCTATCATCAAGTCCGATCGACTGCACATCGACGCGACATCGACAAGATGTCGTCAGTGCAGCGTCTCAACGTCGATAAGAAGCAAAATCTTCATCAGACTCAACGTCTCAAGAGTCATCATCGATATCGACTCGATCATCGACTTGTGTGAGCGTTATATCGATCAATAAATTTATAAATATCGACGGAAAGTCACGACGACGAATTCGCCATCGATACAACATCGAAGTTTGATCAAACTGCAGAGCCAGCATCGATATCGATTCGATGGTCGATTTGTGAGTCCGAAGAAGCTTCAGAATAATACTATCATCAACTGGAGAAAGAAAGCAAGAGGGGGCAAAGGAGACCATGAGCGCGGCCTGACTCGCAGCACCGCTGCGCTGGCGCGGATAACCTCTGCTTCCACTATTATTTCAACTATACACACACCCCCGCGCGTTAATACAGCCGACCGCGTGTGCGTACCGCTCGCCCACATATTCCGTCCTGTTTCCGCATGCCCGCCCCGCTCGCCTATCTGCGACCATGCGACCGTACAATCGGCGGTCATAAAAAGCGATAGCGGCCGACGGAATATCTGCAAAACGCTCCCGAGGCTCCCGCTTGCTTTTATTCGCTCACCGTGGCGCCGCCGTCGACGATGTTCCCGCGTGTATGCGGTTATCTCTTGCGTGCCGCCCCCGCCTGATATTGGCCGGGTATAAATGTATCGTTAAGAGAACACGTCCGATATCAGCCCGCGTACAAATGTATCATTAAGAGGATTCTCTTCGCGCGCGCGCGCGCGCGCACGCGTGATGCGCCATTTGTGATACTGCGCGATCGCGACGCGGCAATCCGATCCGATACCTATTTCCGGACGGACGGGCGATATCTTACCGCGCTCATGATCGCTCCGGCGCGCCGCGCCGCGCCGGCCCGGATTACGCAAAATCGAATTTCTCTATATAGCCCGGCCTCGCGGAATAAGAGATGAGATCTGGCGTCTGGCCGAGATATAGTAAGTATGTGCGCTCGCCCGGCTTTTGCCAGGAAGCCGCAGATTTTATCGAGAGGAAAAGAGAGCGGGGCGAGTCGGGGCTGGAATCGCGGAACAAACGGGATAATAAGCATGGCCGAGTCCTCCTCTCTTCCCCTCCTCCAAACGCTGGGCAAATCTCGGGAGCTTCGCCGGAAATGTGAACGCTTCGCGAGGATCACGTATTCGCAGACTTAGGCCGCGTTCGCATATCGCCGTTACGCAGATCACGCTGAGATCGCTGTTTGACAGGTGACTCGGTTTCTTAACATTTACACGTTGTAAATAATAGGATGCGCGCGTCGTCATCGGTTTGATTTGATACTCGGCAAGGACGAAAGTATGGGGCAGACCGCGACGTGTTGCGAACTTTTCGAAATGGCTGCGATGAAACTTTTCTGTCGACTATCTGTTGCGACTGACTGCGTGAGACAGATCGGGGCGACCTTCCTCTGAATAGCTGAAATTTAAACATGCAGCATCTCTCTGCTAAGCTGACAATTCCTAAAGCAAGATATTGAAACGGAAGCCACATTAGATTTAAATGCTACTTTTTTAGTACTCTATTCAAGACACTTTAGTACACATAAGTAGCGCTCAATTCTGGCGCATTCGTCTCTCGGAGTAATAAGGCTACCAACTGCCCTTATTTTCATACACAAATTCCCGCCGAAAGAGCGAAGCACTAAAATCACACTAAAATGCAACCCCAAAGTGACAGCCGATTAGCCGATTAAATTCTATGTGTTCCATTTTGATTTTTGTGTTGTGGGACTCAATTCGCACCCAGTTTGCGACAAACAACGGTGCGCGCATTCGACTCGCGAAAGACGTCCTTCCCCGCGCGGGCGTTTAATTTCGCGCGTCTCCAGTGAGACCTCGTCCGCGATAAGTTTCACATCCATCGGGCGTATCCAGTTTAATCGCACAGGAGTGTACGTACAAAAGGTACGCGCGAAAATAGATAGGCGCGCGGGCGCGACGCGATCGAGCGGCCGACGAAAATACGTCGACACTCATAACGATGCTTCGGACATCGCTCTCGCGATATTATCTCTGGCACCCTTGGGAATTTCTCTTCTCGCCTCGGCGGCTGCCTTTTATGCCCGTAATATCGGCCGCGTGTTACGCGGTCCCGACGTGGCGTCGCAGATCGCCATTGGCCGATAACGATATTCTGTCAATGTTACGCGCGCATCGGCACGGGAGCGAGGGGTCGCTTGTCGTCACGTGTGCGCCCCGAAGCAGAGAATGAAGAGCGAGCGAGAGAGAGAGAGAGAGAGAGAGAGAGGGGGGGAGAGGCAGGGGGGAGATGGAGAGAAAGGTATAGAGAGAGGGTCGAAATCTTGATCGCGTCACATCGCCGTCGCGTCGAAGCGCCCGCAATACGACGTGACAGTTATGCACCGGAGATGGCCGATGCCCTGTCATTACGCTACCGCGAGGGATAAATCTTTCGATGGGAGCCGCTGGCGCGCGCGGCTCTCTCCCAGATGTTCGCGGAGATCGCGTCACGGATGGGCGGCCGCGGTGTCGAGCGTGAAACGCGACGCGATGTTAAGTCGCGGAGGGAGGAAGCGCGTTATCATCCCCGCCGATCGCTCGTTCTCTCTTCCTCTTTCCTTCCATTCCTTCCCCCCCCCCTCTCTCTCTCTCTCTCGGCGCCGAATATCGGCTCGCTTGCGTTTATCCCGTACGCGTACGCGTATGCGCGTAACCGACGTGTTGACGATAACATGCTCGTGCTCGCGAAAGGATCGCTCTGGCGCGCGCCAAGTGCGGCATTATCCGGCTTGTCCGTCCGCGTCCGAGGACGTCGCCGTTCCCACCCCGTCAGGGATACGCCTAGACCGACGACACCGACGTCGGCGAGCATCGAGAGATCGCCGGCGTATTTGTTAATCAATGTTCCCGCTGGCGACAGAACCCGTGTTGATAACACGCGCTCGCGGCGCCGAGTAATCTTCGGCTTTGCTTGCGCGACGGTGCGGCCGTGGAAAAATCCGGGATACGGCACGGACGGCCGGGAAACACCAGTTACGATCCTGGCGGGCAATTTAGGGACAGTGTGGACACGTTCGCCATAACCGTACCGGATGTGTCTGGACATATGGTATGCGCACGATTAAGCTGGGGTGACTAGACCTTCCTCGGTTCGTTCCATCCTCCCTCCCTCCCACCCTCCCTGCCACTGTCTCTCTTTGGCCGCGTGTGTGTGAGAGTTTTCTCATTTCCTACCTTCCTACACCGCTGCCAGCGGTCTCACGAGGAAGCCTGTGATACGAATCGCGATAAACAATACCGTCGTAACTGTAGCTCGTAACGATCGTTGACCCGTAAATCATTTCTAGTGTTATTCCAGAGAGTTATGGCTCTGGAAATACTTGTGCGACTTGGTCGCCTGCCAGATAGGTGTACGTAAATTTGCCAGCCATTTTATTAGTCTCGATGTGTAACGTTTCTTTATCCTTGAAGATTAATTCGCCCGAAAACGCGCGATTCTTAGTACGGAATATTTACACAATAAAAAGCCCGTCACGCGCCGCATCAAGCGTTTGTCTTTAATATCAGCGAAATCGAGAAAAAAAAAAAAAAGAGACGTTTAATTTCCAATAATAAAATGTATACATAAATCAAGTGGAAAGATCGCGTCGACGGCAAATATTCATATTTATCACGCAAAAGGAAAAAACACGACAAAAATTATCAGAATTTATCGAGAATAAATCATCGTCATGTAAAACAGTACAGAGATCGAGGAGTAAATTGTTTAATAAATTTGTTGCTGCGTTTAATGCGAACATAAAATTTATATTACTGCGTGAAAGCGGGAGAGGCTAAAAATCACATGATTAATTCAATGCAGCACGTTTGCTGCATGAATGTAATAAAATAATTGTAAAGTTTTCATCATCGGTTGTCTCGCGTCATGACGAGAGGAATGAAAGTCTATTCGGATGTGGAAAAAGAAAATCTGCCCGTTTTCATTAACTTTTCGGATATGAAGAGAGCTGCGACAAACGAAGACGACGATCCTTTCGAGACTGATGCAAAGCCAATGGCACAAAAGTCGTTTTTTTTTAATCAATTTCGCCATGCGTCCGTATTCAATGGGCGAGAGAGAGAGAGAGAGAGAGAGAGAGAGAGAGAGAGAGAGAGAGAGAGAAAGGGAGAGAAAATTTGTTTTTCAGTAATCTTCGGAAGATAAATTTTCCTATTGGACACCGGGCATGCGTTCCGAAGCTCATCGAGGTAAAAATGTTGCAATTTTTCCGCCACCGACTGCACGCGTGGTTGGCGGCAAAAGAGTCAAAGTTTTCACTTTGATGAGTTTCGGAACGACTGGAAATCGTTCTCGCGATCGCCCTCGCAATTTTCGTTTATTCCGAAAAGAAACGCCCGGCACAACCTTTTTGCGCCGCCGACCATACAATCCCGTGCGAATGTCATCGCTGCTCGAACGGCCCCGGCGGCTCTCTGGACGCGGAAGAACCGCGATCACTCGCATGTTCATTAAAACGCAAACGAATTCCACGCGTCCTTCGTGCCGACTAACTCGAACAGCCCCGTCTCGTCGCGCTTCCTCTTTTTCCTCCTCCTCTCTCTCTCTCTCTCTCTCTCTCTCTCTCTCTCTCTCTCTCTCCCCCCTCTCTCTCTCCCTCTCCCTCTCTCTCTCTCTCTCTCTCTCAACCCTTCCCGTCCTTCTTCACCCTCTTTTCGCTTCTCTTTCTCTCTCCGTTACACATCGCACCGTATCGCCGTGCGAATTCCGTGTAAACGATTACGTGCCACTCTCCGTGGAACCGGCGTCGGCGTCGTCCGCTCTGTCGCTTGGCCGTTTTCCGTCGACTGCAGACCGATGGCGACGTTGTTCTTTGCACGGCAGCCGCTCGGTCTTGCGGACCGTCGGCGTCGCGCAGCGCCTTCTTTTTCTGGCCCTCGCTCGCCCGGCGTTTCCTCGTTTGTCACACGCGCCGCACGGCGCCGCGATATAGCTTCGTTTCATTTGCAACCGCATCCATTAATACCGCCGCTTGGCGTGGCCGGTAACTCTTCCGGGTCGCGAGCGGGAAAATCGATGCTCATCGACTGCGCGCCGTTCCTCCGCCGCTCTTCGTTTTCTTTTCGAACGCACCCTCTCCCACCGCTCCCCTCCGCGATAAGACCAAGCGGCTAAATTAGAATCTTGAATCGAAGTCTCGCCACACACCGAGTCACTCCACGGACGTTTCTCGCAAGTGGCTGCGCGCTCGCTCGCACTTACGTGACCGTGGACGTGTGTCGTTTTGCTTCGTCGTTCCGCCGCTGCTTGTAACTTACGTTCCTTTGTGCTGATGGGCGCGAGTACCTCCGGACAATCGAGTTTACGATCGAATCATTTTATATTGCCTTCCTACCGATTGCCTCCGTACGAGTGTGTGCGCGCGCGCGTGTGTATGATTAAAGTATCTCTTTATGTACCTACTCTAACTTTGTAACTTTGATGGTTATCTCTAAATAGCCTAAGATAAATTTCCCAGGTAGTGATAGTGTCTTAATTTAAAATAAAACTGCATCCGTTTTTCT
Organism: Harpegnathos saltator; assembly: GCF_003227715.2. NCBI lineage: Eukaryota > Metazoa > Arthropoda > Insecta > Hymenoptera > Formicidae > Harpegnathos > Harpegnathos saltator. The sequence goes on from NW_020230126.1 coordinate 806,022, forward strand.
TGATAAATTAACGCGGCTTTATGCGAGCTCCAAACATACGTTCAAAGTTTTAAGTTTTACATATTGTCGTATATTTACGTATTTACGATTGTCACAAGTTTCGAGTAAAATTGAAAGCCATTTCTTGGATATATATGCGGTTCTTTAACTTGTTCAGAATTTATTAATCGCGCCCGCGCAACAAAAACCCATCATATTTCGTCAGTCATCTCTGAGGAAGTATCACAAAAAAAATTTCTAACAAGACGCGATCGAAGATTCCAAGTGTCCGATTTTTCCGTCAGAATCAACTCTGTGCGGCTTTTAGCCCGACGCGCATATTGTTAATTTATCAATTTATTTTTACGACGGGGTTACTTGGTCACGAATTGGAGCCGAGTTCGCATCCGCTTCCGGCTCCTTTCGAGTCGCCGTCTCGAGGAACCCGCGACCGCGGCGGCGTTTTGAAAATTCGCCACGCCGTCGGTTGGGTGTAATTGATGGGATTCTCGGGCGATTAACGTCCGGTCGAGTTCCGGTTACCGCGAGAGATGGTTCCGTGCGAGCGATTACGCGTGCGATAGGAAGCTTCGTCGCCATTTTGCGTCTGGTCGTCGGCACCGATGTCGAAATACACACCATTTACTCTTTTTGCCGCGCGCGCACCTTCGCCTTCTCCGTTGCCATTTGTCACACCTATCGTACGAGCCCGCGATAGCTTCGTTTCATTTGCAACTGCGTCCATTAATATCGCACCCGTTGCTTTCTGCCGTGTCCCTAGCGCGCGCACGCAAAAATCGATGCTCGCTGACCTCTCTCTCTCTCTCTCTCTCTCTCTCTCTCTTCGCCGCGCCGCGATACACACGATGGCTTGCGCTTTAATGATGTAAAAGTATACGCACCGGGTACGTATGTACGCGCAGCATCTAGCCGCACTTGTTAATAACGGGGACTCTTTGACGGATTTCGAGTCTCGCTCGCTTCCGCACGGGAATGCGCGAGACGAGAAAGCGTTATTTGCCGCGCAACTTTTTAATTTGTGAGATTAAATATCTGGGTAATCAAACTTTAGATTAAATTTCTGCTAGAGCAAAATCTAATTCCACTTAACCGTAAGTATAAGGTTCCGGTTTGTGTCACCATTCTACGGGCTCCGCTCGCCCGGAAACTTTGGATTTTCGACACGAAATATTTTCGCGCGCGGCGACCCGCGGGGCCCAAGCGCTGTCGCTCGATCGACGCTCGGTACGAAGCGCCGATCGTCTTTAACTCCGCTGGAGTCGTTTAGCCAGGAGGAGGAAAAAAGAAGAGGACGCTCAATTTCCGATGGAGCTTGTATATAAATCAAGTGGAAAGATTGCAGGACGGTTAATTACTCTTCTGTTATTACGTCGGTGCATCGCCTCGAATCCCCGGAAAAGTTGCGACGAGCGGCAACATTACGCAATACGGTAATACAATTCGAAGATTAATGATCATCTTCGGAAGATTGCGAGAAAAAAGAATACTTGATCATCCGCTGTCCGCCGTATACTTCGCGGTAAGTAGCAAGTTGCTATCCGATTATACAATCTCCTTAATGATAGAAGTGCTGTAAGTTTGCGACTCGCTCGTCGTCGTCTTACGATGCAGCTTGTTTAAAAATTCGTTCCCTCGGTGCATTAAGACCGCCTACTAACTATTAACTTTTTTACTGCCATGCGATACCAAGAGGGGGGAGAGGGAGGGAGGGATGCGTGTACGGTATGAATAATAAGTCGCGCGCTTCGCTCTGCCGCGACGTGTGTTCGCTTTTTAAACAAGTGCGACGGGAGGACTGAGATTTCGCATGGCTTGCGACGACGATTTAAAAAATGCATGCGAGGATATACAAGGTGGTCCAGAAGTCGGTTACCGTGATTTGAGAAATTCCTCGAAAAACTTACTCTTCTCTCCTCTCATTCCTGAGAGATTTATCTCTGCCGATTCTTGAGAAACTGATTTTCTTTCGTTTCCTGAGAAGCGTATTTTCCTTTACACCCGAGAAATTTATTCTTCATTGTTCCTGCAGATAATCTTCGGAAATTCAAAATGGTAACCGAGGCCACCCCTGTATTTTGTACCGGTGGATCACATATCTGCGTACATTTCATTTGATGCGAGCGCATAATAGCCGGCCGAAATCATGTATGGTAAAACAATTATCCAAAACCGTTTGTCGAAAGTTTGTCGGCATTCACACACACACACATACACACACACGCGCGCGCGCGCGCGCGCGCAGGTGTTTCAACTGCATCCCGTCTTTATGAATTAATGAGATCGTAATTGCCTTCCGGTGAATACGAAGTATCGATGATCAAAGGCGTAATCGAATAAACGCCGTATAATACGCGTTACACTCGGCCAAGAATTGAATCATTTTGAAAGTGGCCGTTTTTAAAAATCTCCCTCCGGTTATACATCGAGGCCCTTCGGAATTCCTCTGTGAAATCGGCAGAACCGTTTGCGCGCCGATCGTTTACCGCGCGCGCGCTTTATGCTCGCTCACAATTGGCGAGCGGCGCGCTCGCAATTTTCATAAATAGATTACACACACGCATTGATCCGTCATTAAGGTCCGATGAGTATTTAACGTTTCAAAGTATTCAAATGTATTTACGACGGGATTAATGCTGGCCGTTGCTAACCCCGATGTAATTACTGATAATACGAATCCGTTCATTTGTCACGTTACGCTTAGCGAGATGCCTGTCATATAGCTCTGTATCCTCGAAATCTGGATCGCGGATTCTCCCGTCGCGGATATCGCGTGTCGGCGGGGTGGGGTGGGGGAGGGGGCGGGAAAGTGTTGCAGCGAATTGTGTCGGCCGGGGAGAGCGGATAACGCGTTACTCGCTAAATTGTACACGCACAAAGACACACCGTACAGAGCGCGCTCGTCGCGCGCTACGCGCCTTTGTGAGTGTCTCGTTTCCGCGTCGACTTTGCGACTAAATATTGCAAGATTGCCGGGGCGCACGCTCACGCGAAACGCGAATAATTCAAGCCGAATGCAGGGAGACACGCTGCGCCGAGTCGCGCAAGCCGAACAGGCACGTGAGGCGAATTGATTAAAAAGTCGGTCGCGCCGTAGATCGCGTTGCGCAACGTTTATTACGTGTATCGCTGTATTTAATGATCAAACAACACCGGCGAGAGAGCACGGAGGGGGAGGGCGAGGGGTCACCGCCGCCGTGGCCGCCACCGTCGTCGTGTGTGTCGCGCTTCGGCCGCTTCCGCAACGGCGCATGTCACGCATTAGATATGCACGCGCAATTTCGTTTATTCTATTTTCGTAGCTCATCCATATATTCCGCCACCGGGAGACTTGTCATGTCACGCAACGTTATTCGTCGATATTTTATCGAGCGGATCGACTCGCCCGGGAATGGACGTGTCGCGCGGGCTGCATTATGTAGAGCAGTCGGTGCCGTTTCGTCTCCTCGCTGGTAACTATCGGAGGCGCGCACGTCGATACGTAGAGAGAGAGAGAGAGAGGGAGGAAGGGAGGGAGGGAGGGAGGGAGGGAGAGAGAAAGAAAGAAAAAGACTTCGCCGCCTCGTTGACTTTCTAAAAACTTCCGCGATAAGAAAAAAGAGAAAAGCGCTAGAAAAAGGGGTAGAGACGGGGGAGCGAGCGAGATAGCGAGGAAAAGGGAGGCGAAGGGAGAAAAAGGAGAAAAACGAAGAGAGGAGGCAGATCTCCGCGATGAAAGGCCGCTGTCAGCGAGTTTCCGGTGGGTTCGAAAAGTCGGTCGTTGCTTCGCACGTAAAACCGGTCGGACAGTTTGCGAATGCGAGATATCCCTATACACACGTGTACACACAGCTACATACACGTGCACACATACGAGCCGGCTGCACAAATGCGAGCGAGAGCGAGAGAGGGAAAGAGGGAGAGAGCGAGAGAGTGAGAGAGCAGGGGGATGAAAATATGGGCGGTCATCCCCTAAACCAAAGTAACGACAGCCGCCGCCGGCACCGTCCATACGTCTTCTCCCTAAACCGGCCAATAAATCGAAGAAATCGATGGCTGATTGAATGGAGCGAAGTAGATTGCTGTACATTTTCTCCGTCTATCTCTCTTCACCGCCTATCTTTATCCTATCTGTTTCCCCGGCCCCGGCCCCGGCCCCGCCCCCCGCCCCCGCCGCTGCTTACTCTCCCCATCTTCCGTCTTCGATCCGTAAATGCGTGAGCCACTGGTCGAGTCGAAGTGCTTAGCAGTTAAACGCCGTGGAAATCGTCCGCTCGGCCTCTCCAGAGGCGCGACGCGGCGGTTCGGCAGGAGAAAGAGAGCGCTGGACGATCGCGATTGATAATCGCCGGGCGGGCGAGCGGGCGGGCGGGAGCGAGAGGGTCTCAGCTGTCTCGCCGATCCCGTCGATAATTATCCTCGGCCGCGGCGGATGGTTTATATTTAATTCAACTTTTTATACGTCGGCCGGGGAGAGAGAGAGAGAGAGAGAGAGAGAGAGAGAGAGAGAGAGAGAGAGAGAGAGAGAGAGAGAGAGAGAGAGAGAGAGAGAGAGAGAGAGAGAGACGAAATTACGCGCGGCAGAGCCAGCGTGGTAATTCCAGACGCTAAATGCGTTCGTAAAATGGCCAGGCGATAATGAAGCCGCGGTGGCAATTCGTTCCGCTGTAATGCCGTGAATTAATGCGCTCCGACGATCGCTCGTATCGAGCACTTGAAATTACCGCGCGCGATCGCACTCGTCAAGGGAATAAAAATTAAGCGCGAATGTAACTCGCGCGCGTCAAGATCGCGCGCGGTTTTCGGCTCGCGGTTCTCTTTTTTCCCTCCTTTTCTTCTGCCTTTCTTTACGCCCATCATCGCGCCGCGATTGCGCTCGTCCGAGGAAGAGTCCGAGGGAGTCGTCCGAGGGCACGTCATATAAAATTTGCCGGAGTATCACGGGAGTAAACTTGGCGAAGCTACTGCTACCGCGAGGTTCTCGCGGAAATATTGCCGGGTTGTCTTCGCAAATATATATCGCGAGCTGAGGTACCGCGGAGCCATTGCGCGTGAGAATTTCACGCCGCTCGAGATTAGCTCGCCTAAACGCGGCGTTCGATCTCGCGATCGATCCTCGGTTTACGATTTGCGATTTATACGGTGGTCGGCGAACGGCGCGCTCCCGCGGTGACGAGATTTATCGCAAATACCGCGGATTGACGGTGAAAGGTCTCGTGACATGAAAGGTTCACAAGTCGGAGAAGGAGTCCGGTCGGAGTTGCATCGAAATCGTGTGGAAATCAACGATCGATTTGAGATTTCCGAGATCTCGTCTGGGAGATATTATGTAGATGTCGATACAGAGTCGTTATTCAGTTCGTATCAAAGAGAAAACATTGTGGTGAGAGAGAGAATATTGTGGGAAGAAAATTACGTCGAAATTATATTTCTTTTCACTCCTTTTTGCAAAGCTGCACTGCACCACTACAACTGTTCTAGTGGGAATTATTATGAAAATGGCAAACAAAAGAAGGTAAAAGAAGAAACAGTAGCAGTAAATTCAATATGGTGCAGTAGTAAAAAGTTAAATGCGCATGATATTTCTAAATTACTACAGATATGTAGTAATTTCGGTCAGACCTCTGTAAGGTCAAGGTTGCGAAAATTTTGCTGCAATTTTCACTACAATATTTCTCCGCATACTTCATCCGATGTATTCACAAATTGACTCGACTTGAATATGACTAGACCATCAACAATCGGTCGACATTCAATGACATTTAGATATTAAATCGATTTTGAAGCATCTATATAAAGCTTTAAAAAAAAACAAATAATAATAATAATAATAATAATAATAATAAATGAAATATCATCTACACACAATACATCGACACGATGTCGACCAACTATCACACGGATCAGCCGTCAATATAGCGTCGATATCAATCAGCCACGATCGTTCGTCGGAACTTCGATCCATCGATCATCAATTTATGTAGCCGACAATTCATGCGAGAGAACATACAAGCGAGATCGTTGACCCATCGAGCGTCGACGCGCGTCGCAGAATGTAACGTCGCGCACTCATTAAGAGCACGCGATCAAATTAAGACTAATTTGCGTTGTAAGAAAATTGAATGCGATTATTAATATAAAGCCCGCGGACGCACGCGCGACACGAAGCCAAGCTGTTGTTCGAGATGGTGGCGGCCAAGGCGACGCCGGTGCGCGCGAGAGAGGAGGGGTGAGGGGGCAGAGGGTGATCGCGAATCGAACCGGGGGTGATCTCGGGGACGCGTGTAATAACGCCGCTGCACGCGATGCGCGCGCTGCCACTACGGTCTAAATAAAACAGGACGGGAGCGTAATGCGCGCGAGGGCATGTCAATGTCAACGTCTCCCTCTGGAAACGAAATTAGGAAGGGAGCGTGGAATTTCAAGGGGTTATGCCGATCGGCTGATCGTTCTATCGCAACTCCGCCGTCGCCATCGCTATTGCAGAAGACGGTGCGGCGAGGGGTAAGTCGGCGGGGTCGACGAGGGACGCGAGCCTTCGCGCATATCTGTTTTGGATAATGCAGCGCACAGGGGGAGCATGTGAGAGAGAGAGAGAGAGAGAGAGAGAAAGGCAGCCGAAGGTGGGGGGAGGGGAAGAGCCGTGCAAACTGCAAAGTTAAGAAGATAAGTGACGATCGATAGAGAGCGCGAGTTAAGCGGGCTCTCTCGCGCGCGCACATTCATGCTCCCGACGTGCCTTCGAACGTTGCTCTCGCAACGTCGGCTTGGCATAATCGACGAGTGACGAGCCGCGCCGTCGTAATTTATATCGCCGTAATTTCTCGCACCGACCGTCCGCCATGTTGACGTGCGATCTTTTCGCCCATGCCGCGCCGATCCGTATATGCCGGGGATTGTCTCGGATTTACCTCTGGCTGCGAGCACTCTCTCTCTCTCTCTCTCTCTCTCTCTCTCTCTCCCTCCCTCTCTGTCTCTGCCTTTTTCTTTCCCTCTGTCCCGCTGGTAGTTTGTGACGCGTGCGAAATCGCGTCGCGACGGGATGTACGCCGCGGCATACCGACGGCAAATTGTATGCCAAATCCGCGACATGAATTTAGGCTATCTCTCATGGCCGCGCGTCCACGCCCGCTCGAGATAGAACGAAATTCGGCGCTAAAGATCGGCCAAGCGAGCGGTCGGTCGGTCGGTCGGTCGGTCGATCGGTTGGCTAGCTGGCTGGCTGGCTGGCTGGCTGGCTGGCCAGTCGGCAGGTGTCAATAATCTATACGTGTACGATTCAGGCTGTCCGTTTTTCGCCTGAATACTAATGAGCCATTTTCCACGGTGCGCTTTCAGCGAACGAAGAGTAAAATGGAATGGAGGGATATGTACCTGCCATTCACAGCCCGTCGCGGAAGAGCTACGACGGTCTCTGGCAGAAACGAAGTGGTTATAGAACAAAAAGCCTTTTTTATATCCTCGTATGCGGCGAGCGCGAGCGCAAGCGCGAGAGCGCGTCTCGGCAAGTTTTTCATTAAATTGAAATTTACATTTAACGCTCTTATCTCTCCTCCGTTTCAATCATAATTACACGTCCGACGACGCCGGGCGATTTTCTTACGCTTCGATCATAATTAATTCCGTCTATTAGAGGAAACGTAACTGTGACGTTGCAGTCGGACATAAACGTGACAGCGGCGTTTACATATCCGCGTTTGCGCGACTCGCGTATAGATCTCTCGAATTCGACGCTCGCGATATATCTATCATCATTTCCCTCTCCCTTCCCCCCGCTCCTCTCTTTCCCTCCCGCAGACGAACCAGATGTATTCATGCCTTATGTATAATTTATATGTGATTAACGCGCGACGCCAAATAGGTATGTATCTGGAATTGTATTATCAGGAGAGAATGGCAGAGAGAGAGAGAGAGAGAGAGAGAGAGAGAGAGAGAGAGAGAGAGAGAGAGAGAAAGAGAGGGGGGATATATATATGTATATATATACATCTGTTGTGACGTGATTGCGATAAGACAGCTGTGTCGAAGGAAACTACATCGGACGCAACTTGCGAAGATTAATTCGTTCACTAAATGCTCACTCTGCTAAACTGGCACCCCCAGCGCAAAAACTCGAAATGCGAACTTATCAAAATTAGGCGTTAATTAGGCGCTAATCTAGTACTGCACCTCCGATCTTAATGCCCGAGTAGTTTAGCAACTCGTGCTTGAAAATGAAGATGTTAGCTTCCGTCAATCTTGTTACTCGGAAAAACGACTAAATTAAAATGCATGCACTGCGATTTAATATCATTTAGATATTTTTTATAGCGAGAAACGGAATGAAGATAATCATCTTGGTTCAGTCAATCTTGATTCAAGTCAATAAAGAAGGACCTACATACTTTCTATTTGTCAGATTAAAACGTCCGTCAGAATTAGCACGACGAGTCACTTAAGGAAATGTTCTCTGAGATTTGTCACGTTATATATTATATTATATTGCGTGTATATATTCTAATATATTGTGTGATATATACATATATATATATATATAAATTATATATATAAATACATATGAAAATAATACACATATGTTGCATTGTACTATTCTAATCAATACTTAATTCTCGTTTGATTGATAACTTGTTCGGTGTATTTTTTCTTTCGTATAACACCTGCGGTTATAATATGCGTATATCATATAGAAATATAACGCGCGCATCTGTGTTCTCCGGGAACAAATATGACGGAGAGTAAACATTATCTGCTCTTCGTATTCGTCGAGCTTCCTATCGATATCCTCCTGTTGCAATGTAATATTTCTAAGTTGCAGAAATATATTGCAACAACGCAGCAGAGATAGTCGAGAGTATTCTATAAACCAGAGCGGCCGAGAAAGGGAAAGAAGGGGCAGGCAGGTGGAGGGCGGGAAAAAAGAGAGAGAGAGAGAGGAGGAGGAGAGGGAAGAGAGATATCGGGTTCGGATCGGGCCAAGCAGTACGAGTCGGTTGATATTGAGAAGCAAATTGAATCTGAGCGTTGTCGTAAAAGATGGATATCAGTCTGCACGCGCACATATAGAGAGAAAGAGAGAGAGAGAGGGAGAGAGATCGCTCTTGCCCAAATATTGTCTACCAATTCGTTACCGACGTCGCTCTGGCCGTATGTTCGCTGCAGAGCTTTATCAATCTCTCCAGATGTCCGACGAGATTCACATTGCGGAGAGAACTTCCGGACATTATTGCGAAGAAACTGCTTCGCGAGAATGCGAGATCGATTGTTCCGGACGACGTCGATACGCGATGGAAGTGTCACTTTTGCGATCGAGCGCGAAGCTGTCTGTCAGGAGAGTAAAGAGGGAAGGGAGAGAAGAGGAGAGAAAGGGAGAGGAGCGAGAGAGAAAATTGAAGTAAATAAAGATACATTTCTATCTTCGGCAATGTTAATTACGGATGCGACGGCTGAAATATTTAATCCCTTGCGTGGTGATTTAGTTTTAAGAAAACATGGCGCCGAGAAAGTTGTTTATTTCCCGTGCACAGCGGTGCCGAGAAAGGGGAAGGAATTTCTCAATATCTGTTTGATGTGTTGCAGTCAAGTGCCATATTAACGTTTAAGGGGTTTGTGTTGCAACTTGGCGGACGGGGTTGCTTCGGACGGGGAAAAGCCTGCGATTGGAGAGACGTTAAAAAATAGAGGAGAAACCGTCACCGGTTCGCTGTGATTACATGTATTAGAAATGTTGACACTGTTTCAACGCACGGGAGGAGGTCAACAACCAGGTAGTTAAGGAGGCAATTTAGTCATCCGTATCGGTTATTGCTAAATGCCGCGAAATCGTTCCTGCGAAACTACTCCCGCCGCAATGGCGCAATTATAATCTCGCTGAAGCATTTTATCCGCGGCTCACGCTGACCGATCCGACACGGCGAGTGATCGCGAGCCATTATAAATAGATGTGGTATTTGAATATTCAAAGTGCGCGATACCGATGAATGAGGTACAGTTTACAATTAATTCGTAAAATATGAGGTACACACAGTGACACCGAGTGCGTTTAGCCGACGGTGTGCGCACGCGCGCGCGCGCGCGCGCGAACTTTCGGACCGATCCTACATTTATGTATGTATATATATATGTGTATGTATCTACATAAATAAAATCGAAAGAGAGTTATATAATATCGCGATCAATTTATCCCTCGTAACGTTGTAATACACAGGAGTTAACCGCGTATCTGATGATAATCGCGCGGAATTTATTACCGCGCGTTCCATACGTTCGGGAACGATTTTATCTATCTCGCAATTTTACCTTCCGCCCAGCACCGCCACGAATATCTTATTGCACTTAATTTATTAATCACTTTTACGGGGTTTTGTAACACCCCGCATCGATCGTCCTCGACGCATCGATTGCTTTACATTATGTATTATCGCGCGTTTAATAATTAATTCATGATACAACGTTGTCAAACGGTCTCTCGCCGAAATAACGCCGAGGTAATATCGTCCGCGATATTTATATGTTTTCCGTTAAACGATGAATATCAGTTCATCAACAAAGAGCAACGAGCGGATATAATAAACAATCAACAATGAGTGAGATGGCGAGAGAGAGAGAGAGAGAGAGAGAGAGAGAGAGAGAGAGAGAGAGAGAGAGAGCGAGAGTGGGAGATAAAGAGAGAGAGAGAGAGAGAGAGAGAGAGAGAGAGAGAGAGAGGGAGGGTGGAAGAAATTGAGTCGGAAAGACGATTGAGCAATCTCTTCTACAAAAATGCATTTTTATTTAAAAATTTCGGCTTTGGATTGGCTTTGGACTCAAAACTCGCCTGTGCGCCGGGAGGATGCGTTCTTTCGGCGACACGGCTTTTTAATGGCCATTTTCGCCGAGCTTACTCTAAGCTCTCTGTCTTTCTCTCTCTCACTCTCTCTCTCTCTCTCTCTCTCTCTCTCTCTCTCTCTCTCTCTCTCGGTTGTTTTGTTGTAACATGGCCGTAACGTGTCCTGATTACACCTAAACCGCGTTTGCCATGTACAGATTGCTCGCTACGGCGATTATACGCGAGTATGTCGGGGAAACTCCGCCGCTCGCGGAATTTCCCGGCCAACATCTGCCTCTCGTAACGCGATATTTTAACACCAAAGGATCGGCGAGCGCTCGCTTGAAACGACGCCGCTTTGTTGACGTTAGAAGAGCCGGTTAGATACCCGTACTCATTGTCGCGTGCGAGACGGCCGTCGTGTAAGGGGATATCGAAATGGAAAACGATCGATTGCCGCGCGCCGAGCAAAGAACGGCATTCAGGCGCGAATAAGTGACCAGCTGCATTATCGGGGAGAGGAGAGCAAAGTGCGAAATAGTAAACCGGATCCGCGCGGAGACTGACAGCGCAGGAAACGATAGGCTCTCTCAGGCGGCACGTGTGAGAAATACGCATCGACTAATGACACGCGCGTAATGGGGTACAGCGTGTTCTTGCGCGACGGCACCTACTTCGATTCTCTCCCGAAGACCCCCCTCCCGCACGTTCCGGCTGGATTCCAGCTGTCCGTCTGGACGAAAAATACAAACTCTTAAGGTTTTGCTTTTTCTTTCCCTTTTTGTGGGAATTATTGAAGCGCCGACGGATACCGTTTATTTTGATGTACGCAGGGCTTCTGAGTAATTTTTATCACTTTGTGGCACGTGGCGCGGTACTACGTGGTGATGTATCATTTTAAAGTTTCGCAGTTTCACCTTAATGAATTGTTATTCCAAACGTGTATCGCGTACTATCCCTTTTGTGTATATTTCTAGTTTTGTATGCTGGTCGCTCCAACTATATTTTAGTGCACGAACGGCTCTTCGAAAATATCCGAACCTCTCGCTCGACTATAAAAAGTGACGAGTCTAACGTATATATACTAACAAACAACAGATCCTGGGAAGATTAGCAAAGCTAAGCTTTGCTTTATCTAAAAGCGAGGCTTTATCTAAAATATTTCCTTTTGGAATCTGTTACTGCAGTGTACGATAACTCGTCAATTTAGCAGGGCGAACGATTTGAAGAATATTTTCTCAAAAATTGTCCCATGCAAACATATAAGAGACGTAAGAAAAAGAACAATACAACTGATATATTTGACACGCGGGAGCAACTCGGCACACTAAAGGATAAAACCGCGATACATTAAAGTGATATATTTACGAGAGAGATGTATGATGTATCTCAATGATAATGATATATCTATTTTTTACAGCGCGTTCCCCCTGCACAGTTTAATGCGCAGAATCGGGCCTTTTATAACGTATCTTAAGATGAAAAAAATAATAATAATCCGAGGTGTGTGACTCTTTTCCTATATAATTACTGAATATTCCGATATAAAAGCATTGAAGAATACGGATAATGAGAATGCAGCCTCACCCTTCGGGAACGTAGCCGTCACTCTCATCGATTCGGCTTCGGCATTGTACAATTTTATCTCCCGAGAGACCGGACGCTATAAATAACGCGTTTAAGTGTCTTCCGCGTGCCAAATACGCGCACAAAGAACGCGCTCGATAATGTTCCGGGGGAGGCGCGCTTTATAATGTCCGCGCAGAAACGCGAGCGCGCCCACCGAGGGGGAGACGCGATTCATCATAACATATTTAAGAATACACGCTATTTAAGAAACGGTCGCCGGCCGCGCCTTTTTCCGCGCTTCGTTTCCTCTCTCTCTCTCCCCCTTTCTTTTTCTCTCTTTTTTTTGTTTGTTTTTTTACCGCGCCGCGCCTATGGTGCGTTTCCGCCGGGCGAAACATCGCGGGGGTGCAAAGCTACCGAAAAAGAGGAGAAAATTAGACTGCCTTTATTACTCACCCCTCACGTTCGATAAATACGGATGCAAATGTAAAACTGGTCCGGGCTCAGCCAGACCGGAAACCCGTTTCATTCATATTCATCCCGCTCGCGCCTGTATTGGTGTGACGTACCTCGCGAAATTTCTTCCATCACGACAGTCACATTCAATCAACAGCGAACATACATACCTGGCCTGGGTGCGTATGGAACGCGCGCGCACGACCACATACACGCGCGATCTTGCGTGTACGCGTGCGTACGGCGGGCTTACCGCGTGCGGTTGTCTTCTCTCGCGCGAATATTTAGCAAAATATTTTACACGTCGCGGGATTTTTACGCGTTATTCGTCCCTACCCATCCTTTCTCCCTGCCTCCCTCCCTCCCTCTCACCCCCGAGCGAGGGCGTATATTTATTTCGCCGGTCATTATTGTAGTAGCGACGTAGCGTATCGCGGCGAGCCGAATATCAAAATCGCTATATTAAACGCGCACCGAGCGAGAGCGAGCGACCCCGCGCGCGAAATTCGCCGATCGAGGCTAAATCTCTCGGCCGTGATTCCGCTTCTCGCTCGAGCCCTACGCTTGGTGTTAAAAATAGTTGGTCGTTAGAATTTAAATAAATTTACCCGGCGGCGCGCGGCGATTGAAAATATCGTTTATTTGTCCGGCCGACTCGCGAAATGCGCAGCGTACGGCAGAGCGAAAAAGTTGCAAAGTCGAAAATGAAATATTAGAATATTGTTATTCGCGCGCGGCGGTGCAAGTGGGAGGGGCGAGGGCTGTCGGGGGCTTTGTGGGGTAGCTTTGAAATTTTCCGCAAATCGGTGTTTGTGTGAAGGAACACGTGATGGATTTTGCAACAATCGCGTTATTTGCAATAAACGTCGAAAGTACATTTTCAAATCAAGAGTTGCCAATTTCGTCGTCAATGAAAGACGCTAACATTTGTAACGTAATTATCTTAATACGAGAAAGATAATAGCTACATGCTCGGTGATGCGCTAACATCAGCGTGGTCGGACGTTGCATTTAGCGTCCAGTAAAGTAAACATTATCATTTACAATCCTAAATTTACGATGCAAGATCCTCGAGAGAATTTGCAAAAGTGCACTCGTGGCAATCGGTTGACATTTCCGAACTTGATCAAGTACCTTCCTCGAGGGGGGAGAAACTCAATTCGCCGCGTATGTTGTGTGAATACATTTTTCAATATATATGTATATACATATATTTTGACACACATACACATACACGTACGCTCTTTCGTGGACCGCACGTTAAATGCAGTTACCGGCGAAGTGCATAAATTACTGGCGGCGACTCGGCGAATGCTGAAAAATTCAATCAGCACTGTTCGGAATTAGGTAAATACGGCAGCCATTCACCGGAGGAGTCCAAACGCATCGGGATGTATTCCGCGCAACGCTTTGCCGCCTTCGGAAGGTCTAAAAGCGAGCTTCCCTGTAATTCTCGCTGATCCAATTACGGTAACGCGGGGAATAAGTTAGCGCGCGCGGGCGACGGCGAGAGAGAGAGAGAGAGAGGGGGGGGGAAGCGGGACAGAGAGAGGGGGGGAAGCGGGACAGAGAGAAAGCGGTACAAGTGTGCGATTTCTAAACAAAGCACGAACCTGGAAGCGGCCGGCACTCCGTATCGTCCATTCTTAAACCGCATCGAACTGGCTAATTTGAAGTCAAATAAAAGAGCTTCTCCGGCCGCCACGTGCACGTCCTCTTTAAATATCTTCAGCGTGCGCGCCAAAGTTCTTTTCCCCGTTGGAAACGGTAGCCGAGGCTTTCACCGCTCGACCACGCATCGTATCGGCGCGCGCCGCTGCGTATTTTTGCGTGCCGCGATTTAACAGTCGTAATCCGACATTTATCGCGCGGTTGGGGCGGAAGAGAAAAAACAAAACGGTCGAGCGGCTGTCGGCTGCTCGCGCAGCGGCGCGCGCTTTTCTCTTCCCACTTGCGAGATGGATAGTGACTTGTTCGCTGAGAGAGAAAAAATAGTCAATGTTACCGAAATTATAGTTTGATCTCATCGTTTGTATCTCATCTGTTTTTTTATTATTACTAGAACACTACAAGCGCGCGCCATTTTAGCTTATTCATATTAAAGTTTAGAATAAATATTATAAATCATAAAAATAATCCCTGTAGTATAATATAAGTTTAATAATATCCGACTCCAACATACGACGTATTAGGCGCATACAGTTTGAAATTCCATGACACATTTTCTGCGTAGTAACGCGTAACCGTATAACCAATGAATTTCGACGTTTAACCTTTCTATTCCAGATCATCTTAAGTTCATCTTCAGATGCTATATGCATCGTTCTATTGGCTAAAAAGGGTTTGAAGATAAATTCAAGACGGTCCTGAACATAGAAGCAGACTCCACCTTCCCTCTTCCTCACTCCCTCCCATTGCCCCATCTCTCCCCCCTCTCTCTATCACTCTCTATCATTTTCCCTCACTCTTTCTTTTTTCCTCACTCTTTCTTTTTCTGTAACTCTCCCCCCCCTCTCCTCCTCCCCTCTCTCTTGCTCTCTCTCACCCCTTCCTCTCCCTCCCTCCCCTTTCCCCCTCCCCCTCTCTCTCCTCCTGTCTCTCCCTGTCCCTCTCTATCTCTTCCCGTCTCTCCCTGTCTCTTCCTGTCTTTTCCTGTCTCTCCCTGTCTCTCTCCCCCCCTCTCTCTCTCTTTCTTCACTCACTTCGATATGTTCGAGATCGATGTTTCACGCACCTTTTGAAATTGTCACTGATAAAGTTTCGTCAATAAAATAATTTTCTGCGAATAGCAATTTACATATGCTATATTTTTATGTACTAGGAGTAGACAAGGGGTGAGCTATTTTGCGCGTCTCAAATATCTCGGAGGAAACGCATCACTCGAAAATATATCTCTCAACGTCGTCAGACTGTTTCATCCTTTTCTGAAAACTAACCAACTCTTCTCTGAAGCATTTCTCTTCGAACAATGCGTTGCTTCCGAGATATTTATAAGGTGAGCGTTTAAAACGAATACCTTCGTACAATTACTTCATCGGAAGAAATATATAAGAAAGCCTCGCACACGAATGTTTCCGCGACCGGTTGCTCTCGACCGGTGGATAATCTACTTTCGGAAGAAAGTTGTCAGAAAGGGTAAGTAGCTGACTACTGAGCTGAAACTTTCGAGCGAAATGTTCGCTACGTCGTCGGTCCGGACGGTCATTATTTCAAATAAGGAAAGCACGAATCCGAAACTGAAAGACTGGCGTCGGCCAGTCGATCTGAAATTAGTCGAACACAGTCGAACTTGTCGCACGCACCTGCAACGGGCTTTGTTCTCGGCTCGCGGGTATAATAACATACGTCGCGAGACCTACGTTTACGCAGCCGACGCGCCGCACTTTCGTGTGCAAACGAAGCACGGATTACACTTAACGGTGTTAAAGCAAATAACATTCACAGTAACATACGGGTCATTAAAACGTTTGCCCGCGAGGGGAGAAGAAAAGAGAAGAAGAGAAGCGAATAAACTGCGAGCGACCTCCGCGTGACGAGACTCGTGACGACGAACGTTGTTAAAAACCGCGAATATCGCCCGGGAATATCGCCGGGCGATTATGGCCTTCGACTCGATTCGACAAATTCGCCAGTTCGTCACGATACGAAATATCGGGTAACAAAGCTCGCGGCGTGCAGAATTTATGAGAATACTCGTAACGCCGCGCCGCGCCGCGATTGGACAGCGTCGAGCTCTCGTAACGTTGCAACGCTCTCTCGCGCCTATCAACTACGGTTAGTCCTCGGCGCCGCTTCCCCGCGTAAATAAACATCCGCCGTTTTATACATCAGTTGCGTTCGGTAACGAGTCTCAAACACGCGAGATAAAACGTGGCTCCGACGACGACGACGACGACGACGAAGGACTCGCCATCTCACCCCGCTTTTATTGCGGCACCCCGGGCACCGCGTCGCCACGTGTAAACCTTCCCCCTTTCTCTACCCCCTCCCTTCGTCGCGCGCGATACGTGTATATGAATACGAACTTTGACGTACGTACGCGCCCGTCGGCCATAAATCCTCATAAACTTTATACCTCCTTAATCCTCGAGAATTAAGGGGCATATGTCGCCGCGAAGCGAATTGTAAAAAATTGTCGAAACCCCCTTGGCCCGCGCGAGCGCCCGACCCCTTGAGGTCCGTCCTTTCCGCCCCCTTCGTCGGGGCTATTTCCTATGGTCACCCTTCTTGCTCGCGTCCCGCACACCCTCCCCCCCCCCGTTTCCATGGTGAGCCTCTGTCCCTATGCTCTCGCGTCACATCCGTTTTTACGGGCTTCTGCATCCGAACGAGAGACGACGCGCGGTATATACTCGCCCGCAGCCGTTGTACACGGGGGTGCTCTAAGGAAGGTCAATCCGAGTGTCGTTTGCTCCGTCTGTTTTTTTGTCGTGTAATTTACATAGAATTATCCGCCGCCGGGGGCAACGTCCTGTTATCGAGATACGCGCGGCATTCGACGGTAAGGCTAAAATGAACGGAGCAGTCGAAGCGAGTTGACTTGTAATTTCTCGTAAAAATTATTAAAATTCAAAGCTGCGAGATTATAAAAATACACGGTATTTTTATAATCCCCTCTCTCTCTTGTCATATGTAATTTACATAGAATTATCTGCCGCTGGGGGATGACTCCACCCCAGCGTTCTGTTATCGGAGATAACACTGAAATGATCACACAAAGCAACTGGAGCGATCGACTTGTAATTTCTTATAGAAAATTACAAAGTTATAACGGCATCGGGGGAGGGGGAGGGGGGAGGGGAGGGGATTGCATCTTGATAAAAATACAAGACACTTTGTATTAGTACTTGACGTCGGAGGAATTAAAAGAAACAACTAAACGTGTTGCCCTTTGCCTCACAGAAACCTGTCATCTCAAACGCTCCGGCCAAAGTAGGTCGTTAATCGCCGGTAGCGTTTATAACGTTGAAAGGGCGAAGAATACAAAGTCCTGTTATGTCCTGTTATGGATTCGAGAAGCGCGAGAGACCTACGAGCGCGGCAGGAGCGAGATGCGCACCGCGATTTGCAATTACGATTTGCAAATGTAACATAACGAGTGAATTTACTCATCAGTCGATGCGTCGCTCAGCCGAGTCCTCGGCTGCGACGACGTCGATCGTGTCACGCTGGCAGCGAGTCGCCGGAAAAACCGGCGCGATTACGGTCTCTGACGTGCCAATTAACGCGACGCGACGATCGCCCGTCGTTCCTCGCGGCAATATATTTCACGCGCGATGTATTAACGCGATATTTGAAAGGAGCAAACGCCGCGCTGCGCACACGCACGCACGCACGCACGCACGCACAAACAGCGGTCCGTCACGCCGCATCGGCCGCGCTGGTTTCGACGAAAAAGCCGAAATTCACGACGGCGAATGCCACGTCGCTGCGCATAAACGGACGCATAATTAAGCGGAAAGTTGGCGCGTCGTTCGCTCGATAATCGCCCGCGCCCGAGATACGATCTTAACGCGGCAAACGCGCGGAAAATGAGGCGCGATCTCGCGCCGAGGCTGCGCGAACTCAGCGAGCGCATCTCGGGAGCGATTCTGTCTTCTCCTCGCGAACATCTGTTTGTATTATGAACTTCTTTCGCGCGCTGATAACGGCTGCTGCACCTTGCCGACGCGCTTCCGCACGTCGAGTCGAGACGAGAAAGCGCCGGAGAGTATCTCCCGTTTTGCCACTCCCCCCCCCCTTCTCCCTCTTCCTCCTCCGCGCACTCGTCATCGCTGACACCATCGCTAGCGCGCATCACGTATTGAGCGCAACAATTTTGCAAGTAATGGCGTTCACACATCGATGAGGGATTAGATCCAATACATTCCAGACGTGGGGGCAATTAATTACAGGGGAGCTGCCGCTTTGATTATACGTGATTAATAAGTATTGCTCACTAATTTCCCATTTGCCGGATATATGTACCCTTAACTGGGACAGCAGACGATACGCCGTAATTAGGACACGAGCTCGAGCTGCCTGTATACCTGCCATATTTTACGTTGTATTACGTCGACTCGCGGTCGCGCGCGCACGCGATGCGTCGCTGTGCATCGCGGCGTATCGCACTGCATCGCCACCGTGTAACGCTATAATAGAGATAGAGACAGAGAGAGAGAGAGAGGAGAGAGAGAGGGGGGAGAGGGAGGGAGGGACAGAGGGAGAGACGGAGCGTCGCGTGGACGCAACGTCCATTTCTCCGTGGACAAACGCAATCCCAAGTTCATGCATCCGACATGTTATACGTTACGAACGTTACGTTACCTTACAAATACCGTATATAATATATCGTGATTACGCAAGGCGAATAATAAAGCCGCGTTACAAAGTAGACCGCGCTGCGCTGCGGGCGGGAGAGGAGCGAGTGTCGCGCAGTTTTGCCGGCGGCGCCGCGGCGCGCTACGCGGCGGCGAGACATGGCTCGCGAATTTTCGCAACGCAAACATCCTCCCTCCCTCCCTCCCACCCACCCTTCCCCTCTCCCTCCCGCACAATGCAGATTTGATCGTACGTCCGAAAATGATTCGTTCCCGCGGCCGTGCGCGCTCTCCGCGAGCGAGCGCTGGCCGGGCCGAGCCGACGCGATGCGCGTTCGAGTTAATGGCGGAAAATGATGGTCGCGGGCCAACGGCGCGAATTAGCAAGTATCGTCACGGTCGGGAAAGTACATTGCGCCGGATAGCTTGGGTAAATATGCGCCGTCGCGCGATGAGCAAACACGAAAAAGAGTATTTTTTTGGGGAGATCAAAGGTGCGCGCGCGCGCGCGCTACATTTCAGCTAACCGAATCTCTTTAGTGTACACGTGAAACGACGCTTCAAACACGCGCTTACACGGGCCCGAGGCCTTTCCGCGGGAGGGAGGGAAAAAGATGGGAAAAAAAAAAAAAAAGAGAGAAATATATGATGACGCGCGCTTTGTAGACGCTCGAGCGAAGTACTGTTTTGAACGCATCCCGCGACGCGGCAGAAACGGCTGCTGATTTGTTTTCATAAAAGCCAAATGCACGGGGATTGCTCGGAATCGTTACTGTCACTCGCTTACCGGAAGAGTTATGACGTTGTTGACGCAGCCGAATGGGCTTGCGGGCGGGCCGGGCCGGGGCGCGAATTCTCGCATAGCCGGGGATTCGACATCAAAGTTCGGCTAAGTTTGTTTGTCGCGTTATCTAACGAAGGTATTTGCATCCCCCCGGAATTCCCGTAATTATGCATATCTAATTATGCCATTGTCCCATCTTACGCAATCCAATGTTTCGCGAGCGCGAACAACGTCCCGAGAGCGTGTACGCGCCGGGCGTTTTGCGAAGGGGGGAAGGGGAGGGGAGGGCGACGGGGCGGAGAAGAGAGGGCGATCAGCTTCCTACGAGCGGAGCACGAGTAGTACGAATAAATTATGAGGGGTATTTCGCGCGCGCACGCGCTTAGCGCTCTTCTGCATTCCGAATTATCAGCGCGAACGAGTGTAATTAGCACGCAACGTAACGCAATGTTAAATCGGCGATCGAATTCGATTTACTTTCGTTAAGCTGTCGCGGGCGCATCCGTCCGATTCACAGATTCCCCGCGCGCGAAGACCAACCGGAAATTCGCGTCGTCTCGCGTCGCACGAATCGTGTTTGAAAAAAGAAGGAAAAAAAAAGAGACCCCGACGCGTCGGAGGAGGATGTTTTCGAGCGGTGTTAACGACGCCGCCGCCGCCGCCGCTATCGGCGCCGATATCGAATGCCGAAGTTTCGCCGGTACTACGTAGGTGCAGTCCGGTAATCAGTCTCGCTCGGCCGAGCAATAAATTTCACCACAATGGTGTACCGCGCGCGTGTGCCACGTGACCCCGATATCCTTCCCCGCCGTCCACTTCTCAGCACTTCCCCCATAATTCATCGGCCATTTTATCGTGCCGCCGAATATATATTCGCGAAAATCCACGATAATCGGTCCCCTCGTAATTCCCATCGTGACACTCGATGGGAGAGACGCGACCGGCCGGCCGGCCGGCCGAACGACCGATCGACCGACCAAACGACCGGTCGACCCCTCTGGTCGTCGGCACTCGATGACGAGGGCGCCCGAGAGCTCCGCCCGGTGCGGCGAACCGTGTCCAGATTGGGATCCGGTTTCAGATTCGACCGGGATTTAGATCATTATCCGCCGACGGGACTTGGGAACACGTCGCCGCGACGCACGATGTGTTCTTTGACGCGCCGCAAATCCCCGCGCGAAACAATTAACCCTTTGCACTGCGCCGTCGTCGTCGTCATCGTCGTCGCTCGGAGCGGCAGCGCGTGGCCCGGGATGAGAGAAGGATACGCCCGGCCGGTGAGATAGAAACTTATACGCGAGATAGAACTTTATGCGAGCGAGCGTCGGCCCTGCACTCGTTACAATCCTTTGTAACGACGCGCTTGCAATTTTTCCACGGAGCTTTTAGCGTATCGCATTTAATGCGCTTATTAAACGCGCGATGACGATTGTCCGGCTGTTCCGCGTCGCAGGATCCGCCATTTGCGATTCTCGAATGTGTCAAGACACGGCTGGACGGTGCAATCTTGGTCGGCCGAAACGGAGTCTTTTTGTGTCGTCGATTATTTCATATTGCGGTACAATGTGTGTGTGTGTGTGTGTGTGTGTGTCGGAATGAACTCGCGTAAGAATCTCTGAGGAAATAGGTCGAGAGGTAAGACGACGATCGATACGATAGATCGGCGAAATTTCGGTAGAATGAGTAATTAGGGCGCAAAGGTATATAGCCCGATTGTGGTGCGGAGAATCGGTGAGGTTCTCCGAAGCGAGGGACTGTTTTCGCAGAATGTTGGAACAATAGTCATCGATAAGGGACTATCGGCGAGAGCGGGAAACTATCAACGGTAAAGAATTATCAGTATTATTAGAGACAAAGGAACGTCCAGATATCGATTTATGCGAGTCAGTTTGTTAACGGCGCGAGAGGCGCGAAGAAAAGTCCGCATAATGGACTCGCGTCCAACTAACGTGTGTTACGGGAACCGTCTCTGGTGTTCCGCATGCATTGAGACTTATACAAGACAGTCAAAGGTAATAAAAAATCTCGTTATTTTTTTTAAAACGATTTCTAATACTCGCTGCTCTTTTCAGCGGGATGTTTCATTTTTGAGCTTAAACGCGCGCAAGTCCAAATATTTACGCCAGCGCGCACAAAACACCGGCGAAAAGTACATTTGGTTAACGCGAAAGTATTGTCGTCTTTGTCGGGAAAAAATTGGAAACGGGATTATTCAGTTTCGAAATATTGGTAATTTTTGCAAGCAAATAACATCGACTTGCTGTTTGTTTCAGATATTTAGTTAAGGTCTTTCCGCTTCCTTCTCGATACCTGACACGACAAATCTCACGTAACGACAATTGCATCCGTTTCTCTTCATAAATCAACTAATACGACAATCCACTTCTACCTTAATCGCGTGTTCTTCTTCTGAATTTTGTATGTTATGGTATTGTAGCAAGTTTCGAATAAAATTAAAAGCCATGGTGAAACATTAAATTACAAACGCGCTGCTGTCGGCGACAGCATTCGAATTATTCGCCGACATCTTAAACGTTGACAAATTACATCGTATGTCTGTTTATTCCGTCCGTGCGCATATAACGTTATAAAGAAATTATAATTTTTCATATAAATTAGAAAAAAATGACGATGATGACGATAAAAAAATGATGATAATTAAAATCCCGATCGCTTAAGCGTTCCAACAACTCTCTGCGTGTACTTAACATGTACATTATTAATTTATTAATTAATTCCAAAATGACATTACTCGGCCATTAATTGGGTCACCCAAAGAGGAGAAAAGAGGCAAAACTCGCGGGAAAGGGAATAATGCAGTTTCGAAACGTCGGCAATTTTTACGAGGCAACATCGAGCTGGAATTTCTTCGAGACGACAAGATTTTCCTCCATTTTCTCCCTCTCAATCAATAACTCCTTACGCGTCGGAATTTAATTAGAAAAAACGACGAGTTCCTCGCGCCACTCGAATAATTCGCTCTCTCGCGTTTCGCGCGTGCAAGCGCTGAGCTGGTGACTCTTTTCGCTGAACACGATCTAATATTCCGCTATCTAGTATCTTGTTTATTCGCTGGACAGCGCGCTCTTCCTACGGGCGCGCCAGCCGGGCATTTATGGGGCCATTGCTAAGTTGACCAGCGAGTCGGTCGGTTGCTCAGCAAAAAATACTCAGCCGTCTGCGGTGGGCGATAGGATAAGAAAAGGAGCTGATGTCTCATCTCGCGGGGGCGAAGATCGAGGAGCGGACATGCCGCGCGCCGGCGAGTGCTATCGCCGGTAATTAGCGCGATCCGACAGATTCGGTAATTCGAAATATCGTCTCGCGGTGCGATCCTCGCCGCGGGTGATAATTAATACAAACGACGCAGCAGCGCGGCCGCGTGCGTGCGTGCGTGCGTGCGTGCGTGCGTGCGTGCGTGCGTGCGTGCGTGCGTGCGTGCGCCACGCGCGTCTCGTCAGGACTGACCAAATTACTCTCGAAATTGGCTTCGCGTGACGCGCCGTGTTACGACCTTACGACATATACTGATATAACCCCGTTTGCACCTAACTACATTAAATTCCAAAATAAAATGCGCGAACGAAATTTGCATTTCCCCTCTGGCGTGTACATCCGCGCGCTCGCGCTCGCGCTCGCGCGCGCGGGGCGCCGTTGGGAGCAACTCCAGGATAAAACATATATGACGCGCGAGCGCGCACCCGCCCGGCATTAAAATTACATTATTTCGCCAGCTTCGAACGTACGCGAAGTATGCGCCACGTTGATTATGAGTTTTAATGAATTTCTACGGGATCATTATAAAGCCGCTTTCGGGCTGTGCGGTCGCTCGCACGTGGCCCTTCTCTCTCTCTCTCTCTCTCTCTCTCTGTCTCTCTCTTTCATATGTCTGCGAGACATAACGCACGCCAGGACAACGACGACGATCGGGGCTGCTCCCGTCGTTATTACCTCGTATACACGCGCGGCCGTATTATATTCCCGGGGCTGTTTCGCAGATAGAGACGTATACGCGCGCGGGTTAGAGCTGACAAATGGAGCCGACACGTGTCACGATGCTAATGCGCGGTGAAAAATTATTTCGCAATATCGAACGGCGCGGCGGCGGGGATCCGTTCCTTCGCGATTAAACAGCGATAAAGCGGTCGGGGTCCACCCGAGGGTGGGAGTGCGGTGAGAAATAAACGACTGCTGTTTCTCTCTATTATCAACGCGCGGCGCGGTGCGGCGTGGCGCGGCGCCGCTCGGGGCTCTAATGATTTGCGGATGTTATCGGTGTGTGGTGTTGACGTCTGGCGGATTCTGCGCGAGTGTAATTATTTCGCCGTGCAAGGAAGTTCAGCTGGAGGTGCTGATGTATATGTATATATACACGCCGGGACTCGTTCCTAACTCTGGGCGTTCTTGTTGTTTTCGTCGTCGGCCCTTTGACTACCTGGATGCGAAACTCTATCGCTGCGACACAGACCGCCATAATAGCCTTAACATTCGCGACAAGGTTGTTAGTGTTTTTCAATCGCGAGAAATTCCTCCCTGGATGTTAATTGGAAGCTACCACCGTGACTGGTGCACTGCTCCGACAGGATCGTTCGTTCCACTTTGAGCAATCGATGAATAACGATGAAGTCGATAATGCGTGCGGGTGAAAAATCCTCTAAATTTAGTTGCCCGAACAAAATAGACGACAGCAGCACGATCAGCGTTTGTTCGCACCAAGGTGAACAATTAATAACCGAATACTTCGTCGTGAGAATAAATTAATAAACGAATAACGTGCTTGTGTTACAAGCTAGGTGTATAAACTTAATTTGTTGAAAATTTTAAGTATTCCAGGTTACATTTATATTTTCCGTTACGTTTTTCTAATTTGTCGAAAGATTTTTATTTATTTATATTTTCTCCAAAGTGACCGAAGAACCAACCGTCTAGTGACACGATAATCTGGTTTTGTCTTCTCACTGACATTTTATTGTTAAAGAAATTGGAAAATAACCACACAGGTCTAACAAGTGGACATGTGTGATGTTAATTATTAATTTCTAATATATCGAGTAATTCTTCAAATTGTCTCCGTCAGCAGCACGCTTGTAATCACTGAAGCATCGGCTTCAGTATTTACCGTGGCTCTCAGTTTTATTCGAAATTTCTTTTAATAACGTACAAAGGTTAAAATAAGAATACTTGTTCGAGATAAATATTCACGTCAATACGATGTAGTAGTTAATGAACTCTCAAAATTTGCATTTGCAATGTCAAAAGGAAAAGCGAACAAACAGTTGTTTAGTGACGACAAGCTACCCGCTGATCATTAATGCAAATTTGAAAAGACAACCGATGTACATAGCGGCTGTCGTCCGAAAAAAGTGGGTTAGCGGGAAGCCGCTGTAACGGCGCGTAGTTTCCAAATAGTTAAATACGAATCTTTAAATTTTCAACATAGAATATATATGCATACGTTCCACTTGTACATGCACACACACACACACACACACACACACACACACACACGTGTGCTGCGCTGAGAGCTTAAATATTCGTATTTAAAGAAATTAAAATAAAAAAAAAATGTCCAGAGCCAGATACATATCCCGTTGTTGATACTTTTACCTCATACGCGTGCGGACAGATTCCCCCCCCCCCCGTCAAACACACACTCTCGCGAGAATCGTGTTGTGATAAGCAAAAGTAGTCGATATTAAAGAGGCGGCTGATCGGCCGCGAATTAAGGGGACTGGAGAGTCAGATTACTGAAAAATCGTGCTTGTTTTGATAATGATTTTGTGACGAACTGAATAAATGTGCAATAAAAATTTTACATATATTTATATAACATACGAAGAGTAGAAAAATTTTGTTTTTAAATAAATACTCATATAAATATACGTCTACTTAAATTTTAAACGCGTTTTTCTCGAAAATTTATTGTTCAACTTTTTGCAGTGATTTCTCCGAAACTGAGCTTCGTATCGATTTGAAATTTTAAAGCAATAATATTTGTTCATGTGGATCTTAGGTGAACCATGGACAACTCCGTCAAAATATTTCATTTCGAGATATTAATTTTTTTATTGTAAAAGAACTTAAAAATTTGAATTTTTTCCTAATAATAGCTGCCATTTTGTTAATTTTGTTCGATTTTTTTTTGTAATGGTTCACCGGATAATGATAAGCCTGCCCAAGATTTCTAGCTAAAATTCGCTCTGATCGGGCCACCGAGAGCAGAGATATTACTGCAAAAACTTGATAACTTGAAAAAAAAGGAGATTATATTTCAGCTATATATATCGTCTATTTATACGAGTATTTGTTAATAAACAAAATTTTTCTACTCTTCATATGTTGTATAACTACACCTAAAATTTTCATTCCTTCACATTTATTCAGTTCGTCACAAAATCATTATCAAAAACAAGCACGATTTTTCAGCAATCTGACCCTCCAGTTCCCTTAAAGCGGCCGTAATTGCCAGCGGGAACGTATTCGCGATCCCGAATCGCCGGACTTCATTCACACAACAATCGTGTCTCGACCGCTCTCGTCGTCGCTCATTTCATTACGCTGCTCGGTATTATTCTGCGTTGTGTCGCGCGTATTGAAGCAAAGTGCGGGAATCGCGATAACGGGATTCGGAATGGTATGACGAACGAACGTGAAAAGAAAAGGGGACGAAAAAGGATGGCGGAGGCGCGAGGG
Source organism: Harpegnathos saltator (assembly GCF_003227715.2). Classification (NCBI taxonomy): domain Eukaryota; kingdom Metazoa; phylum Arthropoda; class Insecta; order Hymenoptera; family Formicidae; genus Harpegnathos; species Harpegnathos saltator. The sequence continues at coordinate 832,603 of NW_020230126.1, forward strand.
GACACGAGCGGAGGCGGCGGGAGGGAGGAGAGGAGAGGGAACGAAAGAGAATGGCATTTGCACTGGCTCCCGGCCAAATCCCACCTCATCAAAATGTCGGAAAGACGGCTCGAGACGAGTCAGGGCAACACGGTCTGAATGTCATCCCTTGAGGAACCGTCCCTGCGAGATTCGGCCTGGTGACGAGGGAGGAGCCCCGGACTCAGTCTTGATATTTTTTGACATCACCACACGGTGGGGGGACGGGAGGGACGGACGACAAATGCGAAGCAAATGCGGAAGTCATCGTTCATAGCGCGTAGCGCTAGCGCCCCCATCATCGTAACTCAGGATCAGCAGCTCTATTCCGGTACCGATTAAACTGACGGATGATCGCGGCCGATCCGAGGATCCGCGTGGGGGAGCTCGCTCTCGCGGACGTGGAGTCGCAAAAAGAGGTACGACCTCGCGACGCTTATCGACGCGGCCCAGCCGATGAGTCGGCCGAAATTGGAGATGTAAGCAGCCGCGGATGCGAATAACGGCATAGATCACCAGACGACGCGCGTCTTGCGAATGTCTAAAAAAATCCTACGTTTCTCGCTTCTCTCTACAAAAGCCTGCGCGGCACGCCGACGACGAAATCCGCTAAATACACAAATGGAACGCCAAACGCTGCCGAACGCACCCCCGTCTCGGTTGCTCTTTTCCATAATTGTCACGTTCTCGGACTTAACGCCGGGACTACGATGAAATAACGACACGGCATGGGTATTACGGACACACCTGCAATCGTGCGATTCGCGCTTTTACAGATTGAAAAGGCCGACGGGGAGGCCGCGCAAGATGCCGGCTGCGAAATCCGCTAAATACACAAATGGAACGGGAAATGGAGTCGAAGGACGCACCCCTTCGACAATCGCCCGCTCGTTTTCCCTTTCAATTTTTCTTTTGCGTAATTGTCACGTTCTCCGATTTAACACTACAGCCACGACTATTAGCGCGACCTATTTCCAGCGGAGCGGCCGAAATGGCAGGCTTTTGAAAAAATATGTTATGCGAGAGGGAAAACGTTTACCTACTCCTTTCAGCCTCGCTCGACGTCCATTGCAAAATCTCAAACGCATCGGTACATGTAAATTATGTAACGTTACATAAGCACGCAAATTTGTCACATCTCTGTGTGTGAGTGTGAGTAATCTTCTACAAAAAATTACAAAACGGACTCAATTTGGATTCGAAAGTCCCAGACAAGAAGTTGGCGCTTTCATGACTGAAATCGACGGACAATCCGCGCTCTTTCTCACCCTTGTTGTTTTCACCCCTTCGTAATTGCCACGAACTTTGATTCGAGAGAGAGAGAGAGAGAGAGAGAGAGAGGGAGAGAGAGAAAGCAGGATCTGCATGGGTGGCTGTGACGTCCGTAGGGACGCGTGTAATGAAAAGCGCTGCATTGACCCTTTGTTGCACATTTTTTTTCTAATGAATATAATTTTGTGAAACTTGTTATTCGGGAGTTTCTAGGATCTCTGAATACAAATCCGGCGTGAAAAATATGAAATTCAAAATGACGGATCCAATTTGGCGGACGAAATTTTCAGAATCAGCCGAATTCGCTTGAAATTTGTTATTTAAGGGCTTTCGAAGTTGCTAATTACAAAATCGTTATCGAAAATTCGAAATGCCAGAGCTATGACAGATGTATACGGCAAGGTTTGGTTGACACCGTTCAAGTTGCCCAGTTCTCAAGCGCCCAGTCAGCTTGTTTCATTTCTGTAATTATGTATTCGCCATATGAGATCCGTCATTTTGAATCTTGTATTTTTCACACCGGATTCGTATTCAGCGACTTCAAAAACTCCCAGATAATAATTTTGAAGTGTACGTTATTACATAAAATTTCATGTAAACGAATTTATTCTCTAAAAACGACACTTTTGTTCAGTAACAAATTACTTATTTGAAATGACTCTAAAAATTGATGTATCAGTTAGAGGAACATTTTAATAATTCAACAATACCAGATATGTGAAAAATATATGTGAAAAATTTCAAGTATTGGAAAAACAAGCTTGGATGACACTCTGGCACTCTGGGAGAATCACTATGCAGCAAGGGGTTAAATAACGCAGACCATGTAAGGTCTCGCTATCTCGCTCGGATGAATGCGCGCATTTACGGCGCCGGATAACAGCCAGATCGCCCGGGCCGAACTCTTTTTACACGCGACTGAAATTCACTCGAACGCCGGCCGCGGTTATCGAGGCCCTTTTCAGTGTGTTTTGCGGCACGCAACGACATGCCCATTAAGAAAGCTCGATGTCGGATCTAGATGGGGGCTCGGCCGCAATTACCGTCGCGTTTCTCGTCCGAGCGGCTCCTTTTATTTCGGCCGCATGGCTTACCGCCCCGCTCGCCAAATTAGCAATCGCCGCTTGACCGTGACTGCGCAGTCGAATTGTCTGTTGCGCGGCGGACGAGCGAGCGATCGATCGATGATACGAAGACAAACGATTCGTCGACACGCAGGCTACGCAGCCGAAGTTGGAGCGGCTGCAGCGTGGAAAAAGTCGCCGGCCGTCGTTTCTCAGATTTCACCATCACGCCGCGCAACGGCGCGTTCTCGTTTGTCACGAGCGTGAAGTCACCGCTTCTTCCCGCGATTCCAAATTAACGCGTGCCGACGCCGCACGTCGCGATCGATCGGTCTTGTTCTGGCCGATCGGCGTTCGAGCGGCCGACGATCCATCGGCGGGTAATCGCGCGTGCATCAATGGCGGCTGGAAAAATGTGTGCAAACAGAACGCGCTATTTCATCCCTGGCCGGCGCGCAGCAGCCAACAATCGGCGGAGGAAAGCAACGCGAATAAAAAAAAAAAAAATAAATAAAAAATGAATCGACGCAGGAGAACGTTCTCTGCGGCGCGAAAAGCAATTTCGAAAAACGCGCAACTCCGAGAGCCGGTCGGCAACGCCGGCGCGACGGCATTCGCGCGGCCGGGAGGCAGGGGAGCGCAGGAATATCGGCCCTTTACCCTATCGCGGGCGCTCATGCGACCGCTGATACGTCGGTCGGTCGCTCTCGCAGCGAAACCCAGGTTGCCCATTACGCAGCGGTTAAGCCGGATAATCGATCGGTCGGCGGCGGTGGCGGCGGCGGCGGCGGCAGTGGCGGCGTGGTAGCAACGGTAGCGGCAGCGACAGCAGCGCGCACGCACCGGCACAGATAAATTAGACGGGCTGCCAATACCGCTCATTAGCGTGCCAGGCGCAGAAAACGCCACAGGCCAATTATGAAAAGCGAATTTCTACCGACGGACAACCACGACGGCGGCGGCGGTCGCTCCGGCGACTCGACCGACTGGCGAGAGAGCGGAGAGCCGACGCGGCGGCGGCGGCGGCGGCGTCGGGGAAAAAAATGCATCGCCGCGGAAAAACGATCGGAACGTCGGCGCGGTCGGCCGATCGCGAATGGGTTTTGTGGTTTCCTCGCACGATCGTGCGTGTTCGGCGCCCTACGTACGTACGTGCATGCGTGCGTGCACGTAGGTGCACACGCGCGCGTCCTCCGTAACGGACGGGTGTCAAAACGTGAGCACGATAAACGCGCGAGCGAGCGACCTATCGTCGCGCGTCAAACTGCCGGGCTGGCGAAAACCGCTGTCCTTTTCACGCGTTGCACGCGCTCGACCACCGGCCGCTATCAAATTAATTGTCGCATCGGGCTCACTCGCGATCGCGCCGACTTGGAGCGCGCGACGACGGGATTGGACGCGCCGAAAACCGCCCGACCGGAACCGAAGACGACGCAAAGGACGACGAGAAGAGTCGTGAATAACGATTAATAAGGCATAAGGGTGGTCGGGCAAGGTCGACCAACGCCGGTTGAACTGGGACACCGGCTATTGGGATTGACCTGGAAGCCGGCGGCAAAAATTTGCGGAGGCGGAAACGCAGGGGAGAAAGGATGGAGAAATATATATATATATAAGGAATGAGGTAATAGGTGGTCTCTCTCTTTTCTTTTGGTGATTAGAACACTACAACACTACGCGCTACGCGCGCGCCATTTTAGCTTATTCATATTAAAGTTTAGAATAAATATTATAAATCATAAAAATAATCCCCGTAGTATAATATAAGTTTAATAATATCCGACTCCAACATACGACGTATTAGGCGCATACAGTTTGAAATTCTATGACATTTTTTCTGCATAGTAACGCGTAACCGTATAACCAATGAATTTCGACGTTTAACATTTCTATTCCAGACCATCTTAAGTTCATCTTCAGATGCTACATGCATCGTTCTATTGGCTAAAAAGCATTTGAAGATGAATTCAAGACGGTCCTGAATATAGACGCTGACACCCCCTTTCCTCTTCCTCACTCCCTCCCATTGCCCTATCTCTCCCCCCTCTCTCCATCACTATCACTTTTCCTCACTCTTTCTTTCTCTTTAACTCTCATCCTCCCCCTCTCTTTCCTCTCTTGCTCTCTCTCTCTCTCTCCCTGTCTCTTCCTGTCTCTCCTTGTCTCTCCCTGTCTTTTCCTGTCTTTTCCTGTCTCTCCCTGTCTCTCCCTGTCTCTTCCTATCTCTCTCTATCTCTCCCTGTCCCTCCCTGTCTCTTCCTGTCCTTCCCTGTCTCTTCCTGTCCTTCCCTGTCTCTCCCTGTCTCTCCCTGTCCCTCCCTGTCTCTCCCTGTCTCTCCCTGTGTCTCTCCGTCTCTACCTGTGTCTCCCCCTGTCTCTCTCCCTCTCTCTGTCTCTCTCTTTCATTCTCTCTCTCTCTCTCTCTCTCTCTCTCTCTCATTCTCTCTCTCTCTCTCTCTCTCTCTCTCTCTTTCTCTCTCTCTCTCTTCACCCGCTTCTATATATTCGAGATTGAGGTTTCACGCACCTTTTTTAAAAGAAATAATATTTACAATATTATTTATAATATTATTTATTTATAATTTTTTATTAAAGGGATGAGCGTTGGAGGCGGAAGATATCGGAGGATCGACATAGCGGGGGATCAGCAGAGAGTGGGAAGATAATAGCGGGAATTAATTGTGGCAACGCTAAATGCTTTGTTGAACCGTGTTGTATTAAACATCGTGTCGTTTAGTGAAAGAATCTATACCAAGATCCCTATGTATACACTACGCTCTAAAAAAGATTACGGTAAAATAGAAATTATCGATTAAAAATAGGAATTATCGATTAAAAATTACGATTAAAAATAGAAATTATCGAGGAAGAGAAATGACCACATGGGGAGAGAGAGAGAGAAAAATGTTTGGTCGAATAATACAATTTTCTGGCGAAGTACAAACGATTGAGAAATTCTGCTTCAACTTATCACAGAATTCAGCCCGAATTATCGAGATTTTGGACCAATTCGGACGGAATCCTGCTGCTTCTAATCGAAATTCCCGAATCGTCCGCATCCCACCTCTCCCACGCAAAACTGCCTCGCACTCCTCGCAGCGAACCTTTTCGAAATCACCGGAAGAAATGTGCCACTTTTGCCAAGAAGCAACAACAACCGGACGATTTTTACTCCCCTCCTGTCGAACAAAGTTATCGCAGCTGAATCGCCGCGCGCGGAGGGTTAATCAGCCGATTGCAGCCGAATCCGGCGGGATATTATCCCGGAGCGCAACAAACCGCTATTCCATTCTATTCTGGCTCCGCTATTATTGTTGGTCATTGTTTACCACGGTGCCGCTGCATCGCACGTCTCGCGCGGCCGGCGGGAGCCGGAAACGCCGCGCGTCGGCATTTTTCGCGCGGGGCGCGGGGCTGACTCGCGCGCGAGCGAGCCATGAGGGCCGCTCTTCGGCGGCGAGAAATTCGCATGAAATTCGCGCCGCACGGCGGCAATCAGTCGCCATTCTGCCGGCGCTGCGTCGCCGTTACGTGCGACGCTTACGTGCGTTTATTACGTGAATATGTGACCGCCGGGGAGAGCGGGCGCTGTGCCTTTTCTCAGCGCGTGTCGCGCAGACAACACGTACGCTGCTTAATTAAACCGCCGCTGCGCCGCCGTCGCGTCGCGTCGGCCGCTGTTTCGTTTGGCCGCGGCCGCGCGGCGGCAGAATGGCGCGCGGCCGACATTTCTTGACGCGCGAATCGAAGAAAGCCGCGCGCGGCGCGCGGCGCCCCGCTCGCGCCGATCGTGCGGCGTGTACGAATGTGAAGCGGCGCTCGCCGAGCGCAGCAATCGTTGCCTCGCGAGCGCAGTTAATTGAAAATGAAAAGCCGCTGTTTCCGTGCCGCCCGCCGCGCCGGCTCGCTCGCCACGGAATTCACAGCAGCCGGGCCGCTGCTGCTGAATCGAGCGCGCGCGGCCGGTTTACCCGACGAACAAACGACGCCGAACAAAGAAGTCGCGCAAACGTTGTCTCTCTCGCGCGCGTTACCCTCTAAATAAGATCCGCACACTGAGCGAAGCGCCCGGCGACGCTCTCTTACGAAGCGAATTAAGAGCCTCCGTGTAATGGTACGCTAAATTCGTACTTGTTTAACCCAGTTTTCCCTCGTATATGCCCCTTTCCCCCCTTCTTCCCGCCCTCTCTCCATTCTCCGTCCGCGCTTCGGCTGCAACCTTTCTCCATTCTTGGCTTTAATTACCCCCGACTATTTTTCAAGCCGCCCGTTAGCCCGGAAGCGAAACGCCAAGCGGCAAGCTCGCGACGATTCTCTTTCTCCCCCCGTCGCCCCCAACCGGTGTATGCACACCCCCTGTTTGTCGCACGTGACCTCCGATTCTTCTCTCGTTGTTTGACGCTGCATTATGCGTGGGCGTACAGCGTCAGCTGCATCCACACACCGCCGGTCGGCCGTGAGTAGGAGAGCGGTGAACCGATTGTCCGTTTTTCTTTTTGTTTTTAATTGCGCCGACCGTGACGCGATCGTCGACAGGGAAGCGAATATTTGATTAATCATTAGTCGGCTGGCAAGTCGTCGCCGGCAAATATCTCCGCTGCCTGACAGCCGGAGACGAGCGTAATAAATTCGAGGGTGATAAGCGCGACGACTGAAAAATTTCAGACTCGTCTTCGTCGCGAGTCGAATGTCGCCCTGCCTTTCCCCCCCTCCCCCTCTTCGCACGCTTCGCGATTGATTGTGATCACGGCTAAAAGGGAGCAGAGCCTGCGCCGAGGAGGACGAAGAATCAGCGAAGTTGCCGGGTACACATCCGCTTAATTCGCGACTCGCCGGCGAGCTTTCGGCGCGCGGCATGTATTTGGAAAATGCTGTTATTGAATAAAAAAGAAAAAAAGGGCGTTCTCGTCATACGCGCACGGTTTGTAAACCTACGTGTTAACCATTTAGAGGTGCGCGAGGCGAATCGCGCACACACGAGTGGCAGACGGCGGATCTTCCATTGAAGTTTGCGTGCGACCGTGTAACACGGCGGTTCTTTTTTTTTTTTGTTGTATAGCTTCGTTACGAACGGGCGAAATACGCTGACTCTTGCGGACCTGTTGGCAACAATAACCGTTTGATAGCGTCGTGAATTCGACATTCGGCATTTTTAAGTCGATACGCCAATCCCGCCCTATCCGATCGTCACAATAAACGGCCGAATAATCGCCGCGGAATTGTCGCCAGTATGTTGATTGATTGTAACGTCGAAACGGCTACACGCCGAAATGACGCAGCTTACATGCCTCGCGTTTAATCGAGTTTAGCGGAACTTTAGTGTCGCGCGATTCGCATAATCACGAGGCCGGCCGGTGCGTGCCGAAGGGAACAGCTCTTCAAATTTTGAAGAGCGCGGAAATGAAATCCACTCTCGAAATCGCATCGGAGTTGAGTCGAAATCGTGGGTGGAAATCAACAATCGATTTGGTATCTCGAAGATTTCATCGCGATACCCGGATGATATGCCCACGTAGTCGAATTATTCGGCTTAAGTCGAGAAGAGAATATCGTTGGAATATTTTTGCAAGGCTGGACTGTGCCCGATATTGTGGTATGAATTACTTACTGCTGAAATAATAAACGACGAGAGCATTCAGGCAATTGCACTATTGTGCGGCGAAGAGTCAAACGTGCACGACATTTTTAAACGAATGTACAACATCGGCCATCATGCGTCTGCATGATCCAACGCTACAAAGTTGTTCAATTTGTTATACATCGACTCGACTTGTGAATACGACGCCGATTGGATCATCAATAATTATCGATCGATATTGATTATAAATAATCAGCCGATATTTACGTGATATCTTCTAGACATCGGCCGAGTGACACGCGAATCTGTCATCAACGTAGCGTTCATGAAACAACGTAGCGTTAATAACGTTAAACGTTCGATGTTAATAAAAAATCCAGCCTCTTCATCAAATCAAACGGTCCGAAAAACCGTCATCGATATCGATGTCGACTCGACTCGATTATCGACTGGTAATTCGCACGGGAGTTTAGATTATTGTCGATTGTCCTCTCTCGGAATCATTTCGCAACGGACAATACGCGCATCTTTCAAACGTAATCGCGCCCGGCGATTCTCGCATTGTTTTACAACGAGTCTATCGTTATCGGTCGGCCGATATGCGCAACCGCGGTGCGTTATCCGTAAAATATTAGTCCAACGTGCAGCGTGTAATATTAATGGATTTTTATATTATCGTTAAGATACTATCAGCGCGAGCGCGCCGTAGTTGCCGCGCTTTGTTATCGAGCCGCAAAGTATTCCGCGGGGATATTCCCCGTTTTCGACACGTGACGCTGCGCGCTGTGCGCGCCGCGCCACGTTTATTTTATAAATAATCGGACAGTAAAAAACCGAGGGACGGTAATGATCGTTTAATGACGATGTAATCGCGGGTGCACGACACTCATGCGCAATTTGTGATCTATGCTACACGGACGACATGTTTATCATACCGCGCGAACCTACGCGAGGACGTAATTGGACGTTAAAACAGCCAACGTTCGCCGCGGATCCGTCGTCATCTATTACGAAACGATCCAGATGGCGTTTGATCATGTTTATTTATTTATTTATTTATGCGAGAATAAGAGCCCCTTCGGCGTACGTGATTTTAAGGACGAATAAATTAAACGAAACGCGAGGATTAATTGTAAAGATACGAGAATTGTACGATTTTCGAGAAGAGGAGAGGACACGAGATTCGCAGACTGCATTTTTGCAAATTGTATAAATAATCTTTGAAAAAATCGATATACTGGGGACATTCACTTGATAATAAGCGACTTAAATCGCTCTTAATCCACCATATTTGGTGCGCTGCCATATTTCATGTGCGAAATGCCTCAACTGGTCGAACAAATTTGAACATTAATGAACAATTTAGCCCTTACACAAATGGCGAGATTAATTTCTGCAAAAACTCGTGAAGACTCTGAAGGTAAACAAGCAGCAAGAAAGATTGGCCAACAAGAGGCCAACAGGAGTCCGGTGTAGATGTTGGACGCGATAATGTAATTTAACAGCGAGAGAATAACATTGTTCGACAGCGTGACGTACGCGTCAACGTTTTTCCGGGCTCTCTGCGCGCGCGGAGCACTATTTAGCAAGCCGCCATCACGTCGGACCAGCTCTCTGTATCCAAAGTATAATTTCAACATTAAATATCGCCCGCTCCCCCCCCCCCGCTTCTTTTATATTCACCGAAGCAGAAAACTACACGGAGGAAATTTTTGATGAATAATGTACCGTTTTGCATGACGCGGTATATCCACGCCGAGGTCCAAGCTTATATAATATATTGCGTCAATAGTTTAAGTAACGCAGTTTGATCGGACATCTTTTAACTTTGCAGTATGAAAATTTATATCGTGCGTAAAGTAATTTCCCATGCTACTTTGAGGCGTTTGGAATCATATGAGTACATTCCGGCCCGGCGAGCTAAAGTGATTCTCTCAGCGTATGAAAATCTTAGTATTTTCCAGAGAGATTTTTTCGGGTCTTTCAGTTGTCTAAGAAATATTTCAGCTATCTGAAGAAATAATACGTTAAGTTCTATCCGCACAACGAGCCCAAGCTGCAGCGTATAAAGAGCGAGTTGATTATGAAAGATGGAAAGATGAAGATTGTTAAAGATCGTAAGAGCGAGAGAGACTTTGGCCAAGATTGGCGTTCAGATAAATTCGTCGCAGAATAAAAGCACCGTTCTGGTTGATTTTTTGCTATAATACATATTACTCGGCATATTTATATCAGGGCTCTTATTTATTTAACGATTCCAGCGATATCCTGCAGTCAGGACACTGAATCTGGACACGGAAATATTCCATTCCGTTAACTTTATCGCACGCAGGAGGAAAAGAAAATGATCGATACAGCGTGACAAGAGCGGATTGTACCCGGTTGTACAAAGTGCTAAACTTCGCAACGAGTTTTTCACGATCTCTCGGAGAATTTCTGCGCGTCGAAAATTCCCGTCCGTCATCCGTCATAGGCCGATCCTAAGTATCTCGGGGAGAAATCGATCGGGCGCTCAGGTACGGTCTCCGTTGACAGAACAAGGCGATAGACTGCGTGGATATTCGCTGAGAGAAGACCCCGGTGCAGGGAGAGCGCGGGAGCAAGAGAGAGAAGGGGGTGGGGGGGGGGAGGGGACGGGAAGAGGCAGCTCTAGAATGAGGATAGCGACTATAGCGTAGCGACGATACGCACGATACAGACGGTTGAAAGCGGCAACGGCAACTTTCATATGACGAGGTTAAAGAGGCATCCGAGATCCTTCTTTCTTCGGCAAGAAAGCCGGTGTTTGCTCGGAGAGACGCGCGCTCGCGCGCTGTCTCTGTCCGACGCTCGCGCGTATATATCTCTCTCCTTGCACTCAGCTTTTTATCCGTTCCACTTGCGAGCGTCCTTCTCTCGCGTTCCTCGGCGTCTCTCCCCCTCCCTCTCTCTCTCTCTCTCTCTCTCTCTCTCTCTTTCGCCGTTTCTCTCTTTAGCTTCTAGTCGCTATCACATTTTCCAAGCGGCCTCCTCCTTCGAAAACCGCTTTCTTATTTGCAACAACGTGCGCCGTACTTGCCACCGTCTCCTTTACCCCCCTCCCTCCCTCCCTCCCTCCCTGCAGACGGTGCACTCGAACGGCAGCTATAATTGAAGAATATTGCTCCGCATGGACCGCAAATAGGACGCGACTCTAATTTCATTATTCGCGGAAGAAGCGTGCATCTCCGCCGAGAGAATACCTCACGAAGGTGATTTCGCCTACGAGCCCTCCTTGTATTGCTATTAGAAGTGAGGAGGCGGGAAAGAGAGGAAATGGGAGACCGAATAACAAGAAAAAAGTGGAAACTGCCGCACGCCACTCCGCGGGAAACGTATGACGCGGTATACCGAGGTAAAGAAACGTTTTTAGCCGCTGCGTGGTAGAGAGGGAGTTATCGGGCTGGTGTAGAGAAGCGAAAACAAAACTAGCGCAAAATTCTCATACTCGCACGCACGCGCCTTCCCCCCATTGAATCAAGTCGCGGTGCGGCAGCAGCACGCTCGAAGAATAAAATCTTGCGCGTAACACGGATATTCGACGCGTTCTGATAACCCCCTGCGTGAACATTCTTTTATCCAGCGGGCTCGTAAAAGATACGCATCTATCGGAGTCCGTACGCGGAAAGAACAAAAGAGTATACATACAAGTATACCACATAAATATATCTATCTTGGAAAAATTTTGCGCAATTTTTTTCAGGGTTTCGTTGTTACGAATTAATAAGATACAGGAACTAGTAACAAGGTTACAGGAAGTAACAGGAACTAATGGACGATTAACAACTCGTTTCTATCAGGTTGCCAAGAAATGACGGATATTTGAAAGAAATATGTAACGCGAGAGACAAAATGATCTACTTGTTTTTTTTTTTCAGTTCTATTTAACATCAATTGCAGATCAAAATGCATCGTTCCAAGTTTGTTGTTCCATCGTTAAGTCAGGTTTATGACTTGCAGCGTGTTCGCGAAAGCACCAGGTCATTTCTACGCGAGAAGTTAAGAATCAGAAGAGGGAGAGAAGAGGAGCGTGGCGGGAGGGCCGATAACATCGATAACCCGGATCGTGCGTTATTACTTGTTTCGTGCCTCGCCGTTCGCTGCTCGTGTGAGCAGCGCGCGCGACCGTAATTGATACTCGCCATTCATTAGAATGAAATTACGTTCCGTCGCGCGTTACATTAATTCTTTGCCCGCGCATTTTACAACTGCTGCTCGTTATCTCCCGCACGTTCTCGAAAGAGCGAGACGCAGTCGCCCGGCTATAAAGTTCCGAATCGATATTTCCTTCGCTCGACAAAGGGACTATTTATCGTATTACTGGACCTACACCTACAGACAGGCGCACGAAATGCCTCGCGCAGTGCGACCTGCGCTGTCGAACTTCTTTCCCGTGGCTCGTTGCGTTCCGCGCTCGATTTCGTCGCTAATGGACACTTCCATCTCACGGGGCGATTGTTAAAAATCGCTGCGCGCCGGGCTAATGAGCCATTGACCTAGACTGCATCAGTTTTGCGATGCGATGAAAAAAAGGAAAAAAAAAAATACCGCGACGCGCGTAGCGCAGCACGGCAAAGCTGTTTTTCAGCGGAAAATATTTTTATACAAAATACACAAATAGTATGTGCACATTCCACAAACGTTCTTCAATTATATCTAGCGCAATATCGGCTCGATGGTAAATTCGAGGATGGTAAACTACGAGTAAACAAATATCGCGCCGCAAATTATATATATATATATATATATATATATACACACACACACACACATATATGTGGTGTTTCAAAAAATTCCCATAAATACAGTGACTAAAACGTTTAGCTGAAAAATTTATGCAGAGTCAAAATTAAAAGAATTAATCTCCATGCTTTTTTTTTTACATAATACACATACATTAATATTTATTTAAATTATTAAACCTGTACGTTTTTATCCGTGGGCTCATTTGAAAACAATCGTTTACTCGATTTCGACTTACAACAAACAATAACTTTTACAAAAGATTTTTGCACAAGACAATCCACGATGCGAAGAAAATTCCAGAAATGTATTGTTTTACGCGATGGAGCGTACTTTGAGCGTCTCCTTGAATTTCCGTCCTTTTATTTTCATCTGAATAAATATAATTTTCCGTACGTATTTCGTCGATATCGAAATTAACTCTTCTAAAATTGACTCGACATTAACTTCTTAACTCAACGTTTCTAGCACACTATTTTCAGAATTTTTATTTATAGAATTTCTTTTTTCGTGTTAAACTATTTATAGAACTTCTTAAACTCTTAATTTACAGAAATTCTATAAACTATTTATAGAATTTCTTGTTTTGTGTTGATGAGAAGAATATAACGGTCAGTCCTTTTCGAAACATTTTGTGCGTATATACCGACGATTTCACGATTTTATATCATAGCGTTATTACGAGGGTTGCCCTTTATATTTTGGGAATGGACGATCCAGGTGCTGCCATCTGACAACCGACGTCCCTAACGTAAAGTTCGACTTTTTGTCAGTATACTTACTCAGAACGTTTGGATGTCCATGCGCCATTTGTGTTGTTTACAGTGACATGAAAAATTGATGTCGGCCAAGAAATGGAATTAAGTCGTGAACATTTCCGTGCGATTATTTTTTACAACTTTCGACGTGGATTATCTCAACAACAGTGCATCGATGAACTTAATTCGACTTTTGGCGATGAAGCACCATCAAAAACCACTATATATCGATGGTATACGGAATTCAATCGTGACCGTAGTTCGCTTAGTGATGAATTTCGTGAAGGTCGTCCAAAATCGGTTGTTGTTCCGGAAAACATTGATGCTGTGCGTGAAGTGATATTGCAAGATCGTCATGTGACTTATCGTGAGATTGAGGCATCCTTGGGCATTAGTGGGACCAGCATACATTCAATATTACATGAACATTTGGCTGTCAAAAAAATTTGTTCGCGTTGGATCCCACATAATTTAACAATCGCTCAAAAAAAGGCTCGTGTCGATTGGTCGAAAGAAATGCTCAAGAAATACGATTGCGGTGCTTCGAAACACGTCTATGATATCGTAACAGGTGACGAATCATGGATCTATGCGTATGAGCCCGAAAGTAAACAGCAGTCGACTGTATGGGTCTTTCAAGATGAGCCAAATCCAAGAAAAGTTGTTCGCGCACGAAGCACTTCGAAGCAAATGGTCGCCTGTTTTTTCGGAAAAACCGGACATGTGGCAACTGTACCATTAGTATAATGTCGGACGGTCAATTCTGAATGGTACACAACCATTTGTTTGTCAGAAGTTTTCGGAAAAATAAGGGAAACCAACCGCCGAAGACACATCATTCTCCACCAGGACAATGCGAGCTCCCACACATCGGCTCAAACAAGAGACTTTTTGAGAACTGAAAAAGTCGAATTGATGGGTCATCCGCCGTACAGTCCTGATTTGGCACCCAATGACTTCTTTTTGTTCTCGCAAATCAAAAATAAATTACGAGGTCAACGTTTTTCGACGCCTGAAGAAGCGGTTGATGCGTTCAAAATGCATGTTTTGGAGATACCTCAATCGGAGTGGAAAAAGTGCTTCGAAAATTGGTTCAAGCGCATGCAAAAGTGTATTGATCTTCATGGAGAATATTTTGAAAAACAATAAACCCATGTACGACGATTAATTTCCTTATTTTGTTCTCTATTCCCGAAATATAAAAGGCAACCCTCGTAAGATTTTACATGGTGGCCGTTTCCCAAATAAAAACGCTATTGCGCACTGAAAGAGAAGTGGGTCGCGTGTAAATAGCGCCCATGATGAATCGAATATAAAATCGTGCGCGCCAGGAGAAAAGTTTCGCCGTATTAACGTGACAATGAACGAGTCGAAGGCGCTTTTCTTGAAGAGCAGCAACAGAATTTCTGCCTCTTGGCAGTCGAATTCGGCTCCAACTGCGCTAGCGATCATCCACATGGCAACTTGCGCGCGCGCGCGCGCACACACACACACATACACACACACACGTACACAAGAACACGCACACTCTGTTGCTCGCGCATTCATTAAAATCAGCCGCAACGTAATGACAACTGTATCTCGTGCCGGCGGCGTCGATTTATTTCCCGGCGGTGCGGCGCGGCGCGGCGCGGCGCGGCGCGGCGCGACGGAAGGAAGTATAGTCATCGATGGAAAACCGGCTGTCGTCTGCTGTCTCCGTGTATATCGGAATATGTACCGCGTGATGCGATCACACGAGCCAGGAGCGCGGACATTTACACACATTTAACCCTTTGACGAGCGGAAACACGCACGGCAAATCAGCGTCGGCGAGAATACGCGTTCGCGGTACGCACGCGTATTCGGAGCATGCATCACCATCCAATTATCACAGCTCGCTGACGCTAATTTCGGCCATTCAGATATCATTTCATCCGTCAATGGCGGCCTGATTACCAATTGTATAACTCTTTTTTTTCGCGACTCACTCGTTCGGTCTCTCCCTCTCGCGCCGGCACAATGGTCGCTTTCGGGCCGATCGTGCGGTCCGGGAGTGAATGCTACGCGCGAGCACGACGGCATAATACGCTCCGGAGGATGCCTGTCAATTTCGCAGCTCGCGGCCGTAAACAGGGCCGTTTCATCGGAGATAAAATTTCAACGTACATCGGCTAATTTGCCTCGCGCAGAGCGGTGTATCGGCGAGATGCAAAATTGCATTACGGTAACGTTTTAGAGGCAGGGAGAAAGAGAGAGAGAGAGTGAGAGTGAGAGTGAGAGTGAGAGTGAGAGAGAGAGAGAGAGGGAGGAAGGAAGGGAAAAAGAAAGAGAGAGAGGGAGAGAGAGACTCTCTCGCGCGTATATCTGCAAACGGCTTATTTTAGTTGACAAAAATTGCGATCGCGCATGCGGCGCTGCGTCAGTCGAACGGCCGAGCCGACGCGCGTGAAAATTCTCGCATGTCCTTTTCTCCAAATTAATGACAGTTGTAATCGGCCTGTCGACGCGAGTAATTATGGTCGTTAACGCGTTGCTGAATCGAGAAGCGATTTTCGCACGAGCGCGCGCGTGCGTTTTTCGACAAGTTTTGGCATTCGATGGATTTTACATCTCGCCTATATTTATAAGTGACCTATCAATTGTACGTATATTTTTTTTTCTTTCTCTTCGGACCTCTCGCGCTAGACCCGGGTAAATTTATTAGTGCTTCTCGCGTTTCCAAAGCTCCGCCGTGAAACATGTGCCCGAGTGAAAAATCTAATATCGTACACGACCGCGAGTTTCACAGAGGATCGACCTGAAAGAAATAACGCGTTCCAAAGTTTGCGGCAACTATTGCATGCGACCGGAAAACTAAGGGGAGAGAACAAGAAGAAAGAGGAAGAGAGAGAGAGAGAGAGAGAGAGAGAGAGAGAGAGAGAGAGAGAGAGAGAGAGAAGAGAAAAAAAGAGAAATCCGTCTGCGCTTTATAACATTTCAGTTTCGTTATTTCGCGCTGATGGTGACGCTGCGTTTTCAAGCGTTATCAAATCAACATTGCACGCGCGGCAGCCACGAAGTTAATTCACAATATTCGCCAGTATTACTCGCACCACGCGGAACAATGAGGCGGACAGAAAGAGAAAGAGAAAGATAGAGAGGGGGAAGGAAAGCGGACAGAGAGACGGAGAGAGTGAGGGTCGAAATACACAAAAGACGGTTTAATGGAAAATATAATTTTATATCTCGAGTCCCTCTCTGTCTTTCTCACGGAAAGCCGGAGGATCCCCTGGACCGCTTCGTTCGCTGCTCGCACCTCGACTCTCACGAAATTTGCTCGGAAATCAGCGGGTAAATCATCGCGCTGCGTGTGTGCGTACGCCTGTATGACAACGTCCGCGCTCACGGCAAATGATCTCTAATTTAAGAACACGACGACACGCCGTCGGCGAGGCGTTATTAACATCGACAATCGCGCCGCGAGCATTCGACACTGGCCAGATCAAGTCCGTCTGGTTCGGTCTCGCCGACAAACCGAGCGTCTTGCCCGGTTTTCGCGGGACGATCGCATCAGCGATTTCCGCGCGGCTACTTTCTTGCGCGAGCTCGCTTCTCGAAGCGCGTTCGCGAATTTCCTCCGTCGCTCTCGCGAACACTTCCCACGCGACGGTGTTTGCCCGCAATGCGCGTCTATCGGGCCGCCGCCCGGCCTCGCATGCGCACTTATTTATTTTTGCATTAATCTCGTTTGATTTTATTTGCCGGCCGAAAAACCCGGCTGTCGCCGGCTGGGCCGCAGCCGCGGCGCGGCGCGGCGCGGCGCGACGCGACGTCGACTGTAAACAGAAAGCCATGCGGCATTGCGGCATCGGGCGCAATCCTATCACGTATGCGCGTGTCTACGTGCACGCGTCGTTCATATGCTCGTCGGAGCAAATATGGTAATGCATTCACGTGAAATGTTTTCACGGGGCTTTCTCGAAATATCAAGTCCGCGAGCGCGAGCGCGAGCGCGAGAGCGCTGCCTGCTTTCCTAACGGTTTGCAAACACGCCTGATCGTTCTAGATGGCGAGCGCTCGTCGCACTCGTCGCGACGACGCGCGTGTTCCGAGCCGAAGACTCGCGAGGACGCGGAGCGTCTACCGTGAGAAATAGCATTTTGCGAAAGCATTCAGGAACCACGTAGCTTTTAAACGCGTCGACGTTCGACTAATCTCCCGCTGGCACACTCGTTTCTCACTTTTGCGCGTTTTTCTTTCTGTCTCTCGCATGCACTCATCTCCCCTGGATTTTAGCACTTTTAATGCGTACGATTTAATAATTATGGCATATATTTGTATAAACATGTAGCCACCTAAACATTTACTTCGTCCTTGTAATCGTTGTGTGTCAATTCGTTTAATTTTATTTTGGTTTTATTTAGTATTATTAATTACGTGTTATTTATGCTTTATATTCTATTTGCAAGCTAAGCGCGACCGAAAATTATTATTGTTAAAAATTTGAGCCATTGTTATTATTATTATCATCGCACCATGTTGGCTATCCTGCATGGAAAGAACGAACAATTCAATCCGCGCAACTAAGCATAGACCGGAGAAAACTTCGGTGACGAGAAATGACACGTCTGCTGCCGCGCCGCGGGAAAATTTGCCCGAACATTCAGCTGCAATAAAACTCGCTCGACAAAACTGAAAACAATTGACCGATTGGAAACCTCCTACAGGGATCTTCCTGCTCCCGCGCGACTACGACTTCTCCGTCTCCCACGTTCTTTCCAGGCAGCGGAAAGAACTTCTCAACTCAGTCGCACCAACGGAACCGTCCCTCTGCGTGCGCGCGTACCCGTTAATTTCCAAACCGAGAAATTTCGCCTCCAAGTGAACCAAATGCAAATTTCGCCGAAGCCCGAAGGATCAGCGCGCGGGCTCAAGACGGAGGCGAAAATTTCGACTCGCCCGCCGTAATTGGCCGAGTCGTGTCGCGCGCCGTGTTTCCCAAACTGAAAGCTCGCCGTGTTTTTCACGAGAGCCAGTCGACGTGCGGCGCGTCGTCGTGGTGCAACGTCAATATTACCGTCGCTATTATCCTAATCGCTGTTCGCGATAACACCGAGGGCTTACACGGATCCGAAGACCCAGCCGTCTGCCCCTCCCTGGGATGGGTCCGTTACATTCATGAGCCCGGCCGCACGGCGATTACGGTCGATGATCCGTGGCGAAATAACCCCCCCCCCCCCACCCGGTTCCAATCGTTTCTCCACACCAGGACCGCAGGGGCCAGATGTGTCGGTCGGTGGAATCGCGAAATCCTCTCGGCTAAGCCGCGAGCGGGGTGACGCGTTTGAAGTCGCGGGCCGCGAGGGCCGTTCGACAGGCCGAATCGAAGATTCACGGGCCATCTGCGTTAACCGATGCGCCGGGGGAGCGGGGGCGGGCAGGGGGGGGCGAGCGCGCGGCGGCTGAACCAACCCCTCCGTAATACCTATCTTGCATTACGAAATCATCGATGACGAAATCCTCCGGCGCAATTAGCTGAAAGCGGCGCAAATCCACGGCAAATTGCCCCTCGCGCCTGTGCGCGGCCGCGCGTGTCGCCGATCAATATTCTCTGTGATACGGCATTAGCCGCGGAGTCCGAAACTTTTGATGTAACATGACGGGCTGTTCTCTCCCGTCCCTCTGGAAAAAAATCTCGACCGTGCCTGACTGAATGGCGAGCGTGGACAAACGCTCGTTCACTCGCTCGCTCGCTCGCTCGCTCGCTCGCTCGCTCGAGAGAAAGAGATATGGTATCTGCGCTACTTTGTGAGACTGAAAGCAGCTCGTCTGAGCACTCGGCCGAGCATTAAAACTCGATTCAGATCACTGAGAGCAAGTGGCTGATTAGAAAGCTCCTACAGGGATCTTCCTGTCCCTGCGACCGAGCTCTCCATTCGCCTCCTGTTCTCCCCAGGTAAACGCAAAATTCACGATTCAGGCAATGCACTAACGGCACGAGTCGTTGAAACCTCCAGGATAAAGTGTCGCTTCTACATGAAACAATTCCTATTGCACCGACGGATATCGTGTAACTGACCGGGCAGAAACGCGCCAACGAGACATGATCGCTCGTTCGAACATTCGGCCGAACATTAAGACGACTGAGAGGAAAACTCGATTAAAATTAGCCGAGAACAACCGACCGTTTGGGAAGCTCCTAACAGCGACTTTTCCGTTCCTACGAGCGAGTTTTCGTTTGGCCACCGCGCCAACGGCAGCGGGAAATTCAGTTACACGACCAGAGGCTTCCTTTTCTCTTACCGCGAACAACGAGTCCTGATTATCTTGCATAGATGCACCCAGAAAATACACTTGTCCATTCCCGCGATGGTTCCGAGCTGAATTTCAGCTCGGAGTTTGGAATTTCGATACTTTTGCGGTAACATTTCAATGGCCGCGATATATACTCTTGCACGGGAACGAAAAACAATTCCGTCGGTGCGACTGAGAAAATTTCCGTCGCCTGGAAAAATATGGACCGGAGGAAAAACTTGTTCGCGCGAGAGCAGAAAAATGTCGGCGGAGCGGCAGAATTTCCACCCGCTCGATTGTTTTCGGTTACCCCAACCGAGGGTTTTAATACCGCGAACACAATGTTCCGAACAAATGCCGCCAGTTTCGGCGCTGTGTAACAGAGCTATCATTTCTCGTCATCGAATTTTCGCCTAGCCCCTATTAAGTTACACAAACTGCAATTTTTCCCCTCATGTAGCACGCGGAGAAAACAAAATCGATTGAATTAACGTCACAACGAACGGATCGAAAGCGTCTCGGTCGAAGGAAATAGAATCTTCGTCTCTGCCCGAATCTGGCTTACAAGCCGAAACACGTCCGGCCCGAGAGAGAGAGAGAGAGAGAGAGAGAGAGAGAGAGAGAGAGAATTTCCGCTTCTTTCGAAAACCGAATTTACTTCACGAGAAGCAGAGATTTTGTCGCCCTCAGCCGTGAAACGCGCTCAAAGCAACGATGAATTATCATCACGTTAATTCGACCAGCCGCGCACAGCGCGACGAGAAATTCCACTTCTCGCACCGAATTCGCGGGAGGTTCGGCTCGATCAAACGCGCACGTCTGCGCGTTTACTTTCGAGGCCACACTCGCCGATTTAATCGCACCGCTCGCAATCCCCGTTATCGCACGCCTGCAAGATCGCAGTCGGCCATCGACGGACAACCGGACGGCGGCCGCCGCGCTGCGCGTCTCCATCGGCGCGGACGCGATGTTGTCCGCTCGAGCGTATTTGCGGCAACGGGCTAATGATATCGCGCGCATCTCGATATTATGCGACCGACGCGATGGATGCGGCACGCGTCGTCGTCATCGCTGCCGCACGTCGCACGGCTGCGCCGTCACGGCAAATTCGACGCACGGTCATATTTACTCTCGGAAGCGACGATATCCGCTCACGCGCGTCACGCCCGCGGTGCGCTCTGATTATCAACGAATAATTCCTGTGAGCGGCGCGCTGTAGCGTGCGAATTTTCCGACAGAGCACCGCCACGCCACGCCAGCCCGGCCAGTCGAAAATCATTCCCCGCGACGCGCGCGCGCGCGCGCGCGCGCGCGCGGCGATGGAAACGGCCCCGCCAGAAAAAAACCGCTTTTCGCTTATCCCTTGAACTTTGATCCCCCGTGGCGTGCCGCTGACAGGTTGTTCAATGTTTGCCCGACCGTTTGTCCTGCAGACCGGTATTTGGTTAATCAGCGAGTTAGTTGTCCATGGTCGAATTCCCGTCGTCGTGCCTCTCCCCCTTCCTCTCTTCCTTCCTGCCCCGCCCGTTTACACGTAACGCGTGCGTCTCTCTCTTTCTCTCTCCCCCTCACCCCTTGCTCTCTCTGTCTATCTCTGTCCCTGTGCACCTGTCCGTTAGTTTGTTTATCTCTTTCGCAGATAGAGCCTGGCTGGACTCTGGCTGATCGGAATTTATCGAACGTGTTCACGCGTTCACGCGTGCAAATATCCGCTGTGCGTTCGACGATACACAGTCGGCACTTCGGATGTTCCCTTCGCTTGATGACGCCAGGGATTTTTCTTAAAGGGCACAGTCACGCATATGCGCGCGGATACACGCGAGGAATGCCATTCGCGCCCCATGGCGACCCATGCCGAAGCGAATGCTTTGTTGCAACTCGTTGGAATCGATAAGTTTTGTTATTAGTTCTACGGGTCATTTCTCCGACACCGAGGAAAAGGATCCTCATTGTATCGGCTCGTTTGTCGTCATGTCAAATCGACCACCAATCTTTCCTGTCGGTGGAGGACGAGCTGATTTGTCGTTTAACGTTTCATCGTTAAACACAACTCGACGATTCCAGCAAGTTCCAACGAACGTCGTCTAAAAGCATCGTCCTCTCTATACGGGGAAAATATTGTAGTAAAATTTGCAAAATTTTTGTAATCCTGGACATAAGTACTACCAAAGTTACTATATACAGGGTTACTATATACAGGGTGGGCCAAATAATTCACCGCAAGCTATTTTCTCCGAAATCATTGGAGTTATAGACTTGAATTTCTTTTTACGCTAAACGCGACGCGAGGGATGACTACTCGGGTGTGTAAAATGATTGATGTCGGGCGCTTTTTTAGAGGCTGTTAGCTTATATTTGCTGAAAGATGTATTATGCACATTTGACCCCTTGCTATTACAATACAATATTACAATTGCTTTGATATCTCGTCGTTTATTGTTTCGCTGCATTTTTTCTTGTTTGCTATTATTGCAGCAATTCACGCTACGATGTTTATACAGTTTAAGAAAATATAAAAATTTCATAAGAAGGAGGACATAATTCTATAATTTTTGTCCGTATTTTTTTCTCCATATCTTGCGAGTCGTCACGGAATGCGAAGGAAACTCCCGACTATTTTTGCAGCAACTCACGCTACGATGTCTATACAGTTTAAGAAAATATAAAAATCCCATAAAAAGGAGAATATAATTCTAATATATAATTTTTTTCCATATTGTTTCTCCATGTGCCTTGCGAGTCGTCATGAAATGCGAAGGAAACTCCCAAGAGTCCCCGAATTTGCTTCGAATTTCCTCCTCTCCCTCTCCTCTGCCTCCCAACCGAAGCGTACAGCGCTCGTTAATTCAACCGGACTTTTACTTCCGTGTGTCGTCGGCGCAGCACGCGCATATCTCCTATTCTCCAGCGGCCCCATAAAAACACCCTCGAAATGAGCCTCTCGTTTTCTCGTCTCTGCTCGAAAGCCCCAGATTTCCGAACAAATCGCGGGAAAGTCCCAGGATCCCCGCGCGGCTCGGCTCGGCTCGGCTCGGCTCGGTGCGGCGCGACGCGACGCGACGGGACGGGACGGGACGCGCCGCGACGCTTTCTAATCCCCACGAGATCTAAACGGCGTAGCCCGGCATTTGCACGCTCAGATAGATAACCTAATCCGATCCCCCGCGACTTCGTCGCGTATATCGGCCGGTTTCCCTGTCCGCCCGAAAACCCGGCGCGTCCTCTCGGCTTCCGCCGTCTCCGCATCCTTCGATGTGTGCACGAAGTTAGTGAGTTTGCGTAGTTAGCGTTACTTGTGCATTAATTGAGGATTACAACAGCAACGAGATATGAGGGAGGACTGGAGGCTGTGGCAGGAGGACGGGCAGGTTGTACGGCGGTAGCTGGGGAGGGGGAGGGGGGGTTTGGCAAGGTGCGGCGCGAAGAGGAGGGAAGTGCGCGAGAACGGTGGCGAAAGGGACCAAGAGGGGCGGCAGCGCATCGCGGCTGGCGGCGGGGGCGGGGGCGGGAGGGAGACGGCCGAGGTGGTTGAATGCGGAGGAGTTGGCCGACAAGCGTGAGTACAAGCTCAGGCGCAGGCTTCGGTCTCAGACTCTCAGGCACATGGTAACTTTCTTAATCACTGTACGAAGCCCCGAGGTAGTCATCCGCTCAGCCATCATACCGCCATCCAAGTACACCAGACACGAAAGCTCGATTAGAGACGTCGAAATCGCGTGCGCGCTTCGCGGATACCGAAGCCCCCTACCCCCTCCCACCTGCTTCCACGCCGTCGCCGCCGCCGCCGCCGCCGTCGACACCTGTATATCCGCGCATCCGCGACGGTGTCTTCGCGATCTTCGCCACGGAGTTCTGGGCCCTACGCGATCGCGGTCGCGGTCCGCGTGAAAGACGGAGGACGAGCCCACTCGAGAGGATGCGGATGCTCTTTCTATGCCTCTCTCTTTCTTTTATTTTGAGAAACCGGCTCGGTAGCGGAAAGCCCGAGCGGAGAAATGAGATGGTTAGATGTGGGGAAACGTTATAAACTACAATGTCACGAAGCCAACGAAGCAAAGGCGTTTAGAAGCGAATATATTTAGCTCGTAAAAGGAGCCGTTTTTTTCCAAACGAAATGCATTTCGTTGTCGCGTTAATTCGGCCGATTCTTTCCCTCCGTGCTCGTTTTCGCCCGTTTCGGAGCGAGTATCAGCGCGAGGAAAGATCGGTCATAAATGGAGCAAAACTCGCTGAGAGCGCGAGCGCAAGTTCAGTTATTCGTCGACAGAGCTGGATGGCAAGTTCTTGGTCAACGGTTGACAGTCGTAGGTTGCCTAAACGCTGGCTCTGTTGTAACATCTGATTATCCTGTATGGGATGTTGCGTACGCGCTCGAGTGCGACGCGCGGCTCGAGCATATGCGGCGGCGAGTTTCGTGGGCGAGCTTTCGTCGGCCGGACGTCGCCGGGTATCAAAGCGAAACGGCGAACGCTCCATTCCGGCGGTTCACAAAGTGTAACGCGCGATATAGTTGCGAAAATTTGCACAAGACGAAATATGTGGAAGAGGCGGGAGAGACATGGTCGCGCGCGCGCGGGATAAAGGGGATAATGATGGGATAGCGCAATGCGACAATGTCGCGTCTCATTTGGGAAAATGACGAGCGCTAATTAGTCATTACAACGAATTCTCCGGTGATCCCGCAAAGAGTCCCGCGCGGACGACAGACTCGCCCTCTGATTTTATTTAGTGTACTGCTATTATTATACAACTTATTAATCTGGCCGTAAAGCAAAGTTTGCTGTTTGCACCAAACGGCACGAGATGGCTTGTTCATAAAATAATGACCGCTTCCTTTGTGCCATTTCTCGGCATCTTCTGCGTTTTAGCATTTCGAGGGAAAGAGACAAAGCGCCCGTAATAACTAAGTACTTTGAAAGTACGAAGACAATATTCGTATTGTTACGGGCTGCGTGCGCAACGTCAACGAAGGGAAGAACAAACAGAGAGGGAGAGGGAGAGAGAGAGAGAGAGAGAGAGAGAGAGAGAGAGAGAGAGAGAGAGAGAGAGAGAGAGAGAGAGAGAGAGAGACAGACAAGAAACACAATAATACGGCCGATACAAAATTGAAAGAGGACGAGACGTCCACGGGCGAGGAGAAGTCTACGGGCGCGTAACCATTCCGCACTAGTTCTTAAAACTGTTAGGGATGACGCGGGAGAGAGAGAGAGAGAGAGAGAGAGAGAGAGAGAGAGAGAGAGAGAGAGAGCGCTGAATAGCTGCGTTAAAACCGTACTAAAGTTGTGCGAACTTCCGAGATATTTTATATAATGAGTCGTGGCCGCGCATTACGGTAAGCTCAGCTTTAAACTTTTCGACATGCTTACGGACGTCTAAACGATATTACGTAATGCAGCGTAGAAGCAAAAATTCTTTCGCCACCGGCGCTCGTTGCTCCGCGCTGAAGCTGAAACTCCGCGAACTCCGCGGGCGGGACGATCATTTATACGCGCGAACTTCTTCCTTTCACGGAACGATCCTGGAACCGCCGACTACCGATCCCGATGACAGACTCGAGAGACTTCGAGAACGATTCGCAGTCGACTTCTCCGCGGGAAGAGAAACGTCGTCTCTCCACGCTAGCGAGAGTGATCTCGCGCGCGGATCCGAATATCGCGCGCGATTTGCCGAAAATACACGGGATTTCTGCCGCGTTTCATCTTCTCCTCGCACGTCCGTCCGCATTTCCGTGCAACTCACCTCGCACGTTGGATTTGAGAAACAGGTGTACATTGCGCTAGTCGCGGACGGAATCGTTTACAACGCTCGAGTCCCGTTCGATCGGCCGACGGCCGACTGGCAAGCGCATCGTCGGAAGAGCTCCGCTGTAAAATTTATATCGTCGAGGTACGCAGGGAGCACAGTTTGATTTTCGAGAAGATGGATACCCCACGACGGCATCCTCCACCGGCGACCTCCTCGATAAAGGACCAGCGCGCAACCGAATTTAGAAACAGGGAGGGCTAAATGTGACACACTCTCTCATCCCGAGTAAATGTCATTCGTTGCTCCCTCATTCCATTTGGCGCAAAGAGGGATTTTTAAGTGCAGCAAAGTATAGCCATAATGGAGGTTATTATTCTTACGCTCCATCCCTTTCTGCGAGGATGATACGGTGAAGGACGCAGAACGCGCGCCGTGCGCGATTAGTAGCGTTATCTCGCGAGTATCGCTGAAGCGACGCAAATGTGCGCGAAATCCTGCATGTGATCGCGCATCGTCATCTTGGTAAACTTGACTCTTTGCGGAATCGCCGCGAGCGGCCTTTATCAATGTTTCCGTATCTTTTCGAATTATGGGCGGGAGAGTACTCGGCCCGTATGTGCTAAAAGTGCACCAAGAGAATATTGCGGTAAAAGTTACGTTGCGAAATTATAGTCCTTCCTCTCCACGCTATTTTTTGCAAAGCTGTACTATACGTTCAAGCAATTATCACACTATCGTGCGGCGAAAAAGAGGCAAAAGCGTGCAATATTTTCAAAGAAATATGTGGTCGTTTCGATCGTATTTCCGTACGGTCCAAGATTACAAAAAATTTTGTTGCGATTTTTACGACAGTATGTCCTCCGCCTGGCAATGTCGGGGCGCGTGGACAGAAATATTATTCGCAATTTATCGAGTTCGAGTTTCAAAACACATTAGCGTTGTTTAATAGGAGAGTTCCCGCATTAGGAGACAATTTCTCCTCCTATTGAATCAGAAGAGTATACTCTGAATTTCGCGCGAAAAACTCACGGGAAAACTTTCAGTCCACAGTATGCCTAACTTTGGACATTTTTATTGTTTCGACATTTAAATTTGAATATTTAAACTTCCAACATGTATAGGTATACCACGTATCCTAAAAGTAACGGACCACCCTAATAACTCTTCAGTATTGAAGTTTTAAGGAAAATGATCTGAACAAAAGTTGTAGGGATTTAAATGAGCTATCTTACGATGACCTTAACTTTGACCTCGACCTCTATTTTCAAGGTCATTTGTGAAGGTCAACTTGCGTCTTTTAAATAAGAACCCCCATTTTTCATTACACTATTTTCTTCTACCAATTAATTCGAACAATGTTTGTTTGAAACATTTTTTTATTTGCCTAATATTGTTTGAGATATTTGAGAGGAAGACTTGATAACTTTTTCAACCTTGAACTTACGATATCTCGCTAACTATTTGTCAGAAGAGAAAGTGGCACTAGACTTTCTTGCTTTATTTAGTCTCAAGAATATATTGTTACAATAGCGCCCTGATTTGTGTTAATTCGATGATTTTGAAATTTCCAAAAGTCAGAGCGCTAAAAAACGCAAGTTGACCTTCAAATGGCCCTGAAAATAGAGGTCGAGGTCAAAGTCAAGGTCATCATAAGGTAGCTCACTTAAATCCCTACACCTTTTATTCAGATCATTTTCCTTGAAACTTCAATATTGAAGAGTTATTATTAGGGTGGTCCGTGACTTTTGGGACACGTGGTATATTATATATGTTGAATATGAAAATAATAAATATCTAGAAATTGGAGCATACTTGACTACTTTTACCCTAACTGATTGATCTTAATTGCTTCTCTGTTGTTGGAAACAAACAGACTACGAAATGTCAGCTGTACGAATAGAAAGATCCCTGTAGGAGGTTTCTAATCAGCCAATTGCCCCGAGTTGTCCCGACCGAGCGCTAAATCACCCGGCCGAATCTGTGCGGATGAATGTTCCCGATCGCGTTCACAGAAATGTCGTTTACGAGCCGAGACTCATTTTCCGTGTGCAATCGTAATTATTGTCGTAAAAGAGACACGCTTCGTCACGGCATCATGCGACGGTCCGGCAATTTCAGCCGCGAAAACCTCTCGATCGCCATTTCGCTCGCCGTCGATTATCAATTAGTCGCTCACATGCGCGTACGCGAGGGCTACCGCTGTGACATCACGAGATATCAGCTCGAACGCAGCCAAGTTTGCGCGCTCGCTTGATCTGTGAGGCGGCAATCGGTGGAAATGGAGGCATGCCTGGCGACGCTATCGTCGAAAATCGTTCTATATAAACACAGACTTGGACGGCCCAGCCGCGTCGCGTCCCCGTCGCCGTTCGGTCACCCCTTTCCCGATACAATGTAGCCGAGGCGAGATTGACCGGGCTTGAAGGGGGTGAGAGAGGCAGGGCGGTCGGCAGGGTTGGTGGTTCCACCGTGCTCCAGCATATTCATGAGAGCTGAGTGCGCGAGGTTTGAACCAATATACCGCCTCTGTTCCGCTCGTATGTATGCAGGCGCGTATGCGTGTGTGTACACACGTGCATCCGCGGATATGTGTATGTGCGTGCGCGCGCGCGCGCACGTGTATATGTGTGCGCACGTGTGCAGATATGTAGGTGTACAGAGGAACGGCTAGTTTGGCGCCGTAAGTAAGGGCGAACCGTTTATTCAGCAGCTTTTGCGCGGTTACGCGACAAGTCCGAAGAGATCCGAAAGGACGACGCGCCCTCCGGGCTTCCTTCCACGATCTAATCCGTAACACTTTGCAATTTTGCGAAGTCAAGCTTTCGGGCGCGCTCCGCGATGTAACGCGTCAGTGGGCTCGAAGTTTGGTAATAGCTTCGCGTTGATGTTGAGTTTCAAGATGGCTGAGAGTGAGAGAGAGAGAGAGAGAGAGAGAGAGAGAGAGAGAGAGAGAGAGAGAGAGGGAGAATCGTGTCCGCTCTTATAATACAATTTTAATTTATTTCAACCTGTCCCTGTTCCTTCCGACCGGCGATGCAGTGCTCGAAGGTGTAATGAAGTTTAGTCGGAAAGAAGAACTCATTAGGTCGTTACATCAGCCGTTTTATCCCGGCTCGATTGTATTATTAATTCCGGTGGTAATTCCTTTATTTTACGGGGCAGCGAAGCGGCAGCGCCGACGTTAAATCGATCCGCCTCGTATGACAATGCGACGCATCGGACTCGGAGGAAAAAAGAGAGAAGCGCGAGACAGAAGGCCATTGAGACAGGGGATGTTTCGGTGAGTCCGTATATCAAATCTAACGTTTCACATTTTACGGGTGGAACGGGAGTTCTCCCCCTCTTGCGCGCGCGGATATCGGCTGCGGTGTATATATAGGGCATTCCATCCGCGGCGAAATCGGTCCAATTACACATCTATCGGATATGTGATTACTCAAAAAATATTTATCGGTGCCTATCCGCCATTCCATCCGTACATCAGTATCCCGGATTACATTTTAGAGGCAATTTTCGCAACTCCGGTCCGGGCTAATTCACTCTTGCCGACACACCGCGCACGAGTGGGAAAGAAGCGAGGGCCGAATTGATGGCGATATTAAACTTCCCGCGCGAAGTATCAACGTTACTGCCCCGCTCTCTCTCTCTCTCTCTCTCTCTCTCTCTCTCTCTCTCTCTCTCGCGTATACAGAGAGAGAGAGAGAGAGAGAGAGAGAGAGAGAGAGAGAGAGAGAGAGAGAGAGAGAGCGTGACGCGGACGCGCACGCATACACGCACACGCCCACATGCACATGGTTGTCCCGATTTTTGTGTATAGATTCGATAGTGAACACTCGCTGGAGGCACTTGTTTGCAGTGTCCGTCAGCGGGAGAGTGTAGGATGAAAGCCCATTCCGAGGGGGTGATGGCTCGCTCGATGCAGGAATACCTATTGAAATTCTTTAATTAACCCTCACGGCATCATCCCTCCCTCGTATTCGCGCAGCGCGTTCAAAGGAGCAGAAGCAGACGCCGAGAGCGGCGTGCAGATTGATCGCGCTCCGACGATGTGTAAATTAGTCGTTCGCAAACGGCGGCGGCGGGGCTGGAACGAAGTTCCACGGGAGAGGAGTGTCGCGGATCTTCGTCGTAGGCGGACATGTGACCGTGTGTGAATGTAAATAATATATACGTACAGAATGCCTGACGATGACATATAAAGCCTTCACATATGTGTAGATTAGATCAAAGTGAAAACAAATTCCTCCACCATCACAGCGAAAAACTGTGTGTGTGTGTGTGTGTGTGTGTGTAAAAAATGTTGAGCTGTTAATTGCGGAAGATTGGCGAATGAATTTGCGCGATCTGTTAAACAAAACCTGCGATGGCGAAAGTCTGCCGTCGTAAATTCCGAATGAATGGAAGATTTTGTTTTACGAAGATAAAATACACACGTAAAAATCCGAGTTTGCTAATTAAAGAAGATCGGTATGTACGAGTGCACGTAAGTGCACGAGTATGTACGTAACAGTGCACAATCACTCGGAAATATTTTTTAACCAATCGTTAAATTAACTCAGAATGTTACGTGGTTTTTTTTTTGCAAAATGCCAGAGCATTTTTTTGCTCAATTTGACCGAATCTACGTGAGAACTTTATGTGTATCGCCAGACATGTACATATATCGCCGCATTATTACGTCGCTCGGCGCGAAAAGTACTCGCTCGTTTCGTGGAGCTGCGGGAATAAATAATTCTCGAATTCGGAAATTCGGCTATCCGCGCGGACGCGTCGCCGTCATTTATAATCGCGGCCGACGCGATGATTTAATAGTACGCTCGCTCGCGGGTTACTGGATTTCACGACGCAGTCAGATTTTATAGTTTGCGTAGTGGGGGCGATATTTCCGTCAATATTAAACGTCATTGCAGCTTCATTGGCATTAACTAATGTTTGACGACATTAATCTATTTTAGGTAACCGCAGACCGTAGCAATCGTAAACCATTTTGCATACAAACCATTCGCATTAGCGGCTGTTTTGGAATCGTTTCGTAATTTATAACATATGACGAATGATAGGAGGGTTTCACTTACGCGAGGTGCGCGAGCGCACCTGCCAGATTTATGACTAACACACACGCTGCTACCGCAATTTATACATCTGTATAAGCAGCGCTTTTCGAGATTACAGCGCTCGAGTTTTTGCAATCGCAGTGTCAAGTGGCGCGGAGGAGCCGCGAGAAAACGATAACCGTATGAAAAAGATTGCACATGTCGGCTTTCTTGGATTCTAAGGGTGAAATTCTGACTCCCGTTATAATGCTTTTACGGATCCCAAGGGGTAACCTCCTCCCCAAAAGGAAAATATACTCTACTCTACTCTAAACTATACGGGGGTCGTGAGTGGTTCTTAAGATACAGTAGATGAAAGTATTGCACTTTTATCCCTCATTATGCTGAGCTGTTATCGCTCCAAACATATCACTCGTGTTGTTCCTCTTTGCTTATTTTCTGCGAAAATATTTTTCAAACCTTTCGTCTTACTAAACTGATGAGTCTATCATGTATTAAAAAATACAGATCTTCTCTGAAAAGACCAGCGAAGACTTACGTACGTAAAGTTTAAGTTTTTAAATGCATAGAGAAATTTATAAAGAAATATTCGTCGGCTGAAGCTGGCAAATTTGCGCATCTTTGATCATGTTTTCGTGACCTTTTATTTTAATATGCGACAGTTCATTGATTTAATAAGGCGAAAGATTGGAATATTTTCGACAAGCTATTCGTCAACTGAAATCTACCTGGAGAGACTCCCTCCTAAACAAAATAGAAAAAAAAAAAACGCACACGGCGTCTTGAACAAGAAGATAACTTACTCTCTACATAAAATAACAAAGCAACGTGAATGAATCTCAGGAGCTAGACGCGACCCTGCCACAGTCGTAAAGCTCATTCAGAATTGCATCCTTTGCGACAAAAGTATTAAAATCAAAGAAATCCCGGAAGTTTGCAACCTTCCCTGCACACAATTACCGACGCGAGAGCCACCGCCGCGCCGGATTCCCGTCAAAGCCGAAAAATCAAGCAAGATCGCAGCGTGATGGATCCGAGCGTGGCTCCGATTTGCGAGCGAAATTCGCGGAGCTCGCGCGAGCCGGAATTAGAGGGCGCGCCTCGGTCTCGCTAGCCGCGGAACTAGCGAAAGGGATTGGATCGACGAGGACGGAGGTCTGACGAGCGCGAGGACACCGTGCGAGGAGGGGCGAGAAAGTGGAGGAAACGAGCCGGAGCGGGAAAGCGAGGGAAGACAGATAGTTTTCTTTCGTGTTCTACCTCCGTCGTCTCCGTCAAAGGAGCTATCGATCTAAGTCGAACAAAGGGCCCACTTTAATTATCGGCCGTGTTACGCGCGCTGGCGCATCTACCCGGCTGTTTGGTGTCCTTTGTAGAAACCTCGAGCGATGGGTGGTGAGATCGCGCATAGACGCGGGACGAATGTCTTCCGGACGGGGAGGGGGGGAGGGGGAGGGAGTGCGATGGGCGCGCCAGGGTGGATCGCACCCTGACGACGGCGTCTCGCAGACAGGCCGTAAAACAATATGGGCCAGCTGGCAGTTTCGCATGCGCGACTAATAAGTAAATACGAATTAGCATTCCGGGTCCTTTGGCGATATAAATCAAACGAATTAATTACAAAGTAGCGACCGGCGGGAGGCGCGCGCGCACGCCATGGCGGCGAACTGTCTCGAAGTAAAGAAACTCGACGCGCCGTCGCCTGCTTTGCATATTGCTCTACGTAAATACTAATAAATCCCGGCGCGGTGCCTCACGTACGGTGCGGCAAATTAAACGCGCGACGGGACAAGGCGCGCGCGCGCGCGCGCGCGCTCACGTTCTATCGAGCGTGGCTCTTTCGTCCGCCGGTTTGCCGGTACCCGAGGGAGGAACAAACGGACGACGACGACGATGCCGACGAGGCGCGGCAGGGAGGACGAAGACGTTACGTTTGATCTCTCGACGGCGTTGGTGTTGCGACTCGTTTACTCCGATGGAGCAAACCTGGACGTGCGTGACAATCCAAGTAGGACTGCAGCTGCGCCGATTTCTTTATTCACCTGGCGACACGACGGCGATGACGACGAGGAACGGCCGGAGGGACGTTGCGACCGGATATCAACAAGTGGAGCGCTGCGTTGCGCTGTCTCTCTCGCGGAGAGACGCGGCTTTCTAGGCTTCGTTTAAATAAATCCAGGATCACTCCCTTGCCTTGGCGAAACCGTGCCCTTACCGCCAACTAATCACACTAATCATTCGTAGCAATGTAGAATCTGGAGGTTCTTTCATCTCTCGACTGCCCAAAACCTACTCAATTATCCTGCTTAAGGATCAACAGCTTCCGATTGTCCTTTCCTTGAAGAAAGGAACGGAAATGTTCGCGAAACGTCGGCAACAAACTTGAGCTCTGACAGCCCTTAATTTTTATTTCGATCATCCTTATTCAATTGCCTTCAAGGACACGTTGCGCGAAGGAACATCTCTCTGTTCAGCGCTCCTGAATGATAGAGAGATTCTCGCGTCTACTAAGGAAGCGCGCGTTATCCGCGACGTTGCAAAGGACGACGCATCTCTTCCTGTCTCTCACCCTCCCTCCCTTCCCCTTCGCGATAAAAGACGTGGATACACACGGGTCCCGCCGGTAAAACGATTAATTCGCGCTCTCGTCTGGCGCAACTTGGCGGCTGCCAAGCGTCATAAAGATCTCGCTACGTGGATACGCAACGATTAATCCTATCGTCGAATAAACAGGGTCCGACGTCACCCGCTCGCTCGCCGACAGGCCGGCGTTATCTGTCACGTACACGCGCCGATAACGCCCCCCCCCCTCCGCACGAGTGCATTACGCGTAGGACGGTGCATAAACGGCTCTAGGAGAAACCAAGTGGAGGATAGGCTTTTCATTACTGTTTGGTATCGTGTTTCAGCCACCCTAACGAGTCGAATGAAGGGTTGTCGCGCGAGCTGGCTGTGGCGGCGGGCGCGAGAGTGACGAGCCGAGGGACGACGAGCAGGCAGAGAGAGAGAGAGAGAGAGAGAGAGAGAGAGAGAGAGAGAGAGAGAGAGAGAAACTGGGAGCGAGAGGGGAGGGGGAGAGCGAGCGAAAGAGAGGAGAGAGCGAGAGGGGAGCGAAGACTGGGGTTAAACGGGGATGAACGAGAACTGAGACGGGGTTGTTTGCAGTTTCCCTCTAATTTTGTTGGAAACATCGTTACATCTAGATCGTATCATCTTGTTTATGGGCTTATACCTAGATGCCGTTCGACGTTGCCCCTCCGCGCTCGTCGACCGCCGTTTTATTATCGCGGAGTGAAGCGTCGAGCTTGCGCCCGGGCGCTGTGCGTACGCCGCAACCCCCTGAGAACGAGTCGTGTGTGAGAGAGAGAGAGAGAGAGAGAGAGAGAGAGAGAGAGAGGAGGGAGGGAAGCGAGAGAGAAGAGGAGAAACGCCGCTGACAGTGTGACTTTTATTTGCGCTCTAGGAACGGTTTGCGATTCAATTTCATTCGGCCGCCGTAGCCCGCGGTTGGCGGGGGGTGGCAGCGGAGCAGAGGGATGGAAGGCGCGCGCGCTCGCGTAATTTGAGTACGTCGATGCGCTCCTGCGCGTACAGAATAATCGCTATGAAGTTCATTTCGCGCGATTACAGCAGCCGAGAGAGCGCACGGAGGAATATGATAAGGCAATTTTCCTGCGGATTTCGCGGCGCGATTGCACGGCCGTGTCGCATAATCGATCGGCGCGACCGATTACGCGCCACTTTGGCGATGGAAAAGCACCGATGGAAAACCCGGCGCGCCCGGGAGGAGGACAAGCGAGCGTGTGTATAAACGGTGCAGTACGGATACGGCCGTATCGCCGACAGCTCTCGACGGAATATGGTTAGGTATCCATCTTCGAAATGGAATTCACTGAGCGCGCAATGCGCCGCTAGAGGGAGGGAGGGAGGGGAGAGAGAGAGAGAGAGAGAGAGAGAGAGAGAGACAGACAGAGAGAGAGAGAGGGAGGGAGGGAGGGAGGGAGAGAGGAGGCTTCGCGTTGTGCAGCGCTTCGATTGTTACGCACGGCGTAACTAATTACCGGCTAATTGTAGACAATGACATTTTCCCTTGTACTTTATTTCGCGTCGCTGTTATCGCAAATGCTCGCAAATTAACGTTAACCCACGTATCGGAACCCAATTTCGCTCAATTAAGCAATTAACGGCCTTCCAGCATCAAATAACGCTCGCTTTCCCGCCTCTCTCGCGCGCCGAGCCCTCCCCCCCTCCCCCCCGTTATTTGTGTCCGTTGTGTTGCCGGTAGTTATGTGAAAAAAGAGAGAGAGAGAGAGAGAGAGAGCAAGAGGAAAGGACAAAAAAATGGTCGCCTCAGCTGTATTTGCGGAAGTTCGTTTTTCGCTGGCAAACGAAACAACAGAGCTGTCGTATGAGCTGTCATATGAGCTGTCTCGCCACGTGCCGCCGTCTACGCGCGGGGTCGAGTTATCCCCGTTTAAAGCTTTTGGCAAACTTTGCGCGAACGAAAGGGGAGAGTAGTGGGGGTCTGTGAGAAAACGAGGTGAGGAACATCTTGACAATAAGACCGTTAGAAAAGAAGGAGCGAATGAGAGAGAGAGAGAGAGAGAGAGAGAGAGAGAGAGAGAGCCCACTCTTGCAGCGGGAAGAAATCCTGTGAAACGATTTGTCGACAGGAGCGAATAATGTGACAGTCTTTTTCAATGAATGATGCGAATCGATGTACATTCAGCGGTGGTAAACTGACAATATTGGCTCGCTTCAGTTTACTTTTCTCGCAGTTTACCTTCATCAGACATTCTTACGCGCGACGCGCTGTCTGCGGAATTAAATTTCTATTTCTTTCGTACTTGCTTTATTTCTTCACTCTCGTACATCTTTCATACTGCACTTTGGTACCTTTCATTCCACACCTTTCATTCGTACCTTTCTTGTGTTAATGTCCTTTCTTCTGTCTATAGCTTTCTCTACATTATAATTAATCGCGCCTACGTTTGAGAAGGACCATCTCCCAGAGCGTCGTCACAAACAAAGCAGCGATCGATCTATCTTACCGTTGAGCAGAAACGTGCTTCGCAGCTCTTACTCTTCGATTCGCTCTCTCCTCCTTGCCGCCGCGCATCCATCGGGAATCGCACGCGCGTCGCGCACGATCCGCGCATATAAACATAAGTGGCGCGGCCCGGCGCCGCATAACGCGCGTCTACGCACGTTTTACGGACGTAGTGTGATTCGCTCCGCGTCGCGGCGGCCAGCCAGCGGTACGTGGGGAGCGTAGCGCAGCGCACGTGCGGAAAAATAAATCTTATTGTTTCCGAAATCGAGTTTACCTGGGCGGTCCACCTGTCACGTTCGTCAGGCAAAGCGACAAAAAGTTTAACGACGTTATCGCGTTATCCAAACACAGCAAACCCCACGCGCGCTTTCTCTCTCTCTCTCCTCTCTCTCTCTCTCTCTCTCTCTCTCTCTCTCTCTTTCGCGCGCATACACACACACACACACACACAACAGCATGTGTGCGCATGTGTTGTGTGTAGAGACGCAGAGTACACAAGGCGAGCGCGCGATTCACTCGTCGTCGTCGATGCACGCGCGGCTGTCGTGCGTCGGGAGACGCGTAAGTCTGCGTACTCTGTCTAAAAACGCGAAAAAATAAAACAAGAGGAGATAAAGCGCGCGCAAGGAGAGGAACGGGACGCGACAGGGGTGCGGGCGGCGTAAAAGTGAGACGCGCGGAATTTTTGCGATCTCCGTGACGAAATTGCATCCGCCCGCGCGCTGGTGACGCGCGTTGCCGCCCCGCTGCCGCTCCGCTTTGTGCATACGTGCGGCCCGAAATGCGTCGGGATCGATTCGAATGGAATTTCGCGCAATCGAGAACCCTGCCACCCACCTGCCCCCCTGCCCCTGTCCCGCCGCTGTCGCCCGCTCTCTGTCTCTCTCCCCCCATCTCGCTCCGTCGCGCCGCATCTTCCTCCATTTTTTTTTACCCGGCCGGCGAAATTTCGTATTAGCCTCGCGGGGAAGGTCTCGTCTCTCCTCTCGCTTGTTCCTTCACGACGAGGGAACCGATCGATCGATCGATCGATCGCGCTCGCGATTCTTCTCGGAGCCCTTCTCTCGTCTTCAATTACAAAATGTGAATTTTGTGATTGAACTTGAATTAAACTTGAACCCTTGAATTAAAAAATCGAAGGTGCACATGTTTTTATGACGCAGTTACGGTGATACAAAGAAGATTGCGCGATATATGGGAATAATCACCAACTTGGAAATATAATGTCCTTTGCAAAAGAACCAAGAGCTAATTTATCGATCCGAGAGGCGAGCGACTGGCGGCGCACTCCGAGAGGTGAAAAATATTCGCAAGATGGACCAGATCGCAGAATACGGGATTTTACGGGAAAGAGGAGGGAATAATGTATGGCTTTGATATCGCTGATAAAATTTAGGTGACGCGATTTTGTTGTTACGACTGAATAAATTGCATGTGAAACTTTAAACGCTTTTCCCTCGAAAGCACGTTTCGCCAAATGATTGCCACGATTTTTCACGAGCCAGTCAACCAACTAACTCCTAACTAACTGAACGCTGAATATGCCCGCACAGTCCTGTTGGAATCATATTGATATCTATTGTACTTTTTTTACAACAGTTCAAAGTGAAAAGACTTGGTAGAGAAACCCCGACTTATTTCTCACACGCCGTCATTTCGTTACGCGTAATTTTGCATGAATTATTGAGGGCCATAAAGACGACTTTAACGATTACATTACATTAAAATCCACTTTGCTGTTTTTGTTTCAGGTGGACCAGAGCTCTGCCTAATTGTGACGACTAATGAGACAGACATTACCTGACACGCTCCGTGCGTCCACCAGCTTTATGACTCTTTTATTACACATTATTTTTTCATGCAGAAATTTAAAAATGTTCTTGAAGCGTGACGAAATAAGCGAGCGGATCCGCGCTCTCCTACGCTTAATAGCTTCCATAAAAAGGAAAAAAGATTGACTTCAAAAATTGGCTATTTTCGGTCCGAATCGAGCGAGTAACCCCTTAACATGTGAACATTTTTTGCCGAAATTGGCGGAGCGCGGGTCGCGAAATAGTGCGAGAATATTTCGGCGGAAATTCATGGCGAAACAAAAGCGCGGATAAGTTTCGGTGTTCGCGGTCGGATTGTCTAGGGTTTGATACGATACACACCGAGAGAATACCGCGCGAGAGGAGAGACGCAGCGTGCGTCAATTTATTGATGGAATGCATTTTTCGTCCCGCCGCGTCGCGCAGAATAAGCAACGCAAATGCTAAAGCGATAAAGTAGTGATATAAATTTGATCGAATACTACGTGCCGACGCGTTTTATATATATACGCGTTTTTAAATGGCATTATCGTATCAGCATTTCCAGAACACGCGCGTCTCCTACAGATTGCACTGCTGCGTTTTGCGAAACTTCCATAAACCTATTACAGTTGAACGACGAAGTAAACAGAGGCGCATAATGTGTTTCGTGCTTCCCGCCAAGTTTTTCTTCTTATCTCCACAGGGTCAAGCATAAAACAAGAATTCACCGACTCTGCGCAATTCCCCCTCTCGCCCTCCGCCTCTTTCTCTCCGTGTTTCTCACACATTCTCTTTTTACAGGCGGCCTTTTCCATATTCACTCCGTGTGTTTGTTTACACGCGTCACGTGTACAACGGGCTTAATCAGCGTCCATTAACATTTCTCGTTACGGCATTCTCCCTCGCGCACATTCGGAATTTCGAATTCTAACGCAAACCGCAAACCGTCGAGAAAGGAGGGAGGGAAGGGGGGAATATCGACGCCACCCTGACGATAGGTGCGCATGATGTTTAGTCGAGATCGCCGAACATCAACGAAATCACTTGAATGAACGCGGCAGCGATCGAGTCGAAAGCGTGTTGGTCGAAGGATAGCGAATTTCTCTGCTCCTCGCGAACCAAATTCAGTTGCACGAGCCAGAATGTCCTGTCCGATCATTGTTAATTAATCTTCCTTTTCCGCGTATGCAATAATAAAAATATTTCAGACACCGCGATGGAAGGACGCTCCTAGAGGCGTCGAAACAATCGTTGGTTGTTCCACGCGATTCCAACTTGATCCCGACACACAACTTCGCCCGGATCCTCCATTGACCTTTGTGAACCCGCAAGAGAGGACAAGCGCGAGGGACAAGGAGGCGGATTTCGCCGGTTATCATTCTCGATATGCATACTCGACGTCATAGCGTCGCGTGACGACACGAAAAATCCGTCCGACGAAAGTGCCGTTATTGTCTGGAACGGCGAGTCAGCGGCCGTAACATCAAAGTGCATCCTTGCGCTCGAAGGAGGAATCGCGCCGTGTGCGACCTCGCGTTAGCCGATTCAGCCGGCACGAGGATCGAGGATCGAGGATCGCCGATGTCGCGTGCCGACTGGCGACTCGGCGTCCTTCGAGCGGCGAATTTGAACAGAGGCGAGAGAGAGGACGCGATATGGAGTTTTGATAGGACCCTGCATATTTTGCCGGAGTTCTCCGGGATTATGCTCGACGATGATATCCGCCCGATAGCGGAGAGCGCCGGAGAGCGCGCGTTGACGATATCGCCGTGATATTCACGCGTTCGCGCGATGCAGTGCGTGCGCAATGCATCGCGCCGCGGTATGCTATGGAAACTACCATCTCTACATACCAGCGTCGCGCGAGTTATAGCGCGGGGAGTAATCCGGAATTAGAGAATGCTGAGATTAACTCGCTGCGGGGCATCAGCGCTGCGAAG
This sequence comes from Harpegnathos saltator, assembly GCF_003227715.2. Lineage (NCBI taxonomy): Eukaryota > Metazoa > Arthropoda > Insecta > Hymenoptera > Formicidae > Harpegnathos > Harpegnathos saltator. Next base: position 871,894 of record NW_020230126.1, read on the forward strand.
AATGTTACGTTGCGAGGTGTCGCGCTCTGTGGGCTCTCTGTTTGTACCGTGCGGCCGGACTGCGCGATTATGCGCGATCGCACTTAAAACTCCCGTCGCCGTTGCATTCGCCCGAGACGCCAGCGGAGATAAGTACCGCTTCGCGCGTTGCTGCCCGATGGGAAATCGCATCGAGCGCGCGCGCGTGCGTGCGTGCGCGTTTGCGGAATTTTCACGCGGAGGATTACGCCGTCCGTAAATAACCGTAAAAGAACGCGGCTTGAGAAACGCGAGCTTCGCACCGCTTCGTCAAACACTGCAGCGCTTCGAAATCAAATCAACGAGCGACGGCGACGGGGCGAGCGAGACTTCAGGCCGGGAGTGACCCCGGCGAAACGAGGAGTAATTGAAAAAAATGAGCTCATTACGGACGGTACGCTGTCGCGGTGCTCGCGGAGGGTAGCGCGGGTTTTGTCATGCCGTGATACTAGAAATGGAATTTGGATTATAAAGGGAGGGCATTACCGACCTATCCGACTAGAGAGTCGGACTGAGAAGGGAACGTTTTCAATGCAGTAAAAAAGCCGATTTAAAGCTGTCAGTTCGATGTATACGAGGGGATTAGTAATGAAGGAGTGTGTAATGTTACAGTCGTGCCTTGGCGCCGGCCGGGAGCACGGGGGAGGGGCGGGGTCGATAATAGTTTTAAGAATGAATAAGGACGCACCGTGCATTTGGCTTCTCCTAGATAACTCGATCGTACTTGGACTACACTTGGAGACGCGCACGATTATAGTCAGCTGCGGGTTAATAATAAATATTCGCGCATCGGCTCGTTCCGCTTTTACTTTCGATATCGCGGAGCATAGACGAGACGAGTTCGAGGATCTTAAAATATCAACGGCGAGTGGTCGTTATGATACAAGTTTGTCTTTCCTTTAGCTTTTCTTGCTCTCGAGCAACTTTCCCTGTTTTTCTTTTGGTTGCAGGAAACAATTAATTTACTCGAGGCTCGAGTTTTGTTCATCGCTTCGACCACTCACGATTCTCGATTCTCGCGTTTTACCGTCCGAGTCTCTCGTATCAATGTGCTAAAATTTGAGAGCCGTAAGCTCTCGTCTTATTCAATGTATTAAGCAAAGTATCCAAAGTGAAGCCGTTCAATTCATCACACCTCGCTCGGTTATATTATACCGTCTAATTAGTAGGGATCTAAGGACAAAGGACGCATAATTCTTCTTGGCTCTTTCACATTTTATTGCTCGTTATATGAGCTAATTAACCGCGAACCCTTAGATAGATGAAATACAGCGACGACCGGTCGTGTTTCTGATCATTCTCGCCGCGTAATTCCAATTATTGCCAATAAATTCTAGATGGTAATTTCTTTTTTTCTACGGTGTTTTATAACCCCAGATGGCCGCTGTGAGTATCCGAGGAAAGAGGAGGGAGAAGCAACATTATTTTGCACAAGGTGTCAAATGTTAAAAAAAAGAAGTCTCACAATTTCTACATGTGGAAATCTGCCACAAGCCTAACACAAGGAGGGAGCAATTTGCTTTCGCAATAATAACTCAAATTCAAAGCTTCAAAGCGTTCAAAGCCTCTACGAATGCGAACGTCACGGGAGTGGTAATAACGCTGAGCGATTAAATATTATTTCTGCCCAAGTTAGAACACTTTGTTAATATAAAGCTTGACCGGCCGCCGATTTGAGCTTCTGCTCCCCGCGAGAATCTCTGAAGAATTAAACAACCGAGCGTCGAATTACGAAACACACGATTCCCTGATCGTTCTTTCAGAAATAAGCGTCAATCTCGGCGAGAGACAGAGCGAATTTTCTCTCGGCGGGCGGGGCTCGTCGCCGAGAGAGCTCGTCAAACTCGGCGTTATAACGGCAATTTTACGGAATTTTCCCGAGATAATGGCTCATCTATAACTGTTCGAGAGTGTATTATGCCGGAGCCGAAGTGTGGACAGCAGCGGAGCGCGGTTAAAGAGGGTTCCGCGGCCGCGGAAGGAACTCGACACTCCGCGCTGTGTGGTCTTAACGTCTAGATGATTGAGGGCCATGTAAAGTAAATGTATAGGGAGGGAAGGAGACAGAGAGAGAGAGAGAGAGAGAGAGAGAGAGAGAGAGAGAGAGAGAGAGAGAGAGAGAGAGAGAGAGGGCGAGAGGGAGCGAGTATCGCGCGAGAGAGCGAAAGCACCGGCTGGCGTGGCGCGTCACGACGTCGAAGGATTCTTCAAAACTTGCCTTGAACTCGACATTTTCATCGTCACATTCACGCGCCGCCGAACACGCGTCTCGAGAGCCCTCGGCGAAAGTATCGACTTCCGATCACAGCCGCCGCGTCATTTAGCCCGCTGACGGCTCGACGCTGACGTGCGAACGCGGTGTTCGGTGTCGACGATCGAAATTAAGGACCAGCGAGGCATATCCCGTTTTAATGCACGCGCCCTCCCCCTCCTCTCCCTCCCTCCCTTTCTCTCACTCGCGTCGCGCTGTGTGTACGATACGACGACGTTTGTATCAATTAGCGCGTCGCCGGCGCGATGGCTCGTGGCGCGAAAGCGCGAAAGTGCGTCGGCGGCAGCGAGGATGATGAAGGTGAATAGGATGCAGCGCACAACATTCTTGCCCGGCCATGTGCCGCTGCGGGATTGAAACGTACGCCAGAAAATGGACGATGGCACCATTCTACACTCCCCCCCGAGGTTCGGCCGAAACTCATTGCCGGGCGTTGCGAGCGCGACGGACCGGCCGGACCTGAATCGCGCGTCGCTGCACCTAACGGGCCGTCCCTTGCCGTCTTTTTCATCCACCTCGAGGCTGTTTTTCTCCTATCTCCGCGTGCGTCCGCCTCTCTCTCTCTCTCTCTCTCTCTCTCTCTCTCTCTCTCTCTCTCTCTCTCTCTCTCCCCCCTTTGTCCTCTTTTATCTTCCGCACTCGTACGCGGGCTCGTCCCTCGTCCCCGTGTCGGTGGGCGCTTTCGCGCGAATGGATGTGTGTAGCTGTGCGCGGTGGCGTGGGCTTCGAAGGGTTCCCGCGGGTGCGATTGTCGCGGCACAAATTACCATGGCCGAGCGTCGACGGCGGGGTCAAACCTTCTAACCGTGGCGTAGTCACACGAGCCGTCCGGCCGTTGCCGAAAGGCTCGCGCGTATCAATTCGTCCTGACGGTCGCGTTGCCGCTTCTCCCTCTCGTTTCTCTTTGAACCTTAACGCCCGCGCTCGTCGCCACTATGCCGAGTTCGCGACGCTCGCTGCTTATCTTCGCGACGCCGCGTAGCATGACGATTACGACTATTGCGGCGCTCCAAGGATACCCGAGACGGCCCCTCGATGGCGATTAAGAGCCTCGTGGCGATTCACGATAATATGAGAATGCCGAGAAATTGAAATTATTTCTGTGGGAACTGCGCTTCTCCGTGCGCGACCGAGATAACGAGTGGAATGAGCGAGAGGTGAGTAGGTTGAGGCATATTCGGGCGATGGAGTGGATTCGCGAAAAAGCGTTGTTTAAGTATTTATCGTGAAAAAAAATGGGAAAACGTAAAATGCTTTTTTAGAGTATAGAAACTATCCTATTGAGGTTCTCGTTAAAATTGAAAGAATATTGCAATAAAAAAAGGTCTCATTTGCGAACGTCGAGTAAAAACCGAATTTTTGTGTTAATATTCTCCATCGTGAATAAACTTCAATGACGTGTTACTAGCTAGATTGAAGTTTCCTACAGCTGTGCCATTTTGTGTAATAAACGTAATTTTCACCCATCAAATAATTGAAGTCGAAAAAGTGAGCGGATTGTCAAAAAATGACTACCTAAAGAACTTAATCAATATCCTAATTCTATAAACCACGTACATGTTGGTGTACAAAAAAGAATCTAAAGTCGCTATATTCTAGCAATCGGAAATATGCGTTTGCGCATTTTTTTTCTGAAACAATAGTAAACCGTATTTATCACAAAATAGTTTTAATCGATGAAACGTTCCCTAGGCTGCACAAACATGTGTATTTTATTTTATGTTGCTAAACTATCCCCGGACTATTTGCGAACGTGCCACAGAGACATCTGTGCAGTGCAGATGCTGCAGGTCCATATCTCGGTTATTAGAGAAAAAATACACAGTTTACAAAATCGTGTCCAGCACAAAAATATGGAGGAATATTGTCTCTGTCTCTTCCGTACAGTCGGTCGCAACAATTGGTCGACGAAAAGTTTGCGAACGTGCCGCGTCGCCATGATGCTTCACATCTCGGTTATTAGAGAAAATATATGTAAAAATAATTAAGGAATAAAAATTCCGCAAAATCGTACCTAGCACGCGAAACGCAGCGAGAACATTGTCTCCGTCTTTTCCGTACAGTCAGTCGCAACAATAATCGATAAAAAACATCAGCAGCATTCTGAAAAGTTTGCGGATACGTCGCGGCGACTCTTTCGAAATTGAGAATTTCGTAAAACAGCCGAAATGGAACAGGCAAAAATGGCCGCGCTCATAGAACAAAGTAGTTTGTGCGTTCGCCGTTGCGATTGTGTGTTGAATGGTGTCTGGCACGGTTATCGAAAGCGAATCGATAAACGCTCATTATTGCGCGTTTATCCCTCGTTTTAATATATGTGCTGCATAAATGTAGATGTTGCATAACCGTTCGCGATCCTCGATTGCAGTCGCGAGCCTTTTATACGCTGACACATTTGCACGAGCGCCATCGAAACGTCCGTACTCGAGAGTTGCGCGCATTTTAAACTGTAATACGCGCGCGCGCGCACCCTCACGCTCACGCGTTTGTGTCGTATCGGCGCATGGCGCATGGCGCGTAAAGTGCAGAAAGACCCTCCCACGAACAGTAATTTACGAATCTGTCGAGTTCGAATTTGCCACGCGCTCCCATAGAGTCAAGTGTTTTGCGAGGGAATTTGCTGGTACCGCGCGAGTCCGATCTGGCGTAATGATCGCCGATGGTCGTTGAGCCTGCGAGTGAATTCGCTGAACTGCATATCGCCGCGTCGCAAAATAATTGTTTCGTGCTGTTTTCCGCACGCGCACCGATAACCCCGTTCCAAAGGGCGTCGTGACTTTGCACCTGGCACCTCTTTCCTCACATCGCAGCCTAATCGAAACCTAAGCTGAATCCAGCTTCTTCTTTTTTCTTTCCTCTCCTTCTTCTCAGCGATAGGAGATAACTCGCGCGAGCGCGTAACCGCGCGCTCACGCGGCGAACAGAGAAAAGAACAAGAGCGCACACACGTGTGTATTACGCAGCCGTGAAAGCTAGGTAGGTCGCGCACAGCCTACCTTACCAAAGCCTTCATTACCAAAGTTCCCATTGCGCGCGCTGCAAACGTAGAATTTCCTCCGCGAAATTCACGCTGCTAAGTACGTAACCGCGCGTGAGGACGGAGGAGCGGACGCGGGCGCCGGCACCGACAAGATAAAATTGCTCCCCGCGGGGCTCGCGGACACGGCAAAAATTTGAGACTATTCTCGGAATGCAATCTCAAAATGTGCAGCTAAAAATGCGCCCTCGCAATTTCACACATATTACCGCAAGAATGCCACCGCCGCGGGGTATAGGGCGATGGGGTTGTCGGGTTGGCGGTCAGGCGAGCAAGGACGAGACAGAGAAAAAGAAAGAGAGAGAGAGAGAGAGAGAGAGAGAGAGAGAGAGAAAGAGAAAGAAAGAGAGAGAGAGAGAGAGAACGTATGCGTTTTTACCATCCCTCGTCGCCGCTAAGCGTAATACAGCTCGTAAAAAGCCGCGATCTCTTCCTCTTAATACCTCCGCGGTTTTATGCATTTTTTTATTCGCGTGTTACGCCGGCGGAGGCGGCGGCGGGTGTCAGGTGCGCGAGTCATATACCGACGGACGTCACTGATTTTCGAATTTCCAGTGAAAATCCTTGATCTAGATACTACACATAGGAACGGAGGTGAGAGAGGGGGAGCGCACTTCATTGCAAAATAAATCGATATTCGCGCGTTTATATACATAATAGAATACAGCACGAAAGTGGGAAAGTAGGAAAGTGGGTAAAACGGGCGAGATGGGGAGGGGAGGTGGAAGGGCTAGTCTGGATTTGTGTCGTATGCATCGTGTTGTGGTAACGTTTTAACGCACTTAACCGCCGCGATGTGATCTCGAGTTTTCGCGCCCGCCCTCGCTGCTTCACGCAAGACCGGCCGAGAGCCGGCGCCATTTTGCAACGATAATGCAATCTTAAAGGATTCGCTTCTTTTTTTTTCCTTTCACCGTGACATTTCAGCTTACGTTTCAACTTGATATTGTAGTTCGCGAATTAATATTTAACTCCCTTAACGTTGCTGCAAGCAGAAACAGCAGTAATGGCGGCGACGACGGTGGCCACAGCAACGATAATAACAACAACAGCAACAAGAATACTCAGTTTCGCGTGCTCGCACAGCGCGTGGGGGAAGAAAAGGGAAATTTATTTATTATGGATTGGGATGAAGAGATGAGGGAGAAGAGGAGAAGAGAGCTGGTTGTGTGCGCAAATATTATCGAAGAAAAATAATAATATAAGGGAGAAGAGCACACAAAGAATTTGAAGTTTAATCACAGGCGAGGCGCCCTGCTCTCTCTCTCTCTCTCTCTCTCTCTCTCTCTCTCTCTCTCTCTCTCGAAGTTTCCTATTAAGGAATGCTCGTTGTAACGACTTGGAAAGTTTGGGTTCCGGACGCAGTTGCGTCTTCAGGTATTTTTATTTCCGCCGGAGGGAACCACGTCTCATCAACTACCCTGTCTAACAACGAAGACGGCGGAAGCATCCCGAATGAACATCTCATCGCTGGTATGGCAACATGGCCATGCTAAAAAGAGCGCGTCGCTCTGCCTAATGAGTGCCTCTTTTAGAGATTCGCTGCTATAACGAGTTAAAACGCGAACAATAACCGACCAGCTGCACGATGCTAATAAGATTTAATGATAATGGCGATCTCGGGGGCGTTCTTGCCCGTAAATCAGCCTTCCTAATTGTAATCGTCATCTATTCCACAAGGTAAGATGAAGATTTTATCTGTGTATATACAATCTCTCTATCTCTTATAAATATAACATCATATTTACAAGAAAAAGATATATTTTTGTTTTTCCAGTAATATATATATATATGTGTATATAAATATTTATATATATATATATATATATATATATATTAAAGGATTGTGTTGCAATATAAACTGACTAGAGGTAAATAACAGTTACTCATGCGCTTAATATTTTTACGATACTTTAACGATTCGGGCGAGATATTTTTTACGCCTGTTTTTGTATCGGGATTGTTAAATTCTAATATAGATATGGTGAATGCGCAATAAATCCCGTTAGGAAAGATGTGGGCGCGTGTGCGTACGTGTGCACGTGTGTGCGCGTGTGCGTGTGCTAAAATCGCCGACAGCCAACAATAACGCAATTTCCGTAGATCCACGGAAACGTTTTCGTTGAAATGTTTGAATAGATCACACAGCGGCGGTATTTACGTAGAGCGGTGATAGAACGAGGTACAATATTGCTGAAAATCTAAATTAATAGTGCTTTCTGCTATTTAGTATCGATATTGTTTGTTCGAAATCTGCTTCTGGAATGTACATGTGTTTTGTAAAGCCGATATTTCCATAATCAATTGTGCGTTATCGGCAGCTCATCCTTGTAACAAATTATTATTTTTGTTATATCGTAAAACATGGATGCGCATTTCCGTTCACGAGTCCATGTGCGATCGATCGCGCGAATGTGTGTGTAACGGAAATTTTTGCGTTATTTCGGCGCATATCGCGTTATGCGGGAAAATTACGGGTCGCACTACTTGGAATAAATTTCGGACAAAAGTGAATTCGCCCGTTTTATCCGTCGATGATAATTCGCGTAACTATCGGGAGTGTAACTTCTGCAACGATTTCAAGTATCATTGAAACTTTATACGCGACGACGCGTCGCTCAACACACATATATAATTATTGAAAATGTACTCTTCCTTTTTATTCTCCCACTTGATTATCCACTAAGAGAATTTCGTTGTGTTTCTATGAAACACACATACGTCATCACACTGATAACGTATAAATAACTAATTGGCGGCAATTTAATTAATCGATAACATTTTATCGATTCCCGAGAACGTAGGAATTATGTAACACGGGAAACATTATCCTCCAACGATACTGCGCGAATATTGAGAGCCAAACTCATTATTCCATTTCGCGGTCGCTTCATTATCTGATTACGCGAGTACTTCACTTACAGCGATTGATTATTGAAACGCTGGGGAAACTTCGAAAATGCAATATTAGCGAATAATTATCGTTCTCGGGGAAGGCGAGTAGTGTTTCGTGTAGTATCCGAGAGAGCTGCCAGATCAATTTCGTCCAATGTTACGCAAATTGTCCTGATCCCGGCGACGTCCTCGTATTAATCATAGAAGCTACCCTCCGTTACGGAGTGAGCAGCCGCTCCTCCAACCTCGAAATTTGCTTTCTCTCCCTCGCATCCTCCCGATCAGCCCGCCCGCCGCGAGTGTTTCGCTCCTTTTCCATCCCGATCCTCTATGTACATGTGCGTATATGTATATATATATATATATATATATATATGTATATATATATATCCTCCCTCATCTAGCGGGCCGCATGATATGTTTAACGTTGAATGTAATTTGAAAGATAACCCGCTTGCGCGGGGTTTGCCCTTTCGGCGTGTGGAAATTATGTTCGAGGAAACTTTCGGATTGGAAGCATCAGCGTAGTCTATGGATGAGAAATACAACGCGCCGATATATTATTTACATCCGAGATAGCGCAACTTCCGAACTCTACGGCATAATCTTCGACGTTATTCGCGACGATCGTACTTCGTCTCACCGATGCGATGTGAAAGAGCCCCCGTAGAAAACCGTCTTAACATGTTTAAGTCATCAAGTGGATGTTCAGACGCGAAAGGAAAACGCAAATCGCGGCGGCAGCGTGTAAGCTTCAAAAACATTTTCACATGTAGGGAGGGGAGGCGAGGGAGGATGTCTCGGCGATCTGATAATTTGACAACGTTGTAATAACAACTGTATTCTTTTTCAGTCGCGTCGCTGTTTCGTATATGACGTGCGGACTAACGTTTCGTATCTTTGCGACGCGCTCTGATTGTAACACGAGAGAATTTTTCTGGAGAAAAATTTTCCGGAGAAAATTTTTCCGGAAGATATCAATATTCGTATAATGGGAAAGCATCATACTAGCATGCCCGGTTAGAATAAACTCATTTTATTCAAAATATTTGAAAGTAGTACGGGACACTATTTTACGAATAATATAAATTTTCACGTTATAAAGTTGGAAAGATATCCAAACTATTAATTGCTTCAACGTATAATCCACGATATATATTTACAAGATATAAATTTCGATCTCGATATGAATTCGGTATTTCAGTTATGCGATGCGGTATAAATATTGTTTAGAAAAAATTCTATCCCCTTGTGCACGCCCATTTTTAAAGTTCGACCATTGTTATCAGTTTTACTGTACGTTTAATTCGGCTCGCTCAGATTTGCCGTATAATCACGAGGGAGGAACTTCTTAGAAATACGTATGCACAACAGCAACTCGTTTTACCAATAGGTCACTATTGTGTACTCAACATGTCTCTCTCTCTCTCTCTCTCTCTCTTCCTCTCCTTCTTCGACGTTCTATGTATACACAAAAGCCGAACTCGAGCTGCTTGTACTAGCTATTGCATTTGTTGCGTGAAATTGAATTCAGTAGTAATTCGCGCCGATGTGGATAACCAATTTCTCGCGATATTTAAGTAACTTCGCATACCGACGTGTTTTAATCATGAATATTAAACGATCAGCAGATTATTGAAATGCGAATCGTCCGCAAATTTCATTTTTCGGTCAAATTAGTAAATAGCGCGCCGCTCTGCAAACGCAATCCCAAGTAGTATAGTCGTGAAATACAATTATAACGGGTAAAGGATAAATAAGAGAGAGAAAGAGAGGGAGAGGGAGAGAGGGGGAGAGAGAGAGAGAGAGAGAGAGAGAGAGAGAGAGAGAGAGAGAGAGAGAGAGAGAGAGAGAGAGAGAGAGAGAGAGAGAGAGAGAGAGAGAGATTTAGCTTCAATTTGTGGCTGAGGTAATATTTTTTGCGACACTTGTTTTATGTGTAATCTAAAACTGGAATAGAGGGCGGAAGGATATTGCGATTTGATTTATTAGGAATATACGGCGATAAAAAAATCAGACGAATTGGGATCGCAGAATGTACGGACAAAGATATCGCGCATACTAATCTCGACACTAGAAATATCTGCAATTAATCATTTATTTCCATCAAAACTATCAAAGTGATGAGTTATTGTCGGAAAAGTTTTTGTCAAAAGACAAAATAATGCAAAGGAGGAATATATATTTACTTGTTCTCCCTAGTCTTATCCAACGTCGATTAAACATATAAAATATACCGAGTTATAAGTTTGGATAACTTTATAAGAAATTACCAATCTCTATCTTGTCTTATTTTGACCGCTTTGGTGGTTCTATATACCCTATTAAACTGTTATTGTCTCCATAGTTACATTTCCGCGCCTACATTCTCAATTTGACACTCACTGACCCACCAAAGTTCGCACTTTGTGCAGCAAAAGAGAGACAGAGAGAGAGAGAGAGAGAGAGAGAGAGAGAGAGAGAGAGAGAGAGAGAGAGAGAGAGAGAGAGAGAGAGAAGTGGGGGGAAAGCCAGCTACGGGAAAAGCTACGAATGCTTACAATGATAACAATTGCAACCAAGTCTCACGGCCGCGCGTATCGCGCAGAATTTTCCTATCGAGCGTACCAGCGTAGCCTCTTAAAACGGACGCTTTATCGAGCTTAGGGCTCGTTGTTATACGGCCAACAGCAGCTACGTACGCAATATCGGTAGCCTCGAGGAACCCGGGTTCTGCCACGCTACAACGACCGTATAATCCCCGATGCGGTAATACGGTGGCTGCGTTTACGCCGTTTACAGTCAAGTGCGTCCGCTTACTCACGATCGTATCTATACCCTAACTTTAGGCGTTACGTTCGCGCAAACCCCTATCACGTCTGTGTGCAGTAGCCTCGGACATCCAATACTCGGGGAGTTGGTGGCGTGCGGACCGACCTAACCCCCGACGACACTTCCGTGAGATTCCGGTGGCCGATAAGAATTCGGCCGAGTCCGCAGCGCGCGGAGACTTTTGCCCCGCGCCGAGGCAATATTATCGTCCGTCACACGACGACTTTTCCGCCCAGGATCCGTAATGCGACAGCGGAAATAGACGCCGGTCCTGGGAGCGCGCGAATTATTCGCTCGAGTCGCCGCTCATGTCGAAGTCGCGGCAACCTCCGGAAAGCGGTCCCCAATCGCGGCCTCGGCCTCGGGCCGCGTTGATGTTGGACATCACGACGATACCGTATTTTCTTGTTTCTGCCTACGGAAATCAGCGAGGAAGGAGGCGTCCCGATGAGGGAAAAGGGGATACCCTTATGACGCGCGGGGCGCGACAGGCCCAGGGCAATTATTTTTAATACACTTTAGATTTATAGCGGCCGCGGATTACGGCGAGAGACGAGAGAATCTCCGTTTCACTTCCCTCCCTACCCTTTGTTTCTCGCTCTGACTTGTATCTGCGGGGAGTTTCCTTTTTTCCCCTTTTCCGCTCTCTCTCTCTCTCTTTTTGTTCGCTAAAGTACGCAAACACAACTAGTTATCTCTAGCTTTTCCGCCGTTTCCTGCGGGCGCACGAATGGAAAAACTGCCTCGTGACAGCGCACGGCCAGCGATTCGTCACTCTCCGAGTAGCCAGCTGACGCTCGTCCAGTGATTTCAGTCGGGAAATTATTTCGACGTCTCGCAGCCCGCCGACGGCGGTCCTTTTGTATTTAGTTATTGACCCTTTGTCGAAGCGTTATCTTTCTCCTCGTTTTTTCGTCCCTTTCTCTCCCTCTTTCTCCTTCTCTCTTTTATTGTTTATATTTTTTTCTTTCTTTTCTACAAAATGCTCGGAAAAATTGTAACAATTTCCGTATTATTACCGGGTGGATTTAACCAACGTGTTTTATGCGCGACGGTGTTAAAATACGGGCGTGTTCTTTAATTCGATACTGAATATGCAATAAATCATGCGATCACGTCCGAATGAAATGAATTTTAAATAATACTTAATGGCAGCACACTTTCCCTCTCCACCCCGTCCCTCCCCCTCGTCGCACCCCCGTACCCACCTTCCCACCATGGTGTTCGGTCGAGGTTGAAATTGATTGGGACAAAATCACTCCGTTTCTTCATAACGCGACAACTATAATTCAGGTACAACGTGCGCCTGCCGTCGCTCTTACCGAATATAACATTGCAAGTATTTACTCGCAATATGTTGAAACACCTACACGTTCGCGCTCTATAGTCACGCGCCCGTAAGAAATTGATTTTCGCCGAGCGAGCTTTGTGGAAACGTCAAACACCACACGACCCGTTTATTGCGCGGCGCGTTACACGTCGTTTTATTAGACGCTCGTCGTACACCGTTGTGTGTATCGTTAATTTAACCATTGCGGTTTTAATTTGCTCGGGAAACTCTCTCTCTCCTCCCCTGTGCAACGTCGTGAGTCATAAGTCGCGCCGCGGAGATAATAGAATCTATAGTCTATACATTAAACCGCTTCAAACGAGGTAGTTGAAATTCGCCATGGCTGTTCTATCGGCGATAATAAGAACTTTTATTTCCAAACATCTCTCTCTCTCTCTCTCTCTCTTTCCCTCTCACACGCACACACACGCACACATCTCCCGCTCGCGCGTGCGCGTTTATTGTGCAATGTCATCCGGATAGGCGTCGCATAATGAAATTCCGCAGGTGTAAACGTCATTCGCGTGGCAATATCATCGCGATGAAATCGCGTTACGGTAGAAACGAAATATAATTCGTATTTTACAGGAGATAGGGAGGGAGAGGGAGAGAGAGAGAGCGAGAGAGAGAGAGAGAGAGCGAGAGAGAGAGAGAGAGAGAGCGAGAGAGAGAGAGAAAACGAGATAATACACACATACGGCGAAAAAGGCGCGGCGCGCACAATCGGGATATATTTCGCGGACATTAATGAAATATTCGCCGGCCTCCTGGATATTAATTCTCTCATTTGTCTCTGCCAGTTCTTTCGCGCTCGCCAGAGCATTCAATATTCGGCACGGGAAACTAGCGTCGACGCGGAGAGATCGTCCAAGTGCGTTCGAGACTTTATTCAATATTTCCCGCATGGGACCTGTGTGTAACGTGACACGCGTGTTATACCCTCCGCGACACGATCGCGCGTGCTTCGACGATACACAGCCACACCGGCAAATTATGAGCGTAGTCGTCGCGATTTATCCGACGCGATCAGTGGGCCGCCTCCGTTCGGCGACGTGTCGAGCTTTCCCCACCTGTGTCGCGAGCTGACGCATCACGAGAAGCCGTGTCATGAATAGAAGCCGTCGCACTTAGCACGGCGATCGTAATCTCTCGCCTCTCGCTTTTATTGTCGCAATGAAAAGAATAGCGAGCGCGCGTTTCTTCGTCGTCCCTATCGCCGTCGTCAAGCGGCCAACCGAGCGACCGGCTGGCTGGCTGGCTTCGTTGCGAAGGGAACTCGCGGAGCGAAGGAAAAGGCGCGCGCCGGCGGGAAGGCCCAGAAGCCCTTCGTGATTTCCTATTAGCACAGATATTGCTTCACGAAGGACGAAAGTAATAATTTATCTGGGCGTGGGCTCGCAGGACCGTGCTTCCTCTTTCTCTCTCTCTCTCGCTCTTTCCCCAACCCCCTTCACTCAGTCTCCTTCGCTGTCCCACTCGCTCTCGCTCTCTCTCTCTCTCTCTCTCTCTCGCGCCGCTCCGCCGTGCCGCTAACCGCCCCCGAGCTTAACCCACCACCACGTCCGCCCGGTTCATTGTAGCGCAAAAATAAGTGAGTGTATGATGCACGGGCGTAGGGGGAATTATATGCCCTGTAAGTGGAAAAGGAAAAAAGGGGGTTGCCACGGACAGCCCTCCAGGGGAGGTTGGCTGAATACTTTACTCGCGGCGACGCGCGTACGATGGAGAACGCGAATTCGCTCGTTTTCCCGGTAGCCGCTCTTCAAGATCTCTCGTCCGCTGCCCCCTTTTCCGGTCCCCTCCCCGCCAACGTACACACCTTTTCCTCCCCTTCCCTTCGTGGTTCTCTCCATAATCTACCTTTCTGCATCGTCGTGTCTTTCTTTCTTCCTTTCGTTCTCGCCCCTTCTCGCTCGGGTGCGCGTGCGGAGGAAAAAGCTCGAGCGGAACGGACGGATGGAGTTAATCCTTCGCGCGCGAAAAGCAAAAGGCGGACCGCCGTCTCTTGAGCTTCACGGGGCTTTGGCGATTACGCCGGCAAAAAGAGGACCACCTAGACGGAGCCCCTCTGCAACCGACTGTTAAATATCCGGACATGAGTAGTTGGAACAGTGGAATAGCTTTGCGTGATAGCGCGGAAACGCCGTCGCGGGCATCTCTCGGCCGAGCGTGGATGCCATTCAGCGGGATTTCTCGCAATTAGCGTGCGCTCGCGGATCTAATCCGGGATTATTTTTCTGGGGATCATCGGCCCGATTACTTTACCGTAAGCGGCGAGCGATACGAGCGTTTCCTCGCGTCTTCTCCGCGGAGTGGCTGCGAAGTAAGTGCGCGCACGTTTGACGGTGTTTTCCACAGACTGCCTACTCTGACAGAAAAGAGAATGGTTGATGCTGCTAAAATTTTATTTCCCATCCCGACTGTATGTCTCTTCCCGTTATTTTGACGAAAAAAATTATAGTTGTAATATGCATATGTGGTTATCGTCGGCAACACCTGCTGGAGAAATGGCTGCTCCATTGACATGCAATTCTCTCAGTTGCTTTCTGCGCTTTTTCCCTCGGTGCGTGGAAGTCATTCAAGTTCACTAACGCGTATGGTCAGCCGATAAAATGGTGAGAAAGTACCGTCGGAATTAGAGGAGTATTACGGAATTAAGCGACTTTTTCCCTACCGACGAATCGGCGAAGGTTAACCGCAAGCCCGATAGAGTCATTGTTATCGATTTTTCTTCGGTTGCTCATAAACTGCCTGCTGTAACCAGTGGCATACAGTACCTCCTTCCCTCCTTCTCTCTCTCTAACAACGGAGCGCGTTCCCGAAAATACTTCCTTTTTCCGTTTCAAAGGATTTAAACAGCTTCAATAATACAGTTGAAACGTAGCGGAGGTAGTGCGCGAGCAAATTCGAGATTCGCTTCGCTCGAACGACTCGGCAGAACCGCGAGCAGAGGCAGGGCGTTTTTCCTCCGCGTGATCATCCGCGTGATCTCGAGCGTGTTTTCATTAGCAGAGCAACGCGAATTAATTAGCGCGTCTTCCTCGGCTCTTTCGTCGATCGCGAAATAGGAGAGCAGTCAAATGGATCCGTGCGAAAGTTGCTCGACTTGTCGCAAGTTTGGCGCTTGACAAACTGCGACTCGCGCGTTTCTTGAAATAACAGATCGGCGGAGGGGCAATGTGTGTGTGTTATATATAGGCGGAGGGTTGGCGCAATAATTATTATTATCTAGTTTGTCAAACGGTGGGGCAGACGTCGTCGTTCCGTTCGTCGTAGATGCGTCATGGATCTCGCTGGCTGCCGGGAGTGAGCCAAGATGTAAATCCCATTAGCGAACTTGACGCGACTTCCTGGCCCGAGTGCCTCGACGCGACGCCAGATATAGGCGATGCGACATAGATGCGACGACGACGGCGACGGCGACGGCGACGGCGACGGCGATGGCGACGGCGATGACAGCGCTGACGGAATATACGAGGTTACGATTCGCTACGCAAAGTCGTTCGCTCCGCTGTACGTAGTACGTACGTGGAACAATATTTATGTTATAGTCGGCAATACAGTTTCCGCGCGGACTCCTTGTATGAACAATACGCATCGCAAGATATACCGTAACCGGGAGAACGTGCCGTAGTTTCGAACACGTCTGCGGGACAACAGTAAGTGGATATTTTGGGAATTGAGAGCGAAAGAGAGAGAGAGAGAGAGAGAGAGAGAGAGAGAAACGGAATTGTGTCTGGCTGGTTCGCGTAATTTCATTTCTAGACGCCATTACTTCCGGAGTATAGGTACAAATTAATGAGAACAACATCAGCGCGGATAAATACCGAGCTTGTATTTTACCACGAGGTACGAACGATAATCAAAGCAAGGCCATTACTTTCACTACAAAGTTAAACGCGGCTCGCAAATTAAAGGAGCACTTCGCGGACGCGATGTGAACATCACGGGATTTATTATATCGTTAGAGCGTGAAAGCAGGGAATATTTCTCCCGCTTCTGCCTAGGGGATGCGTCACCCCTCTGGCCGACACATCCCGGTCTTCCCCCTTTCGTTTTATTACGAACGGACGAACGTGTCGTCGACCCCCGTAGGTTCTAAAATCTGCAAATATATTGCGTATAAAGACGCGAAAAGCTGAAGCGAGAGATAAGTCGAGGTTGTCGTTTGGAAATTGCAACTCGGAAGGAAATTCTGTCGACTCTGCGAATGCGACGCCAATTAAACGAACAAAGAAGGTTCATGTGTCGAGCGATCGGGTTGAGCGGGTACGCGTGTACAAAGTCACATTGACCGATCCCTACAAACTGCACCTTGAAGAGTGACTGAAGAGAATGAACAAAAAAACAGAAAAAAAGTGATATGGATTTATCGACTCTTCGTCGATCGCAAAATCTGTTAGATACGTTAAAATAACGTACACGCGGTAAGGGAAAGCGCGCGCATCAGAGCACACAAGATATCTCCTGCACTTTTGTTTCCTATTCTCAGTTAATTAGCGCACACAGTCTTGCACAGTTGCTTTCTATGATCCGAAGGATTCATTGACGGATATCGAAGAATTGACTTAAGGGGACTGGAGGGTCAGATTACTGAAAAATCGTGCTTGTTTTTTGATAATATTTTGTGACGAACTGAATAAATGTGCAAGAATGAAAATTTTTGATATATTTATATAACATATGAAGAGTAGAAAAATTTTATTTATTAACAAATATTCGTATAAATATATGTCAACTTAAATTTTAAACGCGTTTTTCTCGAAATTTTATCGTTCAACTTTATGCAGTGTTTCCTCCGAAACTGAGCTTCGTATCGATTTGAAATTTTAAAGCAATAATATTTGTTCATCTGGCTCTCAGGTGAACCATGGACAACTCCGTCAAAATATTTCATTTCGAGATATATTAATTTTTTTTTTTATTGTAAAAGAACTAAAACATTTGAATTTTTTCCTAATAATAGCTGCCATTTTATTAATTTTGTTCGATTTTTTTTTATAGTGCTTCACCGGATAATGATAAGCCCGCTTAAGATTTCTAGCTAAAATTCGCTCTGATCAAACCACCGAGAGCCGAGATATTACTGCAAAAACGACAACTTGAGAAAAAAAATGAGAGTATATTTTAGCTATATATATCGTATATTTATGAGCATTTGTCAATAAACAAAATTTTTCTACTCTTCGCATGTTGTATAAATATACACCTAAATTTTTCATTCTTGCACATTTATTCAGTTGATCGTAAAATATTGTCAAAAACAAGCACGATTTTTCAGCAATCTGACCCTCCAGTCCCCTTAACCGCTCGACAGGTCGATTGAGATACCTTCAATCAAGTATAATTAAAGTGTCTGAGAAATGCACACGCGCGATCATTGGCGTAACTTTTCTAACGCGACCGGCCGGGCGGCGGCGCGACGGCTGAGCGTACAAACAAACACGCAATATAGACCTCCCGGAATGAGCGACGCACGGAAAGGAACGCATTTTCAGTCGGGGAGTGCTGAGAGAGCGGCAGACTTTGCCTTGCCGACAACACAGGCTTGTAATAACACGCTCTACACGACGCGCGTTCATTACGCGTCCGCATCCGACGCGTACACGGCGAAAGACGAGCGGCGTAACGAGGGCTTCGATCGCGAAATAACGTTCGCAATCGATCTCGGCGCGGCGAGGCAAGGCGAGCGACGTCGACGCGACAAGGAGATGAAATCTTACAATGCCATAACTCGCTGTATGCGCATTACGCTGTAGCGTATTCCCGCGGCGACGCGGCGGATACACGTACACGCCGCGTGTAGCACACGTGTATCGGCCGCACGCGAGGAGCGAATTTGCATGTCAATATCTTCCGTGAGAATAAATCCATACGTATGAGGGAAGAAGAGCTCCTTAAATTGGTAATCGCGCTCCCACGAAGCAGCCTCCGCATTTACCCGCCGCGCCGCTGCGACGGAGTTACGCAATAGCGCCGAGACGTCTTTCGGTGACAACGCGACGCGCAAACATCCGGTAACTCGATACTACCGGATGTCTCAGCGCGCGCGCGCCCGTGTTCCCAATTAATTTGCAAATTTAAATGCGCGCGCGCTCAGGCGGCATTTCGCCGCGCGGCCGTTCTAAATTGCGCGCCCCGTGTCTCTTTCAGGCGAGAGCGGCGCGAAACGAGGTCATTTTTATTCGACGACATCGTAGACTACGCGATACCGCGCGGTGATACTCGATACGCCGGCGCGCGCGCGTTAAACCTCAACTAATTCGCAATCCTCGCGGGACGAGAAGCGGTGATCGCGCGAAGGGTCGTTAATGTTAACGTAATTCCCGGCGATATGCAAAGTTTCCAGGAACCAGATCCGCTACGAGATCAGCCGTGAAAGAACCGAGGGACTGAATGTAGCTGCTCGCGTATAAGCTGAGCCGGGGCGGCGCTAATACGCGTCTACGCGGAAATTAGGGCACACACAGCGGAAGCTCGCGCGAAATGCGAGCATCTTCCGTCGTGCGCGTACGCGAAAATTTGCGCCTCCATTTTACTTGCAAAGTTGCTCGCAGATCGATCGAATTCTACCTTCGAGGAGCGCTGCCTTTACACCGTCAACCGAGACTTTTGTCGCGTCGCGAGACGAGCGTCGATCGCGTATCACATTAACTCGAATATTAAAATGTCGCCTCGACTCGCATTCGATTCCTACATGTGTGAGGGTGTGCATGCTTCTTATTCGTGACAAAGGGAGCACAAACGGGCGCGTGACCATCGAGTTAAAGCACGCACGCATGCAAGAGCTACACATCGTGCGGCACTGTTAATCTTGCGCTCACAAAGGCGCAGAGGCGCTCCACGCGATGTCGAGGAGCGCCATTTGCATGGAGATGCCAAACGTGTCGAGCGTGCGGCAAGTCGCGAAATTCCTCCGATGCGTCCTCCGTAAATATTCATTAAAAGAGGGAGACGGACCGCGCGCGCCCCCGAGTCGTTGATGTTACCGTTAAAGAGAGGCTCTCTTTCCCAGGGGAAAACTCGCCGTTCTCATTTCGACTGCCGGCGTTGCGGAAAAGTGCCGATACCTTATTTCGTCGAGACGGCGAAATAATCTGCTATGCATAGCTCCGCTCTCTCTCTCTCTCCCTCTCTCGCCGCGTCACACCGCACCGCGTCACCGCGCTCCGCACACATCGCCATTATATTTTAACATCCACAGCCCATTTGCCAGCGGCCGCCGCCGTTAAATTCCGCGGCGGCAACGATCGTGTAGCACAGACAGGCAGCAGTTTCGGCCTGCTGGAATCCCCGGCGAGCTTTAGTCGGAAATCGAACGCACTCCGCGTCGCGGCTTTCCCTTCCTCCCTCCTCCGCCTCACCGCTGGCGCCTTTTCCGCTATTTCCCCCGGTCCGACCTACCGTCTTGCCCTCGCCCTTCGCACTCGGCTTTTTGATTAACCTATGCATACTTGAAATCGCCTCCGCGCGATTTGCCGCCGCGCTCATGAAACTTTGAGCGGCCGACAGCCGAAAAAGAAGCCGCGTCGGCTCTCTCGCTCTCGCTCTCGCTCTCGCTCTCGCTCTCTCTCTCTCTCTCTCTCGCTCTCTCTCTCTCTCTCTCTCTCTCTCTCTCTCTCTCTCGCGATTTTCCGGGCAGAGACTTCGCGGGCAGTTTGCCGTGAACGCGAAGTTACTATTGGGTCGTCCGAGAAGCTCATAAGAGTTTCAGCGCATGATCTTATGAGCGTTGCGGAAGCGAAGAAGAAGCAAAGTGGTCGAAGATATATGTGCTATCTCTACAACTTGTCTGGAAAAACGCGTCACTTGATAAAATAAAAAAAATCAGTTGAGTTCGTTCGCTCTTATCAAGTCGCGAAGATGTCGGAGCGAAATTTGCGTTTGCGAACGCGCGATTCTGTCCTGCAACCAAGGACGAGAAACGTTGCGCAAACGGAAAATAATTGATAAAGCCTATACGCGCAGACGACGTCATTGTTTTACCAACTGTCCGGGAGTTAGATTTCAAGCGGCTCACTTTCACCTCGACGCGAACGCGCTCAGGAAGACTTTCGGCTGCGGATGACGACCAGATCATGGCGCCGATCGGAAACAACTCGCGACTTGGGGAGGCAGTCGAAAATCGTAAACGGTTCGTAAAAATAACCAGAAATCAATACGACTTTTTTTACGGACCCCAACAACTCGTACGAGCTTCTCGGGCAGCTCGAAGTAATCGCGCGAATTCTCAACGGCGGGCAGCCGCGTCCGCCGACGGACGACGGGGAAAAGAGGAGGAGGAGGAGGAGGGGGAGGGGGAGGAGGAGGAGGAGGAGGGGGAGGAGGAGGAGGAGGAGGAGGAGGAGCAGGAGAAGGATGCGTTCTTATTCCGAGCGATCGCGAGGCGCGCGAAACGAGGAACATCGGTGAGGGCGGGTGATCGATAAAAGGGCGTCTCCTTGTTAATACTGTTCGAAGCTTAGCTCATTATAAGCTCGCACGTGTTACATGCATAATGGGCGCGGAAATTGGCAAAATTAATGGCGCGCCGAGTCTCCGCCAAGTATTAAATAAGTAGATTACTCTAATGGCCGCCGCAGGACGGCGCGTATTTAAGCCCGGGACATCCTCTTTACACTTTTCTCGGCCGAGCTTCCAGCGTCGTGAGAGAGATAAAAGGCGGAGTGGTCGATTTTCGAATATTCGGGCTGCCCCGTCGATGCTCGGGAAGAAGTTTCCGCGCGGGAAACGCCGTGAATATTTTAGCGATCTGTGCGCGCTCGCGTCGGACGCTCACAAAGCTGCCATTTCTTTCCGCCAGACTTTTGGCGAACGCTCGCGCATTCGCGATTAATCCCTCTCGAGTGGCCCGTCGACGGTGCGAACGTCGCGGAGGTTTCGCAAAGCGGCGATTTCGGCAACGATCGGGGCAGATTAAGCGGGAGATCGATGCGTGGCGTGGAAAAGCGAGCTGACACGATCAGCGAGAAAATTGTTTAATCGCCGAAAGGGGCGAGAAATGTGTGCGAAGGTACGTCTCGACGATACATTTGCAGGGGATTAACCGCTAGCACAGTTAGATCGCGACGGAAAGGCGGAAAGAAATAACGAGCGATAACGGTATTTCGCGTTCCTCGAATACTCCCGCGGCGGCTCAGATTCCCCGGATCGGCTGTGTGCGCGGGCGCAAAATGTACTATATAAATCTATCAATACTTATACGGGGCCAAGGCGTGAAAACAGCCCCCCGGTACTGCGAGCCGGCGCCATACGTTTCGCAATTATCTTGGCGTAGTCGATGCCGCAGATATTTTTGCTAATTATCCCGCGTGGCACGGCCAATGGCGCGGCGCGAGCCGTATACAGGGTGGCTTCCAGAATGTGAATAACGGCCGGGGGTCTGCCGTCGGAAATAATATGAAGAGAGGTCGGGGACGACGGGCGCGCGCGCGGGTAGCTGGGGGATGGAGGGTGCACGACGGCTGAAAGAAGGAGCTGGGAAAAGGAGAAAAAGGGATCGCGCGGACGGGGGGAGCTGGGCGAGGGGACAATTTGCTGAGAATTTCAAGAACGCAACACCTCGATCGGCGCGAAATGGAATAAGCCAACGAATATTAATTCAGAAACGCCCAAGGGAGTCGCAGGCATGAGCGCTCGATACAGATTATCCGACCTCCCTTCCGAGAACGGAAGAGATTTTCCGCCGCGGAAAACCGCGTTTTCGAGACGCTACGCACCGCGTTGCGCCGACTCTTCGATATTCGGTGTATATATCATACGCAGACAGTCGCACTCGCGCCGAAATATCGATCTCGGTCTTTAGTAACAAAGTACAGTATCATTTCCCTCGACCTGCTCTCCAACGCACAATCGGTGTGCTCTTCGTCAAAACACGCTGGACTTGCAACTGGCGGTTCGCTTGCGAGTTCAACACTGCAATCGCGTGTGTCATTCACGAAGGAAAATGTTTCGTTGAATGAACCAATTCTTCGGTGAAGCACAAACGACTAAGAAATCCCGTTTGAAAATATCAGAATTCTGCAGAAGTTAGCCGGAAATCTTGATAATCTAGACTGAACTCTGATAACTTCAGCTCTCTCTCTCTCTCTCTCTCTCTCTCTCTCTCTCTCTCTCCCTCAATCTCTCAATCCTTCGTATTCCACCGAAAAATTCTTTCATTCGACCAAATATTTTCCTCCGTGTTAAAATTTCGCTAAAAAGCTCGGTTAACAGCAGTGTTGTTCCCGTTGTCGATGCAATTTGCAAACACAGAATGCGCCATGGCATGCGAAGCCGTTAATTGCGTCACCACACAGACTCTGAATTCTGATATCGTAACGAATTTAGGTACAACAACAGATTTTCCACTTACACTTTCGCTGGTCGAAATTTTTGTGAGAAACAAACGGATCGTTTTATCGTTGATATATTCTTTCTACCGAATATTCAATCAGAAAAATATTGACCGATCCGCTTTACGAGAGCGGTAAGCTCTGTTAATCTTTGAAACGAGCTGTATCGACTGCATGAGAAAATCTCTTCCACGTGTTTCAATCACTGAAACACACGACGACGCTCTCTCGCTCTGAAATTATCTAACGTTAGACTCGCCGGCCAACAACGGCCGATCCATCAGACCTATTCCGTAAACTTTTAACGACAATGTCGTTATCGTTACACTGTCGTTGCGCTAGCAGCTGCTAGGAAAGTTACGTAACGACAGCGCAGCGATAACGATATTGCCGCTGGAAGTCGCAGAATAGACCTAGACACTGCTAGGGATTCTTGATTAATACTTGACAACCGTGTATCGAGCAAGCTTCGACTCCGACGTAAGGTCTCGCCGCCGCTGCGCGTGGATATTATTACCCGAGAACATGTTCCACGTCCACGTCTCGAGGGGTCATACCGGGTTCACCGATTAATTGCAATTTTCACGCCTGTCCGACATGCCGACACGGATCATCGTCCGCTTCCGACAAATCGCAAGAAACGCACAGCGCGAAGATGCAGCACTTTGCCGAGAGTCGGCGGCGGAACTTCTCGCGAGTGCGATTCGCGGTGGCATTCGCGCGCAAAATTCGTCCGCGGCAAAACGCCTCGCTCACGAGGCTCACCAGCAGCGAGCGGTGGAACTTGGCGTGTCGCGTACACGCCACGTGCACGCGGCATACGCGCTACATATTCGCGCGCGGAGCCCAATGGCATAACGCAGCGTGGTCACGCCATCGCCTCTAGGATTCTGCCGGCTCCCTTCATGCAACTTATGATCGTTAGCAACGGAACATTATGTAACCCCCGCGATAAGCGCGTAATACTTCATTCTAATCGTTATTTAAAACGCGACCGCGTATCGCGCTGGACCTGTTAACTCCTCTGTAATCTTCCTGAAACGTTACTAATTGTATTAAGTCGGTTCTGGCCGGCGGAGGCCGGTGCGCGAATTTACGTTACTTCGTTACTAGAAAAAAAAGGGGGGGCAGAGAAAAGAGGAGGGAAATTAAAAAGGGATAAAAATTAAGAGCAGAGCTCTTCACGCATAGCGTGTCTGGCGCATATTTGGAGTTGCGCGTTCTACGTGATATCAAACAACGCGTTAGCGCCGTATCTTAGCGTTAGGGCCGAGAAATACGGTTGTCGCGCGGTCGAATCAGTTTCCGAACGATGGGCTTTGTTCTTGGTCGTTGGACTTGGTGCACTGGAACATCTTATCGCGATCGTGCGCTTTTTTCACTCAACCAGCGCGTTATCGAAAATACATTAGCTCTCCGCGACCGAGAGCGAGAGACGGCTCTTCGTTTTAACGTCTTGCTTTGTGCGCGGCGCTTAAAGCCTAGCGAACTTTATTCATCGGCTTAAATGATTCCCCCAAATTGCGTTCGCGGGATTTGCAAACAAAAGTGTATCAAGAGACGAGAAGCTCGTTGAGGTTTATGAACGTCCAGGCGGCGAGGAACGGGGGAGAGGGAGATAAAGAAAGAGAGAGGAGAGAGAGGATCGAGTTATCAGTAATTTGAATATTTATGAAGCGGCATGAGTTAACCGTGGATTTTTTCGTTTTAATAATCAACTCGCAAATTTAATTCCTGTCGTCTAAACGTTCTTCGGTGGCTGCGACGAAACTGCAGCGACACTGCGCTTAAATGTATTTTCGGAATTGTTTCGGAGCCGTAATCGATGCTAGAAGTAACTCAGAGATTGGCTCGTCCGAAAGGTATTCGTTCATTTCTTTTTTTTTTGTACAAGCGCAAAGACAACATTCTTCGCGTCGTTAATTATATTCAATCAGCTGAGTGTGTGATTCTACGTTTTACAATCGCCCGCCATCTTTCGCGCGATTCCGATCAATCCCGAGTCGGGTCCCGAGACATCTCAGGCGAAAAATTTCTTAAAAGCCGCAAGAATGATCCGGACTATTATTCAATAATTTCGAAGGAAGAAGCATTTGTGCAAAACGGTGTTCGTGAGAGCAGCATCGCCCAATGTCGCGCGTTCCATCCGCTATTTGCGATTATTACTCACTCGGAGCAACGATGAAAACATCGAAATATCGCGAACAGCAGCGATTGTTAAGAGATAATCTCGCGTTTCGATCCGAACATCGTGCAGTGGAGAGGCAGCGATATAATATCGCAAACGGTCGAGAAAGCGCTATTACTTTCCCCGCTATTACATAAGGCGTCGCGGCACGTTCATATTACGATTCGTTTCGCCGACTCATGTGCATTCAACTATGTACCAATATCATAAGCTTCGAATTTACTTTCTTCGCGAAATCGCTGCGCGATCTCGATACAGAGAAAGAGAGAAGGGAAAAGGGGGGGGGGCAGAGGAGGGAAGAAAGAGAGAGCACGCGCGCAAGAGGGAGAAAGTATATCCTATAACGGAGAATCGGCTGGCCTGACGTGGCTTCTTCAGCTTACTACGCCAGCCGATAAACGTTATTTCCCCGTATTCGCGCTCCAAATTGTTAACGCCACACGTTATTGCCCGGCCTGTTTGTGGCACATAGGGAGGATACGCTATTCCGCAATTTCTGAAATGACCGCGCGATAAACAACTATCTTCCCCTCCTCGCCTACCCACACATCGATGTTCCCGCGAGATCATTCGCAATACTAATAACAATATCGATATATTTATTTTATCATGGCCTGTCTCGCCGATACTTGCATTCGACGACTACACGGTAGACTTTGACACGCTACTCAAGCGCTTCGCGCGTCCTCATCCCAAACGAATCGCCTGGCAAACGATCCCGTGTGAGTGAAACTGGCGTGTCACACTTTGTGGAAACTCGCAAACTACTAACAAGTAAACCTCGGGGAACCTTCGGGGAACGTCAGACGCCGATTTGTTTCCAATTTTTTATGTCAAGTTATTTTTTATGTCAAAATATGAAGAAATCTGTTATCATTTTTAGCTTAAATTAATTTTTTCAATTTTTTTCGAAATTTTTCGTACAAAGTTTTGTACAAGTATACTATTTTATACATATTTCTTAAAACAATATTTCTTAAAACAATATTTCTTAACAAAATATATATATATCCGATTTGTTGAAACTTGCACACACGTGTCGCCGATTATGGATCAGAAGCATTTTGTAAAATTCAAAATGGCGGATCTAATATGGCGTCATTGTTGAAAAAGTGTTCAGTTTTATGCTACATTCGACGTTGGGTAATCTTTCGGCTCACTATCCAGCAAACAAGCTCATTTTAACGTCAAAATCTGGTAAAAAATGAACAAGAAATGAACAAAAAAAGAAAGAACAAAAAAAATCTTTAGAAATTTCGAAAAAATTGAAAAAATTAATTTAAGCTAAAAATGATAACAGATTTCTTTATATTTTGACATTAAAAATAACTATAAATAATTGGACTAATAAAAAACTGGAAACAATCGGCGTCTGACGTTCCCCGAGGTTTACTTGTAAGAGTATGGTTTACTCTATAATGACCAAACAAAGAATTACGCCCACAAAAGAGAAAAAATGAACTTGAACCAATTGACACGGTAAGTTTATCTTGCGTTCCGGTCGAATCTTCAAATATACATTAACGAAATATGAGCGATGAGATTTCATAAAGCACCCTTTAGTAAAAAACGCAAGGCTATAGATTATGGGGAAATCAAAGCCAAATGATCCGGATCGATCGATGCAAAATCACGAGTCACAGAGTATAAATGTACATAATAATGTGCAATAAGGTATTAATCTAAAATCGAACTAATGATCCGTGTGATTATGCGTTTCGGAGATAGAGGCCACGACAAATCAAAAAGTGCGAAATGACGAGTCGTCGAATATTGATGATCGAAATGTGGGTGATAAGATTTTAATCTAGATCCAGAATAATTAAGATCCTCGTAAACCGCGACGATGTGCGGCTACGCATTATGGAGATAGAAGCTACGATACGTCAACATGTGACAAATATGACAAATATGAAAAAGACTTCATCAAATATAAGAAACGTTATCGAATTATGTAAAAGTTTTAATGCCAATAAAAGGGGAAATTATCAATTCTCCCGCAACCCCGCATGAATATAACTTAATGCATACTCGTTACGAGTTATGAATTATGTTATTGGAAAAATAAACGTGAATGACTGCATCTTTCGTGCGGCAAACGCGTAGTCGCGTAGGAACGGCAAACATGTTGTGCCTTCTAGCTGCCGCTACATCATAGTATAAGCGAGTGGGAGTCCCTGACTTAGATCAAGTTAAGGATAAGGGTTTTTCGGAGCACCATTCATTATACGGTGTCCCAGAATAATTTTTACAAAGCTATGCGGATATATAGAGCGAATATAAATATTAAGACAAATATAAAAGTCTCATACCGTTTTGCGATATTCACGATAATTATCGAGTTATTAATGGCAAATCTGAGGAGTGGGCGGGCGCTGACATGGATGATCAGAGAAGCTTTGTAGCCGCTCGGGCCATAACGCGGCCCGGTCGATCCAATAACTGTTGGCGGTGCCCAGCGAAGAGAAGAACGCGCAGCTATTCATGTTTTATCTCGTCGCATGCCGCCAACAGTTGCTGCGACGCTTCTCCAATCATCTATCTCGGCGCGCGCTCACTCGTCAGATTTCGGTAATTAATAACTCGATAACTATTGCGAATATCGCAAAACGGAATGGGAATTTTTTATTTGTCTTAATTCGACCTATATATATCTCCACGAGCTCTGTAAAATTCTGTAGTCTACAGCTGCGTTTTTAAGAACCGCAAAAACTTGCGAGAGGGCTCATTGGAAAGCTGAGATTTTTGCGCTTCTAAGCAATGTGATGCTGTATTGTCGTTGAAGATTGATTAAAAAATGACATGCAAAATGATGTGGCTAATAAGTCGTAATTGAAATATCAATTTAAAAATATTTTTAAATATATGCTTTTTGGAAGTAAGTGGAGGATACAAGAAGGCTTTTATATAATTACCTAAGATAATAAAATTATTTTTGCAGCCTAAACGACACGTTTTTCGATCTCGACGAGTAATGTAATTACATTTATTATCAAAAATAGAAAACACGTATGTTTTACTTTGGTGTCAATTGAGCCATATAATGAACTTGACGCCTCAGTTTGTTTCAACACACTGTTGTACATTTTAATATATTTTATCCAAATTATTTGTTTAATCCGTCAGAATTATTAAAAAGGAAGCCAAAATTCTCAATGGTTTATAAGTTTCCACAAAATAAGACACAGACATAATAATTTCTTCCCCTTTCTGTTTTTTTTCTCTTTGCTCCCTTCATGCTCGAATCTTGCGTTTTGTTGATATTGTCCCTTAAATTTTAGTCGGCCATAGTCACGAAACTCTGATAAAACGATCGCTAACTAGAGATACGTTACAGGAAAAAGATATCGAGAATACGAGTACGGAAAAATTTTCGAGATAGTCGAATATAACGTTTAATCCACGGATGACAAACACGGCAAAAATATATCGGTAGCGATTGAGTTTGTGATGCAATACGAATCTGTGAGTGTTTACGTTTAACAAAATATCACTTTACAGTGAATTTGTAATGTGCTCATTTTGCCCGATTTCAATTTTGCCATATTCTCTCCGTCTCTCGTTCTTTTTCACCCCCATCCCCTTTCCCTCTCTCTCCCGCAACAAATCACGAACGGACATCTTGCCCATCTGTTAATTTATCCATCGAAATTCGATTATCGTGTATTTTGAATATCTGCGGCCTCCGCCTAACGGAATATCGGAGTTTCCACGCTCAAGGTGGTTGCGAGAAACTCGGAAGTTGGTTATTATATTAAGAAAAAGTCTCCGTTAGCGGAAATTGGATTTCACTTTTAACCGCGAGATGGAGATTGCTTAAGAGTCTGCTTCGCTGGCTGGATTTTGATTGTAAACTATTCTATCTCGTTTCCACGTACTGCGGGCGGACCTCCTCCTCCTCGCGCCATCCGGCCGAGTTCGAGCCATAGGCAGTCGTCCGCGTACAGATATTATTGGAAAAATATATCGACGCTATAAAAGCCGTGGAAGCCTTTAAGCTGAAAATTGCTTTCAGCCGAAAGTGGGTGTTCCGCCGCTGCAATATTTTTCTGGAAGCTAATATTCGATTCAAGGCGTAAATTCGATAATCGCGGCGCGTAAGCGCGCCGCATTAAATGTGGCATTAATGCCACCCCCGTCATTTCCATATTTCTCATAAGAGTGCACGCTGTTGCGTCGCATCGGGAACGCCGCGATATTATTTTCGACGTTTATACTCGTCGCGAGCTAATCGATATAATTCGATAAATTCGTAAACTTTCCATGCACACGATCGATAACCCGAGAACGATACAGGTATATTTCTCTCGTGGTCTAAAAGAATTTTTTTTCGAACTTTTAGAATTTTAAAACACATATATATACTCCGGCGCGCTGTTGAACGATCGATTATATTTAGATTTATGAACTATCCCGTAGCATATCCATAAAAGTTTCCCTCGTACGTCTGGTGCGCGCCGCCGCGAGGGCAGAGACGCGGACTTCCGTTTTAGTTCGCGGACATCTTATAAATTTCCAAGCGAGCTAAGCGGACGATAAGTATTTCAGTTCTCCCAAGCAGCGGCGCTATTGTTGTCCGGACGATAAGATCTCGCGCTAAATCCAAGCCTCGCATCGGTATCACGAGGACAGTTTGAGTTATGTCGCTTGGTACCACAATGAGGAAACTCGGTAGGGGCTGTTGGGTTGGACGAAGGTTAGGGAGATGGTGCATGATGAAGAAAGAAGGTCGAAGAGGAAGAGATAGGCAGGGGGAGAGAGAAAGAGAGAGAGAGAGAGAGAGAAAGCGAAAGCGAGAGAGAGAGAGAGAGAGAGAGAGAGAGAGAGAGAGAGAGAGAGAGAGAGAGAGAGAGAGCGAAAAGGAGTTGAGGGTAAGACCGAGGATTTATAGAAAGCAACGTCTCACGCGAGTACGAAAGCACCGGTTAGGCTTTGCATTAGGGTATGTCTGAAATGCGAATCGTTCCCTCAAATTCTTGTGTTTAAAGCACGTCTATCAAGCCGGCATAACCACTGTAGCACAATCTAATGCAAATTGCACAGAAATTCACAGTGCCCTTCCTTTGACTAATTTGTTGCTTCATTCCCGATTCGGTCGCTACATCCCGTTTCCAACCATTGAAAATAATGGCTGTGTTAGTTTAAGAGTAAAATTAGCGCGAGAAAGTTGAAAAATGAAAAGGTAAGATACATCCTCTCGACACTATGTTGTCTACTAATTTTACGCCTACCTTGAAAATTCTTCTCTTAACAAAAACAAAAAAAAAAAAAAAGAAAAAAGAAAACCAACACGTACTAGCAAAATACCAAAGCGTTGAGAATTCATCGTGATCTTCCGCAAAATAACGCAAGAATTTCCTATTCGATTTGGCCCGTTGCGCACAAGGGTGCGTCTTGAATTTTCGCGCGCCCTGTAGACACATATCGCATCTACCTTTAACACCTTCGTCTCCCGCGAAACGGCGAAAAGTTACGCGCCCGTGTTCGGTCGTTACTTTCGGCGCGCGCTTCGCAATAATGGATAATCAATGGATCGAGCCGGCATCCCTATCTCTTCCGTAGCTTCCCGTCGGTAGAAGCGTTCGAGCTCGGCCGATATTTATCACGAGCTATAATTCTTATTAGAATAATGCTGGAGGCTTCCCGTTGCCGCTAGCGTCGCATCCGGCCACGCATGCATGCGACCTTAATACGGACGAGTTTCTCTCTCTCTCTCGGCGAGAGAACGGTTGGCCGCGTGGCGCTCCGGCCTCCCGCTTCAAAATATCTCTATTTTAGACAAAATAAGCAAAACGACGCGCAGCGCCCGGTTGGATGTGTGCGGTGTAGGTAATCAGCGATGGCGGCGGCGGTGGATGCAGGAGCGACGGAAATTGCGCGAAACTAGTGCGGGCCCTATACCGGCGGGATTAGTCTGTCTAATGCGCGTCCACCGTTACAGAAGTTCACTCGGATGCTCTGAAATATGAAGTGGCTTCCGCGCGGTTCCATGTTTATTCCACCGACCATATCTATCTTCTGCATGGTCGAAGTGGCGCGCCGGGCGCAGCTACGACATCGCGTTTGTTCGCTTTGAGAGGTCGTACCATTTCGCGGGATCGAGTTAATCTCGCGCTACTTCCCGAAATGGTCTCTCTCTCTCTCTCTCTCTCTCTCTCTCTCTCTCTCTCTCTTTCCTTCGACCAAAGGCGGCGAGGAATATCGACACATCGCGGTGACCGCCCCTCTCGTCCCCCTACCGCCGTCACCGCCCGCAAGCGAGCGAGTGCTTATCAAATTGGGGAAACTTGTATCTTATTTCGCGCACGCCACCGACTTTCCCCTAAAAGGACTTTCCGCGACGCGGAGAGGTGTAGGGCGAGGCAAAAAAGATCGACGGGAAGGGAATCAAGATGAAATTACCACGCGCGTCGCGCGACTACCGGGAGGACGAAACATGGCAATGTCGTATTATCGAGATGGACATTTCCAATTATGCACGATGCCATTTTTGTACGTATAATTAGCGTGGTTGCTTGTCTGCTCTGCGAAGCGCCGATAATTGACGGGGCATTTTCTTTCGACAGGGGACTCGCGGAATAAAATATGATCGGATGAATTATTACAGTAAATAGGACTCCATTAAATCTAATACGTATAACTTTCTCGTAACGCGCGCCCGACCACAGCGGTACACCCGATAAATCGATGCGACATATTCAAGCGCTAAAAATGCGAAATTTTTTCCATGTCTTATTTAGAGGCGTC
Organism: Harpegnathos saltator; assembly: GCF_003227715.2. Lineage (NCBI taxonomy): Eukaryota > Metazoa > Arthropoda > Insecta > Hymenoptera > Formicidae > Harpegnathos > Harpegnathos saltator. Next base: position 903,526 of record NW_020230126.1, read on the forward strand.
AAGGCTGCGTTCCCGCCCGTCTGTTTTCGCCGGCCGAAAACTCTCTCTTTCGTCGTTCCTCGATAATCGAACGGGCGATCTGCGAATTATGCGAGAACAAACGAATATTTTTGCATACTCCACTGTATGCATGTAACGCAGCGTGGTAGCTGCATCAGTAGATTCATCTCGTCATTACGCTATACGTGAAAGAGGAAGAGAGAGAGAGAGAGAGAGAGAGAGAGAGAGAGTCGCAAGAGAGACAGATATTGTTAGATTCGAGACCAGTAAACGTTTCGCTGGCGCCAAGTGAGAATTTAATAGCCGACGAGGCTCTTGTCCCACCCCGGACGTCCTGTAGATCGCGGAAAAAGCGTCCTATTATATTCTCGTTCCTAGTGTGCTCGTTTCGCTTATCACCGGAGATGTATCTCGCATTCTTAAGCCGACGCGCAATAGGTTAAAGGCAATTTGTCACGGCGCGCGTTATCATACGTCGTAAAATTTCCTTTTACCTTTCCCCCCCTATTTTATTATGCAAAAGCGGATGGGAAGTATACTTTTTATAGAATATATTTTCTGATATATACTCACTGGATACGTGATCATTTATTTATCAGGAAAATAGTCGCATCATATACGACTTTTCATGAATTCTAAGTGCGCAGATGTACCGCGGTTTTCGGACGATCCGCATCGAAATTTGACTCCTTACTAACCTTGCGGGTTCGGATGAACCTGAAAAACAAATGAAAATATTAAGGATCACGGTGGAGAAACAAAGAGCCTCTACACTATAGAGATCATCGTGTTTTCAATGTTTACAAACAGCTATACCGTCGCACGTTGCGACGGTTAGCACTTGTTATTGTCTTATCTAACATTTGGTGACTTCAGTATTTTAAGACTTCCATTCTTAACTTCACCGAGAGAGCGATGTGTGTTAATCATGTAAATATGCTTGTCGCAAATAAATTATGTGATAAGCCTAAATTTCAAGACCCGGGCGTTCCTTTAATCCGACCAAGTTCACTGCACGCGAAGCAGAAGCCGGAAATATAAAATGAACAATTTGACGTACCTGGATATACACAATGCGTCGTTGACCGTTGGCTCTGCATCTCCGTTCTCGAAACTCCTTCCCCGCTGCCCCCCGCTGCGTTGTAGCACTCACACACACTCGCACTCGCGAGTAAAACGCGATACAACGACGCGACCGATGTATCGTGCGTTAATTAACGCGACGCCCACTCGACACTACGCGAACCGACGAAATATTCCGATCACCCAGGGGGACCGATGTAAATAACACAACGCGTGACGACGCACGTACTAATTCGCGGCGTGCGAATCTCCCGACTCGGCTCGACATTGTATCGTTGATCACGTAATGGCGGCATTCCGCGATGCGGTTCGTGTCCCCACTGCGCTTCTTCTCATACCGCTCCAGACCGCTCCTTTGTGATATTGACATTGACGCTAGCAATGTCACGGACGTTCACGTAAAAACAACGACCGGCCGAATAAACACACGTGAAGGAACGCGATACGAAAACAGCCAAACGATCGAATATTTCGCGAGCCGACGAAGCACGGATCACTTCCTAACGGTCCCCCCGAGATTGTAAGATTACAAGATTTCCGCACGCATGTACAATCTATTACCCCGCAGATGTACTCGGGTTACAGCACTTGTACACGCGGTGCATATCATTTCTAAAAATGTCCCGTCGTCGTGTATGTTGACGACACGTGGAAAGTTTGATAAACATCGGCACTCACAGAGATTTTCTAATTCGCAGCGTGCGAATTTCCCGACTCGGTTCGGTATATAGACATTTGATCACCGTTGATCACGGATTGGCGCGGCATTCCGCGATGCCGCTCCAGATATTCCTTTGTAGTACTGACATTGACGCTGATACAATGTCACGTAAAAACAACGACCGGTCGAATAAACACACGTGAATGAATGCGACACGAACGGCGAAACGATCAAATATTTTACGAACCGACAAACCATGGATCCCTGCTTAGTCCAAACGGTCCTCCCGGGATTATAAAATTGTAAGATTTCTGCGCGCACACGTAAATGACGGCGAAGTCTCAATGTATAATCTATGACGCCACACTCGGGTACTCGGGTGTAGCACTTGTACACTTGTATACGCGGTTCGTGTAATTTTTAACAATGTCCCGTGGTCGTGTATGTTGACGATACGTAGAAAGTTTGATAAATATCAGCACTCACAGAGATTTTCTAATTCGCAACGTGCGAATCTCCCGACTCGGCTCGGTACTGACAATGTATCGTTGATTAAGGAATAGCGGCATTCCGCGATGCAGTTCGTGTGCAGCTCGCTGCTTCAGAGACTCCTTTATTGATACTGACACTGATACTAGCAACGTCACGGATAAACAACGTAAAAACAACGACCGGCCGAATAAATATACGTGAATGATCGCGACACGAACGACAAAACAGCCGAATATCTCACGAGCCGACGAACCATAGATCACTGCTTACTCCAGACGGTCTCGCGAGCGATTATAAAGCCTTGTCTAGACCATTGTAGACCACACTTTAGATTATAAGATTTTTCGCGCATGCGTAAGTGACAGCGCAGTGCTAATGTATATAATCTATTATGACAGATCACAGATGTACTCGGGTATAACATTTGTACACTTGTATACGCGGTTCGTATAATTTCTGAACATTTCCCGTCGTCGTATAATGTTGATGATATATAAAAAGTTTGATAAATGTCAGCGCAAAGATTTTTTTCTCTCTTTGCGATTATCTCCACGTTGAGCTTTCTCGTGGAAAGCCTAATTACACCTTACATTTCGGAAAAGTATGACTGCTTTCACATGGAGCGTAAAATGCGTACGCGTAACTTGCGACAACCAATCATTCGTCTCAGCTATGATTTGCGTACAACACAGCTGAGACAATTGATTGGCTGACGCAGGTTGCGCATACACATACTCCATGTGAAAGCAGCCTACGTGTATTCTACTGGGGACTTGTACGACACCTGCTGTACGCGTGCGTGACTTTCTTCCGCGATTTTGCATCCCTGGTTCGAGGCTGGGTCAGTCGAGTTAGGTCACGCCCTCTATAGAAGAAAAAGTATCAACCTGATTGAGTTAGCGAAAGAATTCAATATGGCGGAACGAAGCCGGGGCTACGTAAGAAATGGATTCGTCGATCGAATCGAAGAAGCCGATACCGAGCGGAGATTTCGGCAAAATCGAGACATCGAACATGAATGGTAACTAATTCGCCTTAATACGCGTGTTGTCGGCGTCGATCGCCGACTCGCGATGTAACGTAATGCTCGATTCGGCCGGGAAAGTGCGGGCGGGTAAGATCGAACATTCTAGAAAGAAGCCATATTGGCTTTGTCGATCGACAAGCTTATAACGCCGAACGGCCGAGTGACCATAACAAATCGATCCACAGCTTCCGAAGTCGTTGATCTTGCCGTGACGGTCAAATCACACGTTGAGCATCGAGACGATTTGAATATTTTTATTTATAATGCCATTCGGAACGCGAAAGTGCTCTCATTCGACCATCGTCTGCGTGTCTCACTCGTTCTTACGGGAGTTTCGTGTCGTCGGAAGATTCTCGTATCGCGAAGTATACGCGAAGTACGTGCGTCGTGTTATTTCTCACTCTCTGTGATTAAAATATGTCGGCTCGTAGCCATTCAATCGGGCGTTGTGTTGATCATCGAATGTTCGGTCGCGTCGTCGTATCTACGCGAGTGATATTAGTGAATCATATTAGTGATCAAAGTGCCAAAATGGATTAGCAGCGATGTCGCGACGAAGGATGCAAGACGTAGGGATGCGGTCAACGATTCATCATAAATTCCCTGGTTAGTGAAATATTCATTGCACATGTTACCGACCATGTACCTCAAAGGAACTTGCGCTGAATTTGCGCGAACTAAAAAAATATTCGAATCGAAATATAGATTTGTCATATTCGATTATACCATATTATGCCATATCTGCCATAAGTTATGTAATTAATGTAATTAATGTAATCCTCATTGAAATTAAGAATGAATATTCAATGCAATTAAAATATTGAGATAACCGAGATTAAATGCAATAATTAATGCACAAATTAAATAATTATTGGGTAAATATATAGAAAAGGGTACACCGATTTTTTTCATTTTGAAATATGTTATAAAGGATGAAATTCTGAGTGACTTTTCCTAATACAATTATATGGGGGTCGCTTACAGTTTCTGAGATATTATACTTTGAAGTTTTATAATTGTACATTAAAGTATATTTGAAGTAGAGGTAAATATGTAGAAAGGGGTACAGTTCACTGCTTTTTTTCACTTTGAAATATGTTGTAAAGGATGAAATTCTGAGTGACTTCCTGATACAATTATATGGAGGTCGCTTATAGTTTCCGAGATATTTGATTTTAAAGTTTTGGAATTTTGATTACCCTGGAATTAAATTCCAGATATCAAGCTGACGTTATTTACAGTACAATCCAAACAGTTAATCCAAACATAGTGTATACATAGAGATATAGGAAACAGTACATATAAGCAGAGAGGGGCTCTACCCCCTCCCCACACAAATTCTACCTTAACCTAAATTATTGCATCTTATATCTTATATATTTTTGAACATTGTTGAAAAAAGTTTTCTCAAGATCTATCACTTGGCTCAACTTATCATAATATCTGCATACAATTAGGTATTGTGGCTTTTAAGGAGCTCTTGTCAACATCGCCCAACAATATATAAAGATGTGATAAGTTAAGTTAGGTTAGGGTTTGTTTGGGAAGGGGGTTTGGGCAGGGAAGGGGCACAGCCCCTCTCCGCTTATATGTACTGTTTCCTATATTTCTATGTATACACTATGTTTGGATTGTACTGTAAATAACGTCAGCTTGATATCTGGAATTTAATTCCAGGATAATCAAAATTCCAAAACTTTAAAATTAAGTACTTCGGAAACTATAAACGAACCCCATATAGTTGTAACAGAAAGTCACTCAGAATTTCATCCTTTATAACATATTTCAAAATGAAAAGAACCGGTGAGGTATACCCCTTTCTATATATGTATTTACCTCTACATCAAATATACTTCAACGTACAATTATAAAACTTTTAAATATATCTCAGAGACTATAAGCGACCCCCATATAATTGTATTAGGAAAAGTTACTCAGAATTTCATCCTTTATAACATATTTCAAAATAAAAAAATCGTTGAAGTCTACCCTTTTCTATATATTTACCTATTACATTTTACAATATATATTTTTATAGAATACATTTTATAATACATATTTGACATACAAGAAGGGAACGATACTGTGTTTGACTTCTCGTTGACTTCTCGTTTGACTTCCCCGTGCCCTCCGTTCATTCTTTCTCGGCGGAATTTAACAAGTAGGAAAATTTCGACTCGGGAAATAATGCGAAATGAAAGGACGTCATTCGTCGGAATGTCGCGGTACCTTGTACGCGCGAAACGTGTCGGTGAAGTTAGCATGACGAATAAACATTAAAAGATAAACATTATTCCAGTAGCATTTTTCATTGTTCTATTCTTGTCTTATTAATTAATATTTCATGGCTCATTTCCGTGCCTGTCACTTTTCCATCTCTCGTGGCTTATAACTCCGAAACACGTGATCACAGCTCGATGTGGTTTACACGGATCAATCTTATTTCGAACTTAGATTAATGTCTTATAGCAAATAATTTTGCAGGTTATATCCGGTGACACGTTATTTTCGTATCGATCGGCCTTGATCTATCCGCTTTAATTTCTCGGTAACGAATAGGCGCACCTTGTTATAATTTGTGAGGATCTTTTTTATTTTGGGTGTAGATTAAAACTTTATTATCCATATTTCGATATTTAATATTTCATGACCGGTCATCATTTCCGTGCCTGTCACTTTTCCATCTCTCGTAGCTTATAACTCCGAAACACGTGATCACAGCTCGATGCGGTTTGCACGGATCATTCTTATTTCGAACTTAGATTAATATCTTATAGCAAATAATTTTGCAGGTTATATCCGGTGACACGTTATTTTCGCATCGATCGGCCTTGATCTATCCGCTTTAATTTCTCGGTAACGAATACGCGCACCTTGTTATAATTTGTGAGGATCTTTTTTATTTTGGGTGTAGATTAAAACTTTATTATCCATATTTCGATATTTAATATTTCATGACCGGTCATTTCCGTGCCTGTCACTTTTCCATCTCTCGTAGCTTATAACTCCGAAACACGTGATCACAGCTCGATGTGGTTTGCACGGATCATTCTTATTTCGAACCTAAATTAATGTCTTATAGCAAATAATTTTGCAGCTTATACCCGGTGACACGTCATTTTCGCATCGATCGATCTTGACTTATCGACTTTAATTTTTCGATAACGCATAGGCTCACGTCGTTGCAATTTGTGAGAATCTTAGTTATTTTAGACCGAGATTAAAACCTTATTACTCGTATTTCGTTAATTAATATTTTACGACGTGTCATTTCTGGACCTGTCACTTTTCAATCTTTCGAGGGCTCCAACTTCAAAACGCGTGATCACAGCTCGACGTGGTTTGTTGGGATCATTCTTATTTCGAACCTAGATTAATGTCTTATAGCAAATAATTTTACAGCATATATCGGGTGACGCGTCATTTTCGCATCGATCGATCTTGACATATAGGCTTTCATTTCTCGATAACGCGTGGGCTCTCGTCGTTGCAATTTGAGAGGATCTTAGTTATTTTGGTTCTGGATTAACATCTTATCACTCATATTTCGTTTATTAATATTTCATGACAGATAATTTTCAAGTCTGTCACTTTTTAATCTTCATGACCTCTAACTCCGAAACGCGTGATCGCAGCTCGATGCGGTTTGTTGGGATCATTCTTATTTCGAACCTAGATTAATGTCTTGTAGGAAATCATTTTGCAGCATATATCGGGTGACACGTCATTTTCGCATCGATCGATCTTGACTTATCGGCTTTAATTTCTCGATAATGCGTAGCAGCACGTCACTGCAATTTGTGAGGATCTTGGTTATTTCGAACGTAGATTAAAACCTTATCACTCTTATTTTGTTATTTAATATTTCATGACAGGTCATTTCCAGGCCTGTCACTTTTTAATCTTTCGTGGCCTCTATATAACTCCGAAACATGTGATCGCAGGTGTCTATGAGGTTAGCATAACGTTCCGGAAGGAAAAGTGTCACGCTGGTACGCATAGTCAGCACAACGCACCTTAATTTTCAATTTCTTGGTCAATTTTTAGCATTTTGTCCGGAAATGCTATATTTACACTAAACTTGCATAGAACAAGCTAGAACGATGTCAGGTGTCATAGTATTTGTTGTCTTCTTGTATTTCAGTGGGAGAAGTGTCGTGTTGTAACGCAAAGTTGGCACGACACATTTTAATTTTTTTTTTATATTATACGTGCGGAACATATTTTCATTTTTTGGAGAACAATAGAACAATGAAAAGTGCTACTGGAACAATGTTTATCTTTTATCGTTTCGCAAAACGTCGTGCTAACTTCATAGGTACGCGCGGGACGCAAAAGGATCTGGCTGCTCGATACAACGCGAGATCGGTGCATATTAAAGGATGCTCGAGAGAGAATCGGGCTCGAGATCGCTTCGATGTTATCTCGCGGGGGGCGCCGGTGCGAGATGTAATCGGCGATGTAACGAAGTTGCGTCGTTTCCTGGCGCTGCGACGTAAACTCGGTAGCGCTCATTCGGAGCGGAGCGATAATGGCGCGCTGCAGCTCCGTTTTTGCGGCCCAACTCGACTCGGCTCGGCTCGACAAGGCGTGCGCGTCGGTCTCTAATAAATAGTAATTAGCGAGCCGGTAATTAATACAGAGCGATTCCAGCAGGCAGGCACATAGCGTCGCGCAAGTCTCGCGCCCCTATCCGCGATCGTCTCTCCGGTCGACCAACCGACGCGCGACCCAAGGCTCGCCCGTTTACATTCCATATCCTTTCTCGCTCTCTCGCGTCCTCCCGCACCCTTTCACAACCCCCGTTGCGCTCCTCGCGCGCGCGCGTGTGTGCAACGACCTCGGTGCTAATGCGACGATTATACTAATAAAATTTCCGTCCACTTTATGGCGCGCGGATCTCCGTCTCGGCGAGACATTAGGAAGCGAGGAACCCCAGAAGAAGGCAAACATTTGCCCGCCTTTCGCCCCCGCGCGAGAGCAAACAACGGCTCGTGGATCGAGTTCATCCTTGGCAGGATGCGAAAGTTCGGGGAGGAGATGGCGCCCGCGCGCGCGCGCGCGGCAGTGGAAATTCCTGTTGGAACTCGGAACGATTAAAGGGACCCTTTGAAGCGTCATATCGCGCGCGCGCGCGCGGAGCAACGCTTTTCCGGGAAATCAGTCAGGGCCAAAGTATTGCACGAAAGTCTAGCCTTATAGTGGGAGCTAATGATCTCCCTCGCACCTCGTCTCTATGTTATTCGCGTTTGGCTCGATGTCGTGCGCGTGAATGATTAAGCAACGATGCGCGAGACTCCTTGATCCTGCGCAGCGTTCTACTGCCAAGAAAAGTAATTACCCGGTTGATGTTTCCGTTTTTAGCTAATGGTTGTCGTCAGCAAGGAATATTTTCTTGATAGCAGTCTCTTGAAGTATACTCGTCATAAATTTTAGAAAAGCTCATTATCATATATATATTCCAACAAGGACTTATTCCCCTTTTAAGAATATTATATTACTAATATACTGCTAATATTCTATACAGGGAATGTATTTTTGTTTTAGTTTAATATTCGTCTTTTAATCAAGTTTATCAAACTTAATACTGAATTCACTAAGGCTCAAAATGCATTTTGAGCAACATTGGTAGTTATAATGCGGACATATAAACTCAAGATATTTTACGAGGACAAATGTCTAGTTGAATGAAACAATTTTCCGGTGGAGTATAAATTATCACAATTTAATTATTAGTAAATTATTAATTCAGTAAATTGTTAAATTTTCCAGTTAATTTAAGCAGATTTTGGTATTTTCAATTGGAATTTCCGAATCGCTCATATTTATTTCACCAGATGATTAGTCTATGCGACGAAATTTTTTAAAACTAACTTTTTCCCAAAAATAATTTTTCTACGTGTTGAAATAAGTAACACTTTTAAATGCAGTATATATCTGGCATTGGATTTTCGTGTTCGATCGATACTAATCGATGATTCGTTCCGATTCCCCGCAATGTAATTGCCATTACGCGGGCTCGCGGATATTAACAACTTCGTTGCCGATGTAGCTGCGGCACTTGAGAAGAGACCGAACGAAAAATTTCACGCACACCGCGCGCGAGAGTGTATTGCGTGCACTCGGTGACAACTTATTTTACGAAGTTGCGCCGGACAAACGAGCTCGCTCTATAGTTATATTCATAATTATCTTAGCGAATGCTTCTTAACGAGAGAGAAAGAGATGCGCGGGGAGACCGAGCGAGTGTGTTCGCGTGCGCTCCGTAAACTTCACAGAACTATGGGTGGCCACTTGTACTTAGAGCAAAGTTATGAAGTGTCATTAACCAACTGTATGTAACTTACTTAGTCTGGGTGAATCTCCAATCTGTTCATTACATGACTTCATCTCGCAGCATTCACTTTATCTCCCGTAAACAATTACGTTATTCTTGCGTCTAACGTTCTCGGCCCTCGACATCGTGAGGATCTTATACGAATCGTCGTGTCATCGCGAAGAGAAAAAACAGCAGGAGGGATAGAGAGAGAGAGAGAGAGAGAGAGAGAGAGAGAGATGGAGAGAGAGAGAGAGGGAGAGATAAAAATAAAGAGAACGTTAAAATTGTCTCTCTCTCTCTCTCTCTCTCTCTCTCTCTCTCTCTCTCTCTCTCTCTCTTTCTCTCTTTCTCTCTTTCTCTCACGCAAACATTCATTCTCTGTCGCAATTCACCATTACTCGCATGAATTTCGATGAGCGTATCCCGTGAAAAAAGCATCGCGGGTTATCTAGGGCGCACGGGAGCGCTATTGCGCGACACCGTTGTTCCCCGAGGTGCAACAATAATTATTTCTAATTTCCATTTATGCAAAAATACGCGAAGCTTAAGAACCCCTGATAATAATATTGGTCTCTGCCTAGGCGTTCCCGGAGGTAACGTGAATTTTCTCTTGCGTTGTAGTTGCCTGCCGAGCCGTCGAGCAGAAATAAAGAGCAGCGCGGAATAATCTGCTCGCGGGATGTTTTCGATGAACCTTACATTCTCGTTTTCGAGGTGAAGAAACCGTATATATATTTCGCCGTGCAATTCGCGTTAGGCATGAGCGATCGCGTCGGGGAGAATGAACGTCGACGTGCGCGCGACGGAAGCGAAAAGCGCGCGCGCTCGATCGAACGAACGTCGGCGCGAGTCATCGTCGCGCTCGTTCGCGCGAGAACTCGTCCGTCGTGCGTTGCAAAGCGCGGCTCTCTCGCCGCGCGGTCACTCTCTCAAGATTACGATATTATCTGGCAAATTGGACGCCTGGCGTGAATTTTCGCGCGTCACGCCGGGCGCGTCGCGCCGTTTTAGGCGCGGCCGAAGTTTCAGCGCTCCGACACGGTTCGACGAACTCGAAACAACAGCGGATTACAGCCCCCGCGCTAATTTATGTGCACGCGCACCACCTCCGCGGCGTGTGTACACACACGACGCTGTTTCGCGACACAACTTTCAATAATTTCACCAAATAGCAGCAGATTCGGCGCGCGATTTGCGCGCATCGCGCACAACGCACGCATACTTTAACGCGCGGTCGCATTATATTCGCATAGAGCGCAACGTTATCCGGCGTTCATCTATCGCATCGGTAGCGCGAGGACGGGGAGGGGGTGGGGGGTTTCTATGTTTATAGGGACACGTGGTTCGCGCTATCAATCGACAATTGACACGCGGAACCGACGATATTATCAGAAATCGCACCGTAACGAAATCACACGCGCGTGTTCTTTATGCTCACGCGTACGAACGCGGGAGAGAGAGAGAGAGAGAGAGAGAGAGAGAGAGAGAGAGAGAAAGAGAGGGGCAGGATCGTCGCATCCGGTCAAACTTTGCGCTCCGTTAAAACGGCACGGATTATCGAGAATGCATTACAATAAATTCCCGTGTAAGCATAGCGAGCCATGCGCGTTCGATATACTGGCGAAACACTTCTCGTAAAATTCGAGTGATCCCCTGAAAATAAAGTGCGCCCCGGATAGCGCCTCGTTGCTCCTCTTCCCCCTCCCACCGTTTCACACCCGACGCAACAAAAGACTGCGGATTTATGCGTTTCCGGGTATCCTTGCGCTATTTTATATCGGCGAGTCTCTAATGCCTGGGAAATACTTTCGGTTTCGCATCACTGCCGCCGCAATTGCAAACTTGCCGAATTATCGCAAACTCGCGACGAGCGACGAGGAGAGGCAGCGATTCGGCGCGCCCGTCGCGAGGTATACCCATTAAAATGAGTAATCGCGATGTGTCGCATTTTCCTGTCATTACACTGATAGGAAAATATACTTGAATTAACTATAATCTCACTATACTTTATAGTTCATTTTGGCGTCAACCATATTTTTATTTGTGTTCGTGGAACCTGCAAAATATAGTAGAATAAACACAAATATATAGTCAATAATTGTCTTAAATAATTGTTTAGTTACTTTTACCACATATATGGTAATTTCTCATTCACAAATATAGTGAGATTTAATATTCATATAGTTACATCTGTCATCATTGAGCAAATGTTCTGGTAATATTGACTATATGAAAGAGTTACTTTACCTACCATTCTATATTTGTATCCATACAATAATTTTAGTTTAACTTACTATAATTCTTAGTAAAAATATATGGTTGGTTATATTATGCCTATATCGTAATTATTACCGATATTATGGTAATGCTTACTATATAAATATGATATTTCGGACTATAATTTAATTACTGTATCATTACAGTTCCAAATATCATACTCTTTTCTCTCAGTGTACGATACAATCGTTGGACTCGCGCGGGAGTGCCGGCTGCACCGGTCCGGATCGAACGCGAGCGTTAATCGCGCGTGCGTAATCTTCGGGCACATGCGTAACGCGCGCGATCGTCACGAGCGGAGCGCAGTGCGAGCGAACGATGTTCAGTCGCGGCAATATACTAATGGTATGTACATAGAAATATAGAGAAACGAATATACGCTGAGTATATTTACAATGAATTAACGGGTGCTTTAATGCAAACCCCCCTCTCATCGCCCGGCCCTCGGCTCCCTCGCCGTCGCCCCGTCCCATGGTCTACATCCCATTAGTTTAAACAGATACCCCGTACCAGCAGCGCTCTCGCATCTGCACATCTACATAATCGGCGCCGGAGCATGCACCAAATTAAACTCCGCCGGTGAAAACTGAGCCGCGCCATATAACGGTATCCGCGGGTTAAACGGAATGGATCGCGTTACGATTTGATTGTCATTATATTGCTCTTTTCATGGGGCGCTCGCGCCCCATTCGCGCTTTCGCATTTTCGTGCGCACGCATTCACGCTAATTCGCGACGCATTTACGGCGGGAATGAATGCGCGCGCGCGCGCGCTCTCGCGACTCTTCCGGTGGGTTCGTTTAAAGGAGCGCGATCCTTCGGAATCTCGCGCTCGCGAGTCTGGCCGTGCGCTTTTTCACGCGCGACTATAATTGGCTGAAGCTCTTTCGCGCGCATTTCTCGCCATTTAACACGTTCGCGAACGTGCTCAGCGACGTTTCAACGTATTATAAATCGACGCGATTTAAGACGTCGAGGCGGGAAAGGGAGGATGCGCAGAGGAAGCATCAGCCAATCGCACGTTCGTGGAAAAATTACATCGACAAAATTGTATTCTTATTATAAGAAAATTTTATACTTTTTAAGCTTTTTTAGCAGATATTTTTAATCTATAAGAATATTTTCTTCTTGTTATCGATATGTCTAGAATATACTCTTTTAGAATAACTGCCTAGCAAGAAACAAGTCGTCGATCGGTCATTAAGAAGGAAGCATACACTCTTACATAAAGGCATAATACACAGTAAGGAAAGGAACCAATCAGAATTCTCATTTCTATCGCCACGTTTGAGATGAAAGACTGATTAGTTCATTTCCTTATGCGTTGTGCATTATGCTTTTATGCAAAAGTGTGTGCTTTCTTTTTTATCTCGAAAATAGCTTTCGCAGTATAATTATATGCGGTAGATCAAAGGCAAATCAAAACCAACATTGAAATCGGATTGCAACTTTAAAATTGCATTAAAAAATGTGGCATTACAAGAGGATTAATAGCGCAAGAGGTTAATTAATTACGTAAGTATTACAAATTGGGAATTAGAATCAGTTCGACGCAGAAAGTGTATACACGGTGAATCAACTTTCCGCGTCGAGCAGACTCTGATTCCTAAATTTTAATATTAAATTAATTAACCCCGCTTAATTTTTTGCGACACTACATTTTTTAATTTCATTTTAAAGTCGCGATCTGACAGCAGCGTCGGCTTTTACTTATTTTGATCTATCGTATATGATTGTATTAATATTTATATACATTAAGAATATCCGTTAAGATTATTTCTTAGGAATATCTAGTACTAACACATTCTTAAGAAGATTCTCCTCTTAAGTTAAGAAAATGTTCTTGGTGCCTATTTTAGAAGAAATTGTCCTAAATATAAGTGGGAAATTCTTAAAATAAGAATACAAGTTTTTCGGTGTACGCGCTTGGATTTGCAGCGTAATCAGAATCGTTCACTTTTATATGAAAATCTGTTCGGTTTATTCGAAAATGTAACATGTACTCGATAATTTCAGTAGGGAATGTCAGATTTGTGAAATTATTAGTATTGATGTACTATTGATCTTAGCTGAGTCTGAGAGAGCATGCAACGGTGAGGTTCGTGAATTTTACGACAGTTGCAAAGCGCTTTTGTCCGCTGAAAATATCGCTTTTACGAATATTAGCGGTAGCGTCACTTACCCGAATACGCCTCGGTCGGCATTTGATCACTTGGCACGGTGAAGTTTCCTGTCGCGTTCGGCGGGCAGCCATTGCGATTTTGCTGCGTGCGTAAAGTATGCGTTGCGTGCAGAGACGGTCCACGCGGCGGTACTTCCGGCGGTGCGGGTTCCGGAGGGGAATCCCTACCGGTATCTGGGAACACAAGTTATATTCGTTTCTATTCACTCGCACGTGATTCCGCGTGATGCGGGTCGCCGTGAAGGCAACGCTGAAAGTTCCACGTGGTGTCGAGCGCCGTCGAGAGCATCGGATATGTCGGAATATATAAATCTTGTACGGATCTGCTTGCGTGACAAGTGGCAGTTGTCGACAAAATCAACCGGTTTATCGGTCATTTGAGAAATCCTATCGCCGCGTGCTTGATTCATTCGTTCGACGTGATTCCGTCCGTGTTGCGCGAGTCTCGAAAGGGACGCTCGAGATTTAACGAGCATAAGATTCGTCGAATATATTAGAATATTTTGTACATCAAATCTGTTTGCGTGATGAGTGCGACATTGATAATTTCGTCGTTTGTTTGAGAAATCGGATCGTTCGTCGACTTGCGTCACGCAGCGAGAAAATCGCTGGAATAATTTTCGGATCCGCAGCGAGGTCGATTTAGCGGCGATTTCGGCGAGGTCACGTTGTTTCTCAAATAACCAGTTTGATTAATATGTCAAATTCAAACGGGGGGCGCGGGGTGTGTGCATTGTGGATTATCGATCGGCTGAATGTATCGGTGTAATTCCATCCATTTTGCTGCGGTATCGTTCTCTCTTACGTGGCATTCGTGAAATTCTAGTCTCCGCGCGCTAGAAATGCCGCGGGCAATTAAGCGGCATCAATAATTAGGCATCTCCTAATTACATTTTACGCACATGCAAATTCAAAGAATCCGTCTGCAATTGCACGGTGAAATTGATTACCTGCTACAAGCGAAGGCGTACGCAAGGAAATATCGGAATAATAGCGAGGCACTATTAATTAAGGTATTAACGTTGCAATGCCAGGCCGTAAATGCACATTACAAGCTGCGACAACTGCGACGATGTACAATGCGTCTTGTTTTGCGGCCGAGTACACGTTACGGTGATTCTGCGTGTGTGTGTGTGTGTGTGTGTGTGTGTGTGTTTCGACGAACGTTCTCTGCAAAAATGCTAACCCCCTGAAGACGCTTCTTCATTGTCTTCGAGTCTTCATTGTCGAAATAGCGAAATATCGAGCTAATTGCATCGAGAGCTTCAGAGACACGGCGTTAAAAATATTCCGGTTCTATCGGCAGCCGGCAGTTACCGGGCCTTCAGGGCACACACAATGTTGCACGAGCGTTCCTCCGCGTAGCGAAGTTACTTACAAAGTTGCTCAAACTTGAAAGGAAGTTCCTCCCCAAAGAATAATTAAAGTTACCTAAACGTAAAGAGAGCACAAAAGAACGCCCACTGGCTACGTCGGGAGCAACAAAAATATTTGAGTCTCCCCGCGAAGAGATTCGTGTCTTGCGTCAGAAAGCGTTGGCGCTCTGTAACGAACGTGATAACAGACACTTGATCAATTGATATCGGCCGTGATTCCGGCGAGCGACAATGACTCTCTCGATGGCTTTTCCGACCGATGTGAACTTTGCGCCCAACTTTAACAAATTTTTTAAATCTTTTTATATCATAGGTTTGTATCTCGTTTGTACCTGTTTGTACCACATTTTATTTCGTTTGTACCTAAAGGGTTAAAAAGTTATGGAAGGGTAAAAAATCGCCAGCGCTCAACTTTAAGATATTTAAAAACGGCCAACGCCATTCGATGGAGCATCGTTTGTACCCGTTTGTACCTCAAAGGGCTCGGAAGTACAGAATGCTCTTTCGAATGGCGTTGGCCGTTTTCAGATATCTTGAAAATTGAAAAATTTATCGCATTACATATCCCGGATATTAAACAATTCTGTACTTCCGAGCCCTTTGAGGTACAAACGATTTGAAAGGAGGTACAAACGGGTACAAACGATGCTCTTTCGAATGGCGTTGGCCGTTTTCAGATATCTTGAAAAATGGCGAAAGTACCTTCAGCGCATATTTTGAAAAGCCTGTACTTTCGAGCCCTTTGAGGTACAAACGATTTGAAAGGAGGTACAAACGGAGGTACAAACGATGCTCCATCGAATGGCGTTGTTTTACCCTTCCATAACTTTTTAACCCTTTACGTACAAACGAAATAAAATGTGGTACAAACAGGTACAAACGAGATACAAACCTATGATATAAACATTTAAAAAATTTGTTAAAGTTGGGCGCTAAGTTCACATCGGTGCCTTTCCGTCTTGCGGACTTTCGGCACTTCGCGTTACTTCCACGGCGACCAGAGTTAGGCCGAATTAGCCGAAACGGCCGACGCTGACGCAATAAACCGATAGCACGTTGAGCATATATACATAATTGAAGCAATGTATAACCATTAAAGGTTGTTAATGTTACAGAGCACATTATTGTAAATCAAGTTTAACTGCAATACAGTGGTCTATCGTGCTTTCGTGAAGCTACATAACTTGGTTGCGGTAACTCGGATGTGGGATAATGGAATTTCGGTCCCCGGTCCTGCGGATTAAAATCTATTAAGCGCTAGTCGTTATAACTTATGTACGTATGCTGTAAATGTCAAGACAATTACTCGCCAACCGTGTTGGCGTGTGGCCGACGCCGTCGAGTTTATAACGTCTTTCGGCTAGCGCCACGGCGCTTCTTTGTAAACGGTAAACGAACGAAGTATAGGCTCTCTCTCTCTTTCTCTCCCTCTCTCTCTCTCTCTCTCTCTCTCTCTCTCTCTCTCTCTCTCTCTCTCTCTCTCTCTCTCTCGATGGTCTTCACGAGCGGATCGATAATGGCAGTGTGAAACGTCGGACAGAACGGGAGATTCGTTGTTTCTCCATCAAAACCGTATCCCATGGAAAGTTAGCAATTTGAACGTCAACGAGTGCTCCTCATTAGTCGTTTGAATCCACGAGGACCTCGTTAGTCGTTTGAAAAGGCACCGAGTTGATGCTGCGAATTCTACTCGTTAAAGTTATTGATACTTCGTAACGGGAGATCATTTTGTTCTCGATTTTATTTGACAAACACAACAGATAGCTCGCGCCAATCTGACAATCGCGTGCGCGATCGTCGCAAAAGCTCCGATCAAGTGGTCTATCCCGTATCGGTCGGTGCCACGCTCGCGCGTTGCGATCGCGCGCGCGCCGCGTCATTGTGTTCACAGCGATGACAAGTACTGGGGATGCAAAGTGCACACAGGATGCAAACGGCACAACGTGCTATATACAACACATCACACCTTCCTACGGATTGCCTTTACATACCTGTAAAGTAAATAGGCCTGGGCAGACCTGTGCGTCGGGGAATGTGCAGAGAGAAAAGTGCATTAGTGCGGCGGGATTGGCATATGCGTGTATGCTACGCGCGAGTGTGAGTGCGTGCGTGAAAATTCCGACAAAGGATCGCGCCATGCGGATGAGATGAATGAGAGACGGATGGTTGTGCACCGAAAAAAAGTAATTTCAGAACAAGCGGAATCATCTCAATTTTAGAGGATTTTATTCTT
This sequence comes from Harpegnathos saltator, assembly GCF_003227715.2. Taxonomy (NCBI): domain Eukaryota; kingdom Metazoa; phylum Arthropoda; class Insecta; order Hymenoptera; family Formicidae; genus Harpegnathos; species Harpegnathos saltator. The sequence continues at coordinate 921,175 of NW_020230126.1, forward strand.
ATATATGGCCTCAAGAGGATTCCTCCAAGATTAAGAGGAAAATATTATAAACACATTATTCTTAAAATTAGAGGGATTAGATGTTGTATGTATAATGCAAATCTTATTGATTTTAATAGAAATTTCCTCTTATACACAGATTATTTAATCTCTTCTTAAGAGAATTATTATTTATTCTTACTGCACTTTATTCTTACTGATTATATTAGTTAATTTGTAAAAATTATGATAATGTATATATATATATATATATGTATTTCGGCTCCAGTTAATAACAATAAGTAGGCACGAATAAAATAAAATTACCGTAACAAATAAATTTCTGAAAAGTTTTATTATGGACTTCATAGCTACAAAGATGTTCATCATAACCAATTGTATGAAACATAGTTAAAGAAAGAATATATTATTCAACTTCTTGCAATAGATTATAAACTGTATTTTTCATATAAGAAGAAAATTAATTGATACAAGAGGAAATCCTCCTGAAGTAAGAGGAAAATAGTCGGAACAATATCTAATAAATTTTAGATGAATGGTTCACTTTAATCGCATTATCGAAAGAGGAATCTTTTTTTTCTTGCAAAAGGCTTCGCTTGGAATATGAGAGAATATGGAAAAAATCACTTTACAAATAGAATACTTTTTTTTGGGTGTGCGGATGATTATTTACAGTACTGCGCTTTGGGGCGCGGACTTTAGCAAACTGAGGGGGGGGGGGCAAACACGCACGTGTCGCGAAGCGTCTTAGCGCAACGCGTAGAAACGACCGCAGGTCTCTTTGAGAGTCGCATTCGAATGTCGTCAAGATTCTCCGTGTAAAGTCGCAGCTGCCAACCGTGGGGTAAGCGCGCGACGAGACAGGCAATAGCCAGGGAAATTGTCGCAAGTCACAAAAAATTGAATAAATTTCTCTACGCTGCGGAAGCCTAAAATATCAGGGGAAATTCTCAGCTGACGAAGCCCGTCGACAACGATGCGTCTCGCGTCGATTGCTGAATGTCGCCGGCAAAGCGCGCTCCGAATCTGCCGGGACAGCCAAGTGCTATGCCGTGACTAATTGAACAAATTCGCGCGAGCGAGCGAGCGGGGGCCGCGGATCGAGCGGGAAGCGGGATGACAAGGAAGCTTCATGCATTTGTCACGCGAACGCGAGACATCGCGCGCGCGGTATCCCATCTCGTCCGACTCGTTTCCGTTTTCTGGCCGATTGAACGGCGCGCGCGCGCGCGCGCGCGATTTGCCGACGCTCGGCGCGATTTTCGGCGTTATCACTTGGCCGGATCGCCGGGCAGGGAGGGGGCGAGAGAACGGGGAAGTCTAATTAATCGCGGGAATTATAAACGCGCGGCGGGAATTATTTCTCTGCGTAGTCACGTGGACCGTGGCGCCGATATTTTCCGTAATAAGCAGCGATAATCGCTTAATTAAAGCGGAAACCGTGAAACGCGCAATGCGTAACTGTCAGCGCCAGCCGCGATTGTCGCGTATCTTGGACAACTTTACCGTCGAAATATACATTCGTTCCAGTTATTGAACAATTTGCCAGCGCCGTTCGAGTGCTCGGAACACCTGTAACGCTCAATTACAAAGTCGATATCGCATCGACGACGGCCAGGAAAAATCTCGACGCCGCGCCGCGCAGCGCCTCGTCGATGGGCCGCTGTAGCGGGGCGTCGGGGGCGGGAGGGAGGGAGGGAGGGGGGGAGAGGGTGGCCGCCCTCCTTCCCTTTGAGCTTTGCAACGCGTGTTACTCTTTGCGAGACTTATACGCTTTATAACGGCCCGGCACACCGTGCGCGAGCCGCGGAATACATTTCGCTTTTCGCGATGATTACACCGCGCTACATATGTACGCGACATGATGCAGCACCGAATTAAAGCCCGGCTAAAGCACATATTTGAAGAAGGTTCTTCTCTGAAATTGCGGACTACGTGTAACGCTAAATTGCCGCTGCGTACCGCCCAGGCGAAATAGTTAAAACCAGTTAAATTTAATCCTGCCCCCTCCCCCACCCGCCCTCACTCCGTCCTACGCCCTACGCCGTGAAGTTGTCAGGGGCAATGATCTTGGCGACAAGCAGGAATTGCGGACGCGCGGAGGGCGAGTTTGCTCGCGATCGATTAAAATCCCGCGCGTCCGCGATAATTGGCAAGGAGCGACCGCTGCGTCGTGTATTATTCAGCGAGCGAGGACACCTCTGCGCGATATCGTTCGTCGGCTTTCCTATCGAGGTGCCTCGCGTAATCAAGCGGTGGTCGGAAAAGTACGCGGATATTTTCGCGAACATTCTAATAAACGCGAGCCATCGCGCTCGCGCTCGCGCTCGCGCGCTGAATATGTAAATTTGTCAGCATAGCTAATTAAACGCGGCACAAGGACGCAAGGCAACGCTACCCATACGAAGGTTAGATCAATACGATTCCCGCCAATTACGGCTAATACTGGCACATCATTGACCGGTGGTCAAACCGCGTTACTGCCCCTCATAAAGCATAGGTTAGCGTTTACATAACGCGCAAAATAAATCATGCAGTTTCTGCGATGGCGATAACGCACTGCAATCTAATTCCGCGAAATGATGAGCGCGATATAACTCTATAATATAGATTTCGCTATTTACATAACGCAGCTTATTCCCTCCGCGGCCGAATTTACATTTATCGCGACCGGCTTGAAATTCGTTGGTCGAAATGTGCCCGAATTTGCAAGAAACGTTCTCTTCAGGGACGAAAAATCGGGCGAGGGTTCTCTCGCTTCGAATCGTGTCAAGTCCTCGCGGATGAGCGACACACATGACGCTTGATGCACTGCGATTTCCTATCGTACGCGTTCTCGACCTCGAGACGATTCGAATTTTTCTTTCTGGGCGCAATCCGGAATGTAGATGCCCGGCGAGGAAACTTCACTGCTGCGAAATCTTTCCAGAAATAAATTTTCTTATTGGATCTTTGACAGCGCATCCAGCTGGTAAATGCACTTCTGTTTCCGTGGCGCGGTGACATTTGGAATTTTCGACCAGACACATCACATTAAAATATCTGCGCATCATGTAACCGCTGATTAATAATCATTGATTAATAATCAATAGTCATGACGTACACGAGTACGAGTAGGTATGACGCGCCAGGCCGAAAAGTTCAAATGTCACCGCGCTGGAGCGTGAGAAGTGCTCCTGCGAACTGCGAACCGCGCGCCGCACGAAAATCGTATTCGCAAGCGATCGCAAGCGCCAAGCGCATATATGAGCGCATCTGCGTGCACACGCCTGTTTGACGTTAGTGCGATATCTAATTGGACGCATTATCGAGCAACAGAGCGTCGCCGGCGGTATGTCTTGGCCAATCGTTGCGAGCCAATTACGTAGTGAGCCAGCGCATCACCGACACCGAGTTCAACCGAGTTATCCCTCATCCGCGGACGGCGAGAAGGGTTAGTCAGACAGTGCAAGGGGATGCAAGGTAGCCGACAGTGACTTGATGCGGTTAGCGATTCGCGCCTGTAATTCGATTTGCCGGTCTAACGCCTCCGCGCCGCGTCGGGGAGTACACGTTCATGTAAATACGAATTATTTGCCGAGCTATACCGGCGCGGTATTGCCGCGATGGTGCTGTCCGATGACCAGTCTGACGAATCGTTCCGGCTTGGCTCCTTCCGGACCAAACAGTCTAATAAACCGAGTTAGCATTCGTGAATGCTTCGTCCAGGCTGTCTCGTACAATTTCTGCGCGCCGCTTCCGCCTTCGTTCTCGCGGCAGTCGCCCAAAATTTCAGCCGCACACCGCACGCCGCGTGCATTCATTTATGCACTATTGATAAATCCGCGGGACGTAATGTCCTTAGAGTCGGCCGTTGTGCTCTCGGCTTCTGCGGATATACACCGGACCGAAGTGTCCTTAACTCGCGTATGTGTTTCCACCGGAGGTCATGCACCTCACAACGAATCGGACAAACGAGAGTATTTATATATCGCCTATTTTTTCTCTCATTATCAGGGAGCGGTGCACAATGCTGTCCCTGCGAGTGTGTACGAACTCAGTTCCGTGGGAGCTTTTAACAGATTCGACTGATCGATGACTGTTAAAAATTTTTTATCAGCCACGAAGTAGCTTGTCGAACTTTTTTCGAGAGCTGTTGCAAGACAAAGATGACATTTCGACAGCTTTTACGTTTCATATGTTTCTATATTATTATTAATTAATTATTTATATCAATCTTGTACATTGACTTTTCTTGGTCATCTTCTTTAATATCCTTACTTTCCTCCTTTGTTAATTACGCGTTGCACGTGGACGAATAACATTATTGATACATACAGAGGAAAATATTCTACTGTTAGGGAAATCGATCACTTAATTTATTTTCCTTTTAGTTTTCTTCTTTTTAATATGGCCACCTTCAGCAAGAAATGTTTTCTTGATAATAGTATTAAAGAATAATCATCACAAATTTCAGGAAAACTCATTATTACTCATTGTTACTAAAAAGAAAAAAAATCTATTTTTTTTTTTCCAGGAATATCATAAAACTTATACTCTATATAGAAGAGAGGCGAATTTTTACTTTAATTTAACATTTTTGTTTCAATTTAATATTTTTGATTGAAATGCTAAACTTTCTTCCTAGCACTCAGAATAGATTTTGAGCAAATTTGATGCTTGTGATGACATGCTATGATAGACTTGCGGATATATAAACTTATGAAATATTTAAAACCAGTAACATTTACTTCGGTATAACATGTATTTTTTTGCACGTATGAAATGTAAAACTGTCAAAGTGTCGTCACCACTTTTTTGCCACGTCCCCGCTTTCCGGATTAATCAACAGTCATGAGAAACTTATGAGCTGGAAATGAATGCGGCTGGTCGAGACCAACTCTTACCAACTGTCGATCTAATGAATGGTAATGACGCATCCGCGGGGCTGAGTGTACGTAATGCGACATTAAAATCAGACGAGAAAGGAAGCAACGCAGGGCTCTCTCGACAATTAAGCTCGCGCATTCGTTGCAACAAATGATTTGCGTTACCGCAGGTAGCCGGTTCTCTCGGAAAAGATAACCCGAAAAGAATAGAACGATAACGGTAATGGCGAACACGGACTATTGGCATAGTTTGCAAGTGGCGCTTGAAATTATTCCTATACCCGGCGAGAGAGAGAGAGAGAGAGAGAGAGAGAAAGCTGGCGCTTATCCAAGCAGACACCCAAGCCGCCGTATTATAGCTCCTCGAATGGTCAACGTAAAGAGGAGGGTCCCGCCGTTAAAAGTCGACGAATCGCCGAGGGCTCGCGCGATTAAACGTTACTTCCGTGTCAGGAAGCCGCTGTGCGGCTGCGCCGAAATTATTTAGCCGAGCGAGTTATTATTTATCAAGAGCGCCGGGGCCGCGGGCCGGCCGCGGTTATTTTCAAAATTTCGCCCAGCCGTACAAGTCAATTCATTCCGTGTGGATTTATACCGTTTTCGGTGCATACACACGGCGCGTATATTACGCGGGACCTGACCCACAGCCAATCGGACCAATCGGACGAATTGATAGCGGGGCCGAGTCTATTGGTGCACATATGATTCGTTCCATGGTATTAAATGCAACAACCCGCATCGGAGCCTGTCAAAAATTACTGACCATCATCGGCCGGCTGCAAAGACCCGCGAAAAATTTATTCCCCATCGGCCAATCGAATCGCGTTTTTAAGCGCGAGTATATATACGGAGCGCAGAGTTGACGCTCGCTCGCGGCGCTCACGCTCGGGTTCAACGAGAGTCCGGCTTCGCGTTCAGCTCGACGCCGCTCTGCGTTATGTCGAGTAGGCTCATTCGCCTACTCGCGTTGGCGCGTTTCACAGCTTTGCGCTGGCAAATTACCGTAACATTATCGAGTTTCGCGCGCTCGCCAATTCAATAACCTGCTTCTCGACTGGGTCACGTTAGATTACGGCGGTCTAATGTAATATCAATCGTCTTTCTGGCGATGGCGCGCGCGCGCGCGCGCGCACGGGGTTAACGTGGGTAAGCCCTGACCGTTGGGAGCCATTTGCTAATAGATGCCGCGACATGCCTCCATTAGACCGCAGGGACATTCTGGCAAGCAATATCCCATCGGAGATTCAGACTCGAATTACTGCTTACGAGATCCCGGTAATTATACGTGGGATCTTGCCGCCGCCGCTATCACCGCCGCCCGCGCGCCGTCGCGTCGTCGGTGCCCTCGTTGGCGAAGCTTCGTGTGCGTTGGAAAAAATACAAAGAGACAGAGGAAGGGGAGGGGGAGAGGTAGAAAAAAACAAAGCGGCGAGGGTGAGCATCGAAACGATATCGCGCGGCCGCCAGTTTTTCAGCCCCAACTATCCGCGGATGTCCTTTTATCCGCCGTTCCCGCCGTTTCCGCGATATCCGCGGGCTAATTGGCAGTCAGCCGTCCCCGAACTCTCGACGTAGTCGCTCGGTGCATCGACGTCGACGTCGGCGTCGGCGTGGGCGTCGGCGTCGCGCCGCGCCGCGAAATGAGATCCGGGCGAAATTTCGTTTAAAACTTAGCCGACGAGCGTAAGCCACGTCGACCGCCGACTGTCGGCCGCCGGCTCAAAGCCGCAAAGCTACTTTCTGCCGTCTCCGCGTCGTGGTCGAGCGTCGAGGCTGCGTTACACGGGTAAGGCGATGCGTGGATACTTGGATAGCGCGTTGCACGACGACGAAGAGAGGCCTAAATACCGTTGACGTTTCGGGACAATATAGTCACTCAGGTCACGCTAACTTTGACGGTGGCCTGCGCTCTAACTAGCCGGGCCCAGACGCCAACTGCTAACTCTGTTAGCCTCGGGCTCGAAAGTCCCCTCCCCCTTCCCTCTCCTTCGCTCTTCCTCTCTCTTGCTCCCTCTTTTCCTGCCGCAACATTGCTGCAAGCTTTCGCTACTAACGATGCCGTTGCTGCCGTCGCAGGTACCAACCGACGCTCAGCCGATGTTGCAACTACTATGTTACTGCATTGGACAACAATGAACTAAACCGGCAAAATAGAAAGTCCCTTGGTTATTTAACGAGCCGACGCGTAATGCGGTTTGTCGATTACGGTATTGTTCGCTGGACGATAATCGGCTCGGCTCGGAGAACATTAGCCTTTGCCAAGATCCTGCGCCTTCGGCTGTTTCGCGAAAGCTTCGCCTTCCGTTGGCACGTCGGTTTCGCGAGCGCGAGACTCGTGATGAGAACATTTGTAGGGGTTGAAATCGCCGCTGCGCGTACGCGCAATCGTTGCTCCCGGACGAGATTTAACGAGCGCGTGTGCGAAGGAGCGAGAGAACGAGGGGAAGGAAGATACGGAGACAGCACGCTGCGTGTGTTTTCTCGCGCAGTTTGAAGTTCTCGTTGAAATATAGTAGCCGACGAAAGCTCGGTTGCGGTAATAATAAGAACGTAATAATTGAATCGGCACAGAGTCGGCCACGAAGAGAGACACGAGAGGCCGCGGCCGCGGGAGCGAGTGCCTCGTTGCGCGTGTGTCTTCCTTCACCCCGCAAACTTTACGATCGTCGTATAATTGATGGCGCTCGCGCAACGTGTGAAAGTCGCGATGAAACGCATTCGCGCGGCACCGCAAACGCAAGCGCGCCCGCCGGCTTTTGCACGCGCGCGATCTACTTTTTCCTCTCTTCCTCGCGTTCTAGGTGACGATTAATATTAAGCTTTTAACGAGGGACAGGTTTGCGAGGAAACCCGATTTAACTTCGGCCAGAGACTCGATACCAGCCGGTAACTCGGTTAGCCCGGTAATCGCGTTTGAGGCACGGATCGTTAACTTATCGCACCGCGGCAAATTTTACGTCGTGATTTAAAGGGTCGATCCGCTCAGGGCGATCGACGGGGTTTCATCCGCGGACCCGATGGATCCCTTTGTCGGGATCGCCACAATGGCGTCAGTTTCGCGCGTTGGAGGATGTCATCGAGCCGCAGCGAGACGATCGTTATCAAGCGGTGATCATCGAGCGGTGAGTGAGCGGGCGCGTGATGATAACGCATGCGAGTGAGATAATGATGTGCGCGCGAAAAGAAAGAGGAAAAGGAACACGGTGGGGTCCATTCGCTTACCATTGGTGAGATGCATGCGAGTGTGTTCGTCGGGGAAGACAGTTTCGGAACGGTCGCTCGCGGTGGAGCTACTGCTCAAGGCGCTTGCGTGACCTCGGCGTGTTCTTCGACCTAAGGTACCGCCGCCGGAAGTCGCCTTCTTTGTGGACGCGTAAACGGTCTCACCTGCAACGAAAAAAATAGGAATATCTTTGTGTAAACCGGCCGGAAAGTTGGCTCTCCCCCTCTCCCTCCTCGCCCTCTCTCGCCTCTCTCTCTCTCTCTCTCTCTCTCTCCCTCTCTCTCTCTCTCTCTCTCTCTCTCCCTCTCTCTCTCTCTCTCCCTCCCTCCCTCCCTCCCTCCCTCCCTTTTGGAAGGAGCGCCCGACGAGTTCCACTAACGAGCGCGAGAGCGAAAGCGCGCCGCATAATTCAATTTTCCATTAGCGCGTGGACAAAGGAAATTCTCGAAGCTTTTAGAAGCCATCAGAATTGCTTTCGGAAAAAGGAGGAAGAATTGTTTGTGAGGTTAAATGAAACATTTTCACGTAAGCTCGCCGCGGACTTTCAGCGAGCTACTCTTCTACGACGCGACGCAATCCTCGGAATCGCTTTAACATCCCCGTGCGAATTACACGTGCGACGATTCTTTTCTTCCTTACGACTGAGAAGCAAGCCCCTTATACACGTCTGTTAAACATACATATTGTCGAAAGATTAATTTTCCAAATTTATCACACCGCTCGTCGACCGCAGTCGTAGCTGTTGCTCCATTTTTTGTTTTACTTTCAACTTTATTTCCAAGTACGTCCGGCGGCGGCCGCTCGGCGTTTCATCAGGGTTAAACGCGAAACTCGACGTCACGTCGTATGTCACGTCGCGTCGCAGCAAGTTGAAACCGTAGGAGTTACGCGCTACGATGACGTATCGTTTCTTGCGATTAAATCGCCCGTCTACTGGAATTTCTTAATCATCTGTGTTGCGCGCACGCGTAAAGCACACACATAGACAATTGCACGGTAGTAAAATTGCGTCCGATGAAATTCATCTTACGGCGAGTCCGTAAGTATCATCTTGCGTGCAAACGAACCCGTTCGTGGATCTAATTAACTCCCTTACCGTTGCCGTTGCGAGATCTCTCGGAAGATACGCTGCCGTTATAATGATGCCGCCGAGAGTTTGTGCTTTCGAGGGGAAACGGAGAAGCTTGCCGATGATTCGGTGTCAAGGTTGGGGGCGGCGTAGGAAATGGCGTCGTCGGGTTGTCCGTGGTTGCTGCGCCTTCTGTGTCGGATCCCGTACGGTACGATCGATCTCCCGCATCTGCAAATTAATCACGCATTAATGGCAAATGAGAGCCCCCCTCCCCCTCTTCTTCTTAACTTGTTGTTTTCTCGGCGAGGAGAAGATACCTACACGCCCGAGTCGGAAGTTTCCTCCTCTTTAGATCTCAATCTTTCAGTGTTTGAACCTTAACCCTTACGACCCGGGAAGCTACTATAATGGCACTTGAGTCGAAATTTTGGCCCCGTTCTCGGGACCTCAACTATTTCACATCTGTAGATTCCGGATGATGGAGATTTAATTTCAGTAAAAATTGCAATTCTCTCAGCGCCTCTAAATAGCAGAAAACGCACAATGTGTCTTCATGCAAGTTCTCCTTGAAGAAGAGAGCTCCTCGGCAAAGCTGTGTTAGGAGAATCGAGTCGTCGGAGTATGAAATTAGCGCTAAATGAAGTATAGAAGTCGAAAGCGGAGTCAAAATGTGGATTCTTGCGCGGCGAAGGTCTCACATATTTTACCGTATTCCATGACATGTTCGGAAAAGTTTTTGTTTAAAGACTTGCCTAAAAATTGCCTAAAACCGTACTATATAAGGATCAACACCTGCTTCGATACAATCAAGAATCAACCTTTTTTAATTTTACTCAAAGCCTCTATATATCTCTCCTTCGAACTCGCTAAATTCCACTCGAGTTCGAGTTTTCATTTTCCTGGAGATTTCCCTCTCGAGGTTTTACGACGAGTGTCCGTAAATTCTTTAGCCTCGAGCCCGTATTATCTCTCTGATCCTGTTTCGTTCGCGGACAACCGCAAATACACCGTAAACACGATCTCACATATGAACGCGTATCGCTCCTTCAATCTCGGCAGCGGTCGGGGCGGGCCCCGGCCTTTTATGACGGAAGCATCGTTCCGTTTTACAAGACCCCCGCTGTGATGCTCCCAATTACCCCGCTCCGCTTCTATCGCCAGTCGACATTTCCGCGCTGCACACCTCCCTCTCTACCTCTCTGCTCCGATCCGAGGCACTTCGTCGCGCGTCGTTGCTCCGATCTGCATTTGCTTAAGGTGACGCGCGTCTAAACTCTTAAAGGCGCTTGTCACCAAAGCAGTGTCACTCCGAGGGAGCTTGCATTACCCGGCGCGCGATAGCGGAACATAAGAAGCACCGGGTAGAAGAGACTTCTTCCCGCGCGGTGTGTAAGAAATGCCGTGGTACTGCGCGTCGGGCCGTGTCTGCGCAGGATGCGCGCCCACGTACGTATATAGATACGGCTGTATTTTTAACCACGTTGACACCATACAAGGTGTACCGGCAGTTATTTCTTTGACGAAGAGGTATACTCGGAGATGCGCAGGGCTGACGTTGAAAGGATAGAGTGGAGAAATATAGTTAGTCGGCAGGAATTTTTTCCCCGACGTTCCCGCATCCCCGTTATCTCACCCGCTTGTCCTTCCGTCGATGATAGAACGCTATTGCGGAATTACTTCCATCTTGAATTCAGAATCTGTCCGCGGTTCGGCGCGAGTCGAGGGCTCGGAGTTGGTTAACACGTACAACTGCGAGCGTATTTCAGCTGACTTTCCGTTCGTGCCAACTGTTTTACCAAGAGTGTCGCAAGGATAAAGCAACGAATCAACAATATATTAAGTTGAACTAAAGTACGCAAAGTTGATTTTGTTGGGAAGCTTGGAGAGCTTTGGATCTTGATTGCGTTATATTTTGCTAGTTTATAGGGATATTTTTTTATCTACTATATTTCTCTAGAGTTGACTAAAGTGTCATTTGGTGACGTGACAAGCTTAATTTTCTTTCCTTTAACTTCATCGAGAGTTTAGTTTTTGAAGAAGTGGAAAGATCTAACAAATAAATACTTGCTATTAACTATCAGTACGTTAAACAGTGATTATGATGTCGTGGCATTTAGTGTGGCTTTTAATTTTATTTGAATCTTGTTATAATTTATGATATGTAAAATGTAGTGTAAGAATAGAAGGCGTTCGGAGGATAAATATTAGCTGATTTACTGAGGAGAACGGGTGAAATTTTCACACATCGTTTTCACTCCCGTTGCCAAAAATTTGTCAACAGATTTAGGCATCTTAGAAATGAGATTTTCATCAAAGAATTTACTCCACTGCATCACACGCACTTATTTGCCAATTTCTTACGACCAGTATCTCAAAATTCATCACGGTCGGTACAAGTTGGCGCTAACCGAGACATCCACCTCGATCAGTTTGAATATTCTAATAATATAAATATAAATATCAATCTCTACCGATATACACCTTGTTACGCTTCTCCGTTGCTATTAAACGTAATTGTAATCTTACAAATGTAAGCAATTGCATGTTGTTCACGCATGTTAACATTCACCGCATGTCGGAGGAGATCGTTACTGACGGGGGGATTCTTTCGTCGGCGACGTGACTCGGCGACACCGCGCTTGTTAATCGACGGATAATTGCCGGTTGCAGCGGCGCACGTTCTAATTCACTATTAAAGTTCTTTCCGATGTCCGACCGGACAAAGGGGCAAAACCATAGTGAGAAAAGGTCGGGCCGGAAGATTGGTATGGGAGGAAGGTGGGAGGGAGGGAGAGAGGGAGCTGGGGAGGGCGGAGATCGAATCTTGTCGGTAATTAATGAGGAAAGTTTTACAAATAGCCGAAGGCACAGTCACTAAACGCCTTAGCGAGCTCGTGAATCCCCCCCCCCCCCTCCCGTCGGCCGCCCCGGCTGGAGGTATCCTCTACGCAAAAGTATAAGTTTTTAATTGATAATTACCCTTCCTCGCGAGGAGGGGACTACCGACTTCGCGATATGTTTTATGCCGCGCGGTCGCTCGTGCTGCCGGAAGAAAGCCGGCTTTCAAGTATTTTTCACGCAATGAGACGATTAACCGAGAGCGGCGTCGTGCGTGATTAATGCCAAAGGGGAGAGCGCGCGCGCGCGCGCGCGCACGCGCGGCGGCGGCCTGCCGATCGACAATCGCCGTAGAAAGAATCGCGATGTGAACACACGGATGCAAATATAGCAATCGCGAGCGCACTCGCAAGAGCAAATCGGAAAACATCATCGCGACGGTCGCGCTGCTAGCGGCTCTGCGCGCGCGCGCGCGCGCGCGCGCGGGCGTCCTTTGTTCCGTCGTTTCTCTCGTGCGCTCGCTCGCTCGCACGCTCGCTCACCGGTAACAAGCGATATCCGGATTCAGAGGAGGGCCAAAGCAGCGAGGTGTTAATTACGTTCTCGCGTTGCGCGCGCTCTAAACGCTGTTTGCATCGAAATGGACGGTCGCGCGCGGCCCGCTGCGGATCGACAAATCAGTTTTTTTCAGGCCGACAGGGTCGTACGTGCGAGCGCGAAACAAGCCGGGGACGACCTGTGGGTTACCCCGGAACATCAAAGATTCGAAGTGCTTTCTGCCGTCTGCCGCTACAGCCCGCTCGAAGCCGCCGTTGTGAGCGCACTCACGATATAAAGAGAGATACGGCCAAGATGGGCACCCTGTGATAGTCGAGACGTCTGAGAGTGAGTAGCCGAGGGCCGGGGCAGTGGCGCTGATATTGCTCGCATTAAACTTTCATATTCAATCTTGCCACCCACCGTTGGGGCCCCTCCCCGCCCCCTTCCCGCCGCCGCTGCGCCTTCCCGTTCGTCCCCTCCCTCCCTCTCATCCTCTCCTCTCCCTGCGCCGCGTCTGTGCCGTGCGGAGAGAGCGAGAGCAAGCCCGGCCCAGCATCAACCCCACATGTAATTGTGTTATGCCCTCTTCACCCTCTCGGTCCCTCCCCGCCTCGCCCACCCTCCGCCCCCGAGCTTCCAACTATTTCTCTTCGGCGCGACCGCTCCTCGGTCACCCTCGGCCGCGCACCCCGCGAGATACGGCTTCCCTCGCGCGACCCATTCCTTCTTTATACGTTAGATTTTCTCATCCATGCGGATTCGAAAGTGTCGCCGTGGCGACTTTAAGTGGCTGCGGCGTTTCCATTTGGCGGAGGGCCGCCGTAGCGGCCGGCCGCTCGCTGCGCTGCGCTCGTTTGCGCACTTTTTTTTTAGATTGGCGCGCAAGCGGCGAACGAGCGCGATTACGGTGTGCCGTTCCGCTTCGTTCTTTGTTCGTTAGTTCGTTCGTTGTCGCGTCGGGGACGCGCGATGTTGACGGACAGGTATGTCCATACGTTTTGTGCAGTGTGTCTGTCTATCGCGTAACAAAAATCGATAGCCGCTCTCTCGCCCTACCCTCGCTCGGCTCGCTCGGCTCAACGTCCAAAACTATCGTGAGATTCTTTTTGTGAGAGGCGTCCAAGGTATCGTGAAACGTCAAGCGTGTGGCGGCCGCCGCCGCTGTCTCGAATAAAAGTACAGTCGCTTTCAAGCGTAGCCGCGCACACTCGGGCGCCATCGACGTAAGAATATCGGACGCGGAGGTTCTGTTCATTTAGATACCAATTTGTGCGTAGGATTAAGCCATGTACTTTCCGCATATCTACCCCGAGTTTGAAGAAACGATTAGAACACCTTCTCGTCGATGGTCACTTTGGAACGTTGCAACCAGCGATGATCCAGTGAGGGAGAACGGTTTCCGAAGATCTTCCGACACATATTGACAACTTGCGACAAACTGCTGCGGCAAATCTTTCAATCGTGATGTCGCTTCAGTCACTCGCAAGCGTCACACTTTCAGCGCGAGTTTTTGTAAAATCGAACACACTCTCGAAGAGAGATATCGCGCTGGGAAATCCCAAAGTACCAAAGTAACCGTCCCTTTACCGCTGATTAGACTTCGCGCCTGTAGAATCCTCCGCGCAGATATTCCGGTGTTGCCCGACTAGAAATTTTGATCAGGTTCACCTAACATTGATAAGGACCTAATAGGGTGCATGAAAGGTAATCCTAAGTAAGTCAGTCCTTATAATGTCCAAACGACAAATGAGTAAGGAAGACCTTTATAGGTTATAATGATTGAGTCCACATTAGGACCTTAATGTACCAACCTAGTGTATGATATAATATGGTTCAGTTAATCAGGTCCTTGTCGGGATCTTATTCATTGTACCTAATACGATTTGCATTATCAAGTTTTAACAAAACAATTTTTGGGTATTATTTCCAAATATAAAGATGTTTGCATTGAAGAAACATTTCAGATCACTTGAATATATTTGTAGAATGCTATAGAAACTATCCTTTTTTTAGCAGTCAATAAATGGTTGTAAAATTAACGTGACATGCAACTTTTCTCCTTAACACTACTTTGTGTCTTGTCACCTTGTGATACTTTATGATCTTATGATATTCATTTTATGTTTCTTTCCGAAACATTTTACAAATATGCTGAAGCGATCTAAAGCATTATTTCATGCAAATATCTTTTTATTTGGAAATGACATGAAAGAATTTTCAGCGTGTCATTTCTTATTTCTAATGTCATCGTCCAATATAATCGTGGCGAGTAATTAGGAGCCATAATTTGAAAAAAAAAGAAAAACGTAATAAGGATTCCATAAGGTAACTCAATAAGGACCTGATTGTAAATCCCTACTAAGGTCCTGATATCCACGCTGCGTTACATGACTTTTACTAGGACCCGATAGTATTATATTAGGTGTACAAATGAATAATCCAATTTTTTCAGCTACATTCAAGGTTTATTTTAAAAGAAAGTAAATTAAATTGTTCAATCAAAGTATTCACCGTTGCGTTCTATAACTTTAAGCCATCTTTCAGGCAGCTGATGAATTCCATCTCGAAAAAATGTTACGTCTTTGGACACGATAAAGTCGTCAAGCCATTTTCGGATCTCATCCACTGATTGGAAGTATGCATATCGGACAATTACCGCTTTTAAACCGCTTAAACCAAAATGCGCACACATCGTACGATACAACACCTTCGCCGAGAAAGGAACAAATCGATTCGCCACGCTCTTGCAGCATTTTTTCCTTGTTGAAATTCGTAAAGAATGCAGTGTCGGATATGCACCTTATCTGTTGCCATTTTCGACTGCACTGAACTGAATACTTTTGAAGCTTATGTTGTGCCTTTCGCCAAGCTATATGTTCTTTTTAACAGCTATATGTCAACATTGCATAATCACAAAAGAGCGGGAAAATCTATTCAATTTAAAATTGATTTCATAACTGCTTAAAATAATTTGGATTATTCATTTTGTAGGCGATTTGTGACTGATCCACGGGCACTACGTATCACTAAAATGTTTTGTTCAGTTCAAGAGACGCCGTGAGTCACTTCGGCACCGCGGCTTCTCTTTAAATGCATGCGCATGAGGAGTCGTCGTTTCGTCGGCTTGTTTTATCGGCGCGGCGTTACAATGGACGGCTAATCTTTGCGGCGATTTTCAAAGATGCCGACAGATGCTTATGTAGCTGACGGATCTTTTTGTTTAAGCTCGGATAACGAATCCTGCGTAAGTGGCGAGCTCGAAGGACTCGCAGCCGAGTCAGTTCGAATTTGGCTCTCGAAGGATGAGCAGCTAGGTCGGTCCGCGCAGCACTCGATGTATCCATATCCCCCCGCTCGAATAAAGACTTGTTGTTACGTCTAGAATCCTTTTATGAAAATCTAATTTAAAATAAGCCCTCCTGCAATTTGTACACCTAATACCTTATTGGGACCTGATGTCCAAATGAGGTTGACCTAATCAGGACCATGGGACAAATTTCTAGTCGGGTGATGACGGGCGAACACACGATTCGTTGATAGAACACGAGAAAACCGCGCGCTTGTTCTCATTGATCGAGCGAGAGGAAGAGAGAGAGAGAGAGAGAGAGAGAGAGAGAGAGGGAAGGAGAGCGAGAGAGCGTTAACCGCGTAACATCTCGCCGACGTAGCGAAACGAACAGTCGGCGCTTATCTTTAATCGACCGTTAATCATCGGCACCGATCGCGTGCTCACCGGTGTCCCCTTTCGACACCCCCGTAGCTCGTGCGAGTGCACGAGCTAGCCGGGCGATTTATCTCGCAAGCGCGGGCTCTGCCGTTGCCGACCCCTCCGACGCTCTCGCCACCGCTCGGCGGAATTTACAGTCGTGTGTCTCGTCCTGTCCGGTGGCATTTCTTCACCCCGGCAACGGTTCCTTCCGTGCGGCGACTAAACGCGCGGCGGGTGGGCCCCGGTCTCGGGCGCGAGGATGGGACAGGCGGGGGAGACAAGGGGCACGACAAGGAGAGAACCGGCACGTCGTGTGCACACGATGCATTTTGTTTGTTGTGTGAGGGGATTGTTGCCATGGCAGCGAACTGCGAACATCGAATGCACTTCACCCCGTGCGCGGGGCGGCGCGACGCGACGCGGCGGGAGAGCACCGCCGACACGGCTCGTAGAACCGAGCGAGCTTGCGGAAGAGTTAGCCCCCGGCTGCTTTCGCAAGCTCCGTGCAACAGCCCGTGTACACCTGGACACGGTAGACGACGCAACTTCGGCCGGGGTGCGTTAATTTTCTTCGAAATTTTGCTCATGAACGCCGCGCGCGGCCCACGGCTCGACTCGACTCGCGCGACTCTCAAAAGGGCCGTTCTCTCTCTCCTTGCTGATCCGCTCGCTCTCGTCTTGCCGCCGGGAATGAAGCAAGCATGACGGCGTCCTGCGACGTCTCGTTCGCGCGGTTACGATTCGCGTCCCTTTCGCCGAGCAGCCCGAGCGCGCGAGACGTACTCCGTTCTCGCTACACGTGTCGAGAAAGGGGGAGGAAAAGAAAAACAGAAGAGAGAGCGGAGCCGCGTCGCGGGACGCGTTTTTCTAGCAGCTGTCGCACGCACAAGGAACAATGGGATAGCTGTGTCGCGGCTCATATCGAAAACCAATTTCCGAGACGTCAACGAAACGAAATCAAACGCTGGAGGGGGGAGGCACGGCGACGTTTTTCTGGTAACTGTCAGAGATTGGAGATCACTTTGAGCGCGAGAGTTTGGCAAGATCGACTGAGGAGGAGGAAAAGGAGGAGGAGGAGGAGGAGGAGGAGGAGGAGGAGGAGGAGGAGGAGGAGGAGGAGGAGGAGGAGTGGCTGTACCTTCAACAGGTGCAAAGTGTCTCCGTTGAAAGGGCTACTTTCTCCTCCCCGACTGCCTCCTCCATCGTCCGTCTCTTTCTCTCTCTCTCTCTCTCGCTCTCTGAGCCTGCGCCTCTTCCTTCCGCTTCTTAAACTGCGAGCTCTTTGATCGGAAGGCCAAAGTACGCGCGCACACCCCTCCTCTCTCATCCCCCGCAGCAAGACGCGAAGCATATACAATTACGACGGCTCGTAATAAGCCGATGCTCCGTTTGAGAAAATAACGATGCCCGCTAATGAGGTAGGCATACCCGTCGCGCTTCGCATTCCGCCCGCCTTGTCCCTCCCTCGCGGAACATTTCAAGTGTTCGTTAATGCGAACAATTTTCCCTCGGAACAAAAGGACGACGCGATATACGGGGTGTCTCGTGCGTGCGCGCGGGTTCAGCCTCGTCGAACAGACTTTGTCGAAAGTCCTGCAACCTTTGCAAGAACCGGTATAATTATCGAGATATTTATTAGAGAAAAAGACGAGCGAATATGAGTGGATGAGACGTGGTGAGATGAACTCTCTCGCGAAAGTTTCATCCAAAACGTCGGAATCTACTGACAACCTCGTGGCGACGGCGAGCTGCGTGCAAAGCCGGATTCACACTCCGTCCGTCGAAATATTCTCTCGTGCTTTTGGTATTTGAGTGTTCACTGTGTACGTTACCGTCGCATCTTAAGGTTTTCATTTAATTGAAATTTAACGCAAACTTGCCAGCCGCAGTCTGAACGGGTTGTGCGGATCCGGCTTAACAGTAGACGGTGGAAGCGTGCATTATAATACACGTACCACCCGCCATTACTGAGGAATTGACAATGGATTCAGATATCTCGGATGAGACTCTGCTTAAACTAATCGTCTCGTCGCATCACGCGCACCCATTTGCCAATTTTTCGTAATTAACGCATTCATCGTTTCAAGCGCATTTCAGCTGACTTTCGTCCATCATTTCAAATCCGCCATAATACACGCGTGTAATCAGCTTAAAACTTTTAATAAATGAAAATGCTAATCTGTCTGTTACACTTTTCCATTGTCATTGATATCAGTTGCGATCTTGTAAATGTAAGTGTACTTGGGCTTTCTTTTCTTATATTAACATTGATCAAGCGATCAGCATTGACCGGTTTGTTTTCTGTTAAAAATTGCTCAGGTTTATACAACGGCGCATTTCTTATCTTCAACGTACACTGAATAAGACCAAAGGAATCAAATAAACATCCTTACCCCCGCATGACGAATTTTCCCTCTAAAATTTGTCTTCTCGACCGCTTCGGTAGGTCGCGTTAGTTGTCGATGATTCTGCTAATTAGACATGCGTGCCGTGCGTGAGTGCAAAGTGCGGTGACACCTCAAAAGTTATCGCATCTGCTCGCAACATACTTTTCCGTTTATTTTGGCGAATTGTGCTTGCGCACAGATTGCCGTCAGACACCCTATAGATAGACGTAGTATGCACACAGCTGACAAGTAAACCTCGGGGAACGTCAGACGCCGATTTGTTTCCAATTTTTTATAGTTATTTTTAATGTCAAAATATAAAGAAATCGGTTATCATTTTTAGCTTAAATAAATTTTTCAATTTTTTCGAAATTTCTGAAGATTTTTGTTCTTTCTTTTTTTGTTCATTTTTTATCAGATTTTCGTCGTTAAACGTTAAAATGAGCTTGTTTGCTGGATAGTGAGTCGAAAGATTACCCAACGTCGAATGTAACATGTAACTAAACACTTTTTCAACAATGACGTCAGCTATATTAAATCCGCCATTTTGAATTTTACAAAATGGTTCTGATTCATAATCGGCGACATGTGTGTGCGAGTTCCAACAAATCAGATATATATATATATATTTTTAAGAAATATTGTTTTAAATATGTATAAAATAATGTACTTGTGCAAAACTTGAAAAATTTCGAAGAAATTGAAAAATTAATTCAAGCTAAAAATGACAACAGATTTCTTCATATTTTGACGTAAAAAATAACTATAAAAAATTGGAAACAAATCGGTGTCTGACGTTTCCCGAGGTTTCCCTTGTGAGCTCTCGATAAAACGCCACGCGGTGAAATTGCGCTGATTATATCACCTGTCTGGCCGTCTTCAGCGCCGCGCGCACCTTTCGCATCGATCGCGATATCGCGCAATCGCGAAATGTTCGACATTTAAGGACCTAAGAAACACCCCTCCCCACCCCCCTCCCCGATACTCGCTCTCGCGCGCGTAGAGTTAGCCGGATATTTGACCACTTAAGAATGCAGGAGAATATTATACTCGGGGCTGTGTTGTGATTTTCATCAATATGGACGCTTTCGTGCGCTTGAATGAAATTCCAAATAGTTTTGTAGTTTCGTGGGGAATTTTAATAACTCCGTCGACCGCGGAACGTTTCTTTTCTTTTTTTCTTCTTTCTTTTGCCTGCTCCTTATGTCCTTCTCCTTTCGTAAACTCGCGCTGTCTTCCTCGCGCCGTCGTAAAATCGATTTGTAATATTAATCTCGCGTTGCGAGGACACGCGCCGTGTCTTACCGCACGCGTGTCGCGTGCCGGGGGATGCCGTATATTGAAATTCTTCAATTAGTCGCGCACCTTGCGCAAGAATGTAACCTTGTCGAGTGCGGCCATTGCATGTATACGTGCGCGGTGAATGCGACACTCGGAATACGCGATATTATTTTTACCGCGCGCGCTGTCGGGGAAATGCTCCCGATGTGACAGTCGTGAAACTGCACGAAATTTCCACTGTCACGTAACCGCGTGCAGCGAAGTTAACGCGATGATATTTCATAAAAAGGCAGCAAAGTTCCATCGTAATGAGCAATTTCGACTGCCGGTTGCCAGGGGCGGCTGGCTGCTGTAAAACGATACACACGATGATAACGCATAAAATTTAATACGTCATTTTGTGCCCAGATGGTTTAAAAGAATTAAACGTCGGGTCAGAAACACGAACGCTGTCACCGGCAACATTGCCATTGAAATGGAAAAAGAGGGACAGCGCGCGGAGAGCCGCCATGTGGAATCCCCCGGGACACCGGAAAAACGGCGCGGCGATTTCGGCCTACGCGATCGCGGTTACGCGAATCAAAGTAACCGTTACGATCGCAGTCGCTCAGAGCATCCAAAGCGAATCGCCACGCGGCGGATTCGCAAGCACGAAATTAACGTTGCGAGGAACCATCGAAACTTCCCGGCTACTCTCTGGCCTTCTTGCTCGGCCGGCCGCGATTATCTCGCGGCTATTAGCGCAAAACCTGCGACTCGTTAGAGGCGACGACACGATCCATAACGCGGCGTAGAAAATTTAAAGAGAGAAGTACGCGCGAGCTACGGCGAGAGTAGCGTTAGACGGCGCAATTTCCACATTAAACGATGTTCCATTCAGCGGGCGGGAATAAAGACGGTAGTCGATTCTCTCTGTACACTATCAAAGGAGAGTCTACATGTTATGAACGCTGGCAAAGGAGAAACTCTGTATTTGTCTGAGAGCTTGGGGCGATCGAGGCGTATACGCAATTTTTCGCCTTTGAACCTTTGGCGAAAAGATACGAGCGACTATGTAAGCGCAACTGAAATCTGCGGTTGGCACCCCATCATTTCCTTCTTTTCTTTTCTCTTCTCTTTTTATCCTGCCTTCTTCCTCTCGTTACTCTCCCTCGCCGGCTTATCGCTGCGACTAGTGGGATATTTATCGATTTTTTTTCTGATTTTCTCTCTTCTATTCTTGGCGGTGGCTTCAGGCGTGAGTCAATCATCGCAGCTATCAAGTAAATCTAACAGTCATAATTTGACAGTCGATATCACCCATGTCCATTTCCCTGAGAAATTATTTCTCAGGGAATCATAGTGAGCGCCAGGCGCGCGTGTAGCTGTTAGTTGTTTGTCAGTGAAAGAAGAATTTGTCGCGTTCGTCGAATAAAATTGGAAATCGAATTGTCCAGTTATAAAGTATCAATGTGTACGAATAGTGTCGACTCGGTATTTCTTTTTTCTCGCACATCCAACGAGGCTCTTCCATTTTCCTGATTCGAGATTCAAATTGGTGACTCGAGCGAGTGAGAATCTAATAGAAAGTAGAAGCAAATCGCTCGCGTCGGCTTGACGAAGAGCAGTGAACATGAATAATGCTTCAATTAGATGAGGCGAGAATCGATACGATGATTCGTAACACGTCTACACGAAACTCCCTCGGCGATTGTCTGTAAAAGTATACGGCCAAGTTTAATATCGTCTACCTCGCGCGCGCGCGCGCGCGCGCGAGCGTTTCTCATTCCGCTTATAGAAAACAGAGTCGTAGTAGTCGCCGGGGAGGGTTCGAAGTTCAATGTTCGCTGCAGTATTCCCATCTACTTAATGTTTTGTTTTTCTCGTGCGACCGGCTACTACGCAGAGTCCCCCCTTCGGCAGTAATGAATAGTACATCCGTTATATATTTTATGAACGGCACGAGAACTTTTCTCATCATCCGCGAAACTAGGAATTACATATCGATATCTCCCGTTATTGACGACGTTGGCGCGGAATAGCATACTATCGCCGGAAGATTCCCCAGCTTCAAACTTTTCATCACGAGTTTCGCTCTCCTCTCATTTATCCGCCGATGTGAACCACGCGGCTGACTTGAACACAAAAGAAAAAAGGAGCAGGGGAAGAGATCCCGAACGCGCGCAGTTTGTCGGCGTCGCGTTTTGCACCCGTTTTGCCACCTACTTTATACCTTTACACGCGCGTGAGATAAAGCGTACGGTAAAGCGTACGCCCTTTTCATCGACTGTGTGTGTGTGTGTGTGATTAATAAAACAGCAATCAATTGACCGCAAATTAGTCGCTCATTTCATCGCAATATCGGGATTAAGCTACGAAACGGCACCGTCATATTCTAATTGCCACGGATATAATGCTGAACTGTCGATCCGAATAAATGTATCTCTCGCTGGGAAAAGTAAATCGACGCTGTTTGTACACACAGTGAACTCATTCAATACGTATTCACAATAACATTACGTACAGCGTACAGACTAAGTAATCGGAGCATCGCACGTGAAAATATATTTACTCCGCGCGAATGTATATAGTTTCATTCGTGGATTTTCGAACTCAACGATTCGGCCGATTGGCTGATCGATTAGGAGAGGAGGAACAGCGCGCGTAACGTGGTCGGTATATCGCGGAAATAATTAAAAGATAAAGACTCAACGAGTATGGCGGGGGGGGGGGGGAGGGGGGAGAAAACGAGTTGGGGAGGACGCAAAGTCTCGGGCATGGAAACTACGGAAGCGTCGAGTTAGGAGCATATTTTACTGGGTTATCGTTAGATGCGAAACAGCGGCGCAATGGTGAGACGCGCGTTGTTAAAGAGCGACCGCGGTAAATTCATTACGGCTCCAACTACTTGCGGTCTACCGCTTTTTGCTGTAGAATCCGCCTTACCGTTCCGCTTTGACATTCCATTATGTGAAATTTGCTGAAATTTTCTAGCGACGCGACGGCGGGAGGCGTTGTAATGACGGGGACGTTGGTTATTCTCGCGGGACAGTTTATTACGATATTCTTCCGCGATATAACGCCGAAGAAACCTTGGAATCGTACGGACGTAATCGCGTATAAACGGTGGCGAAGGGCGCACGACGCTCGCATTCTTCGTGTCGAAATCACGGGAGACGGTGCGAGTTTGCTCTCGCTCGCCGAGATATTGATTTATCCCAGCCGTACGTTATATGCGTATTTTGATACGGTACATTAACGTTGATTTAACTCGCGTTATATATAGGCGCGCGCGCGCACGCGCACACCGATACATTAGATATTAAAAGCACGAGTTGATAAATATCTCATAATGAATTAGATTAAATCAAAGTACGTCCATCGGCGGATATAATTTCAGTCTCCAATATTTTTAGCCCGCTCGGAGCGCTTCCATCCATCGGGGCTGGATTTAAGCCGGCATTGCTAATTCACAAGAATCACCTCGAGCAAGTGAAAATTAGATTTAAGCTCGAGTGTATTAAATTTCAAAGCTTCGTCAAAATTGTCTCCAGCGCTCCAAGTTTTCAACGATTAATGGCAATCTGCCGGCCGAGAAGGAGGAGCGTCGCTCCTGGTTCGCGTCGAATGTTAGCAGCTCCGACTGGAATCGGCTATTTTTTTTTTCGTGGGACTCGTGCCCTCTTCCCCTCCGCCGTGATTTCAGCTTCGACCTTCGAGAGCGGAAGCTCCAGCTTCTTCCGAGCTTCCTTAATGCCATTAACGACAGCCTAACGCCAACATCTTGATTATGCTCGCGCGAGACATTAAAAGCTCACGTCCGAAATTATGAGCCACGAAGCGTGAATAATTCCGTCTGGCCACCATTCATTCCGCGGCCCGTTGTAAATTATTGCAAGGAGCGCATTAATTTCCTTTGCGAATAATTAACAACGCACCGGACAACGAAACCTTCGCGCGCGAAACCTCCTACGCTTTTGCAATGGTCAGTCCTTCCGTCGGTACCCTCATACTCCGGACGTCCCCTCCCGGACTGTTTCCCTCCCCCGCCGCCCCCGTCCCCGCCGCCGCCGCCGCCGCCGCCGCCGCCGCCGCCGCGCCTCGCCGCGCCTTCCCCTCAACCTCTTGGTCGACAACTGAAATATTAATCATGACTTACACATGGTGTTCCGGGACTAGGGGCATTCTCCATCTGCATTATTAAGTGACCTCGCGCACGAGTTACGCTAGGTAGGCTCGGCCTCTTATTCCGCAAAACGAATATGGATGTGCGGTTCGCGTTGTTATTATTACAATGTGAAGGTCCGCCGAGACATTTTGCCGATGCTCTCGCCGGGCGAAGTCGCAGAGCGCACGCATTTTGCGGCCGCGCATCTCGCGTTCTTCAGCTCGCCGATCGGTCGAAGCTGCGAACGAAGATGCAGTTTCTTTTTGCGCGATAAATCGTGCAAAGCATTTCGCTCGCGAAATCTGACGCGTCAGTTTCGGCCATTCCGTTCCGGAGACCATTGCTGGTCTCAAGAGACCCGCAGGAGAGATTCTCATTGGCGCACAGCAGACATCCGCGCTCTGCTCCCGTTCATTTGACGTTGGAAATCGAGCGTTTTCTGTTATGAACATTGTTCCGAATTTTATGATTCCCGACTTCGTCGCGACCCGATCAGTGGCATGCGGACATTTGGCATTCAGAGAACCGCGGCTCCTTTATGAAGCTACAAATGGAGCCGAATCAAACGTAACAAATCGCACGAAAATGTCGTGCAAACCAACGAATCGTGCAAGTCTGATTGATGCAGTGGTGTCGCGCGGTGTCGTTTCAGTGGTATATTCGGTATCAAGTAGAGATGTGTGTGCAAACTATTCGAATTCGAATCGAATTTAATATAATTCGATTTGATTCGAATCCGAATCCCTATGACTCGAATCTGAATAATACGAAAATTTTGAATCGCGAAGATTCGAATACGAATTAAATACATTAGCGTTTGCGCGCATCAGCTACAAAACACGGGCCACCTGGGCCTGTACATATGTTTGAACCTTCAACTTGTAATTAACTTAACTTATAATTAATAACTTAATTATAAATTACTTTAAATATTTAAATATATATTTTACTTTAAGATGATATTACAATATCAATATTTCCTTTCATATTAAAATCTTTCATCGTTTTCTGCATGTTTAATAGTCGTGTTAAATTTTTTAATGATTCGGTTCTATTCGAATGAAATCTCATAGATTCGATTCGATTCGATTCGACATAAAAATTCTTGATCCGCACATCTCTAGTATCAAGAGATTTGTGAAAGTAGTTTATGATATACATCCGTAGGTAGATCCGCGGTTTACTTTCGATTACTTTTGATAAAAACAATGTTAAAAACGGCGTTTGCCTCTCATCAACGTCGTCTGCAATCTTGCGACTTCCAATCTCGTCGCGAGATCACGGCCCACTGACATCTTGAACAATTGATTGATACGCACTCGGCGCTGGGAGAACCGCGGGCGGCTTCTTTATGAATCTACAAGTAGGTTCGGAACAAGCGTAATAAATAACGACATTGCAGCCGCGTCGGTTCCGCCGTCTCTTTTACGCGCAAATAAAATAGTTATTCTTGTATTCCCAAAGGTTCGCGCGGAAAAATGAAAGTTCATTAAAACCAGCATGGTTTATCGGCTTTTCGCTCGGATTTCTCGGGCCTCTGGAGTGTTCTCGTTCTAGGAGGCGATTTATATCTCTTTCTCTCTTTTTTCCCCTCCCCCAAGCCCTCCCGGTGCAACGATACCAACGAGATAGTGGCGCAGACACACTCGAGTATTTCGATATCGCGTAACGTTCACTCCCCCCCTCTCCCTCTCTCTCTCTCTCCCTCTCTCCCTCTCTCTCTCCCTCTCTCTCTCTCTCTCTCTCTCTCTCTCTCTCTCTCTCTATCTCTCTCTCTCTATACTCGCGAATTACTTCACTCGAATCCATTTGGACGCGCGTAATGCGCGTTAAACGCCGTAAAATTATCGCGATATAATCGTTCGCCTTGAACAACGGCGCTCACGTCGGTGGTTGGAGCGCGGCGTCGTGCCGTCGTACCGTGCCGGTGCCGTGCGCGCGTACCCTTTCAGGAATTAATTCAGTATTTCGAAGGACTGCCGCGACATCAAAGCGAGCAATAATAGAGGAGCGCTGCTTATGCGTCTGACGGGATATGCGACCGCGGAAGTGGGGACAGCGGCTATAAGTGACAAACCGACTCTCGCGTAATGGAGGATGACGACGTGAGACGATGTGGACGATATAGCGTGCGCGTATATGACGGTACGGCGTATAGTTGGAAACAATTTGCCCGCATGATGGAGGTACGCGTATCGCCGCGACTGGACATTTCGATTGAAATTACGCACGCTGTCTAGATATAATCGTCGTTAAATAACATTAACGCTCGCTTCTGTACCGCCCTATTCGTTGCTGAAATCCGTTGTGTCTCTCCCTTCTCCCTCTCGCCCTTTCACCGTCTAATCTATCGCAAGCTCAGAGAACATCCGTAAAGCGCAAAGAACAAACCCGCTTGCGACACGAATCGCGTATGTTACAAATGCGCGATCGGCGCTTCCGTGATTCTCGTAAGGTATGGACCAAGTAATCTTACCGTGAAGCTAAACTCTAACAAATAAAAAGTATACATGGTAATTTAGTTCTTTTCCTTCTTGATAGTTTAGTGTTGAGAAGATTAAAGAACTTTCAGCTCGTGAGATGCCGGCGACTAACTGTCGCCATCAGCAACGTGCTTCTCATTATAATTCTTAGCGTGGCTTTTTATTTGTTTTTATTTATTTTTATCCGAGGCTTGTTACACCTGTCAAAGTTTGGAATAAGAATACACCGTTCGAGATGAACATGGGCATCCGCATTAGCTATGATTTATTGAGCAGAATCGACCAGCCAGTTGCGCGACAGTTGCAAATCGGGGGACAATCACCTTACGCGTCGCGCGCGAAATTGCAGCATGAAATCGCGCGCTGCGGGTTTGGCGACTGCCGACTAAACGACATCTCCGGCCGCGTTAAATCCGACCAAACGGCGGCAATACACGACTAACTTACACCTGCCCGGCGCGTCTCGTACGCCGCCACCTTCCTTGGATTCGATCCAGACAGAGGATGGCGAACTGTTAATAGGAGGGGAGTTTTAAATGCGCGTAACGTAATAACGCGTGCATTAGGCGACTACTATGGCGTCGGTGGCGTCTGCGGCGGCGACAACGATAGTAGACCCATTCTCCGTAAGGGGTAGTTTGCCTGACAACTCGATTATACGATACTGCAGGGCTGAGTGGCAAGTGGTGATATATGGCGCGCATATACACGCCGGGCTGCCTCTGAAGTCACTTAAAATAATGAGAAACCCGGTATCGGGTGCCGAGCGCGCTCGCGCGCGCGGCTGCGCTTGTTTTTCCCTCCTTTTTCCTTTTTCTTTTCCTCATCGACGGCATTTACGTCCCCGCTCTCCCTCATCCCGCCGCGCCGCGCCGCGCCGCGCCGTCGGGAAGTAGTATCGGGTGCGACAAACAGAGCGGCGACACGAGGCCGGACCCCCGGCCGGTGAAACTTCGCCGCCGCCGGTCATCACACGCGCGGGTCTAATCGACGACCGCTTGGAGCATCGGCAAAGTGAAGAAGAATGGGCGAGGAAGAATGAGCGTTTTTGTCGTCGAGCCGCGCGCGGCCAATATTTGATTTCGCCTCGGCGAGCGCTGATCGTCCGGCCGAAGTTAGTCGCGGAATATACAATTTTATGTGTGCGGCGCGTATATAAGCAATTTCGGATATTGAATGATCACGTTGCGTCTCTCTCTCTCTCTCTCTCTCTCTCTCTCTCCTTCCTGCTCGCTCACTCGCGGCCGCGGCCGCGCGGTTCCGCCGCGAGCGCGATGCGTGCCGACACCGGTCGATTTTCGGATGGACATTCAGATATTTGCATTGAATCTCCGAGCGTAATAACGCGTTTCATTAAATCAAGTATATAGATCGTTAGCCATTATTAATTGCCTGCAGCGGTGTTTGACACTCCATCTCGGTTTTGCTTGTAACCGAATACGCGACGGTGTTGAGTATTTGTTGTTACACCGTCAAACTGTGTGTCAGCGGCTAAATTGTTAGAGGTACCTAACGATCCAGCCGCGGTTCACGATTCATGCGATATATCGACGTAGTTACTATTACTACTATTATTATTACTATTGCTACTATTATTATTATTATTATTATTATTATTATTTTCCGAAGGGGAAGAAATTCTCAGCAAGTTTCGCCGAGGAGGACCCCTTCGGTTTGCTCGGGACTCAGCACCGATGTGTTACCCCTCGCGATTCTTACGGTCCCCCCCACGATTCGGCCGGCTGTACATATAAATGCGACGGCAATTTATAGCGGTCGTTAAAAATCCCTCGTTCGCCCGCAGCTTATTATGCGGTAATAATAAGCACAGGGAGACACGATTTTCAGTAGATCAAGGGCCGCGATTCCTCGTTAGGATAACTTCACCTCCGGCGTGTTTGTTTTGCCAATGAGAAACCACATCTACGTCAAACGAGAGTGATATTTACGGCGAGGTCGCCCGTCGGTACGTAATCCCGAAGCGAGCTCTATGATCAAGCACTGTGGCGTAGGAGGAAAAGGAGTTAGTAAGAGGAGATACGTATCCAGTTCGCAATTTGTGTGTGGTGGGTAATTTTGGTTGTTACGTTGTCGGGAGCAACAGCCGCGAGCTCCGTTACTCTCATTATCGTGATTACTCGTCGCAATTTTATGCTTATATTTACATATTATATACAGGGTGCGGCGCCAAAATCCGGACAAATTAAACATTTCTTTGAAACAAAATTTTTATTGCAAAAATGGAGAAGTTTATAATTATTTTTTTTTTTTTACTAAATTGTTTGTTAGGTCATAAAGGAACACATTTACTCAATATAATTGATTTTCGCATCGACAGTAAAAATTTTTTCGTCAGAGAAAGCCTGAGGCGTCCGGCAGCATTGTTTCGTAAAGAACACAAAAGCAGGTTACAACAGCGCTCAACTCGCTTTGTCCTGGCAGCTTCGGAAAGCATCTGTCTCACTTTAATTGTATAAGACTTGTAGCGGAAGTCCTCCTCGACGATTCGACGCATAGTTTTTTCACTCACACCGACAACCGACGACAATTTTCGAATCGACTGCCCTGGATCCTCAAAAATCAGCTCCTGAGCCCGTTGAATGATTTCCCGACAACGCGCTCCTTCGAGTGAGTTTTCCTTGCCAGTGTTGCAAAACCTTCGTTGGACTTCTCCGACTCGTTATACTTCGCGACATCATATACAGTCGATTTTGGGTACCCGAAGAATCGAATGATTTCTGTCGCTGAGCGCCCAGCGCGAACACTTTCGATAATCCCGGCTCTTCGATTATACTCCGCACTTGGTTTCAACATTGCGACTGTTTCGAGGTTATGAATGTTTAGTACACGCGTTAAGCTATTTGGACGCCAATCGCGACCTCTCGAAGTGATATAGAACGGCGGGAAATTCAAATTGAATTTTGTCCGGATTTTGGCGCGGCACCCTGTATATTATCGCGGATAAGATCTTCTAATCTCCTTCATCGACGAGAAACCAAAGTCGCAGGAAAGCGCAATTGTAACTTGAAAACACTGACTTTCCGTCGCTGTTGATTATATTCGAAGCCTCGAGGCGCGTTCTCCTCAAATAGCGAAATCTTCACAAATACAAATGTTCGAGCATTTGAGTATCCGAACGATACAAATTTTGAACGATACAAATCTCGTCGCATTCCCCAAAAGTCCACCGCCATGAGACGAAGCATCCGGCGATACACGGGAAATACATTAACGTCGCGACACTAAAAAAGGCGCAGCAGCAGCTTGAAAGCTGACATTGAGTTTTGCCCGATATCAAAGACATTTTGCTCGCAACGCATACACCGAAAAAATTATATTCTTAATATAGGAAAATTTTATATTTTTTAAGCTTTCTTAACAGATACTCTTAATCTATAACAATATTTTCTCCTTTTTGTCGATATGTCTAGAATACGTACTAAAATTAAGAATATACTCTTTTATAATAGAATAACTGCCTAGCAAGAAACAAGTCGTCGATCGGTCATTAAGAAGGAAGCATACACTCTTACATAAAGGCATAATACACAGTAAGGAAAGGAACCAATCAGAATCCTCATTTCTATCGCCACGTTTGAGACGAAAGACTGATTAGTTCATTTCCTTATGCGTTGTGCATTATGTCTTTATGCAAAAGTGTGTGCTTTCTTTTTTATCTCAAAAATAGCTTTCGCAGTATAATTATATGCGGTAGATCAAAGGCAAATCAAAACCAACATTGAAATCGGATTGCAACTTTAAAATTGCGTTAAAAATGTGGCATTACAAGAGGATTAATAGCGCAAGAGGTTAATTAATTACGTAAGTATTACAAATTGGGAATTAGAATCAGTTCGACGCAGAAAGTGTATACACGGTGAGTCAACTTTCCGCGTCGAGCAGACTCTGATTCCTAATTTTTAATATTCAATTAATTAACTCTCCTTAATTTTTTGCGATTTGATAGCAGCGTTGGCTTTTACTTACTTTGATCTATCGTATATGGTTGTATTAACATTTATATACATTAAGAATATCCGTTAAGGTTATTTCTCAAGATCTATCTGGTACTAACACATTCTTAAGAATATTCTCCTCTTAAGTTAAAAAAAATGTTCTTGGTGCCTATTTTAGAAGAAATTATCCTAAACGTAAGTGGGAAATTCTTAAAATAAGAATACAATTTTTTCGATGTATAGAATTGCGAGAATAAGCGACTCTTAATACCCCTCGAACGCGCACAGAGAGCGGTACGGTCGAACGTTGACACGCACTACTTCGCAGCGCTGCGGCGAAATTGTGCTTCCCGTTGGAGCGTCGCCCGGCGATATCGCCGCTTGGCGTATACGATAGCGCAGTGAGGGCAAATATTTTCAATAAACATCGCTCTCACGTGAATAATAGGGCTATCATTGAACGCGTATATAATTACACACGCCTCACGTGACGGCGGTGTTAAGGACGAGACAACAGGCACCGCGCGCGCTTGTTGCTCGATAGCAGGCTACAAAGTGGAGGAAGGAGATTTGTCGGAAAATTTATTGGTAACGTACACACCCGTACATATGTACTGGCACGGCGCGCCGGACCGTGTTGCGGTGGCGGCTGCTGCGGGATGTAGAGCGAGAAGCATTGAGTCAAGCACACTGGCTCGTGTCGTGGTCCTTACGGCCTACGGTATATAGGCCTACCTTACCTCTTCAATCTTGATCTCGCGTTATTACGCGAGTATTATGTGCCGAACCCTCGGCACTGCCAAGGTCGTCGTCAACACGCTCATCGAGTCGCGCGCGTTTCGGCAAGGACGAGGCTCTTGCGATTTTGGCTTGAGCGTGACAGGCATCCTGCGGAAACGCGAAGAGAGACGACCGAGACATCGCTCGTCCGTTGCGCGAGTCGTTATTTTCCAACAATGTTTAACGCAAATTTTAGCCCCCACGTGAGCGCGCGAGCGATCCCTCGCTCGAGCCGCCGCCGCGCCGCGACGGGGTATTGGGGTTCATCGACAAGATTTATTAGAATTTATCGGGATATTCCCGTAACGTTACGCAATCGGCGCGACAGGAATTCGATCCGCTGCATTTTAATGAACCATTTGTCGGCAATAGAGTGATTTAAATGGATTGACTGTCTGTAACGCAATTATTCAAGCGATCGCTCGAAGAGAGGAGACCCCTCGTAATTTGACGTTCAAAGCGATCCCCAGACATGTGAGAATTCCGATCGCGCGCGATCCGACATCTTTAAATTATTCATTCCTCCCTGATAGCCTACCGACGCCGGCCATCGGTGTGTAAGTTGCCGGCGTGATGGAATAAGTGGAAACGCCGGTCCGTTGCTTTCTTTCCCGACGAAACTTTCGCATTACCTTCTAATGACCGTTGCCGTAACCCATTTCCCGGACTCGCTGCGGGAACTCTAGATATCTAATCCCGTACGTTAGCGTCTTAGAGTTTCCAACTCTCGCATATATGCCGTTACACTCGAGTAAGGATTCCGTGTTATATAATCTTTGTTGTAGCTAAAACTCTTGATAACGTTTGCGCGAAGGGAGAAAATTAACGGCGCACAGTGGCCGCTCCGTTTACAACTCGCTCAGCTTGAGACGATGAGAGGACGCGATTTGGAAATTTTGCATACTCGGGAATTTGTAAGCGCCACGCGTGTCTGACGCGCCTCGATCTCTCTCCACCTCAAGCTCATCTCTATTCAAGTTTTACAATTTTCCTCAACTCATTACTTTGCCGTGACACGTAGAAGCGGGTAACCCTCCTCAACAACGCAAACAGAAGATTTTCAGACTAGAAAATTAACGTTAAACGGCATATCTAAGGTCTGACTTTGCTCGAGTCAAAATTCTGTCTTTATCTTCGATATCTAAACTGTCTAAAGCAACAATAGACTCTGTCCGAAGGATCGATTAATCTACATAGAAACTCTAAATCTAAACGGCAGAGAACGTTTACAATTCGCCAAAGCTATCGACGAAGCTGTATCGAAGTATTGAATTAGCGCGAAATAAAACATCGAGGTCGAAAACGAGATTAAAATTTCGACTCGTGGGCATGCATGCATGTAAAAATAACGCGCTATGAATGCTGTCAGCTCGAGATGCACGAGGCGAAAGAAACGATGAATTATTCGGCTGACGCTTCGTCGCACGAGCGGCCGAGCCACTGCGCGATTCGGTTATATCTTGGTAAATTCCAAACTCGCTAATCCCTCTACCCGATATCTGACGTGTACCATACGATTACTTGGCGAAGCAGGAACTTCCATCTGACCATTAAAAATTTATCCATGGCTTAACCTCGTCTTCTGAAATCCTTGAGAATACATCGGGGCTAAGAGTCCGTGGTATGTAGTAACTTGAAAATGCTCGGAAGCCAGATGGAGGAGAGGAGAGCTCAGCGCGGTTAGAAGATCTCGAGCCTTAGTTCGGGAGAGCAGTCAGCTTTTAGTTCTCGCTACCGACGCCATTAATACTAAGAACGCGCTTTGCTCTACGAGATCTTTGACTTTATTTTATTCATCCCGCTCCCGCGTGACATTTCTCCGACCGGCCGCAATCCGCGGTACGTAATGACACGCGACGGACGACTCGTAAATATTTGGCGGGTTTTACAGATAACGTTCCTCTCGCGCGACTATAAGCTCGAGACGCGCCGTATTACGCTCGTCGATACACACGCTGCGTGAATTTTCGCAATTGCGAAAAAGGGCAGTGCAACAACGGGCACGCGCGTACGCCCGCCGCCGCACGGCGGTATCGATATCTGTGCAGCGAATAACGTATAAACAATATTTGATTAACGCGAACAGAACGGCCCGATAAACAGGTAGGCGTGCACTCGCGTAATAATCCCGGTAACTGCTATTGTATTTATTTCGCCGTGCTAAATTACCAATTTATTTAATCTCCCGGAGGAGAGGCCATCGTATATGTTATACATACATATATGCATATATATATATATATATATATACGTATGTACACACACACACACACACACACACACACACACACACGTCGCTTAACGATTTACAGGATGCTGATGACGACATGTAAGGCTCAAACTAGACAAAAAATTCCTCTACTGTTTTGCAGTCTTGAAAGATGTTGAGTCATTGATTAAAGACGTGTGAATCAATTCGCGTTAAATGAGCTGTGATAGCGATGTCTGCCGTTGCGTGTAAGTCAAGTCAAAGCGAACGAAATAGTTTGCCATCATTTTACAAAAATAAAAAAAAAGAAAGATGCCTGAAATCCTGTGTTACTAATTAACGAGAGATATACAATCGTGCGCGATCTCATTCAGATATCTTCAATTAATAGCTCAAAATTTGACGTGGTTGTTCGCAGCATGGCAGAGGAATTTTTCCTTCAGTTCGACCCAATCTAATTCAGTTATTGACTCGATCGTCAGGCATCCCGCGTGTGCACGGTACGCAATATACGTATTATGTACGCGAGATTTCCACGCGTGTCGTCATTTCAGTGCGATGGCCTTGTTTTCCGGAAGCGCCGATACGAAGCGTCCTCGGTGTAATGAGCTGACGGTACGATGTCTAGGCCTGCTTCAGCACCGGGACAAACTCAGGGACAGGTCCTCACCGTTAGACATCGATATATCGATGACTGCGCGGACGTAGATTAAGAGCCACCATCTATATCGACGCGCGGAGCCCTCTCTCGTAACGTGACACATCGGATGCCATTAATAAAGAGACGTACTTTCCTCCGTGTCCGTCGGAAAGCCATAATGGGTATTTTGATCCGAGCTAAGAAGGCGCACGGTAAAGAGGAGATCTCTTTAGGTTACGTCCTAAGGGGACGACGTATACAGGGTGTCTGAGGAAACTCGTACGTCCGCTCGTGTGCCTGCAGATAGATCTCGTCGAATTAAACGAGAGAAAGTCCTTTACCGTATATTCTGTAAATAATCGCGATGATTATTGAGATATTTGTTGAAGGAGTGAGTGCGAGGCGGTGGTACAATATTATAATGCATAATTGGCGACCAAGTAATCCAGTCGTGAAAATAAACTAATAAATTAATAATGTACGTATCGAGTCAAGTGCACGAAGATGAGTATTTGAAATTTTAATTGTGTTATATTTCTACAGTTTACGGCAAAATTCTGATTTATATTTTCTCAAAAATGAACCGAAATATCATGACGGTGACATGACACTTTAGATTCCTGAAGAAATTAAAAGTACAGATCTGACTGACACACGTCCAACATTAATATTTCAGCATTTCTTACGTCTTTTAATTTTACCCGAATTTTGTAATACGTGATGTATAAAATTTAGAGCAGCAATGTATGCTTAGGATAAATGTGAATATTAATTGATTTATCGTGAAAACGAGTGCGATTGCCACAAATTGGAACTTTCTCTTTATTGTCTCTTTGTCATCAAGGAATAGTTTATAGATTCAGACATCTTGAACGAGATTTTGTCTAATGAGTTTATCCTGCCACATCACGCACACTTATTTGCCAATTTTCTATAATTATATAATAATATCTCAAAATCATGGTTGTTTGCAAAATGGTGCAGAAATTTGTCCTACAGTTTTACGAGTTTTGTTTGTACGCGTTGTCGCGTGACACACCCTGTATGCATCCCCGTAAGAAAAATCCATAAAGGGGGCGGCAGAGGGGAAGAGAGAAAGAGAGAGAGAGAAAGAGAGACGAAGGGAGAGATGAGCGCGATTCGGCAAGTATCCACGTGGAACTATTAATTCGCTGCTCTGTCGATTACGATGACGCGCGCGCAGCCCGGTAATTCGCGATTACACCTCGACGAGGTCGCCGATATCTCGGCCGACGGAGGTTTATCGACGACGACACGGATGCGGCGCTATCGCGGAAACGATTAGAATTTTAATACCCATTATGCAGCGAGCTGTGCAAACGCGACGGTAGCGCGCGAATGAAATCCTTGACCGTTCTTCCATCAAAGCTCCCTCCACGCTTATTAATTATGACGAACTTCGCCAGCCGACGGCCGAGAGATGGATATTAAACGACGAATTAATAAACGACGAGATTCCGCGGTAGTGCTCGCTCTCTCCGCCGCGGTAGCCTCTCTCGCCGTCGGTCGCGACCGATTTCAAGAATCCGCGGTGGCAGAGAACGCTGCTGCGGATTGCATCGCGTCCGCTGGAGGATGCATAATATCGATTCGCCGTATGAAGCGCGTGTCCTATGAACGAAGGAAGGAAGGAGAGAGAGAGAGAGAGAGAGAGAGAGAGAGAGAGAGAGAGAGAGAACGCGCACACAGGAAGCACAGGAACAGAACGGGACAAGCGGGAGGAGCTGTGGGCGGGTAAAGGCGAGTCGTTACATTGTCGGTACATCGTCTCTTTCGATATATTTTCGAGTGCGGTTACGTGACACTGCACCGTGCCCACCGAGTCGAGTGGTAAATCGGCTCGAGGAGGGTTCGGGCTCGCGGACACGGGGCGTAGGAAATGGGAGAATAGGGATGAAAATGGTAGAGGACGAGGGGACATGGGGATGTCGGGCGAGGAGAGACTGGCCTCTGCTCCTCGGGCCGCGCGGTAATCGACGGCAAGTGAATTGGAACAAATGCAGACAGACGTGAGGTGGGCCGCTGGACTTGCTTGATACCGCAGCGGCAAGAAATATAGTATAAACCGTAGTGTGTCGCGGTATTAATCGAGTCCGTCGGTCGGACTTGGTCCGTTCGTACCGCCGGCGCCGCCTTCCGTTCCCTACTTTGCTCGGCCTCGAGATGAATCGATGATACGTTCGTGGGAATCGAGGAGCGGCTGCCGAGATGACGAGAGAAAAGGCGAGTGCGAGCGGAGGGACGCGTATGTGTGACGAGAAAGAGAGAGAGAGAGAGAGAGAGAGAGAGAGAGAGAGAGAGAGAGAGAGAGAGGCGCAGAGAGAGAGAGAGAGAGAGAGAGAGGAGAGAGAGAGAGAGAGAGAGAGAGAGAGAGAGACGGCCGCGCAGCGCAGCGCACCCCTGCCCCAATTCGCCTCACCTCGGTTATTCTTCAGGATATATCCCCGATATTGTTTGTTATATCGTCGTTGGAGGCTCGCGCGGGATGTGTTTACGTTCGCCACGGTGCACGACAATATTGGCGCAGCAACCAAATGTACAAGGCAGGGCTAACGATGTTTCGGCTGTATAATGCGCGCGCCTGTGCGAGTTATTGTTCGCGGGGGCTTCATTTACTTTTCAAAGTGTTCACCCATTATATCAGGAGGGACCTGCGCTTTCTCCCTCCCTCTCTCTCTCTCTCTCTCTCTCTCTCTCTCTCTCTCTCTCTCTCTCTCTCTCTCTCTCGCTGTCTCTCCGTCGTCTCGCGCTCGCGCGCACGCGGCAATCTTGATTTTGGTCTTCGAACGTAATATCCGGCAGTGCTTGTAGACGACGCGAGGAAGTAAAACTAATTTCGTAAATCCTTTAATCTACGCGTTTGGTGGAAAGCCGAGGCGAGATTAAGGGGAAGCGGACTGAATGGGCGGGCTTCAGGGTGTTTGATGGAATATGATGAACGAGGTACGTAAAACTTGGTTATTGGTATACCGGATCAAATAGAGGAAAAAAAAAAGGGGGGCAACTTTAGTCGGACGCGCCGCAATTAAAGTAGTTGCGAAAGTCACGCCACGCAGCCAGACTGATAACGAGACTCGCCGATAACGCCGGCCGCTCCGCGATCGTAAAGCCGGGACGCGGCTTTAATGTCCGATAATGCAATTATTTCAATGCGAATTCTCGCGCGCTCTTCTTTCGCGAACTTGCTTATTGTATTCACACCCCGGAGGGGGAAGGATCTCGCGATTGCAATTGGAAACTTACTGGCGTATTGCTGCGCCAGGATGGAGGCGAACACCTGGCCGGGACTGCGCGCACCCCTCGTAGCCGACGAGCTCGACACGGGCCCCACCGCGTGACGCGCGTTGTCCTCGTCGTCGCTGCTGGACTGCGCACTAGCTCCGTAGCCGCGCCGTTCTCGCCATTCCAGGGACCGCTGACGGCGCAGCCCACGGCCCCCGTTTGCATGACCGCGGCCCAAGGTGCCCTCGCTGTCCATCACTGCGGCATCTGCGACAAGTGACAACCAATGTTACTCAGCAATGTGTTGGCTTATTGGAATTACCGAAAAGCGACCGGTCGAAAGCGGCCGGTGTTGGTAATTTCTTTCGCGGATGCGTCGCCAAAGATTGAGGACGCTGCGTTTTGTACTTTCGATTGACTCGGAGTGAAACTGAGGAAGATGAATTGCCGTTTTTACCCCCTTTACGCCCGCGTTATTTATGTTTCTTTCTCGGGAGTCTGTAATTTTCTCGGGACGCTGTTGTAGAGATGGTTTAGCACGTCGGTGACACTTTGCGAATCAACTCAACGCGTGGAAACAGTCCGAGAGGAGCTAGCAACGACATCCATGCGTTACTTTAATTTGTTAGGAAGAGAGAAATCTTGACGGCGTAAACGATTAAGCTCGGTGAAATAAATTGTAGCGTCGTTTCCGGAAAGAATTACCGAGACACAAAACTCGCGGAAACGACGTCTCAAAGCGAGTGCGAAATTGGAAGAACTTGAAGTGCCGAGCCATCCCTGAAGCGTTTCTCGGTTATTGGGTTGCACTCCGCATTTTCCTGCGTGAGAGATCTCCGCGCTGCGTCCGAGTCTGAACAAAATCGCCGGGAATAAATCGCAAAAGTGATCTACCTGTCGGGGACCTGCTCGAAAATGCAAGCTGGACGCGCGCTGTATTCCGCGCGAGCTCTTAATACGTCTCCTCGCGTGCCGAAGGATCTTGAGATTTATACGAAAATACCGAATGGCGAATCAAGTGTTGCACGAAAGTCGCCGCGCGGAATAACAATGATGCCATTACGCGAGCTGCCGATAATGCGTCAACGTCGAACAACAGTAGCTCATTAGGCATTCAGAGGCGTTGCTCGGAATCATTCAGGAC
The DNA here is from genome assembly GCF_003227715.2 of Harpegnathos saltator. Lineage (NCBI taxonomy): Eukaryota > Metazoa > Arthropoda > Insecta > Hymenoptera > Formicidae > Harpegnathos > Harpegnathos saltator. The sequence goes on from NW_020230126.1 coordinate 959,695, forward strand.
CGAATGAAATCGAATTCCATACTCGACATTCGCCGATATTCAATGCAGATCATTCAGGCTCGGCCGCTGACATGCTTGTTTACGTCCGGGCGTGTTAACACGCGCTGCCGCTTTTAATACACGAGGAAAATCACGGATATTTCCGATTCAACGAAGAAGCGCTGGATCTTCGCTCGTGGTCTTGAGTCGAAGCAGAAGCGTGTTTTGTTCGCATGAAAATTCCGCAGCTTACGTCCGTATAAACGGTCGTTGCTTGAGACTTCCCTCGAGTGAGATACTCGGCTCGGGAATTGCGAAACTATTCCGGACGGTTTCCGATTGGAACGATTATTCGTCTCTCCGGAGAAAAAAAAAAAATGCAACTGAAATCTAGGGCGTAATTGAACGATTTCGACTACGGAAGCTTTCCCGGATAGTTTTATAATACCTGCCTCCGCGCGGGTTTGAATTTAGAGTCAGACACGAGCTTTTCAGTTGAATGTCGCATGTATCATGTGCTTCAGCTGAAAAACTCAAATCTAACTCTGGATTCAAAAGCGGGTGCCTCAGGTGTGATTAATTTCAAGTGACGATTGATGTTAATACGGATTTGAGTGATTATTAACTCGAGTAAGCGCACTGGCAAAATCGCACAAGTAAGCGCTTATCTTCTTTCTTGAAATTTAAGTAAACCAAGAGGTATTCAGAGTGTAACAGTGCAGTTTGATAATTAAAATTTCCCGAGTAGAAAAATTAATATGGCTTTTATAAGGGCTTGATTATTTTTCTCCAACATTAATCAGGCCCTAGTAGAGATAGAAAGACAAAGGCCCTATAAGATGTATAACAAATGGTTTAACAAGTCCTTATAGGACAATATTATATATGTAAGTTTATACATGTAAGAACCTTATAAGGAAATATTTTTATTATTGTTTAAATTGAGTAAAAATTTTCGTTCTTTCCATTCGAAGAAATTTAGACTGTAATTTCTTTATTTCTTTATAGTTTTGTTAGTATACAACAAAATTTTTTTATTTTACATATATAGCATACTTTATAATAAAATATAGCATTCTTTACACATAAAAATCCTGTTACTGTTTTTATTAAAGTTTATTGCATTTCAAAATGAAGGCAATTCTAAAAAAATCCTTGGAAGAGATTAATAAATATGCCAACTGATAAAACTAATAAAATTTGTTTTTAATTGCGGTATAATTAAAAAATCTTTAAAAGAACCAGATAGGGCGTACCTACTAAAACAATACTAAACTTTGACAGTTTTATTACACGTTTCAGATCTTATTAATTTCTATAACATAACTTGATTTTGTATATTTATAGGGAGAGACAGGGAAAGATAGGAAAAGACAGGGAGAGACAGGGAGAGAGAAGGAAAGAGAGGGAGAGACAGGGAGAGCTAGGAAGAGACAGAGAGAGAGAGAGAGAGAGAGAGAGAGAGAGAGAGAGAGAGAGAGAGAGAGAGAGAGAGAGAGAGAGAGAGAGAGAGAGAGCGAGAGAGAGCGAGAGAGAGAGAGAGACAGGAAGAAACAGGGAGAGACAGGGAGAAACAGAGAGAGAGAGAGGGAGGGTGAGAGTTAAAGAGAAAGAAAGAGTGAGGGAAAAGGAAAGAGTGAAAGAAAGAGATAGTGTGATAGTAGTGAGGTAGTGGGAGAGAGGGAGGGGGGAGAGGGAAGGAGGAGTGAGGAGCCATCCTACACCTATACCGAGGCTTCTTTTCTTTTTTACACTGTTTAAAGTCAGCTGCTCGACCCTATGCGCCTATTTAAGGGTTAAATGGACCCGAGTCGACCTGTGTTCACCCGCCGTCTTTGGTAGCGCCTCGCGCCTTCGCGTTTCCGAACTCGATGTTGCGCAATATCGAGCGTAATATTTATCGACCGACTTTATTGTCGGTTAAGCGATGCTCAAGCAGATCCTGAGCTCTCGCGGCACTTCCTTTGGCCGAACAGACACGTCCGCGGATCGATAAGACGCTGAATGTGTACAGCGGCGGATAATTGAGCGGTGGATGCCTCTCGAAATTCCCACGGAGACGTCCTCGCCCGTTGCTCTCCCTTGATTGCAGGGACCGTTGATTGATGCTCCGAGGGAGAGGCGAACAGTGATGTCTTAAGATCACTCACTGCTCCCTGGACTATGAAATTTCAGTTTGGCAAGCGGTATCGCGCGGATGGAATGACCGTGTTACGTTTCCGCTCATGCCTCCGCCGCCGAAGAACGGAATTAATGCCGGTCCATGATTGTCATCGTCGGGGCGCGCGAGGATAAGCCCCGGCGGTCGTATTTGCACGATTAATAATACTTAGCAGCAGCAGCGCGCGCCCTCCGGATACGTGATATAAATACGCGAAGCTAACAGAAAACAATCGCACGAAAACGATCTCGTTTCAATAAAAGAAAATATATACGGCCGTTTACCGACGGCAGCGTCCCCGATAGAAATTGGTCAGGGAATTTGCTCGGCAAATATTATATGAAAATTGAATGAGACGGGAGTAAATTAAATTTTGTGTCCGCGCGGCAAACAATACGCGCTAGATTGAGTTTGTAAAGGTACAATTACGATTGTACCTTTACGTAATACATACGTCGCGAATTTATAATTCGCGCTCGATAAACATCGGCCCGATCACGTTTTCATAAAAACGGCCCGACGACCGTCCGGCCGAATGCCGTAGATGGAAAAAAGGATCTGTTGCGGAGGCACGAGCGCCGCGTTGTCCCGCTGTAATTCGAAAGGGGGCCAGGTGGGGCGAGGGAACGGGAGGAAGGGGCCGCTAAACGCGCGACGGCTCGCGGCCGCGAACGTCGGTCGACGCGAAGAGCCGATTGAAATTCGCGAATCTGGAATTTATGGAGAAACGTTCCGCGGCGCGTCGGTCGCGTACGTCGCGTTAATAAATCTTGGTGCGTGGCGGAGTCGGGGGCGGGGAATAAGCCGTCCTCTGGAAACGTGCCCTTATGCATTGCCAGGCACCTCTCACAGCCACTTTTCTCACTTGGCTCAATAGCGACTAACAGGTCGCATCCTCTACACACAAGGGCACTCTACGATGTTTTGTTTCGTCGGCCCTTCACATCCTCCTTCGTTCGTGTAAGTGCGTCGAGAATGTGGGCGACTTGTCAAACCGTAAGTGAATCGGAAACCTTCCGCGATGCGTCGGGTTAACGAAGAACACGACGCAAACACAGCCGAGTGGCTCTCCTCGGTCCGAGGCGAGAGGAGATTCTCAAGGATACTCCCCCCCCCCCCGCCCTCCGTGATTTCGTATTATTGATCGACATTTCTTGTAATCACGATTCTTAACTGAACGAGCACCGAGCCGATTACGATGACGCGTCAAGTGACACTTTGTATCGCTCTGTGACAGCTCGATGATTGTTAACAATCCCGGCGCGTCTCCGATCAAACATTGTCGCACGCGGAGCGCTCTTTGGGGCTCCGACGAACATGCAGGAGCGGATAGATTAAAAGTTTGGTAATTATATAGGAAAGATTGTACGCATTTGGGATTGGGGTTTTCATTTTGATTGACGTGTATAAAAACGGTGGAGTGAAGAATTTTTATTTTATAGCTACACGAAAGTTTTATGGTGTAATATATTGAGAACAAGCTGTTCTGTTATTCCAACTACATCGTGAACTATTCCTCTTCGTTTATACTTTTTATTTGCGCGCTTCACTCTCTGCTTGTCGGAAATATTGCAATCTTTCGTCTCGCTATAAATTGACGGGTCCATCACGTGTTAAAATAACGTCTTGAAGGGGATCAGCAATAACCCGTACGCGAGGCTTGAGCTCTGAAGCGGTTTGTCATTAAAATGGTCCTCTGTAAATTTCGCTACACGTCTATCAATAGCGTGTGAAGTGGTGCTTCGCATCGTTTGCGTCAATTCGATGATTATTAACACTCAGTACGTTCGATCAAATTTCATCACACATACACGCACATACGCACACAGTGCGCGCTTGAGGGCTCTGACAGAGGCCGACGTACAAAAACAGTGAGATCCAGAGATTTTCCATTCTCTCGCGTGCCTTGAGTCGACAAAAAAGTTTCGACAAAAATCTAACCAATCAAATCACGGAACGGCTTTCGGGCGTTCTAAGAACTGCCTTTAACGTAAAAGTTTACGCTTCGGCCTTTCCGTTCGAAAAACGAACTTTGGCTCATATCGTCTAAGCGCGAGCGGCGCAACGCGAGGCAACTCGATTCATTCAAAATTTACACGCGTCATAGTACGGGAAAATTCAAGATACGTGACCGCTTGTGCCGCGGTGGCGGCAGGAAAAATTCTGCGGGAGAGAAAGCGGCGATGCAACATTGTATACGCCTCAAGCCCAAGCGCGCGGCGCCCACTCAACGGCGGTTGAGGCAACGACATTCGTCGTTTTAATAGAGAATTTCTCCGAGGGCTCGCGGGGACATAAAGTAAACCGTTCCGACATGGGTCTCTCTCTCTCGGCTCTCTCTCTCTCTCTCTCTCTCTCTCGTTGCTATAGCTTGTAATATGCGTCTGATAATATAACGGGCCCGCACGATGTAAAGCGCTTTGCGAAGAGGGCTGTTAAGGACTCGCCACTGTTATTATCGCGTCCGTCTCTGCCGCCAACGCGTGACAGCTCAGAAATGCGTAACGCGTTCGTAACGTGTTTGTCAGATTTCGTAATGCCCGCGGCGTGTCGCGTTATATTCACCGCTCCGTAAATATAAATCAGACCGAGCGCGAGTGCTATGTGTAACCTCTTAGAAAGGGGTTAAAAATCCTCAGCCGTAGATATACGCACGCGTACACGCATACACACACACACACACACACACACATACACATACATGCACATGCGTATAACCAGCGCGGAAAGTAGCCTCATAATACCTAGCCACACTCGGTAGGATATAGTGGCGCTCCGACTTTCAGACCACGAATTCAGTCTTAGAGAAGGCATACTATAAAAGGCTTTAAGAGTTTCCCCGCGTTCGTGCGAATTGAGCGGGATTTGCATACCACGTCGCGGCGGGAATTTCACGAGAAATGTGGACCGGGTTTTTAAACGGCATCTAATGAAGGTAACGGTAGAGACGACATTGTTCAAGTCTGCGCGCGCGCGCTTGCAAAAGAGAGGCGCCGCCATCCACCTCCGAGGAGAGGAGGATGTAAGAAGGGCATCTGAATGCATGAAACATAGACGGGAGGTCTGTGTAACCAGATATGATTCGCGAAAGACTTTTGCATATTCATCGATCCTCGCACGAGAGAGAGACCCCTCCGCTCGTCAAGGCACCACCGGGGCCGGCGGGGCGCAGTTTGAGTCTTAAATATTGGCTCCACTCACAGCCGCGCGCACACTCCCCGCTGTGGACGGCGCCTCATCTCCCGGGGCCGGCTCGATATCATCTCGTGTCTCGGATAATTACACGGCCCCGGTCTTAACAACGTTTTCCGAACGAGCCCGGTGCGTCGCCGACCTCGCCTCTCGATAGAAATTTGAATACGCGTTAATTACGCGCGGCGTAGCTGTTTATAATTTAGACACTGCACATCGCGCGTGTACGGGGCGGGGGGAGGGGGAGGGGGGCGGTGAATTTACTTTGTGCCCGCGGCGCTTTGCCGCGCTAATTCGGGACGCGCGGAATTGTATCGCGAGCACGGCGCGCCGAATACAAGATATTACCCGCTGCATATTTAACGCGACAGACGCTCCACCCCTTCCCCCCCCCTCATCCTACCCTCCGGCCCCGAGAAAGACTCACAATTACTCATCTTTGATCCTCTATTTAAACACTCTTGTCTCGTGAGCTGCGAATAAGAGAGAGAGAGAGAGAGAGAGAGAGAGAGAGAGAGAGAGAGAGAGAGAGAGAGAGAGAGAAAGGGAGAATGTGTGTGTGTAAGAGAGGAGGAGGAGGAGCAGAAGGAGAGAATCCTTTCGAGTTCCGGGAGCGCGTTCTTTCACCGTACGCCTCTCGGCAAAAATCGGTAACGGCCATCGACGTTTGCGAGAAACTCGAATGGGACTCGAATAACGAATACAAGCGAGATCGCTGATCGTCCGTCGCGCGCGCTGAAGAAAATTGTTCGGCAGCGGCAGCGGCGACGGCGGCGGCGGCGGCGGCGGCGGCGGCGGCGGCGGCGGTGGCGGCAGCGGTCCCCGCGACATTTTGCGGTGCAGAATGTCAATTAAACGGCGTGGCCGATTAACCATAACCGAAACCTCGACAAAGGCTGGAGCGTGCACGGTTTCGCACTCCGGCGGGTTCATCACGCGATAATTTATATGGTAATTCCAGGGACGTAATAAGTCCCCCTCGGCAAACTCCGGCTGCCACTACACACGATCCTCCGGTGCGGCCGCGCGGCGCGGCGTCCTGCGTTGACCCCGGCGTGGCGTTCCATCGGGAGGATGGCCTGCCATGTACACATCATTACTAAAAGCGGTCATCGATTCATCGGAGTTTGACCACCGGCCGTGCCCACCAGCCGATTCGCCGCGGTAACGTTGCGCGCGTCGGTGCATAGACGAGCGGACGTGTATGTGCACATGCACATATACGTACGCGCGCGCATATGTATATATGTGCGTGTGTGTGTGTGTGTGTGTATATATATATATGCACGTGATCTACGTATACACGCGTCCATTGTCAAATTTTCCCACCCGTGATCGACCGTGCGGGATTTAATTAACACCATCTCGTTAACTTTTGTCGCGACCTACCGTGCCCGCGTCCGGCGTTATCTCCCGCAAAGATGAGCTTGGCCGCTCAAGCGGATCGCTCGTATTGGCGAATTAACGACGCGCCTTCTTCCTCCCACGGTGCTCGGTTTGTCAATACGACGATGTCGACGTGCCTCAAGTACGTGTGAAGAATCACGATCATTTAAAGCACCGCAAGTGCTTTTTGTCCCTGCACTCGCTGTCGGTTTTTCTCATTAAACGCCGCCGTTTTGTGTCATTTATCTTTCAAAGACATCTCTCCCCCCCCTCTCTCTCTCTCTCTCTCTCTCTCTTTCTTTCGTGAGGCGAGGACGCAGCTCGAAATTGGCTCGGCGGTAGGAATTTCCAAACAAAATTATTGCGTTTCAACCGAATAAATCTTTTTATTTGTCTCTCTTTCTCTCTCTCTCTCTCTCTCTCTCTCTCTCTCTCCCCCTCTTTTGGCACATGTGTTAGTTTTACGCGCGCACAAATTGCAGCTTACATCTTGTTTTAATTTATAACAATTTGTCAAACCGAGCGAAATTATTTATGGATGACTTGACTGATAGAAGATGTTTTAAACATATTTCAAAGTCTGTCGCGCGATTGATGTTGATTCATGGAGACGAGATAGAAGTTATTAAAAGCGGTGATAATCGATGAGGATGGATGGCATTATAACATTACAGCGAAGCGGTTTACTCATAAATTTTGTTTACCCCGGCAAAATCGAAAAACCGCGAGGCATCGCCAGGGCGTGAATATATTGACACGAATGTGGCTCCGCCGTCAGAGCACTATTTATTTTCCCGGAAATTTTTATCGCGCTGAACGCGTTAGTATCGAATACCCGTCACGCTGTGTAGCCGCGTTCTTTTTGCCAGACAAATTATAGATGTATCACCTTCCAGCCAAATTCTCAGGGCGTATTTTTTTCCCGCCGTTCGTCGTCGCGCGGAAAGGAAACAATGCGCAGCGTCGCAATTTTATTTATATCGCATTCCCCGATATGGATCTCTATATTTCGAAGGAATCTCCATTAGATCCCCGCGTAACGGTCGTCAGCGTGTCAGCGTTTAAATCTTCAAGCGATAAACGGAGATGGATTCATTAGGAATTTAATTCTCCGTGTCGCGAAGGGGAAGAATTTCCGCGTCGGAGAATCGATGACATATTCGTCGTCGCGAATAACAGCGCGCGAAGCGGAAAGCGGCGCCGTGAAAGGCGTAGAAGGTGATGCGCCCCGGGAATAAGAGGAAGGGTAACGATTTCCGTTTAATTTACTTCGAAAGAGAGCTCCCCACGTGTCATAGACCGAATGCTATCGAAAGTTCAAAGTAGCAGTCGATAGAAAGCAAACCGGGTCCATCGTCGTTCCGTTTATAGACGTCTCGTTCGAGATCAGAGGAGGAAGGCATCGGGTCCTAACGACCGTTCCGTTCGATTGCAGTGATTACAAAGTCGATTGTTAGCGACTCTTTGAAGCTCAATTATTCTTGGTAATGACTCTTCTATTTAATCACAGATATACGCACGTAGAGCTCTGCACGACTCTCTCTCTCTCTCTCTCTCTCTCGCTTTCTCTCTCTCTCTCTCTCTCTCTCTCGCTTTCTTTCTCTCTCTCCTCTCTCTCTCTCCTCTCTCTCTCTCTTTCTTCCCTCTCCTTCTCTCTGTACACTGCGATCTCGAAAGCGCACCTCGGAAGTGGAATGCGGAAATATCAGGCGCATTGGTGCGAATACTACTCGTATCTCGAGCGGGGGGAGATCTTGTTCCCGGAGGAAAGGGCACTGTTCGTTTCGTTGCCCGAAAAAAGTAGTTTTATTATGAAATGATCAAATATAACATACACACACACACTCTCACTCTCTCTCTCTCTCTCTCTCTCTCTCTCTCTCTCTCTCTCACTCTCTGTACATTCATACATCTATCTTCCTTTTTACTTTCTTCTGTAGGATACATCCAGGATAGATGGACATTTTTAATTGGAAATAACACATTTGTATTATTGCAATAAATGATCAACAATATATTAACGCACTTAGTAGAGGATAATGTTTAACGTGCAGAATAATTTTTGAAGAAAAAAAATGTATGGAGCACCAATAATAACGAAATATTAAAAATATTCTGTGAGGAATAGATGGTCAAGTGTCCGGGTTATAGATGGTCATATGCGAAGGGATAGTTGGGCATGTCTATAATAATGTAGAAATTTATTTATCTTTATTAATTTTTTTAGTATTTTACATCCTTTTATTAATTATTAACCTTTTTATTAATCCTTTTATTAATTATTAATAAAATGAAACATTTCCACAAATTTCTTGGTTTTTTCTAGAAACCAAGGACAACATTGGAGAGGAAGTTGAAAAGTGGTAACACAGTAAAAAGTCCTATGGGAAAACATTGTATATTAAAAAAAGAAAAGAGAAAGAAATCTATTCAACATCTTTGAAGGAAACAAGAAGCTATTTAAAATGTACTGAAGTTTTTAATGTTAAGTATCCAGGGAAAAATGATGATCGAATAGATATCGCGTCGACGACTTTTATACGTCTAAAACATCTAGAAAACGTCGATCCGATGTTCATTGCTTGCTATTTCTCGCTGAGTAGGCTGCCCATCTGACCCTAATAAAAATGAACAATCTATCCCGTTTGGAGAGTTCGCGTAAAGATGCGTATACCGCGTGAAACGTAGTCTCGGTGACGAGTTCTGAAGTTAAGTACGCAAATACGATGTTTTTTTAAGTCGTTTAAGCCCAGGTCTAATGTTTTAACTCAAAATAAACCGCATTCGCAAGGTATTTTTCCGATGTGTGAAATATATTGTATCTTGGAGGTTAATAGAAACATAAGATATTTATTTACTCACAATAACAGTGTTTTTGTCCATCAGGAAGAGACGTATCTACTTGTGGTATATTCAACTCACAACTGATCCATCAGCGCTGACGCCTAGCATATATTAACAAAATTATAACAATTATAGTAATCTATCCCCTATGCCCATCTGTCCCGGACTTATCCTGCATTGTTACAAATTTTTCTCCGTATTCGTTTTCTTTTCTGTAACGCTCTTAAGAACTTCAGTCATGGAGCATCGATATACACGCTCATCCGTTCTATCTGTCTGTCTTTTCTCTTTCGTTATCTCCCTTCTCTCTCTTCCTCCATCTTGCTCTCTGTTTGTCCGTTTGTCTCGTTTGTGCGCACACATTGGCGGACCTTCGCGTGAATCGTCGCGGTATGGTCAACCATTGTCTATATCCGTCGATAGGATGCATTAAGCTACTCGACACTCTATCGCGTCCTACACTCCCAGTTCGCTTTCTCTCTGTCTGTTTCTCTCTCTCTCTCTCTCTCTCCCTCCCTTCCTCCCTCCCTCTTTCTCGGCTCGTAATCTACGATGCAGTTTCGTCTTCATTTGCCAAATGGTCGGTAAATCCAGCCGGCACGGCGTCGTCACTGACTGCAGGAAAGACGACGGTTTAGCATCACGGCATCTAACCGTCGTGAGGGCGTTACGACGAAACTTAACTGCGATGTAAACCCACTTTGGCTCCGCTAGGATGCCACTAGGATGAACGTCGTTTCTCACTAACACGAAGTCGCACGAACCATTTAACGATTCCCCGAGTGAGATTACGCGACGCGCGCGCGCGCGCAATCGCCGACCCTGATCTGTTTTCGGAGGCTCTCGCGAATGTGGCGAAATTGTGGCGAGGCATCGAGTAATGCGCTGCGATACAATTACGATCGCACACACACACACACACACACACACACACACGCGCGCGCAGACATAGACAGCGCGGGCGCGGACTATAGCTGAGAACAGCAATTATCGGAGGAATCGAGGAGTCGTCGCTTCCTCTCTTGTTTTGTTGTTGCAGGATATAGGCCGGAGGAGAGCTTTTTCCAGCCCCGGTTTATTTTGCAGCCGACTGATTCGCGCGAAAAAATGTCGGCGAAACAGGTCAATTTCGCATCCTGGAGGGGGACTGTTTACGATTGCGAGGTAAATCCAAGCGTGCCGTCGTTCAAACGTTTCGGCACTTTCCGCACAAATCAGTCGATTATCAAGCAAACGGGCCGGAAAGTTTCCCTTGGCCCATCCTGTGTACACATTTGTGCACGCATTCGCATAATTTATGATACTCGGAATCATAGGGGCGAATCGGACGGGGTACATCCACCTCGAAGAATTGCTGCGCTCGTCGGTATTTTTATGCGCGCGTGCAAATCGCGTGCAACGGACGCGGCGTGCAAAATGCGCTTACTTAATTAAAGCGCCATTAAATCGGGCGCGTAGTGAAATAAACGTCCGAACGTGAATGACGATGCCCCAATGAGTCGAATACTTCCAGTCCCGTGAGGAATAATTAATTTTTGCGATAATTGCAACATAATGCAGTAAACGGAAATACGACAGTGGTTTCGCCGCGCAGCTCTATGTATTCGTAATCGAGCTTCATAAAGCAAGATGAATAATTCAGGCGCGCGTTGCTCAAACGTAATTGGGCGACGACGAGTCGCGCAACCAACGACACGTGTGTAACACCTCCTCCTCCTCCTCTTCTTTCTCCTCATCTTCTTCCTCCTCCCCCTCCTCCACCTCCTCCTCCCTTTACCTTTTCTTTTTCCGACACACAAAAGCCCGAATTCGATGGGAGAGCGAGAGGAAAAAGGAGGTCCTTTTCGCTATCGTCGAGGAAGAAAGCGCGAGGCTCCTCAGACTTTCAGACTGTCACTTTCCCGACCTGTAGAAAACAACATTCTTGAAACGAAAGACTGGTCGTGGAAATTGGATTGTCCTTCGAAAGCCCCTGGGGTGTCATGCGTAGAAACGCGGGATGATTCATTCAACACTACATCCACGGAATGTTTCGGAACGTTCTGCGACATCGTCGCAGAAGGAGACGGAAAAAAGCGTCAGCGATAAATAGAAACGGAATTTCGTCCCCCGCGCGCGGATTCTCGAGCGAAGAGATTTCGCCACGGTCTAATGCACTTTTGCGGCCTGAAACATTCATCGCCGTTCACGATGGATTCATATTGGAGCCGCGCATGTCTCATGCAGTTAGCGCGATAATAAGATTTAGATAATAATCGTTGAATTAACTTAACCGGACCGGGCTTATTATTACGTTAGACTGGCCAGTGATCGAATATAGAAAGAGCGGAAGTAGCAAATTGCATTTGGACAGTTTGGGACGTTCGGAAACATTCATAAAGGGTCTCGCGCGGATGTCTGCTCAAGCTCGAAATTATGTTATATTAAGCGAAATGACGCGAATGTACGTGAAATAATAATACATGTGCCAGAGAGGAGAAACGTACAGAGGATAGAAGTTGGCGAAGCGCTGAAGTATGCGATGATTCGCGCGGCGCGAGTAGTATCGCAGGTGTTTTACATGCAGTTTCCGTTGTAATGCGGGGAAAGAGAGAGGGAGAGAGAGAGAGAGAGAGAGAGAGAGAGAGAGAGAGAGAGAAGGGGGGAGATTCTGGAAGTACTCCCAATTACAAAATGCACGGGCCACTCAAATTTAAAAGCGCGGAAAAACGCGGAAAGTAAACGGAAGTTAGCGTTTGATGGTTCGTTTGTTTATATAACTTTTCTCATTATTTTGTTTAGTGGAACACACGCCGGCGAAGTTAGATTGAACATTTTAGAAGCACCCGGTACATGTACCGGGCTAGTCACGGGTACACGCGCATACTCTCTCTCTCTCTCTCTCTCTCTCTCTCTCTCTCTCACACTCACTCTCTCTCTCTCTCTCTCTCTCTCTCTCTCCCCCCTCGATGTTTATTCGTGTAATTGGCATAATCGCGAGAACAAGGAAAGTCGGGGCCTCCACCGGTCACAATAGCCGCAATAAGATTCAAGTGCTTACGCGATGCAATTGTCACACACAAGGGAATTGTGTCGTCTTCGTCGCTCCAAGTCTCGAGAAAACGTTCTCGTCACGCGCACGCGCGCGCGCCTCCTCACGACTTTCAAGTCGCTTTTAATTCCGCTACTTCGACGACGAAAAAATCCTGCAGTTTTCCGCGCTTCCTTTATTTTCGACATTGTAGCGCTCGTCGGAGCGCGCAACGAGAAATAAGAAACAAAACGGAAAGAGAGAGGGAGAGGGAGGGGAGAGAGAGAGAGAGAGAGAGAGAAGAGAGAGAGAGAGAGAGAGAGAGAGAAGAGATACGAAAACAAGAATGCGGACGGCGCCAGCGGGATAAATTCGCGGCGTAGCGCAAATGTAAAATGGCACGAACATTAAATAAAGCCCGGAATAGCGACAACGTTCTGTGCGTCCTGCAAAGCCTCTTAGATAGAAGTAAATTGTAAGTCTCTTACCCGACTGGTCAACGCCGTAAGCACTTTCGTTTGGTCGGCAAAAACAGCTTGGAGTATAAGGAGATTAGAGTCGTTATAGCGTCGGCCGAGGACAAAAGTGGAGGAAGTTTCATGCGAAAGTCGCGACCCTCGTCTAACGTTTCGCCATCTCTCGCGCGCGACGCAAGCCGTGCAAAGTGACGGAAAGCCGGCTGCCGCTACAAAAGAATCACAGTCGGGATGTACTAAAGTACAAGTTGCGTAACGGTGCAGACGACGTTGAGCCGCCGCGAGAGAAAGGAATAATTCACGCGACAAAAATGCGAGGGAAGTCTCTCTCGCAGCTCGTGTCGGCGTTAAGGCAAAGGAATCTTTGCTGCCGCGCGCGCGCGTAACGGGAGATGATGAGAAACTCGGTTTGGATTTCTTCCAAAACGCAAGAATCCTTTATCAAGTGTAATCCTAATGTCATTCTCGGCGAGACGTAGAATTCATTCCGAACAACGTTTTTATATTATCCCTCACCGAGGGCTTTCCTCTCCCTCTCTGCTCTCGCGGAAAGTGCGTCTAATCTCTCACGCTGTCGCTGAGCAAAAACACCGCTTGCGGGGCCGCGCGAAAGAGGTTGCTCGACATTTTCCTCAGCGACACAGCGTACAATTCTGATTAGAATTGCCAAATTTGTCCCGAAATTGGGAAATTACTCCCGATTGCGATTTACTAAACTTGCGCTTCTTTTCCCAGTCAATAACGTCGTCAAATATTTTGTGCCATCAAAGCTTGTCCCATCAAATCCTGTATCTACGCCAACTATTGCACACATCCAAAGATACACGAATAAATAAAATTCTAACGTAAAGTAAAGGCTAGAAAAAATATTGGGAAACTTTGTCCTTCTCAATTAATCAAGATCGAAAGAGATTTTCTACGCGAGACGTACAGTCAGTCGGTTAAAGGTTGCGACGTTTTTCTCGATGAATTGTTTTCCGCGAGTTACTACAAATAAATTCGGATAAACTTCCGTAAACCCATCGCCCACGCCTAATTGCTGTCAACTTAATATCAAGAATATTCAACTAACATTATGTATCGTTACATTATTCTCTCAAATTTATACACTGTGATTATAAGTTTATATGACAACAAATGAATATTTATTCGGCAGTGTGGCGTCTGATAAATAAATTTACGATCACAGTTGATTTATCTGCCGGAGTAGTGCAAATTATCGGCAATGTATAACGTTATTTAAGTTATCTCGGCATTGAACCTCTTTGTCGATGAAAATCCATTCACTTCAGATTGTTTGCAGTACTTTTGGCAAGATTCATGCCAATAGGGCGTGGCTTTCGGAAGTTCACCCGCCGCAAATTCTGCCGGAATTGGAATACGGAATGCGTGATGAAATTCGTCGTCGGGCAAAAGTGCCGCAGCTTTTAATCGGCCGACTGCAGGTCGCGTCGCGTCGCTCGCGTTGTACTTACAGTGATGCGTCAGACTGGTGGTCAGAATCTGCTTGCTGCCGTCCGCGTATTCGACGGAGCTGCAAGCAAGAAATGACACGGTTTCACATACTGCCGGTGCTACGATGCGTATAGTCGATAGCGTCGCGTCAGTTGACGCAAGAACGTCATATGTAGCGTCGTGTTAACGATCGCGAAACGAGCTACGGCCGTTCCTATTCCGCGCGACTTTTGCGCGACCATTCTAACGTTTCGAGAGAGCTGTGCGCGCGATAACGAGGGGGGTTTATCGTTTCGAGAGAGGGAAAGGGGAGGGGAAGCCTTTGGAACAAATAAATCTCAATTTATTCTGTGTCCAAGGATTAACGTATCCCAGGATTAACGGGGCTCGCTCGCAGAAAGCGCCGCGATAGAGGGAGAGCGGGAGGAAGGGAGGAAGGGAGGAAGGTGGAGAACGTTCGACTAGATACGTATGCTAAGCGACTCGCGTTTCATTACAGTTATCTGTCGCTTTTCCACACGACGCTATGCGGTACAATCTACATGAAGATAATTATAATATGCAAAACTTTTCGCGTTTAACGTCAGGCGACGCATAATTCTGAGCCATTGAAATACAAGATGAAGGCGAGCGGCGCGCGCATAAATGTTTTCGCGAGAGAGCACGCGTCCCCTCTGGACTAAACTAGAACTAGAACAAAACCGTTCAGCTGAAAATAACGCGCGACCAGCCGATGGCGGACGATTACCGCCAAAGTGGTCGCAATAAACTACTCTCGATGCAGAAATCCGAGTTTCGAAACTTCCCTCCCACTTTAGATCTCGATTTTCCGCGTTTGAAATGTAACGCCTGCATTGATGGCTCGGAAAATCGGACGAATCGCTTTTTTTTCATCCCTTTTTATTTTTTTTTATTTCCTTTTTTTTTTTAATACTGTTTAGCTCATAGCTTTTGTTCAAAGTGTCCGGAATCGGAGCCGCGAGTTCACTTGTTCACCTTCTCGAGGCTTCTTGTTTTAATTTCCGAATGGGACGTTGTCCGTTTCCCGCTGATTCGACGCGCTAGAACGCGCTAGAATTCCGCATCAAATCGCCGAAAAATATCGTTGGATCAAGACCAGAAGTAATCGCGGAGCGATTCGAGTTGGTGGCATAAGAATGGTGCGATGCGCGATGATGCGAAAGCAAAAAAAAAAACAAAACAGAAAACAATCGCTTAAAGTTCCTCGATATTTCGACTCTCACGACGCCGCGAGTGATACACCACTCAGCGCGCGTGCGCGCGCGCGAACGGAACAAATGTCTCGGATAACTCGTTTGTGCCGGCGGTGCATGTTTGATGCCGGAAGTGGCCCGACTCCCAGGCCCCGCCGCCATCCTCCTCCTCCTCTTTCTCCTCCTCTTCCTCCTCTTCACCTCGCAGCGGTTTCCGCAAGCTCCGTAGGGTCATTAGCCAACCATTCATTATGCAACTGCGAGGCAGTATTGCGTCAATATGGGGGCGGCAGATTGTTGGCCCAATCGATAACAATGCGCTGTGTTTACCGGGCGGATAATCAACAGACGCAGCTTCTGCTGCCTCGCCTCCGAAGACCAAGCAAGTGGGGAATTACGGTCCGTCTCGCTCCGAATGATATTGCGTTCCGGAAGTGTTACCTTTCCTCGTACCTCTCTCCGCCCGACTACCCGGCGACGTCAATTCCCGCCGCTTTCTCTCCCCCTCCGCCCTCCTCTCTCGCTTTCGCTCTCAGTCTCTATCTCACGCGAGTGTCTCCATTCGGACAGAAGCTGGCGCTACCTGTCCGCGTTAAATGCGAGACGCGTTATCGAAAAGCTGTTTGGATACGCGACGCGCAATCGTAGCGCGTCGCGTATCGATCACTCTCGCGCGGTCGAATTATGCCGATATGATTTCCCACTCGGCGATTCATAGCCGGGTCGTTTGCGGACGCCGCGGGTGTCGTCACTTTTGTAACCGCGCACGCACGCGCGCACACGGGACGGGTAACGATTTTGCGCGCGGGAGAGATTGGACGTGCTAAATGAGAAATCGGCGGAATCGTTTGCGAAAAAACGCGCGCGTGCGATTTGTGAGTCGGCGCATATAAGTATCAAGCGTCAAATTGACGGAACGGCTGAAATCGAGATCACGCGCACGGTCGCGTTAACTCGCGCGATATCGCCACGCGCGCGACGAGCTATGCATTTCGATGCGTTCGTTACGCGAGCGTCGATCGCGATTGCGGCACGGTCGAGTGAGCTCGATCGCCAAACGAGCCACACACACACACGCGCGCGCACACACACACGCGCGCGCGCGCGCGTACGGTCGCCTGTGAAACGGTCAGGTGGACGGAGGAAAAGAGGCGCCGGAAGTACGGACGTCGTGAGATGAAACGTTACAGGCGCGATATCCTCGCGCGCGCGCGCGCGCGCGGAAGGAAGGACGTCGCTTCCCTTTGATCTAAGTTGCCGGGAATGCAGGGCGAAGGGACAGCATGCGTAGCTGTTGCCCAGGAAGTTGGATGTAATTTGCTTAGTTGGATTAGATTGTGAATTTTGCGCCACGATGTTTGAGCCGTTCGTCTCGTCGCCGCTACCCTCTCCCGTTCTCTCTCTCTCTCTCTCTCTCTCTCTCTCTCTCTCTTTCTCTCTCTCTCTCTCTCTCTCTCTCTCTCTCTCTCTCTCTCTCTCGCGCCCTCCCCTTACTCCGTCACGAGGCGGCCCTCGTCTTTCTACGCCGTTCCCCACCGCCGTCGACCTCATAATTATAGTAACGTCTTCAGAGAGGACGAGCTCGCGCCGATTCGTTACTCGGCAAAAGCACGCACTTTG
The DNA here is from genome assembly GCF_003227715.2 of Harpegnathos saltator. Classification (NCBI taxonomy): domain Eukaryota; kingdom Metazoa; phylum Arthropoda; class Insecta; order Hymenoptera; family Formicidae; genus Harpegnathos; species Harpegnathos saltator. The sequence continues at coordinate 977,032 of NW_020230126.1, forward strand.
ATCCAGCAAGAAGCGGGTATTAACCGGCAGGACAGCCCATCGAAATCCGCGACGGTGCGCAACGTTAAGCGCCATCGCTCCGGATAATGCAGACGCTCCCTGATCTCGCGTGCTTTGATCTGTCCCGGCCAGAGGCGGGTAGGGCGGTCGCGCTGAAGCGGGCTCGTGCGGCCGTGAATCGCGCTGATCTGTCACCGAACGGATACGAACGAGTCGTACGAGTCGCACATGACGGCTCAGCGTGAATACCGTACTGCTTGTCGTCACCGATTTCTCCTTCGGCTAAACGAGAATTCGCTGCGACTGCTTCGCTGGTTAGCCCCTTTCGGCACGCCAGGTGGACCGAGAATGACGGTCGCGAGAACGATCGTTGTGCGCAAAGCTGTGTTTTTCTCTGAATGAAGTTGTTGCACGGACTGAGCTTCATATTAAAGGCCCATCGAGGATATCTCGGATGAAACACACGTTTGAGGAATGTTCAGGCGAGAGAGCCTGGATAAGATCAGGTCGAGATCGCTGTTTTATTGCCCACTTATCCGAGCAAAAAATTGTTATGGCCATCCTCATGAAGCATAAGGCTGATAGTAGGATGGCCTAAGAAGGGATGTCCTCATCATTACCAGGTCCCCAGATGAATCTTTTAGGGATACCTTGAGATTTTACGAAATAAGACTTTGATAAGGAAAATTGATGAGGGCTTTAGAAGTAATTATTAGGAATGTAATTATTAGAGAGAGAGAGAGAGAGAGAGAGAGAGAGAGAGAGAGAGAGAGAGAGAGAGAGAGAGAGAGAGAGAGACAGGGAGAGACAGGAAAAGACAGTAAAAGACAGTAAAAGACAGGGAGGGACAGGGAGAGAGAAGGAAAGAGAAAGAGAGACAGACAGAGAGAGACAGGGAGAGATAGGGAGAGAGAGGGAGGGTGAGAGGAGAGGGGGGAGAGGGAGGGGGAGTGATGAGGAGGGAAAGGGGATTCATCTTCAAATGGTTTTTAGCCAATAGAATGATGTATGTAGCATCTGAAGATGAACTTAAGATGGTCCGGAATAGAAATGTTAAACGTCGAAATTCATTGGTTATACGGTTACGCGTTACTATGCAGAAAATATGTCATGGAATTTCAAACTGAATGTGCCTAATACATCGTATGTTGGAGTCGGATATTATTAAACTTATATTACACTACAGGGATTATTTTTATGATTTATAATATTTATTCTAAACTTTAATATGAATAAGCTAAAATGACGCGCTTATAGTGTTCTAGTTTAATGAATAAGGCTTTGATAGGGAAAACTAATAAGAATCTTTTAGGAACGCCTTAGATTTTATGAAATAAGGCTTTGATAGAGAAAGGTCTTAGAAAGATCTTTTAAGAGGATGCTTTAGATATATAAAATCAAATTTTGTATAGAAAATTAATAAAACCTGAAGCGTGTAATAAAATTGTCATAGTTTAGTAGTATTGTTTTAATAGATATGCTCTATGTGGTTCTTTAAAAAATTTTTTAATTATACCGCAATTAAAAACATTTTATTAGTTCTATTAGTTGCCATATTTATTATATTGCCCAAGCATTTTTCTAGTATTGCCTACCTTTTGAAAAATAGCAAACTTTAATAAAAACAGTAGCAGGATTTTTATGTGCAAAGAAAGCTATATTTTATTATAAAGTATGCTATGTTTTTAAAATAAATAATTCTTGTATACTACAACAAGGTTATAAAGAAATAAAGAAATTACAGTCTAAATTTCTTGGGATGAAACGAAGGAATATTTTTATTTAAGCAATAATAAAAATATTTCCTTATAAGGCTCTATTAATATTGCCTTACAAGGCCCTATTGATATTACCTTATAAGGCCTTCGTAATATTTCCTCACAAGGATCCATAGCGGAAGGGTTGACTCGGCGCAAACTTGATGAACGATTTCGATCTTCCGAAAATCGATTTTTTCCTCCCAAAGTCTTCCTTCCAAATCAATTCTCACCCGTCCGATTTCTATACAAATTAGTTCTCTCAATGGAGAATCGATTTTCCATCCGTTGATACCATCAGTGCTATTCAGTAAACAATTCAACTGGGATCAACGTTTGAGAGAATCCATTCGCACAAAAATCGGACAGAAAGAGATTCGAAAATCGATTTCTAGCGGAGAAGATCTATCTTTCGAAAATCGCAGGGTCGAGATCGCCCATCATCGCTACTGTCATCGTGCCTCTCAACTCGTCGCCGCGAGTCGAGCTCGGAAAGTCCACGGCGAAGTGACGCGTGTTACCAGACGTTTTCACCTCGCCTTGAGGCGGCCGCACTAAATCGTGGCATTTAAAATCGTCTCGCGTGTCTCGCGCATACGTATGTTGCGAAAATCACGATGCCAGGGAAAGCCGCGCGAGTGATGCTCTTTTTCTCTTTTTTTCCGAATAACCATACTGGGCTTTCTCTCTCTTTCTCTCTCCCGCGCGCGCCACGCGATCGGCCGCTGAAAGATCGCGCTCGCGCTCGCACGGCCCGACCCAAATTCCATTAACGTCGAATTATGCGCGAGGCTTTCGTGATTCGCGTGTTGATCGCGATACCGGCAGACGCGTACGTGTACACCCGACGGGCGCAGCGGGTGCACGCACGCGGAGAGTCGGATATAATCCCGTCGGAACGGCGGTGTGTTCCGTATGCACGCGCGCTCGTTGTGTCTGCGAGCGGCGCGGCGCGGCGCGGCGCGGCGCGACTCGGCGCGGCGGGGAAACGCCTAACGGCATTGCGAATCCTATACGAGAGACTTCAGGCACGAATGGCGGATCAATGTTTTATCGATATTGCAGCAGACGCGGCACTGATGTACGTCTCGAGTCGGCGATACGTATATCGCGCGTGCTTCCTGCCGTTTGCAAGAGGATTTATGGATTAGCGTTTGTTTATCGTCGCCCTTGCTACCATTTTGCCCGTCGACGGGACTCGTGATTTTTCTGCCCGGGCGATCCGCGGACGCGAAGGAGGGCATTAAAATGGGGTGATCCGAACAATCGGCAAGAGGGGAAAAGGGAGGAAAAGGCTCGCTCGCGACTCTGCAGCTCGAGGCGCGCGCGCATTGTATCCACCGGTTTCTCTCCTCGTGCCTTCCATCTTCCTTTTATTCTTTAACCGAACGCGCGAATTACCAGACGGACTCCCTCTCGGGCTGCTGCTATCGAAAATACAGCTCGAAGAAGAAGAAGGGTGGGACGATGTGACGATCATCGCAAAATGAGGAGCAGCGAGCACGAGAGAAAGAGAGAAAAAGAAGGAGGAGGGAGCAGCGCGGAGGAAGAAAGAGCGCGCGGGTTGCACGCCCCATACGGAGGCGGCGAAACATTTTTCTAATGGGCAGAGAGGAGACACAAACGAAACACGCGTTAGCGGACAAAGAAGCGCCGCGTCTAGCTCATGGTCGGTCGGCGGGTCATGCATGAACGCGCGCCTAGAATCCGCGATGTCGACAGCGGAGAGAAGGTGGAAGCGAAGGAGCACAGAACGCGGAGAGGGAAGCCCGGGCCAGAGAGGTTACCGCCGTCAGGAAACTTTTGTTTAAAATTGGAATTCCTTTGCGGCTCGTTGGGACTAGGAATGCAGATGGGGCGGAGGCGACGAAAATCGTGAGTGGGCGAGAGACGAGGTCGCCGGTGGAACGGAAGAAATGCGGCTGGCTGAAAAAGGCAACGTACGATATTGTTTCATCATAGAGGGAAGCTCGTTGCACGCACGAGGGAAAGCTTTTAAGGAGCGACTTAAGGAGGACTTGGGCGCGTATATTGACGTTACCGCGGACGCGTCAATATTTTCGTATTCACGCAAGGGCTACTCGATTTTTGCGAATCTGCGTGTCACGCGATGTCCGCTTCAATGACCGACGATTAAGTCGACAACGAGCGCTTCTGCAGCGGAGGAACTTTCGGCCAATGTCGATATAGAAACTAATGTTTAAAATTATTACGAGATTATTAAGTAAAACTGTACTGAAGCAAAAAGTTATATTAAAAATTATTAGATAATATGAAAATTATATCACACTAGCATTGCGTTACAGAAACGTATCCATGTTGCAAAATTCGTACATTACAAGAATTAATGAACCCTCGGGGTGCGGGGAGCACTCGAGATTGCGCTGAGGATGCGGTACTTGTGTGGTTGAGGAATAAACTTCTTGGAAGACCGAGAAAAGTGAAAGATCGTATTTATTATCGTCGCTAAGATACACGTGAAAGAAGGTAGATGTGAAAGCTCATCGCGTGATAATTGTTGCTTGTACAGTTGCTAAACGTTAGTCCGGATGTCCACTGAACGGTTCAGATTTTACCGTCAATGCTCAGCGCTGTCGAGCTAATATGAGAAATATCCAGGTCATTTGATCCGATGATTTAATTCTTAAATATTTCTTATCATTGACACATTCTTCAAGGAATATTTTAAGGAAATATTTTTATTATTGCTTGAGTAAAAATATTCGTTCTTTTCATTTAGATTTAGATTTCTTTTTCAAGAAATTTAGATCGTAATTTCTTCATAACCTTTTTTATAACCTTGTTAATATACAAGAATTTTTTATTTTAAAAATATAGCATATTTTACAATAGAATATAGCATTCTTTACACATAAAAACATCCTGCTACTGTTTTCATTAAAGTCTGCTGCATTTCAAAATGAAGACAATACTGGAAAAATCCTTGGAAGAGACTAATGAATATTGCAACTAATAAAACCAATAAAATGTTTTTAATTGCGGTATAATTAAAAAATCTTTAAAAGAACCAGATAGAACATATCTATTAAAACAATACTACTAAACTATGATAATTTTATTACACGCTTTAGATCTTATTAATTTTAACGAAACTCGATTTTGTATATCTAAAGCATCCTCTTAAAAGATCCCTCTAAAGCCCAGTTTTCCATATTAAAGCGTTATTCTGTCAAATCTAAGGCATCCTTGAAAAATCCTTCCAAGGCTCTCATCAGTTTTCCTTATCAAAGCCTTATTTCGTAAAATCTAAGGTATTCCTAAAAGATCCATCTCGGGGTCCGATGTGGCAATAACGAGGCATCCCTTTTTAGGGTATTCCACTTTCAGTAGGATCACTTGTCGGGGCCTTATGCTTCATAAGGATAAGGCCCTAACAATTTTTTATTCGGGATATTTCGCCGAGATGCTCGTACGAATAGGGGCGTTTTGCAGTTTTCAACGAGAGCAAATACATGCGTGACATCGATTTGCGCGGAATTTATATACCCGCGATAAGCACGTAATAATTGAACCGTGTATCATTTGACCGAGTGCGGCAATTGTTTAATTAATTTGCAGGTATCTCACATACGTCTGGAATCATGTTCCTGCTACGTGCGCTACGTGGCTAAACGCATTAACCCATAATTATCGAAATTACAGACCCGAGCGGCAGCCAACCGAGGAGTCTCCGCCACCGCCTCCGCCGCCGCCGCCGCCGCCGCCGCCGCCGCCGCTGCCGCTGCCACCGCCGCTGCCGCCGCCGCCGTCGTGGCCGCTCTCTACCACCATCTCTCAAGATTCCCTCGCCCGCTATGTGGCCCACTGCGGATACTTAGGTAAGTATCCCATCTCGCTAATTATTCGAACGTAGCCGCAGCTCCCACGCGGCCGTATCCCTTTCGCGCTCGCCGACTTTGCCGGCTTAAGAAAGCGGATTACGGGCGATTCGACCGTTTCGAGAAATCCAGCCTGCGAGGATCCTGCCCGCGAAGGGCGTAATCGAATCTCGCGCGCGCGTCTCGCCGTTAATTACAAATGTCCGAGTCGCCGTTTGCTCGCAGAACCACCGGCCTTGGCATCGGCAGCGTCGGCGATGATCGCGCGTCAAGTGGCGCTTCACGCAAAGGACGCCTTTAATTTGTGACGACGTCGCAGGAGAAGACAGAGAGAGAGAGAGAGAGAGAGAGAGAGAGAGAGAGAGAGAGAGAGAGAGGGAGAGGGAGAGGGAGAAGGAAAGAGAGAGGAAAAGGATGGGTGAGGAGAAGAAATAGGGTGGGATCGGAGGGCGACATCGTTGGAATTTCGCATCGGAATCGATCGCCCGAAACTATGAAATATCGCCATCGACGATGACGTATTTCATTTCGCCCGTCAGTTTTTTTTAAAGGCAAGCATCACAGAGATATCGACGACCTTTCAATGGAATAACGGATCCTCCGCGGAGCAGAAGGGAAAAAAACGCTCGCGCCGCGTCGCGGCCGAGGTGTAATTGCGGGTGCGATAAATACTTAACCCCCCCCCCTCCCCCATCCCTCTCCGTGTGATGGTTCGCAGCGGCGTGAAGAGGTGAAGGGGCGGCGAAGCAAGAGGAGGAGGAGATGCGAAAACTATTAGAGACGCGGTATAATTAAAAAGATACGTTTCGCGGGGCGCGTTTCGTTCGCGGCGTCACGCGGTAAGCGCAGCCACGCAACGACGGCATCTAATCTGTAAGAAATTGATCGGACGGGGGGGAAAGACCCACGAAAAGTGGAGCAGTGCGAAAAACGCCTGGGCCGGTGCGCCAAGTTTTTCTATTAGCAATTATCTAGATCCCCGGAACGGCGCTCATTTCCGCTCTGGAAAGTGTTTTATTTGTTAATACCGGAGACCGTCTTATCACACTCGTTATTATTCGAGAGTCACGAGGGTATACCGTGTGCACACGCGATCGTTGCATACCGTAAAATGGTCTCTCGGAACTCTCGCCAGCTCGGCGAATTCCTTCAGGATTCGACATTTTTTTCCTCTCTCTCTCTCTCTCTCTCTCTCTCTCTTTCTCCTCGAAACGCTTTTATCGTCTCTCGATCCCCCGGGCTTTCCCACTCGGGGAAGTATGTCGAACGAGCAATCTTACGTGTTTGTAGTATCTGAGAATCAGCTGGAATAATAGACAGAGAGAGAGAGAGAGAGAGAGAGAGAGAGAGAGAGAGAGAGAGAGAGAGAGAGAGAGAGAGAGAGAGAGAGAGAGAAGTGGAGGAGAGAAGGAGTGCGAATAATAATTTAAAAATCGCGAAATTACACATCTCTTATATCTAAGAGAGAGAGAGAGAGAAAACTCCATGAATTTTTTACACTCACTTCCCTCTCTCGTATCCGACGCGGTGAAATTATTAAATGCGATTAAGCCCACGACGATGAGCGAGCAGTATGCTAATGTTGGAATAGATGAAGTTCTGTCATTATTACCAACAGTTTCGCTTGCTCCTCCTCCGTTTGCGCCTAAGTATTCCCGTCTCCCGGACTTTTATCCCGATGAATTCTGGACGAGATGTAGCTGATTCTGTCGGGCAAATTTACTAGCGATTCGGCTGTCCAGCAATTAGAGAAAGTGGGCTCGCATGCGCGCGCGCGCGCGCGTGTGAAGTTTCTTCAACTAGTAACGACGGTACTTGCGTGGTCGTGTCCGTTAAATGTCAAGGATTACGCGGAACGTCTCGATTTTTCATCGTGCTCATGCACCTTTAAATATTGCACGGAACGTATCTCGGCGGGAACGGCGATATCCATTATCAATAACCCCATCCATTTGTAACGCGTCGCTGGCTCACGATGATCGTGGATTTCACGATGCGCGACAACGCCGAGAATGCTGATGCATCATCGACCGATGCGCCGCGACCTTCGCCGCTGTAATGGCCCGAGTCGAAATTTTGGCCCCATTTTCCACCTAAACTATCCAATACCTGTAAATTCTGGAAGACCAATAGACATTTAATATGTATAAAATTTCCTATAGTAGTCCTATTCAGCGCTTCGAAATTACGCAAAATTTGCTATTCGCTTCTCAAGAGGACTCTTCTCGACGAAACTGTAAGTTAAATAAAATCTAAATAATTTCATGCAATCTTCAGAGGACTAAATTGTCCGAATCGAAATTTTGGCCCTATTTTTGACCTAAACCGTCCAACAGGTGTAGATTTCAGATTACCAATCAACACTTAACTTGTATGGAAATGGAGGTCCTATTTAGCGCCTCTCTCTAAAGTGCGGAAAATGCACAATTTGCCACTTGTAGCTTCTCGAGAGAATCGCGTGGCAAAATTATACGTTACATACAACGAAAATAGGTCAATGCAGGCTTCAAAGTATGAAATTAGCATTAAATGGCACGTCGAGGTTGAATGTAGATTCGAAATTTCGACTCGGATGTTTCAGCAATCACGGGGTTACGATCGGTTACTGGGGGGGCTCAGCTTTATTCTGTGTGGCCCGCGCGCCGAGATCTGCTCCGAGATTGATGACGATAATCGTCTCGGTTCAGCTCGTTTCATAGCTCTCCGCGCGGGCGCGTGCACGTGTGCGTGTGCGTTTGTTGTACGGCATCGCGGCGAGAAACGCGAGCAACGAAGCCAAGGGTTCCTCCGCGCTGCAGGCGTCACAACTCATCCTAATTACATCTACCCTCGTTTCCGGATTCTAGGGGTTTCCCGTCAGCACAGTACACTGACACTTAATTAGTATTGCCAACCGGACCTAACCGGCGTGGCGCATACTACAATTGAGACATTTAACTGCGTACTTCCGTCCCGGGGGATCGAAGTCTCGTGATTTAGAGTTCGCGCGCGCGCGCGCGTCGACATCTCGGTGATTCTTTTCTATCGCGAGTCCATAAGTCGATGCGCAGGTTAGCGACAGCATCTGAATTTGTGATAATCCCAGCCGTTCATGTTGACAAATCGGCTAATGCGAGCCCATTTTTGTTCTAAACTAAATGTGTCCTCGTTCTGAATTTTACGTATTACCTGGTTGTAACGGGCGTCGAGGAAAATTAAGATCTAGTAAATGTCGGAGTATCATAATTACAAGTAATTATAATTAGAAGTTGATAGTTGATGTTAAATGACTGTTTGTTTTTAGAAGTCTTCGATTATTCTTTAATTTCTTCGAAACGAAATTATTATTTCTGAGAGAATATCACGAATAAATTAAAATGTTTCTTGGAAGGAATCCGAGAAAAATATATAATCGAAATTCCGAGCGCTCGAGCTTTCCGACAAGGTCGTGTACCCAGGCTTAACGCGTATATTAAAATTTGTCTTCACGATGATCGGTCGTTAATTACTTGGTCGCTAATTGAGACATTCGCCTTAAGTTTACGTTATCTTTTTTTCTTTTTTCTAATTTCGCAGATTAAGCTTTAATATCACACTAGGACGTAGGTTGGTCGAATCGACGCGACCGATTATTCTTCTGCGTGCGCCAGGTTGTTCGGCAATATGCAGATTTTATATGTCGTATTGATACGTCGTCAGCGGTGCGTGACGAGGTCCGTCTTGATATCGTAAGGCAGGACGAGCGGATCCCGAGGGATTTGTTAATTGATCCGTCCCTTTCGCGCCAAGTGATACCGCCCGGGAGAGCCGGTCTGTCTTTAAATTTAATCGTAACGAAGCCCGGCGTGACTAACGAGCGGGCGATTGTCGGATTGGCCGAGTATATACATATATACGCGGCGCGCTCCTCCGGTTTCGCAAATCATTTATAACCCGGCATTAAAAGATCTTAACGCTCGTGTAGCGTAAAAAATGAACAGGCCGACCGAGTCCAAGCCCAGCGGCAATTTTGTCTCCCCGGGACATTCTTTCTAATTACCAGAGATTTATTAACGTTGTCGCTGCACAATCCACTTCTTGCATCCCACACCGGCTCCTGCGCTTCCCTCAAGCAAGTTCACTCTGCCCTACCCTGTCTGTGACGACCATTCCTAAAGTAATTGCTCCCGCCGCCGCGGACCGTGCGAAAAATCAGGGACTTCACGCGAGACTTCCGTACCTCGGGGCGACCTCAGCCGTCGATTATTACTTTTGCTACCGTCGGACGAAGAAGCGCGACAATTAGGATGACTTGATTGTTAACTTGAACCTCTACTAACCGGTCGTTCGCCGACACGGACGAGCGGATCAGCGTCGGTTCCGGGCGCCGCTGGACGCACTTCGCGTTTATTGTGACGAATCGATATACGGTATTTCGCGCGCATTCGGTCGGTCGACTATCGATCACGGTATTTTAAGCCTGCGGTTTGAACTTTAATTACCACACACCGCGGTGTGTCGGTATATATTATAGCGGTGCGCGTTTCGTATTTATTACGCGCTACAAAGACGCATTTATTCACGCGATGGAGGCCTGATATAAAGTCTAATTAACTTAAGTCCACACGCGCAAATGATACTCGCGCTCTCGGCGCTCTGCATCTGGGACGTGGGATTATGCGAGCAGCAGAGATCTATAATCGCGTTTAATCAATTTATTATTTCCATTTGTAACGTCGAGGGAGAATTCGCTCGTTTGGAGCAACGTGAGCGTAACACAGCTCAACGGAACGCGAAACGAAATGATAAAAGCATACAGCCTTGTTGGCGATGAAGAGTGCGAGCAAGAAAGAGCCAGACTAAGTAGAGCTAATCGAGCTAGAAAGGTATTTCGGTGTAATGGGGCGGATCCTATTTGATACTTAACAACTTTCGCGGTTCGGCTTCCCTTAATCTCCCGGCTTTTCTCCTCACGTCAGCGCATAAACTGCTACTTTTAAGTATATCACCTTGTTTGAAGAAATCTCGTTTCTCCTTTCGAAACACTTTCTCCCCGCTCTCTCTGTCCGTTTCTCTCTCTCTCTCTCTCTCGTTGCGTCACGCATAAAATGGTGACAATTTCATAATTCACATAAATCTACGTATTTGATTCAATATTTACATACGTTTGATATAACGCGTTGGAAATGTCATCTAAAAACGTCATCTAATTTTGTATACATGTATGTATACGCAAGCCGCTGCTGCATGCTTATTATGTGATTGAACGTGTTGCGGGCACGTGTGCGCGGGCTATCTATGCAGATGATATACGAATGCTGCGTTATAGCAGAAAGCGCGTGTGCATTTTGTATAATGATATTTGGCATAATACAACGTCGGCGAGAGCACAATATGGCTTGATGATGACATTCACGCTGTCGTCGCTTATTGAAACTAAATTCATGCATTTGTTTGGCTGGCGCATGCGAAACGATTCCCGAGATTGGAAATAAGTGGCTTATTATTCGGCGTCGGTTTGCAGCCGCTGCCGCTGCGCCGTTCGCGTTTTCTATGCGGAGGGGCAGAACGATTCCTCTGCAAGTAAAATACGTCTTCCTACCATTAGGTCACAGATTTTAACTCACAGCAGCTGATTGGGGCGAGGTCGGATGACGGAGAAAAATGGCTGGCAATTTTCTCCGGCGCTAGCCGGGGACGAACGCAAAGTAAGAAAGTCAAATTGTTAGGTGCGTACTTAAAATCACGGACAATTCGGAATTGAAGGGCGAGTGGTGGAAATGAGCGACGGCCTTCGTCAAAGGGAAAGGGACGCTCTGCTTATTTTTCGCAGTGCAGCGAAATATAAACGACACGCGCGCTTTTCAAAATCCGTATCCGTGTCCCGCGAATAATTAATGAACAAATACTCTCTGTTTCCGCGAGTAATATGATAATCCCTGCAAGAAAGAGAGAGAAGATTTACCCCGAGCGAGACCCCGCAACTCGCGATCGCGATACTACGGATCTGGCGGGTATAAAGGAGCATCCGGTTCGATTCCGCAAAAGTACAAAAAAGTGAATATTTCCGCTGCCGCGATATTCGAATCGCTAAAAAATTACCTGTCAGTTTCACTCGCGCGATTCATTTTGCGCTACAACTTATTTCCCGCTCATCTTTCCCTTCCGCGCTCTCCGCGTGTCCCATCGTCTCCTTACTTCCCGCATTGGGGCTGACTGATTAAAGAAATCCACGTCAGGGATGCTCGCGTCCCGGACAGAACGCCTGTCAAAAGGTTATGTTAATTGCCTCGCGCTTGATTGATTAACGTCCCGATCCTATTAACTATTGAAAAAGATTAGAGCGAGACCCCACCTCGGGCGCGGATAGATACTTCCGACACGTTACACACGGAATCTGATTATGTTTCCATTGCGAGGTGAAAAATCGTCCGTTGCCTCTCGGCAGCGGCGTGTTACACGGCGTGTGTCGAGGAAGCTGACGCTGGTCTGATGAAAAAAATTGCCTCACGAATAGGAGCGCTCGAGTATCGCCGAACACCGCGCGGGTGTCTGAGTTTCGTTCAGTTCGCTTGGCGGGATCGAACAGAAGGACTCGAGTGCGACGATGACACGAGTGCGTGCCAAGGCGGAGACGAGGCGGAATCGCCGGAAAAGTGCGTCGTCTTTACGCGGAGATACGCGGGTATACGCGTTTAACAGTTACGCTTACAGTTATAGCGATACGGTATAATCAGCGATACGGGGCCGGTGAACGCTCTGTAGTCAATGCGAACGACATACCTTGCATGAGAATACAATCAGTGCAATTCAGCTGGCGCAGGCACGAAGCGTATCAGCGCGAAATCAGCTGCGCGGTAATATGCCATCTACCGCGTATATCGCGCATACCGACAAGTTGAATCAACGAGCGAGGGGATAGTCAAGCGCATAGGCGCGAGCGAAGACACGCTTAGGTATAAGTAAGCTCGATTTATCACTCGCCGGTCTATAATGCCCGACCGATCCGTTTTATCATCGCGGGAAATGCACCTCCTCAATTCCGCGAGCAGCTGAAATTCCCGCGGGCCCCGCGGGCGGCTGGCGTTAATGAACGCCGGATATCGTTATCATAATCGTTGTATTAATAGACAGCGGCAATTAAAACTTGCCGGGAATGATCCCGCCCCGACGTGCAGCGCGATGTGCAACGCCTGTGTCTGAAGTTCATTCAACGTGTCGGAGCCTTGAACTCATGCCGCGCGCGCGCGCGCGCGCGCGCGTGGGTTATGCGGATTGATACAGCGGCAATTAAAAGTTTGCCCAATCGTGGCGTGATTGCGCCGCGTAAACACGAGGCGCGCTCGCCGAAGGTGCATTCGAGATCCTGCCGAGTCCTTCGCCGCGGGCGACTTTTTAGCTCCGGCCGCGTTCACCTTCGCAATAATCTTTCGGTCGTTCGCGGGAAGGTTACTCTCGAATCGTAATCCGTTACTGTTGCTCGTTAATCGTCGAAGACAAAGGCGATCCGTTATTGTTACTCGAGAAGTAACGAGTCTTCGTAGCAATTTCTTCGTTACTTTCCTTGCCGGATTTTGAAGGACCTGTCTTTCTTGATATTCGCTTTCACGCGCGCTTACACACTCGCAGTCCGACGAATGTAATGATTATCCGTTACTGTCGCCTCCTGTCGCCGCGGGAAAATGGAAACGTAATTGTGTTAGCATTATCGTCACCAACGGGAAGAAGTAACGTCGTTACAGAAAAACAGTAACTCGTAACGCGTTGCTTCTTAGGTCAGCTTAGGCCGGTCGTAATCGGTTTTGCGTTTCGCGGCGCAACTTTAACATCCGGTTGTATGTCGATTTGTGCCCCGAGGAGAAAAATTAATAGGGCTTTGGTAAGGACCTGATTATTTTTCCGTAACATTAATCGGACCTTAGTACAGATAGGGCCTTATAAGGAAATATTTTTATTATTGCTTAAGTAAAAATATTCGTTCTTATCATTCCAACAAATTTAGACTATAATTTCTTTATAACTTTGTTGGTATACAACAAAAATTCTTTTTATTTAAAAAATGTAGCATATACTGTACGATAAAATATATGGCTGATTATTCATTCATAGCATTCTTTACACATAAAAATATTGCTACAGTTTTTATTAAAGTTTTATTAAAGTTTGCTACATTTCAAAACGAAGGCAATACTAGAAAAATCCTTGAAAGTGACTAATGAATATGGCAACTGATAAAACTTGTTATATAAAATTTATTATAATTTAATATAAATAAAATTTGTCTTTAATTGTTTTCAATTGTTTATAATTAAAAAATCTTTAAAAGAATCGGATAGAGCGTACCTACTAAACGTACAATACTAAACTATGACAATTTTATCACACGCTTCAAATCTTATTAATTTTCTAGAACAAAATGATTTGATATATCTAAAGCATCCTTTTTAAAAGATCCACATCAGTTTTCTAATGTTGAAGCGTTATTTCGTAAAACATCCCTAATAAATTCGAAGGTCCTTCTTAGCTTTCCCTATCAAAGTCTCGTTTATTAAATCTAAGGCATCTCTAATAGATCCTTCCAATGCCCTCATCAGTTTTCCTTATTAAAGCTTTATTTCGTGAAATCTAAGGTATCCCTGAAAGATCCATCTCGGCGCCTAATGTGGTAATACGAGGCACCTCCTTTCTAGGACATCCTACTTTTAGCCTTATCGGGGCCTTATGCTTCATGAGGATGGTCCTAACAATTTTTTGCTCGAGGCGTTTCCTCGGGAGTATCGAGTCAGGATCGTTTGCGTGTCCTATGTACACGCGGGGACCAAAGCCGAGGACTCCAGCCTCGCTTCTTCGGGCGTCCTATGTAACCGGCAGATTATAAGACGACCTGTGTGTTTGCGTGCGTCGTACGCGGCAAAATTGCGATCACGGCGGCCTTACAAATGATGCGTTCCGGCGCGTAGCGCGCGACGTAGACGCGAAGGTACGCTGCCGATCATAAATCCAATTATAGGTGAAACTGTTCCCGGTGACGTCACATCCATCCTTCGGCGACCCTTTCCCTCGGTCTATCGGATAACAATTACCGCCGTCTATACTAGCACCGTGCGTTCGCCCGTCCCCGCCCCTCCTAGCCGCCATCAATATCTCATTCCTTTCCTTCGCCCCGACGCCCCTTCGACAACTGACCAACACTCTAGAAAGGGAGCGTTCCGCACTTGCGAGATCCACGTTTCTGCGTGCGTTTCTCCTCGTCGCGACTGTTCTTCCTTTGTCGTTGGGAACAGCGGCAATATCCGACTACGAGATGTCACCGATGTCGTCCGCCGGTGCATGTGCGTCCTTCGGGACGTAACGCGAGCGCGTGTCCCTTCTCATTGTCCCTCGGGTTTTCTTTCAGCGGGAATTGCGCGCTGTTAATAGCGAGCCCCGTCGGGACTCGCAGTCCTCGTCTTTATGCACGTGCGCAGGATTTTTCAAGGACGCGAGATATCGCGCGCGCGTCTTGCTCGTAGCGGCGCGCCGGAGACTCGTGATTACGTCCGGCGAGCCGACAATAGGCTCGCGTCGAAATGGCACGCGTAAGGCTCTGTGTTCATGGCGCATGAAATTATTGATGAGACCGATGATAATATTAGTGACGTGACAATGGGCAGGCACAATGTGGGATCGGCCCGCTTAAGCATGGGTGCGTACAGCGCCGGACTATTGACTGGACTGGCTACGCGATAATAGACGCGCCGGACAATGTCTAATGGTAGGCAGAAAATTGCGCATGTAGCGTAATACACGGTAGTTGCGACGACCGGGAGGGAGGGAGGAGGGAGGAGGGGGAGAGAGAGAGAGAGAGAGAGAGAGATAACGACTGTTAGGTCGGTCGCATAAACCGCATGTTTATTAACTCGCGACTACACGCGTTACGAGTCCCGCGGCAGCGCGGAAAGATTAGCGGCGCGCGGTAGAAATGCCGCTTTATAATTCCGGAGCCGCCGCCGTCGCGCGGATGCCGTTTTAATTTCATTACGCGCGTCGAAGTGTACGCGCGCGCGCGAGCTCTCGCGCACGTATCGCGCCGGGAGAGATACACGCTCTATATATAAATGAGGCTCCGCCGGCTTACGGCCACGGGAACGCGCCATAATGCGTTTTATCGCGGCCGGTCGTCCGCCGAAGGAGGTCCTTAGCTCCGTCAGAATGTCACGAGTAAAAGCGATAAACCGCCGGGACATCACAAATTGGTATTAGCGGGCATTCGAGCACGAAATAAACAATTGCATTTAAACGTACATCTCTGCCACGAGCCACCGCCGTCCATTTGTCAGAGAATATCACATTTTTCCGCTCGGCCAGCCGCGCTGCCGAGGACCCCGCACGCTCGGTGTGCCACGGCCGCTGTTAGTGAGCGCGTGTGTATCATAAAATAAATCGCGGCAAATAAAGAAAGCGCCAAGATACAGCGACTCTCTCTCTCTCTCTCTCTCTCTCTCTCTCTCTCTCTCTTCCTCTCCCTCTCGTTCTCGCGTTCCCTCGCTCTCCTTCTCTCTTTCTCGCCCTCGTCGACGACGTTGGCTCGCTCGCCATCTCGATTCCGCCGACGTTCCGCGAAAGCCTCCGACGGAGTCTGGGATACGGACGAAGCCAACGGTAAGGGGCGGGAGGGGGGGGGCCAGGGTGAATCTACCTTCGTATCCTCGCTCTTTTACTCCCGGGGTGGATGTGGTATTGTACTCTCTTACGGTATTTCTAATAACTTCTCTTTTTCTTCTCTTCGGCTCTTTCTTTCTTCTTCCTCTTCACAGCTTCTCGTACCTCCAGCTTCCCCCCCTCCGTCGTTCTATCTCCTGTTCTTCCACCTTATCCGTCGCTCCCGGTCTTTCGTACCAATGTTCTTATACACCTCTACCCCAGCTGCTGTTGCTGCTCTCTCTCTCTCTCTCCCCCCTCCCTCCCTCCCTCCCTCCCACCCTCTCTCTGTCCCTCCTCTCTTCTTCTTCCCCATGTCTGGACTTCACAATGCCGACGGTAATCCGACACCGTCGAGCCTCTCTATCCTTCTCTCGCTCTCGGGCCTCCGATCTCGCCCTCCGCGCGCCCCCACGCTCATCCTCCTTGGGTTCCCTCTGAACAACAATTACTCCGCCATATTGTCCGCTATCCTATATCGTAAACGAAAGGTTAGAGGTCGAGTAAAACGAACTCGAAGGACGAGAGAGAGAGAGAGAGAGAGAGAGAGAGAGAGAGCGAGCGCGATGGATGGGTGGACGGATAAAGATGGAGTGGCGCGGTAGGATCAAGTTTTTAATCACTCTCCAATGTCAGTGGAAGAAGAAACGCCCGAGGAGCCCGCAGGCTCTCCCCGCGGCCGCGCCTTCACTCTCTTTCTTTAGGCTCTGGAAGACGCGATTATCGTGGTCCCTCCCTCTCTCTCTTTCCTCCTTTCTCCTGATTTGATAAAAAAAAGGCTCTGCTGGGATTTGGGATTCCGCCGCGCGCTCGTGGCAGTCGTTATCACTTTCGTCCGCTTGATTTACTTTACGTTTCTATTCGCGCGGGTAACCCACTGCCCCGTCGTGCTCCTCCGCGCGAGTGTATTATCGGGCGTCTACCTGCAGCGCGCGACTACGTGCAAAACGTAACGGAAATGCATTACTCACGATTGTCCACAATTCATGTGCTCGTGACATCCGCGCGCCTCTTATATCGCGCCTGCACTCGTATCGCACTCGAGATACGTGTGTGTGTGTGTGTGTGTGTGTGTGTAACAACACGCACGAGTGCGCTTCATTATTTACGTTGGTGTGTTTCATATTTAACGTTCTAGTTATACGATTAGAGAGCGGCTCTCGCGCGCAGGCCGAGGTCGGCGTGAATCATTTACACACGGATAGGTCGAAAATTCGCACGCTTGTTCTCGCGAAATTGACCGAACAAGCCGCGACGCGCTGATAACGATAGCTGCCGCTGAAAACGGACCAACCCCAGGCTGGGGTGACATTGCCTCCGCGCGACGAGAGCCTCGGGCTGACGCCCGAGCTTCGTTACGTATCGCGATGCAAGCCCGGGGTCTTTTTTTAGAACCTTCGTCGTACTGCTCTCAAATGTTAAAACTTCAGCTTTGTTTATTTTCCGGTTACGTTTTTTAATAAGATCAAAAATTCGCACGCGATGAAATTTCAGCCATGGTAGTTTTTAAGGGTTGAACATCTTTCCATTGTGTCTTCTGTCTCTCTGTGTTTCTTCATTTATACTCGAAATCATTCCGATGCGAAGAATATCGCATTTTTGTGTGGAAACACGACATCGGGGTGAATTCGTTTGAGTGATTGGAGTCGCGCGATAAAACACGTCGGACGATCCTGTCTGATTTTCCGGCAGCTATCTATTAATTAGGGGCGGCAATTTCATTGTGACCAGCGATGTAGCTCGATAGCCCCGATGCACTCGTGGTCTCTGATATTTTTTGGACGAACTTGCCAGCGCGTTGCTGCGGGAAAAGTTTGTAAGAAATCTGGTCGTGTCGGCGCATCATCAGATTGTAGGAATTTCTGCTCAAGAAGGGCAAAGGATACTAAAGACGCCCTCAAATATGCGCAATTATTATTGCTCTAAACAAAATTACTTATACAATAGGCGGATACGTGTAGGCGGACACAAACGACTCAGCCTAATCGCGGAGATTCTATTTTCCTGCGGAGCAAACGCGCAGCTTATCTGAAATATGCTAACGAATTGCTTAACCTGTCGAACAAAAGTTAATTGGTTTATGAACGTAAACGAGTCGGAACCAAAGAGAGCAATCCTTTTGTCTATGCTTCTTTTATTACGTCCTTCTCTCTCCATCAGTCTCTCTCTCTCTTTTTTTTTCTTTCTCTGTCTACCCAACTGTAGATTTAACTATAAGTCTGATCTTGTCGGTTATGTTTGCTTTGTTGTGCTGACACGTTTACCCGGATGAAAGTCAAATATTTCTTACAAGATATTCCGATATAACGCGCAGTGTCCTCGTTCAGCACTCGCACAGTCCAAGTTCTCGTTGCATCGTTGAGTCTCCGAAATAAAGTTCGTTCCTCGCGTTTTACTGTCACATCGTAACTGCCTCTCGTCTCTTCATCGCGGACTTGGCTGATATGTCCATGCAATTGTGCAAGGTGAAGACAGACAGCGATAATGACATAACCGTTGTCGAGGAGTAAGACACAATGGAGACGTTTGTGCCTGCGCGCGCAACCTGTCAGAAGCATCGGCCATTTCTGGCTGATTCTGTCGTGCTTTCTTATTGCGGGGGTGTTGGGGTGCTGTTATACATGAGAAAATGGCTCGGCACAACTGTCACTCACCTCTGACGTCTGACCTGACTCGCTCGGCGACCGCCGCGTACAGAGACTCTAGGAGAAGGTGGAGGAGGAGGAGGAGGAGGAGGAGGAGGTGGAGGAGGAGGAGAAGGAGGAAGGGAGGTCTCTCGCGTTTACGACTAGTGACGCGCCAGCACGAGCTAAGACACGTGCAAGAATATCTGCAGCCGTGAAATCGATACCCTGGAACGCGGCGGTGTTCGCATCCGAGCTTTTACGAGCAACGACGCAGTAAAATATGCCATACAAGATGGCAAGTTCGCCCCTTCCCGGGGGTTCGATTGATCGCCTTCGAGAGGTCCTCGGCATTCGAGAATTACTTCATCGCGCGTCCTTTGGACATTCAACTCGCTCGATTTATCCTAAGCAAAATCGCACGACATAACGCAAGTTCATCGGACGACAGCGGTATTTTTCAACAAGTATTTATTTGTTCATTAGCAGAGATCAGAGGCATAACTTGATGGACCGGCGACATAGCCGGTCGTACGTACTCGCGTCTCTCTGGTCTTGTCAAGTATTTTGGAGAGAGCTTATCAGCGCACGATGTGCCCCGCTGCCGCGGGGAAGCTCGTTGCTGCGGGAAAAAATTATTCGGCAGACCGGTAACCCCATCGCTCGAGACTCACCCCAGTGCGCAGTCCGCGGAGGGTTGCTCTCCATCGGCAACAGGCCACCCTTCGCGACTAGCCGCCCTTCTTTACCGACCATCCGCAGTGAAACTACCCGCCGTTATAAGGGTACGATATCGACGTCGGTGCGCTAGTACGCGAGGTAATTCGCGGAAAATCCCAACCCCCTCCCACCTGGTGGTACTGTTTTACCCTTCCGGTAAAGCCACGCTACGTCGCGGAGATATATCGTTCTGTTTATTCGCGCATTCGAGGATTCGCTATCGAGCCGTCCACCGTGAATTATCGCACAATGGCGCGCCGTGATTGTCGACGATCACAAGCGGTCTTCGTGCCGCGAGGTACACGTTGATCTTGAGAAATTTCCGTTCCGCTTGGTTACACGCGATCGGCCCGACCCGACCCGGCCACGTCAGGAATTGAATCGCAATTTCCCGAGTCCCTGCGCGTCCCACGGCCGTCCCTTTTGTCTTGAAACTTTCATAAAAGGCTGTCCCTGGAAATATTAGGTAAATCGTCTCTCTCTCTCTCTCTCTCTCTCTCTCTCTCTCTCTCTCTCTCTCTCTCTCTCTCTCTCTCTCTCTCTCTCTCTCTCTCTCTCTCTCTCTCTCGTTTCAACGTACCGCCGCGTCCTCTTCGCGGGAGTAACGCGTTTTTCAAGTTTTCGGGTAAAGAAAACTTGATGCCCCAGAAGAGCGGCCAATTCCGCCGCTGATGAGCCACTACGTGATATGGGCTTCTAATACCGCGAATTTCGTGTAGCTGCTGGCGAAACACTTTGCTGTGTCCTTATGTAACACGTCGGTCCCAATCAGTTCAAATTTCTCGTGTGTCTCTGATGTGTCCGAGTATCGCGTCGGCGCGCTGTAATGGGCCGACGTTTATAGTCGGTCATAATCTATTTGGATTATTCGGAGTTAATGCAAAAAGAAAAAAAATATATATATATCAGTTTTATCCGTCTTCTCGAACGGTTAGACAGCTACGACACGATTCTAAATTTATACTCAAACACCGAGCGAAAAATTTCGGTTGACCCGACAGCGTATGTTAGATTCCCGCGAGACGCTCATCATACCGGATGACGCTTTGCGATTTTTATACGTTTATTTCTCACGAAGATATGCGCAACAATGAAAACGCGAGGATGTTGTGTGCGCGCAGGAAGCCATTTAGGGGAAACGCATTATATACGAATTACCCTGAGATTTTACGCGCGAAATAGTAAATGGGGTCGGACGAATGCAGCTGCTTAAAATGTACTCAGCTGCGAAAGCAATTTCGAAAAAAAATACTTTTATTTTTCCGAGCAGATTGTGCAATGTTCGCGATGCATCGTCGCCGATGAAAGTTTTTTGGCGCACGCGAGCGTGTGTGCATCCACGTCGCCGAGTTCTCCTGGTAAATAAGGGAGGCATGAATAACTGAAGTTAGATGAATAAAATAAAGTTAGATCCGCCCTCCTTTCCCCTCCCCCTTCCCCCCGAGTATCGGCGGCTATTGTCGCAGATGTAAGTTTGTCATATTTCAAGAAATATCGCAGCCGCTGCAAGCGGCTGCTATTATCGTATAGAGATTGTTTCTTCGCGATTTTGAGCAAATGCACGAAAATCGACCGGTTTGTGATTCCTCGCAAAAATTACCCGACGATTTATTCAACGACGCTCTCGACATTGAGTCAAATTAAAACGGACGAAAATACACATTTTTGTCTCTGCAATACACGCTCATTCAGGAATCTGCGACCGCTGCGGTCGCGGAGAAGTAGGTCGCGTTAATCGCCGGCGCTTGCAGCGTTAAGGGGGAATTAAATGCTACAAATTAATGTGCAGTGTTAGTATTGTGACACGGAGAACGTTGAGTCAATATGGGCACGAGTCTAGCGCGACACAGCGCTCTCGTCGGCTCAAGGTCGCGTGACCTCGGAAATAACAACATACGTATATAAGAGCAATTACCATAGCAGCCATAACAGTCCTTGACGCGAGCGGAAACGGATCGGACGTTGTCGCGCGTGATTCCCGATCTTTTCGGTCGTGAAACGCGTTGAGGTATTTCGCGCGCGCGATTATCCCGCGGATTAGTGTTTTCTTGAGCAGCGGCCACATCCTTGAATCTTGAGGGTAAGCAACATTTAAAATCCGCTCATCGTTTTCGTAATTTTAAGAGAAGGATGCACTATTCTGAGTCTTTCTCTCTCTCTCTTTCTCTCCGTCTACCTCTCCCTCTCCCTCTTTCCCTGCATGTAATTAATCGGAATGCTCTCTTTTCGTTTCAGATATGGTAGGGAGCTTAGTGGGTGCGGCTTCTCCTGGACAACCCAGTTTTGGTGGATGCGGCTGCTGTAACCGGAGGACCCGGTTCGGGCCGAGCAGGATCGACTTGAAGGTAGGTTTATGCGTTTGCCATGTGCATTTCACTCTGTGCGATCCGAAACTTTGCGATAGAATCGATCTAAAAATCGCTCGGTTACAATTTTCGCAAAATAGCGCAAATTCGCGTATTTTTTCTTATCGGGCTGTTGATCGCCATAGCTAATCAACGATGTCATGTTTTTGTTGCAGAGTTGCGGCAAATCGTGGCCGATCCTGAGTTCCCGGTAACCGGTGAGTCCGAAAAATGAAAATGATTTGAAGTTTCGAGGTGGTGGGTGTTTGCGAAGTCACCTAAGTCATTGCGATTTACCTCTAGCTTTGAGTGCACACTGAGAGAAGTAGTCGATCGATCTTATTAAATCGTCAGTCAGTTTTGGAACCAGTATTATATTCTTTTCCAACGAGAAGATGACAGTAGAATATATTACAATAGCGCAATAGTGAAAACAATAATAAAATGTTTGCTAGAGACACCGGTTTCCCAATTACAAATATTTCATCACGCAATTATAGTTGGAAATATCAAACGCTTTTCTCTCAGTGTGTTGAAATTTCACACGTACGTGTTTACGTCATCCATTGAAATAGACTGCTCGATATAATCGTCTTGTTTACCAACTATCTGAGCTGTCGAATGTTTCTTAAAGACGTCAATCCTTGATATCCTTTGTTCAATTCACCGAATGTCCAATTATTTTAAACAGTGGAAAATCGCGTATTAAAATTGCGCATTAAAATAGCGTCACGATACGCGGAGTTTGTGATTATTCTGCCCGCGATAAATTCAGCGGTCATCGCAAAGTCACAGAGAAAACAAACACGGAGCTTGTATATTTTGACGCATTTCGGAAATCGTCCGTTTCGGGACGAAACGAAATTTTTCACACGTGACGGGTTTGTGTGATGCGATTCCGCTCGAAATTCAATACATGTATTTATCGTTGCCGCCGCAAGTCAGAATTCACGCGAAACAAGGAGCTCGTTTTTCGACAAAGCGCAGTCATCCGCGAAACCGAACGCTGTTTTGTTTTCCTCGCGATGTTTGTTTACACGCGACTCGCGGGTGCATTTTCACGAATTGTCAAGATAAATCGGTAAAATCATTAAATCATCATATAATCGCACTCGCGATTATATCGTAAAGTGCGATCCGCCTGAGAGGACGAGCGGGGACGCTACAAAGGCTGGATATTGAAAATTCGGTTCTGGATGATTGGACGTTACGGGGAATATCCACGCGAAATTGTGAGCTTACAATTCGACCGCTCGCAAAGCGGTCACTGTACGTGGGTGCGTGCAGCGCGTAGACGTAAATTGCATTGATTGCCGGTGAGGAAGATCACCGAGCGAAGGTGACCTCTCGCGTAATCGCTTGGGAAAGAGTCAGAAGTTAATAGCGTCAATAGCAGATTCGCGCATTTGTAGCGTCTATTTCAACCACGTTGTTGAACACGTTGGCTGCGTTCCGAAATTCACTGTCAGTACTGAAAATATATAATTTGTGTCACGTATACTATAAGAATATATATATATAATATATATATATATATATATAATATATATACTATAAGAATTTCAGTGCTGGCACTGAATATCGGAACACAGCATATGACCTTGGTGGTCAGCATTGACCGACGCTGCGATATTGTTGCATCTCTTTAATTTATCTGTAAAAATGTAACCAACTGTGCGTCTAACGAATTAAACACATAGTCGAAACGAACACATCCCTCGTGAGTCGTGTCAGTTTATCGCGTCCTTGGTACGGCTCTGTTGAAGTTGAGCGAAGCGTCGAAATAACCAGCGGCGATCACAGCGTGGCAATAAACATGTTGCTTGATAGACCGTGCGAGCGGCGGCTCGCACGGTCCCCTGTCTCCTTTCGGAACGTTACACAAATACAAGTATCGATATGGATTTTCGTTGAAATGCGCGGCGCGTTCGCGGCACAGCGTGTTCGCGGTTTTCGTAACATCGAAATAAGGAGGAGCATAAGCAAGAGGCAGCTACGTGCGCTCACATAAAGTATAAATAATGTATCGCCTCGAACACCTTATCCAATCATCCCGCTGCCGCGGGACATTCGGAAATCATTGCACGTTCCGTCGCTGGAGAACATCCCAAGGTCGCTCGCGACAGCGTCGCTGTCGTCTTAAAATAAATTTCGCATATTCGCCGGCTGGAAAATCTCGAAGGCGCGCGAGCGCCTACGCCCGGCCGCTCGCCCCCCGCCGAAAAGTGTCCCTCCCCTCCCCCCCGCCCACCGTAGTGGATTGTTTTCGGCTAGCCCTGTAGAAGACGGTTAGATGGCGGAAAAACGCGCAGACTCGAAGCGCCATATTGAAATTTACATACGTATCCGATGTACATAGTGTGCACCTAGCGGCGTGTGTACCTATATCGGCGCTGGAATGGGAAAGGTCTTAGGGTCTCTATTGGATTACAGAACAAGCGGCTAGCACTCAAGCCCCGTAACCCCCGTCTTGCTCGGGGCAAAGTAGTTTAGCTTTGGAGTATAGCCTTACCCATCTAGCCTTAGCTTGCCTGTCCATCCGTTACGTTATGTATCCAGGATCCACCCTAACCCTGCGTCTCGGCTCACCCTCTGCTCCTCCTTCACCACCACCTTCACCACCACCACCACCACCACCACCTTCTTCTTCTTCTTCTTCTTTTTCTTCTTTCTCTTCCGTTCGCCCGTCTCTCCTCGTCTCGTGCCTCGCCCGAGCTGCTTCGTGCGTCGCGGCACGCGTGACCGTCCCACGCAGGTAAAGAAAATAAAGGAGCGGCCCCTTCGCCCCCAATCTGCACCCTTGCAGGGCGCGCGTGTATATACCGGCGAAAATAGGGCTACCCCCGTCGAGTCGCGCGCTCCTCGCCTTCCTCGGATTTTCATCGAACGTCCTTCCCGGATGCGTTCGAGCGGCTTCCCGGCGCTGCAGCTCTGCGTCGTCGCGTCTTAACGGCGGCAAACTGCGCCGACGGGCTCTCGGAATCTCGCGCGTTGCGGAATAGATTGTTGCGAAAAATGCCGGCGTTATTCGCCGGGCAAAGTTGACGGCAAAGTTACCCCGTTTCGAGAGTATCAACAGTCGTGGGCGAGTGAAGCAAACAACTTCGGCCGGGTGTTGTTTTCTTCCTCCGAACGTCCGACAACATTATCCTATCCCGAGAGAGAAGAATAGCCAAGTGTCGCTGGTAAACGACAGTTACCTCTGGCCTCGATTGTCGTATTTTGTCGTTGCTCTAAAAAAAGCAGCATTTGCGACACGTGGTTATTGTCGCCAACAATACAGCAAAACCGATCATAAAGATCCCCCTCCCCTCTGCAATTCCCTCACCGTTGCGCGATTATACGTACAAAGGCCGGACCCTTTTTTCTCCCGGTGTATTTCTGCTTCGACAGCCGAATCGATAATTCTCTCTACGCGCGAGATAGAGGAGATCCAATGAAGGCACGACGAATTTTCTGTCGCGACGATCTAACGCGCGCTACGTCGGCACGCGCAGCCGGCGAGATAAATTCACGCGCGGCGTATTCTCCGCGCGGCGACGGCCGATAAGACGTCGACGAGGCGAGTCGTCCCGGTGAGATGAATAAATCGTCTTTGCGCGTATCGCGAGTTGCATTAGCGAGAGGCCGGGATAAATCGCACGGCGGCTACAATCCCCCGGCCCGCTCCTCCGGCGTGTTCATATTAAGCATCGCGTTAGCGCCGAGCCGCGAGACACAGCACTCCGCTTAATGAGTAATCCACACCCGCTATCGATACACCGAGACTTTGCGATTCGTATTGGAGCGCGCGCGCGCGCGTAGCGGAACGTCTCGTAGCATGTCTGCGTGCGTGCGTGCGTGCGTGCGTGCGTGCGCGCCTCGACGTAGCTTGGCACCGCGGAAATATCATTGCTCAGCGGTAACGAACACCGTATAGCATCGCGTTACGTCGTTAAATTAGCAATGCTACTTTCCGCTCTGACAGCGAACAAGTTGCCACGGTTGTACCGGATTTGCGTTTTGCAAGCGGCGCGCGCGCTACGTCCGCGGCCGCGTAGCACGGTCAGTAGCAAACAGCGGATACAACTTGACCCAAATACTCGAAATCGTTCCCGTCTGTCGGACAGAGGCTGGATGGAAGTTGGAGAACATTGGTACGCCGCCGGCGGCGTGGGCAGGCGTATGTGTGTGAGAGAAAGAGAGAGAGTGTGTGTGTGTGTGTGTACATGCGCTTGGATGGCGGAACGCGGTGTTATTAAAGTAGTAAATTTCATCCCCGCCAGGATATGGATTAGATTCCGCATATGCTCGCCGGCCCGAAACGACGGTACGTCAGAAAACAAAGTAACGTCCCATTGTTTCAAGGAACAAGGGGGCCAAGCCGCCTTGACGTGCGCGAGCGTGGCCATTATTATGCTATATGATACTGGGTCAGCGCGCGGAAAGAGTTCCGTTGAGAAAAAAATGAAAAAAGAAGGAAAAGGGATGGGGGACGGGAGGGGGAGGGAGGAAGGAGAAGAAGAGGTGGAAAGAAAAAGAGAAAAGGATTCCCGCTCGTAACGGAGTAATCCATCATCGGGCCAGTAACGAAACGCGGGCGGGCGGGGTGAAGAGAGAGAGAGAGAGGGAGAGAGAGAGAGAGAGAGAGAGAGAGAGAGAGAGAGAGAGAGAGAGAGAGAGAGAGAGAGAGAGAGAGAGCAAACGAATACTCCAAATTGCATTCTACGGGAAGGGATTTCGAAGCGATCGATAAGGTCGCGGCGTGGGCGATATCAACGTAATTCTCGTAATTCCGCTTCTCGTTCTTCGGATTTCTCTGCCGTGCGCGCGGCCGTGTTCGTATATCGCATAAACTTGGATCATAGTTGGCGATAGTTTCCGCGGCGAGCGTTCGCGCGGAGAGGCCCGTGAAAATGCCGGGCGCGTATACATCTACATACTTAGTTACGACGCGAGTGAAATTTATGTAAATCGACGCCGGATCGCGCGGGACCGTATCGTTATTATCATAATAATGCCGACAATAATAATTATTATTGGTTTGCACGGACGAGGCAGACACGGCAGCTACATTGCTGCCGCCTCGTCGCCTGTCGCTCTCACTTGTACATCCGTCTGCACTATACTCTATCCTTTTCTTTCTTGTCCCGTGGCCGCAACTGGCTTATGATGATTATCCTTGTGATTATTTGCCTTTATCTTTGTCGCGGGTTGTCGCGGGTTGTCGCGAGGCACACCTCTGGGACATTTCGGCTAGTGCATTTTTCTTCGTCGCCGGACGGCGCGGCCAAAAGCCTGCGGCCAAGCAAATTGACTCGAGTTGCATAGGGCGTGTTAGTTGTATACATATATATACATACACAGGGTGTCTTAAAAATACCGGAACCCCCGGGTTAACTTTGCAGTGTCAAGTTTTCGTGAAAAACTTAAATACAAAAGTTGTAGAAAATCGAGTAATGGACTTGATGGTGACCTTGAACTTGACAGCACCCTGACTTTTGTTAATTTGATGATTTTGAAATTTCCAAAAGTCAATAACAAAAGTCAGGGCGCTATTGTAATAATATATTCTTGAGACTAAATAAAGCAAGAAAGTCTAGTACCACTTTTTCTTCCGACAAATAGTAGTTGGCGAGATATCGTAAGTTAAATATTGAAAAAGTTATCAAGTTTTCCTCAAACATCTCAAAAAATATCAACCAAATAAAAAATGTTTTAGACAAAAGTTGTCGGAATTAATTGATAGGAAAAAAAAACAGCGTAATAAAAATAAGCGTTCTCATTCGCAAAAAACGCAAGTTGACCTCCAAATGACCTTGAAGGTCATGGCCGAGGTCAAATTCAAAGTCCATCATCAAGTCCGTTACTCGATTTTCTACAACTTTTGTATTTAAAGTTTTTCATGAAAACTTGATCCTGCAAAGTTATCCGGGGGTTCCGGTATTTTTAAGATACCCTGTATGTATGTATGTATATTATACATATATATATATATATATATATCGGACAAGGAACGCTGGCGATGGGCCAGCTCATTAAGAGTAACATTCTTTTTAGCGGACCGTCCGAAAGAAATGGCCATTTCGGCGCTCGCCGACTACGTATATGCACGCGTATAATCGCGCGGGCGTAATCGCCGAGGCGCGCAAGCTCAAAGTCCTTGCACATCGAAGAAAAGGTCATCGGGCAGAGCGCCAGTTTCAACGAGGCCGAGTCCGCGCCGCGGTCTTTGGCCGTTTAACGACGCTATTTTCGCAATGTAGAATTACGGTGTATCGCACGGCCGATGCGATAAATCTTCCTGCATCATTAATGTGTCGAAATCGCGCGAGTCGCGCTCGCAATCGGACATCTTGAACGACGCCGCCTGACCGCCAGTTAGGGGATCGCGATCGAGCCGTGGTTTTGTATATTATTGAACAGTATTTATAATACCACGCTTCTATTAGCCAGCCAATTGACTCAGTTGACTGAGAGATGAGGTCCTGAAGAGAGTTCGCCCTTGCGAGTCGAGTTGAAACTTTGATCCCATTTTCGAAACTCTGTAACTTAGATTTATAAAACTTGGGTTATAGAATGGAAGCTTAGATTGCAGAATAAAAGGATAGAACCTATTTTGATTTGATTTACGGCTCTGCTGAGAGATCATCTTAGAAGAACTTGCAAGTGGTGCGTTTTCCGCCGTTTAGGGTCGCCGAGTAGGACTTTAATTTCTGCGTCAATTAAATTCTCATTGGACTTTCAACATCTATAAATGTTAGACAGTTGGAAAATAGAGGGCTCCGACTTTGAAAATTCCGACGCGCGCGCTCGCCGATTTTCCCTCATTAATAACTCGAAACCTTACGCGGTTGTTTGCAAAACGCTAAGGGACCTTTTTACTTCTTTTGATGAGTTTTACTCGCACACAACCGAATGTGCGCGACGTGTCAGCCATCCTGTGTATATAGACGGCGCTTCGCAAGAAGCGGCAGAGACTTGACGAGAAAAGAACGTCTTATTGGAGCAAGTATCCGATCTTTGTCTAACTTCTATTGAAGTTGACCAACTAGACAGAGTCCAGTTGGACAAAGATGGATGTGATCAGTGCAAGGAGACTATCGTAGTCCTTCAAATCTTGTCTCCAAATCCATAGACTTGTACACACAGACCAAGCGGTTCATAAGAGCCTGTGAAGACTGAAAAAGAACGGCCTTCGCCACAGGCATTCGATCTTTGTTCAGCTCGACTCCTATTGGATAAAGTTAAACGAAGACAACGCGCCTGAAGGGCCCGGTGTACCTGTCCTTTACATCCTGTCTTCATAGACTGTGTTCGGTCTTGCAAATCGGAGACATCTCGGCTCGTTCTTGAGATTATCTGAAGATAACAGCTTGGCCGAATGAAACGACTTTGTGTCTCCTGCTGAAGAGCAGCCATGAACATCTCCGACCTGCGAAACTGAACGCTAAATCTCTCATAACAAAGCTCAGTCTTTGCACATAAATCTCCGGGTCGGCGAGCGATGTTCACGAGAGAGAGAGAGAGAGAGAGAGAGAGAGGGAGGGAGGAAGAGAGGGAGAGAGGGGGGAGGGAGGGAGGGAGAGAAAGAGAGAGAGCGTGCTTCTCTCAGTTTCTTCGTCCAAATGAAGTTCGCGAGGCCGCGATATCCTGGCGATTAAGTCGCGCGGCAGATCCGCGCGATAACAGCCCTGTGGCGATCCGAGCCGCGTGACTCGTCGCGCGATATCGATATACTTAATATCACGCTCCGTCGCGCGTTTAATCTACAATCGCATGGCGGCTTATCCTCTTAATGCGCACGACGTCTGCCGCGGGCTCCTCGAGCGGATGATCCCGCGCGATTCTGGACTAGATAACGGCCGACTGCTAACACCTACGGTTATTCGCTGCAGCGTTATCCGTAATTGGAAACTTCCGTATAATTATCCGCTCACGGCTTCTTGCCCATCCGCATACGGCGGCCGCGCGGCCGCGCGGCCGAGCCGCACGATAAAGCATCCTCGTCCGCTGGCTGCTCGTCCGGCGACCATCATTAATGCGATTCGCTCGGTCGGCTACGAATGCCGTTGTCGTCGACGACGTCGACGACGACGACGTCGACGTCGACGTCGACGTCGACGACGTCGTTCCGAGAGTGGCCCACCACCCTCTCTATCCCGCGCGCGCGCGCGCTTGATGTCGGCACAACACCGCGAACGTGCATTCGGTTAAAGCGCTTTTGCGGTTACGATGGCGTAATCGCTGCCGCAGGATCCGATTGCGGTTGTTTCGCCGAACGGAAGCACGTAGGTCAGAAGATTCCCGGCACGTCCGTAGATTCTATTGATTCTTGGTTATCGCGCTGCGATTTTCGTTGCTAAAATGCGATCGCCCGTGTGTTAACATTCGCGCGCCGCGCTCGCCAATTTAATCTTCCACTCGCCCGCGCGGGGCTGCTGTTCCTCGCCGAGGAACCGAAGCGTTATCGCCGATTTTACGACTAATTTGTCAAAGCGATACACACACACACTCACACACACACACACGCACACACGCACACACGCCGTGTAACGTCGACCGTAAATTCCCGATGGTCTGCCCGCGATCGGCGGTAATGTCACGCGCGTCGGAGAATAAACGCTACCCCGGCGCGAATGAAGCGTCGGCTCTAATATCGACGCGAGCGCCGTTTAATATACAGCCCCGGCTCTGAGGGCAGCCGAGGACAAGCGCGCGATCGAGAAGCGGGTATAAAAGGAGCGCGAGAGCCTCCTGGAGAATGCCCCGCGTTAGCCGCGGGCCAGAGCGGGATTGAGCTTTTATTGATCCCGACGAAGCGCTGTATTTTCGAGCCCCGGCTATATAACCCAGACAACACACGACATTGCTTTTTACCAGATTTCTCTCTCCTCGCCGTTCTAGATTCACGCGTTATCCGCTTCCGCGGACGCGATTTATTCGCGGCCTTTTCCCACCGGCGGCGGCGGCGGCTGCGGCCACGACGCGCCAGCCGACGTCGGTACTTTCAAACGAACGCGTTCCCCCCCCCCTCTACTCTCGCCGGAGCCATCGATCCCCGACGATAAATTCGAGATAACGGCTCATCGCGTCCTGTCTTATAATGCGATTCCGACGGTCCGTTCTCTCCGCCTGCCGCCCCCCCGCAACCTCGTCCGAGCGTCGTCTCGGAATCGACTCGATGATGTCCGTCGAGCGCGGCGCGATGGTACACGCTTAACGTTACGTTGTGTCGGCTGCGAAAACATAAACCGCGTATTTACGAGAGATACACACGTATGCGTACAACGTGTACGTCCTTCGTTAAAATCGAGCAGCAGGCATTTTTGTACGTGTGTGAAGTTGGCCCCGTACTTTTCGAATATTTGTATTTTTTCGAATTGTGCTGCATTGTGCTACGTTTGTGCCGCAATCCGCAACTCTGTAATTCAAAGCGTACTCAAGGAATTTAAGAGAAACCAAATTTTTGCTAGCCCTGCACTTTTCGAATTTTCAGTTCTTCTTTATCGTGCCGTGTTGTGCTATATATGTTTGTGCTGATTTGTGCCGCAAACACGAGACCGACAACTTCAACGACATTTGAGGAAAAAGATAAAAACGAAAATTTGCCAACTCCCAACCCTCCCGTTTATATATTTTTTTTCCTCAAATCTTATTGAAGTTGTCGGTCTCGCATCTGCGGCACAAATCAGCACAAACATAGCACAATACGGCACAATAAAGAAAAACTCAAAATTCGAAAAGTGCCGAGAAAAGTGTCACCAAAAATTTAGTATTTTTTTTTTTTTTTTTTTTAAATTTTCTTGAGTACGCTTCGAGTTACAGAATTGCGGATTGCGGCACAATACGGCACAAACGTTAGCACAATGCAGCACAATTCGAAGAAATACTAAATTCGTAAAGTACGGGGCCAACTTCACACACGTCATTTTCGTTCGTCTTTTACGGCGACTTTCGTTGACGAGAGGGAGAGAGGGGGGGGGCGAGTAGCATCTCCGATCCCCTCGGTCTCTATATTCCGGTGGCGTTTGGCGATGACTGCCCTCCGATAACGTTTGGACACGTTCAACGTCGGAATTCCCGGCAAAGTCTCTGCCGAACCGATCGCCGTCTCCGCCGCCTCGATATCCAACGTCGGTGCCGCGGCAAGCCGTTATTTCACGCCCCGCGCGGGGCGGCCGGCGGGTAACGGGCGGGAGGGAGGGGAGGGGGGGGGATAGACGACCCTGTGGCACGGCGGCGGGCGGAAAAATTCTCTCTCGAGCGCTCCTCGCCGGCCATTAATTCTATTGTTCTTCCGATCACGGTATCTATAGTCCGGGCTTTGTTCTCCGAGGACCTTACGAAAAAGTTGCGACCGAGCAATTCATTCGAGAGTCGGCGGGCTTTACCGCGAGATAATAAATCGTGCGGCGCGCAGCGCCTCGCGCCGCGCGCGACACGGCCGGCGCGGCGCGCAACGTCGTCGTTTGCCTTTATTGCTCCTCGATAAGTCGCGCGAAAAATGTAGCGCTCCCCGGCGCGAGCTTTCGGGCACGTGCGAGCGCCGCGATTGCAGCCACTTACGTCGGCAATCGCGTCCCACATCGATCGTGCGTTCCTCGCGAATTGCCTTCGCCTCGGTTGCGCGCTGAGATAGCGCGATCGCGCGATATCGTTGCGAAGCGGCGGGGGTGGAGGGTAGGGAGTAGGGGGGAAGGAGGTGATAGTCGACGAAATGCGATGACAATCGCGTCGCGGTAGCGCGTTTAGGCGTTGACTTTGGGATCGCCCGCATTTTCGCACGACCGAGCGTGTGCCGGTAAAACTCTTGAAATATTGAACGGCGGAAATATAGAGAGCGTACTAATTATATTGAGATACCGATGAAGGGAAATTGGCGGACGAGTGCGAGCGGCGCGATGGGAGGAAGAGAGCTCTTCAGATCAAGTCTTATCCGAGATATCTGAATCCACTGACAATCTCTCGGCAAGAGCGCGCTGCACAAACGGGGATTTACTCGGCCGCTCTTAACTAGACTTTCTCCCTTTTTGCAACTGCGATATTTTTCCGATTTTAATGAAAGTCCCGGGGGAGGAGCAGCCGTGTTCTGAAAGGGACACTCTGTGATTCCGTTTGCAGTGTCTCTCTTACGATTAGTACATGGACGGAGCGTGTCGAAAATCTACCCTTGTTGCGAACGTGCCCCGATCCTCCCCTACGCGCCGTCTCGCCATTGCCGAGAGATCTTCAATGGATTTATGCGTCTCGGACGAAACATCGTCCAAAGAGCTGTCATCTCGCAGCGATTGACCAATTTGATTAACATTCCAATGATCCTCCCTCTTTCTCCCTCTCGTGAATTTATACAATGGGGGATGTTGTGGGGGGCTTTTCTATTCAGTTTAATTCTAAATCCAGGCATGCTGTGTAACGTTACGACTTCTCATTCGAGCTACGGGGCGGAGAGTTAAAAATGCCCCGTAGCGGCAATGTTCGATTATGACGTCGAAGTATGTGCGCGCGATGGCATTTTTGTAATTCTTAGCGACCAGCATCACTTTCTATCGCTTTCCAATTGAGGGTTTCAAGCGCATTTCGAACGCGCGTTATCGACCAATTTAACGCGTCGCCGCCTCCCAACGTCGCGACATTCTCGCGAAACGCCAATTCCCCATGCGCTTGAAAGCAGTGACCGTTTCAGCGGAGGAATGCCGCACCTTCAAATTCACTCGTAGCGGCTCACTGAGTCGTTAACAGTTGGCTGTGCGAAAAAAAGAGGAGAGAGCAAGCGGAAAACAAAGCCGCGAGGGGCTGAGAAGCAATGTCAAGTTTCGGCCGCAACGATGTTTCACAAACGCTCGGAAAATAAATGAAAATACTGAACACCGGCCGAGCGCGCGCGCGCGCGCGCGCGCGTTTATGGGAAGTAATGGAAAGAAAACAAGAAAAAAAAATAATACGAGCTTCACGGTACGTTTGTGACCCAATTCTCATTTAACGTTTCAAAGCCGCCGCGACTCTTTTAACTCCATTACAAGGACGGTATTTAATTAACATGGAGAAAAAATGTCGAATAGTTCCGCCGTAGTTGGCCCCGAACTTGGCCGGCGATACACACCGCGGCGCGGCGGAAAAGTCGGCGAACTCTTAAAACGTCCGCGAAACGCGAAACGCGTTTGAGTGAACTTTTATAAATGTCCCGAACGATTGTACGCCCTCCCGCTCCCGCCCCCACCCCCGCCCGTGCTCGCTCGCCCCGGTCGCAGTGTGTCGCCGTACACCTTGAATTTTTGCACGTAAAGCTGCGCGTTCGCGGTCTTTCAATAACCAGGAAACCACACTGGTGCAGTTCTATAAACCGATATGAAAGTGCGCGAGTCAAAATTTTACCTCGTCTCTTTTTGCCCGCCGCTTTTTAGAAGGTACCATCGGCATATGATATGTGTATGTCGATATAACTCCATGGAAAAATATGGAATCTCTCTCTCTCTCTCTCTCTCGCGCGCGCGCGCTCTTTCGCTCTTTATGCCTGACTGTGTGTCTATTTTGAGAATTTTCCCGGTAAAAAGTAACGTAAAGGGTATTTCATATTCGTCGATCGGATGGTTGGAAGGGAGGCGCACGTGTAAAGAAAATTCGCGCTCTAATCTCACGGAGACGAATCAATATTGCAGGAGATCAGTTCACTTTGCCATCTCGTACTAATTGGATGTCCTCCGAGATATTTACATCGTCGTCGTCGATTCGTCGTAATGCCGCGGATCGCGAAAATACGCGGAATTAGCAGACGACCCGTCGAGAAAAGTTGCCGGCGGCTTCCTTCTCGCCGCTGGTCTTCTCCCATTTCCACCAATCAATTTCCTCCGCCGTCTCGCTCTCCTCTCCCCTCCTCTCCACTCCGCCCCGTCGTCGCGACGTCCCTATCCGGCCGAGTCAATTTAATTCTGATTAATTACATTTTAATTAATACAAACGCGTCCCCCCGAACAACCTTAGGCTGAGTCTGCGGATCGGGGAAGGTTTGCAAATGGGACGTCGTCTATTTGCGTGCTTACTTCTCCGCTTTTATCTCGGATGAAATCGAGGCACGGTTGTCTCTCGGAAATCCGTGCGAGAAAGACGAGTGACTCTTCAATCCGGGGCCCCGGGTTTTTCCTGCCATAGCGGATTAATGGAAAATAATGGCCGGCAACGGAATACCGCGGTCGGCGAATCTCGTTATTTCTCTCTGTCGGGGAAGGCCGTCGTTCATATTTATTTGCGACGGGACTGCGCCGGCGAAACTATTCAGAATTCCGTCCGATAATTGCCTGAATGCGAGAATGACGTCGCTCTCCTCGCTCGTCGCGCGCTCTCTTTCCTGCGTTTACCCGCGCCGTCAAGAGAAACATCATGCATTTATCGAGGTTAAACCGAAACGCGAGTATAATAAATGCGATCTAGCCGGGAGATTCGCGCTGCAATAATCGTTCATACTGGATGTCCGCATCTCTCCTCCATCCTCCCTCTCCCTTTCTCTCTCTCTCTCTCTCTCTCTTTCTCCTTTCGAAGACGCGCGATTTCCTTTATCTCGTCGGCTACGCCGGTCGGTTATCAGAGGGAAACGCATGCGGCAACCACTCACCCTCCTCCTCCTCCTCCTCCCCCTCCTCCTTCTCCTCCTCCTCCTCCTCCTCCTCCTCTTCTTCTTCCTTCTCCTCCACTTCTTCCCTTCCGGCGCCGCGCAGCTCTGTCTCGGCCGGAGAAACGCGGAAAAACGTTCTCACAAAGAAACTTATCGTCCTCCAGCTGCAGGTAACGCTCGGCGGTCCGCCGCGGTACCTCTCCGAGATAATGTTAATATCCGGCTCGGTTTTGTAATTGGCAATTATTTCAGCTTACACCGCTCTTTGTTCTCCGACGTTATCCTGGCGACGGCGCTCGCCCGGATTCCCCGAAGAATCCTCGAATGTGCCTGTGCAGCTGCGCCCTATTTGCAATCACTTCAGGGCTAAGTCGCCGTCGCCGGCTCGTATCCCCCCGACAGTCTGGAACTTTTCTTAACGCGAAACGTGCGCCCCATTTTCGGCGGGAGAGAGAGAGAGAGAGAGAGAGAGAGAGAGAGAGAGAGAGAGAGAGAGAGAGAGAGAGAGAGAGAGAGAGAGAGAGAGAGAGATCTCCTCCTTACATCTCGCTGGACACCGGCAAAATACAGGATCAGGCTCTTGCGCCGGTATAGCGCTCGCTTTGCCACGACTGCGCGCGGCGCGGACAAATATCGCCGACGGCGTTATCGTGTATATCCATGCGCGTTGACGAAAACGAGAACGACCCGTGCAGGATGCATCTTACGATGCATTGAGCTATCAGTAGACTTCAAATTGAACTCATATCGGTCCGCTACAAAAGTGGACAGTAGCGCGTACAGAAAAATACAGCGTTCAAGGGAATGTCGCTTTCCAAGTATTCAGGTATTTCACAAATCTACTACTGCGATCAGAAAGTACGCGAACTTTATTTTTAAAAATCAAAATTACAATTCAATCGTCAAAATTCTTATACTCTTCTTCAAAGTAGTCGCCATTGCTCGCAACGCACATACGCCAGCGTTTGATCCAGTCCTGGAAACATCGCTCATACGCGGCAGACGTGGCCTTCGATTCATGCTGCGATTTTTCTTCGATGTCCTCAATCGATTCGAAACGCTGTCCGCGAAGTGGTTTTTTTTTTTCGGTAGGAGGAACAGGGAAAAGTCGCAGGGGGCCATGTCTGGCGAATACGATGCTTGCGGAGCGACATTCGTTGAGTTTTTGGAGAAAATTCAGGTTTTTCAGAATCAAGCGCGATGCGACCCGTCTCGTGTCCAGCACATTGGACAAAATGTGCTGGCACGATCCAAATGATATTCCAACTTCATCTGCTATCTCTCGCACAGTCAATCGACGATTTTGGAGCAGCAATTCTTTCACTTTCTCAATGTGAGCGTCATCCGTTGACGCTTTGATGGTCTTCCAGAGCGTGGGTCGTCTTCAACGGATTCTCGTCCTTCTTGAAACTTAAAGCACTCAAACGTACTTGTTTTCGATAAACAATCATCGCCATAAGCTTTTTGCATAAGCTTTTGAATGCGTTTGTGAAGGAAATTTCGTTCGCAATACAAAATTTCAAACAAATTCTTTGCTCCATATTTTTCGACATCGTAAAAATCGCCGTGCACAACAATCTTCACTGACACGAACAATTGCCACTTTCAAACGGCTTGAAGGAACGCCATGACTGTTTCATCACGTATGAAGGACATGTGTGCCAACTTAAGAAAGCAAACGGATTTAATTTATCCGCGATTTTTCAAAAATAAAGTTCGGATACTTTTCGATGACAGTAGTATAAACCTGCATTTTAGTGGCGAGTTTATCATAAGCATCAAACTTGCTCAAAATACATTCCATGAATCTTGGCACGTTTAGCACTTTACGGGTAAAAATATTAAACCGAAACGAAAGTTCGATTTGCTTTCGTCTTAGGAAAGGTAGCGTATTGCACACCAAGAACTATTATGTAGCAAATCTTTAAAAAATTTGGCCTAAAGCCACTTCCCACAAGGATTCTGCGGGATTCTTCGTGATGAGATTTATTTTAAGGCTGTTATGAAGAAAATATTCTCTGTTGACAATAATTTCTTTAAAGAAAGAAAAGTCGGTTGCATGTTACCGCTTTGCTTAGCAGTTAACCCCTTCCGTGGCAGAGCAAAATTCAGTGAAATGCACTGAAACCGCCCTGAAAAAATGACGGGGCGGATTTTTTCAATAATTTGTATATTTCAGTTTTTTTGGTCGCTCAAGCCGAATTTGAGATCAAAATATAGAAATTCACTAAATGTTTAACCGTGCCACTTACGGCACGGTTTTGGCTGGACGCACCGGTGCCAAAACCGTGTTCCGGTGCCACGGAAGGCGTTAAATATCTTTCTCCGGTTTATATTCGTTCGATAACTCGGGTTCGACACTGACGGTGAATTTTTAGGTGAACATCATCCCCAAGTGTGCGAATTTCTTGTGTGCTTAACATTGATTATATTATTTTGGTTTAGCTGCGATATTCATGATAGATGGGTTAGATCTCAACTTTCAGATCGTTTTAAGTTCAGCCGAAAATACTGAAAATCAAGATCGTTTTATCGATTAATATATAATAACTGAAGATGAAATTAAAGCCAACTTAAATATCTACAAGATCTGACTGCGAATACTCCGTCCCACATCTCACGATCACATCTCACGATCCGTGCTATCACGGGAAAGCGGCGGGCTACGCGAGGAGCTGCAGATGAAGTTTTTCACACGAGGTATACGTGTGAAACTGCACACACACACACACACACGCGCGCGCGCGCACATTCCGCAACGTCTCGTCTGAAAATATTCCGACGTCTCCGTAGCGCAAGGACGTATCACGAATGCGACACGGCGAGAGGACACGCGACGAACAAGTGCGCGGGATGCCGACGACTGGTTGTTCCGCGCTCGCCCGTTGATTTTTCGTCGAGATACGGACGTGTCAAAGCGTTCAAAGGACACTCGCCGAGCCGGCGCACATTGATAATACTTCGACCGGCAATGCGTGCGCGGTACATTGTATCGCAGTGTGTTTACGTCGCCCACCCTCGTCCCTTCTTTCGGGAAAGAGCACCGCCAAGCCTTGTTGGCAGGCCTCTCCGTTCGAACGGAGCTCGCTTGAAATTCACTGCTCGCCGGTATTTCCGCGCAGAAACGTCGCAGCAAAGTGGAATACATTACGTTTGAAAGCTGAGATTGTCCCGTTCCTCCGATGAGCAAACGATCGACTCTCCCGAGCGAACACTTCGGTATCGATCGGCGGGAGAGTAAATCACGGAAAATCGAGCGCCCGATCCTTTTTAAACCTTCCGACGATTCTACGACGAGAAACGGCTTCGGTTTCGAGACTCGAACGGAATTCGGGAAAAAAATCGAAATATATCGCGTCACCAGGTGTCTAATCTTCCATTCGCCATAGTTGTGAATTATAACTCGATATTTGTAAGTTCTCCCCTTCCCCCGCTTACATTTTCATCGCACACTTCGAGTGTACTGTACGAGTACATAAAGGCTCGTCACGGTCCGGTCGCGAGTATCGCGGTACGGAAAAGTCGTGGATTTTGGCGGTGGCGCTTATCATCTGCCCTCCTCTCGGATAGATCGAACCGTTGTTATCGTCGTAAAAAATCAGTTGTAACCAGGGTGACCAGCCCTCCGGGTTTCGCCTGCGGGCTTTATCGGCATTTCTCCGGACGCGTGAATTTTCACACCCGCGTACCTGTTGCAAAATAATGCTTATCTGCTCGCCGGAAAATAACGAGAACGGCAAGTGGCGTCGCTAATAAGAGGCAACATCGACGCGTGCGTCGAGGAGAAGCAAGTGGAAAAAGAAAGCGCGCGTGCCGCCGGACGTGCCGGTTCTTGTCGACATGTTATTACTCTTACCCGAGTAGAAAAATTAATAGGACCGTGGTGAGGGTCTGATTATTTTTCCCTAACATTAATCAGGCCCTAGTAGGGATAGAAAGACAAGGCCTTATGAGGGAAATATTAACAGGGGTTTTGTGAGACAATATTCGTTCTTTTCATTCCAAGAAATTTCTTTGTTTCTTTATAACCTTGTTAGTATACAGTACAAGAATGTTTCATTTTAAAAATATAGCACACTTTACAATAAAATATAACACATGAAAATCCTGCTATTGTTTTTATTAAAGTTTGCTGCATTTCAAAACGAAAACAATACTAAAAAAATCCTTGGAAGAGACCAATGAATGTGGCAACTAATAAAACTAATAAAATTTGCTCTTAACTGCAGTATAGTTGAAAAATCTTCAAAAGAACCAGATAGAATGTACCTAGTAAAACAATATTAAATTATGACAATTTTATTATACGCTTTAGATCTTATTAATTTTCTATAACAAAACTTGATTTTATCTGTCTAAAGCATCCATTTTCCATGTTAACAAGAGTGTTATTTCGTAAAATCTAAAGCATCTCTAAAAAATCCTTCTAAGGTCCTTATCAGCTTCCCCTATCAAAGACTTATTTATTAAATCAAAGGCACCCCTAGTAAATCCTTTTAAGGCCCTCACCAGTTTTCCTTATCAAAACCTTATTTTGTAAAATCTAAAATCTATCCCTAAAAGATCCACCTCGGGACTTAATATGGTAATAATGAGGCATCCCTCTTTAGGGCATCCTACTTTCAGCCTTATCGGGACCTTATGCTTCACGAAGATGGCCTTAATAATTTTTTGCTCGGGTATCGAGGCAATAATTTAACGAGCCTTGCGTTCCTTCGCCGTTGTGAAAATTAACCGGTCTTTCGAGTCTCCCGGTTGCGCTCGGGGCTGCATGGCGGTCATTCCGATGGCGGGAATAATGATGGACCGACCGTACCGCGCGAACAGGCATCCAATTATTCGGCAGTAATGGCTCAGTACAGGTTGACGGATTCTTGGCCGATGGCTGGCGGACATACATCGACCGATTGCCTCGGCTCCGTCCTAACTGACCGGCGACTCTCCTGTGAGAACAGAACGCGCACCGCCGCGCCGTCCGTCTGTCCTCCCGCCGCACACACATACGTCCGTACGTACGCCGTTTGTTCAGCCACAAGGAAGACCGATAGTCAAAAGCGGCATCGGGATCAGACGGGCGCGTTTTAGCGGTAAACGCGAGGCGTGGCTTCCGGACTTTCGCGTTTACGGCGCTCGCTATCGAGGACAGGCATAAATCGTGCCTCTCTCGACCGGTTCGTGAGCGAGCGATCCGAGTATACCCGCGCGCCACTGTGCGAGCTTCTACGCGCGCCTGCCTGCCTGCCTGCCCTCGCTGTACAACAGCCAGATCTCCGCGGCGTACGTGCGCACAAAAGCGAAAGGTTATTAACGGGCCTAGATTAAACCCGATAACACGCCGCGGTATCTTTTGGCGATGCACGAGGAGGCACCCTTTGCCGGCGCGCAGCGCGCCATCGCCGCTCGCTCGTTATCCATTTTCGCCGTTAACGTTTAATACATTCCCTGGCGAGCGAGCAGGC
Organism: Harpegnathos saltator; assembly: GCF_003227715.2. NCBI lineage: Eukaryota > Metazoa > Arthropoda > Insecta > Hymenoptera > Formicidae > Harpegnathos > Harpegnathos saltator. The sequence goes on from NW_020230126.1 coordinate 1,018,002, forward strand.
GCGTGCGCGCACCCCGACCGCGCACCAGTCTCGCAAGCCTCAGCTCCACAAATTTTGCAAAACACCGATATAAATCGTTTGATAACGCGCATGGCCCTGGGCATCGATATATACAACGCGGCAGGCGGGTCGGCGGCGGCGGTGGCGGAGGGAGGGACGGGCGGCTGCTGCGGGCAAGGGTGCGGGAAAAGGGAAGAGAAAGAGGGGTGGATCCGCTGGAAATTTGGCGATTCGCCAGGCTCACCAACAACGCCGCCGCCGCCGCCGCTGCCGCCACCGCCGTTGCGAAGTGCCGCGCTCCCGCGGACCAGCAGCCGGCGCATCGCGGCGCGTCGTTCAGCCAACGTGTCGGATGACGTAGCCGATATCGCTAATTGCAAAAACTACCACCGCGAAACATCGCCCGCGGCGTCCGCAGCCGGCTTTTTAACCCGCGCCGGAGCGTCGCCCGCTCTCGAATTCGATGCCGTCGCGCGCGGGTAATTTGGACGTTTCTTTTAACGCGACGCCGCCGCAGCGTCCGACAAACGGCGAGCGGCGATGATGTTTGCCGTTTGCCGTTGACGTGGACGCGCGTTGGCCGTCTCGGCGCGCGTAGAATTTCGCGAAAACTTTTCTAATATCTGACCGTGCGCGGCGTGAGAGGTAGGGAGGTTCTAACTGCCATTGCCGTACTCGATATTATACCGCGCGAGCACTGCCCGACACTGCTTTTAATTAATACTGATATATAAAAGCACATAAAAAAAAAATATATATGTGTGTGTGTGTGTGTGTGTATGTGTGTAAAAGAGTCTGACTTTCGCTATAATTCTGCGCGAATAAGCGCGTAAAGTTTTTTTCAGTTATTAATTAAAGAGGATTGGCGGAATCCGTTAAATGAGAGGTAATGGCGACGTGTGCGTTTATATGTTGGGTCGAAGTAAAGAAAAAAGTTTATACACCGTTTTGCAAAAAACTGCGTAAAATTCTGAGATTTTAATTAGAGTATATTTGAGAGTATATTTTAGAGTGAATGATTGCGCGCGATTGCCAATCTTCTTTAATGAGTAACTCAGGATTTTCACGTGCGTGCAAATTGATGCAGCACTTTTCCCCTGCATTTCGACCTAATATACGGGCGGGCGCGCGATGTCGCCGTTACAGCTCATTTAACAGACCGCTCAAGTTCACCGCTCGGCAACCTTTGATTAATAACTCGAAATTTGTTGCTCGCAAAATGGCGTAGAGAAATCTTTTGTTCAATTTGACCTAATCTACGCGCACACGAGAGCTTCCTCGCGGGAAATTCGTCGTGATGCGACGCGAAGAGAGAGAGAGAGAGAGAGAGAGAGAGAGAGAGAGAGAGAGAGAGAGAGAGAGAGAGGGAGAGAGAGAATGAAAGAGCGAGGGGTGAGAGCGCGAAAAGAACAAAAGTACCGCACGGTGTAACGAATTCACTCGAACGAGCGATAACAGATCCGCTCTTTTCGTCGCTAAAACACGAAATACCATATCGAGTGACGCGACAAATTTCGCGCGACAAATTCGCCGTGCCGGTCGAAAAGTCTAAACCCCCCCCCACTCTCCCCCCCGCCCCTCCCCAACGAAACGACTCGAGTCGCTCGACGAGGAAGGTTCCCGAGACTTGCGCAGCGACGCGGACACTCACGGCAATTAAGCATCTCTCCTTTGCAGGATCCACAAACTCCGCGAGACTGGGCAGGAGTAAGGGGGGAAAAAACTAAATAAATAAAGAGGAGGAGAACCGGAGAGCGCGGCGACGACGACGACGACGACGACGGTAGTTCTCCTCGCGCGCGCAGCCGAGCCGCGCCGCGGAGGGGACGGAGCTTGATGTGGATACGCGCGGCGGTCGGTAGTGCCGGGGAGCTTGTGCAAACACAAAAGCTCACGGCTGAAGATAAACAGTGAGACTGTAAGCTGCAACATACCTTCGGGCATCGCGCGTGTTGGTGGGCAGGATAGAAGCAGGAACAGTAACGCGCGCGCGCGCGGTAGGAGAGAAATACACGGACACACGGCGAGGCTGTGCGAGAGAAGCTTTCGAGGGTCTGGCAGGGACAGGGAGGAGGGTGTTTGAGGGGCGGGTTTGAGGGGAGGGATGAGGGAGTAAGACGCGCGGAGAGAAAGCTCGGGCGAAAAGAGCCACCTATAACGTTGACACCTATACCTAACAGCCGAAGGCTCCCTGCCTCTCCATTCGAGAGGAGGTCCTCCGTAAACTTACGACATTAGACCGTCTGCGGAATAAAGTCTCGTTTTAACGGCGAAAGTATACATGACGCCTAATCCACTTTGTTTTCGCCTCGCGCGCTCTCGCGAGAGAGAGAGAGAGAGAGAGAGAGAGAGAGAGAGATTTTGCGTAACGCGGCCGGGGAGAGTCTCCGAGAGCGGCGCTCGCGTTGCGAGTCTCTTTTCGGGTCGCGAAATTTGCATCGCTCACGGCTCGCGAATTTCGTCCGGGCGGACGAACGAGCGGACGAGCTCGCTCGGTCGGTCGGGGTCGGTCGCCGTGCGAAAGCGGTGTCGTTCGCAAAGCGCGAATAAGAGCCGGCTTTGCGCTTCGACATGTATAAAGGTGAATGTCCCAATTAGCGGCAATGTCTCAATTTGAGACAATCGCGCGGCCGCCGCCGTTTCCCCCGGCTGGAAAGTCAGCCAATGCGGCTCGGTGTTTGTAGTCCTAAACATGTAGTCCCGTTCTGAATTTTACTATTGTTTACAAGAGTTTTGAATAAAATTGAAGACCGTAGTATAAGCGCGGGAACATTACGATTACAGGCGCGATCGCTGACGGCGACGGGCCTCGATAATTGCGGAAGAATCTCGGAAGTTGACAAACGCAGCTGTAACTTCAAAGCTTTGAAGCTAAATTGTGTATAAAAATATGAATTGTTATGCCTACCTGTTGCGACGCTTTATTCATTCCTGAGAAAGTTATAAAATCCCAAAGCTTGCCGACGAACTTGACTACTTGACTTGATACGTGTATTACAAATTTATTAATTAATTTTCACGATGGGGGTTACTGGAGACTCGCCAATCGGGACATTCGCCTCGACGTAATAATTTCGCGCAATTTCGAAAGTGCATAATTCGGCCGAGCAGGCGAACAGCAGCGCGAGCCGCTCTCAGCAGCCTCTCCGCTATTTGGGTCTTGCGAAATCTCCGCCGAGATGCCTCTCGTTCGCGTCTTACCTGCTGTGGTTAGCGTTGGATGAGTCAGGAATCGTCCTGCAACAAACACAAATGGTCCCGCTAATTAATTACGGCTGATGCAGAGGCTCATAACAAATGTATAATAATTATGCGAATCTATTGAATCGGAAATAATAACGCAGCTAAATTCATTAGCCGGGCTAACTTTCCGTTTTGATAACGCGACGAAACACAAACGCGGCGGACGCGCGGCGACGCGGTGTTAATTGCGGAATTGCGCAATTCCTAACGGCCCGCCACTCCGCGGTAGCTCTCACCGGAGGAGAGACGACACACTCGCGTATTGCGCTCGATATTAGAGTTTGCCTCGATGAAAGTACAAACACCGATCGAAAATAGCTCGGAGCCGAGGCGGGTAAGTATATTTCGGTGCACGGCTAATCTGGCTTCGTGTCTTAACTTGTAACTAGGTTAGTGGACGCGTGCTCACATCGCCCGTGACAGAGGTTTGCACTTCAAAATTACGTGATGCGGCTTACACTCTCCCTGCGTGTTCTCCAGATACCGTCGGTCATTACCGGCGGCTACGAATATGCAGCTGCGCGCTCGCTCGCTCGCTCGCGCGTGTGTGAGAAATGATTAATTCAGACGAAGAACATCGAAAGTACGGCGGAGATTCGACGGAAGTCGAATAACACGTTTATTACGGCGCTCTCTCGGCGGCTGATTCTTTTTGCCGCGCGCGTTGCGCCGCGAAATAATCCCCGACTAGAAATTTATCCCATGGTCTTGATCAGGTTAATCTCATTTGGACATCAGGTCCCAATAAGGTAATAATATCGGGTCTTGGTAAATCATGTAACGCAGCGTGGATATCAGGACCTCAGTAAGGATTCGTAGTCAGGTCCTTATTGAGCTACCTTATGGAATCCTTATTACGTTTTTTTTTTTTTCTCCAAATTATGGCTCCTGATCACTCGCCACGGCTATATTGGATGATGATATTAGAAGAAAGAAATGACACGCTGAAAATTCTTTCGTGTCATTTCCAAATAAAAAGATATTTGCATGAAATAATATTTTAGATCGTTTGGACATACTTGTGAAATGTTTCGGAAAAGAAACATAAAATGAATATCATAAGATCATAAAGTATCACAAGGTGACAAGACATAAAGTGGTGTTAAAGAGAAAAGTTGCATGTCACGTTAATTTTACAACTATTTATTGACTGCTAAAGAAAAGGATAGTTTCTATAGCATTTTACAAATATATTCAAGTGATCTGAAGTGTTTTTTCACTGCAAACATCTTTATATTTGGAAATGATACCCAAAAATTATTTTGTTAAAACTTGATCATGCAAATCATATTAGGTACAACGAATAAGATCCCGACAAGGACCTGATCAACTGAACCATATTATATCATACATTAGGTTGGTACATTAAGGTCCTAATGTGGACTCGATCATTATAATCTTTTAAAGATCTTCCTTACTCATTTGTCGTTAGGACATTATAAGGACTGACTTACTTAGGATTACCTTTCACTCACTCTATTATTATTATTATTATTATTATAGGTCCTTATCAATGTTAGGTGAACCTGATCAAAATTTCTAGTCGAGTCGGTACCGTCGTGCGGCGCGGGAGGCAAACAGGAAGAGAAAGGAACGAGAAATACGGCGTTAGCGCGGCCACGCTGATAGCGTCAACGATTATCCGTCGAATTTATCACACGGCCGCGCGCGCGCGCGGCTCTCTCGAGCGCCTGCGTGTGTCGGGGCTCCGTGTATATAATTTATTATCACTTGGCGTTACTAAAAATGCCGTTACTGATTCATTCGCAGGCGCGTAAAAACCATCACGCCGCGCGCCATACATTACCGGCGCGGCGGCCCTTGCTACCCACTTTACGCACACACAACCAGCCGCGCTATAAAGCGCATCTCAACTCGCTCCCCTCGCGTACTTTTGTGTTTTACTACTCTTCGGGCATGAATATAAGAGCCGGGCGGAAGTCGAGTCTTCGGAAGCGCGACGTCTCGCCTCATCATCGTCGTCCTCCTCGTCGTCGGACCGGATTCCGCGCGACTTGCCGGTTCATTTCTCCGCAGTTACTTCCTTCTCCCCCCTCTCTCTCACTCTCTCTCTGGGTTCTTGGCCTTACGGTACGTCTAACTGTCGTCGTCATTGTCGCAGTCTCCAGTGGCCGAACGCGGCTAGCGCAATTATCGCGGATCTTCGCCGCGGCGTATCCGAAATATCTCCGCGCGCGGAGGGTAAACAAGCCCGGGCTTTCTCGCCGCTTCAACGTGACTCCGCGGTGACTTCACGGGCGGAGTGTTCGCCATTGTGAGGTGGCGTGTACAGATATAAATAAATTTGGTTGGCGGAGTATTCAGCGCGACCCGAGAAGTTCAAAGCTAACTGAAGTTGCGTCGGGAGTTCGAAACTTGCTCCGCGGGGCGGCACCGAGGCGGAGGCGAGATCTTGCATAATGTGTTACACACGGGGTGCAGGGAGCTCCCTTGTTAAAGATTAGCACGGTTCGAGAAAGCTCCCCGCGCGCGCGCGCGCGCGCGCGGCGGAATGAAAGACACGAGCGGAATATTGTTTTCTTGGCGCGCGCGTGCTCCGAGCTAATTCCGACGGAGTGACGGCTGACAAAGACGCGCTCGCGAGGTCGCTGAGGAGCGAGCAAGAATCGAAGGGGCACTTTAATTGCGAACTGTGTGGGCGATGATGGCGGAAATAAAGTCGCGGTGCGAGCGTCGAATACGACGAGCGCGGTGATGGCGTTACTTTCTCGCTCTCACGTTTCATCTACTTTCCTTCTTTTTTTTTTTTCTGTTTCTTCGGCACATACGCGTGGGATGCGGATTATAATAAATACGATGGCCCACGCTGTCCGCGCTGGACGCGAGGAATGTTTTCCCTTGTATTCACACGCGGCGACGAGTCCCCGAGGGACGTTTTTTTACGGGCCCTTCGCCGATACAAATTGGACAGGGCAGCCTCGGCATAATTGATAGCGTTTCATCGCGCGTCCTCCGGAGACCGCTCGCGCGCTAACAAGACAAGTCGATCTAACGGAACGTCAATTTCGCGAATATTATCGTTTCGCCGAATATAATTACTCGACAGACCGGCGACTTGGACCCGTCGCCGCGCTCGTCGTAATTGTTCTCCATCGTCTCGATGTTAAGCGTTTAATAACATTTCCGCGCGCGCGTATATGTTATTTTAGAAAGAGCAATTAATATCGATGTTTATTCGGTAACGAGAGAACACACCGGCCGTGGCCTGTAATTGCGAATACAAACGGCTCATTGATTTTTACGCGTTACGCGCAGCAAAGGCGCGCGCGCGCGCGCGCGCGAGAGAGAGAGAGAGAGAGAGAGAGAGAGCGCGTCTTTTTCCGCTGACGCAACGGCCGCTGCAAATCACTGATCGCCCCTTCCTCTTTCCCCCTGCGGACCCCACCCCGGTTCGGGCGATTAATTGGGTCAAAATCATTATCGGTCTCTCTCCGCCGATATAATTAATGATCGCGACTTTGAGCGGTTAACTTCAATTACCGTATCTGCGTCGTATTCATTATTGCACTTACCGACTCTCCGCGCGCGCCCGCGCGTCTAGACGTCGTAATCTCGTTAATATTAGGAAGTGATGTTAGAGTTATAGCGCGCTATTATTTAACCACTGACTCGCGGGGAAAGCGTGTAATTCTACAGAAATAACCGGCAGCGGCGCGCGCGTGCAGCAATAACTTCGGTAGAATCGGCTTCGTAGTCGACGAGAGGGAGGGAACTCGTCGTCGGGGAAACGCGGCGAATCTCGAGCGTCTCCGCGGCGAGATCGCCTTTCGTCGACCGTTCCGTCGGCGTAAACAAATAAACGCGCGAAGGTACGGGATACCCTCGAATTATATTATATCGGATGATTAAGGGCGGCTCAGCCCGCGCCGGTGGAGGTAAATCAATACGCGAGTCGACCACGTCGGACGCGGGATGCGCGATTGCGTGGAACAAATTTGTTTCATTTGGCGACGCGGGCCGGCACGGGGCGCGGAAGGGGGCGAGGGGCACGTATGGTATATACTGCAGAATTTAATAAAACTAGGGAAATAGCGGGGGAGGAGGAAGTGAGCGCGCGCGCGATACAAAACGAACGGAATAAAAGCGGCTGACGTCCGCCGGCCGCTCTCTGACAAACTCCGCGGGAAAGTAGTCAGGTTACCGACAGGTGAAATACGTAACGTACGAGATAGAGGCATTAAGAGATCAATATTTGATGCGACGATTAATAACGCGACACATACGTGCACACACAGATGCCCCGAAACGTACTTCAAACAATCGCGTTTATTCTGCGACTCGTCGGACACAGCGAATGCGTGAGAAATTGAAGCTGACATATTTTGACTCCTCCCCCCCCTCTCTCTCTATCTGTCCATCTATCTACGAATACCGGTAAACACATAAAACACATTCCAGTTGCGCTCGTAGGTTCTATAGAAGAGAAAAAAGAACGTCGATTTAGGTCGCGCCGGAGGAGAGCATTGCGAGAGCGCATCGAGCGGTCGTTCTTTCCGCAGTCGTCCGTATCGTCGCCCATCTTACGTTGATGTAATCGGGAAGCGGCGGCGGCGGGGGGGGGGGGGCGTTCTGCACGTAACCAACAAGACAAACTCCCGTCCCGAGGACATTCCGGTGCGCGTATATCCCGCGGTATAGCCTTTCGCCGGCAGCTGAACGAGCGCGAACGCGAACGCGAACGGGCTTCGTTGCGCGATTGTTGAAAGAGAGCTCGCGTCTCCGACAAGCTGAACAAGTGCGCAGTGGCTGCGCAACAGCCTTTGCACCGCCAGCCGCTGGATAAACTCCGCCGGCGCGGCGTGACTCGAAATTGACGATCCTGCGTCGACACGCGTAAAGGTGCATTCGAGAGCGAAGACTCGACGACTACCGTCGGCGTTTCATCGACACCGCCGTTTCATGCGTACGTCAAAGATGAGCGGGTAATCGCCGTTATCGCGCGCGCGGAAGCTTCACCGCGCGCCCGGGTTCTCAAGTCGATAAAGAATCTTCGCTGGAGATCGAGCAAAAATCGCGCGGAAATCGGCAATCGTCTCGATACCTGCACACCCAGGAAAAAAGTAATTTCAGAACAAGCGGGATCATCTAAATTTTAGAGGATTTTACTCTTATATAGCCTCTTCAAGCCTCAAGAGGATTTCTCTAAAATTAAGAGGCAAATATTGTTCTTAAAGTTCGAGGAGTTATATGTTGTGTATATAATGCAGATCTTATTGATTTTAATATAAATTTCCTCTTGCGTACAGATTATTTAATCTTTTTTTTTTAAAGGATTATTATTTATTCTTACTGTACTTTATTCTTACTGGTTCCTTTACACAGGGAAAGGAGAGAAAATTGTTATGAAACTGTCCGGAGAAAATTCTATATTTTATATTACTTTATATATTAGGAAATATATTTAATATTGCATTATAACAATACTTGTCAAATGTAATTTGACAAAATTGTTATAATGTATAGCGAAAATATATTAAGTAATATATATAAAGAGAAAATCTTCATGAAATAAGAGGAAAACAGTTGGAATAATATCTAATAAATTTTAGATGAAATTTAGATCTTAGTTCACTTTAATCGCTTTATCGAAAGAGGAGATCCCTTTTCTGTAAAAAGACTTCGCTTAGAATATGAGACTATGGGAAAAATCACTTTTTATCACAAATAGAATACCTTTTTTTGGGTGTAAAATCTCGTGGCGATATCCGGAAGATTACATAGATGACGATCTAGTCCGTGTAGAGCCAGCGTTTCGGGATTTAATGGGGATTCATTCCGATTTCCACCAAGGAAATTATAGATTCTGGGCGGGAAAGATCTATGAAGATTCGGGCTAGAAGCGTAATGTGTGAAAGATACGCTTCTAAGCGGGCGATCTTCAAACAGGCCTCACTTTTCTCTACTAAGAGTTTTCCCAAAACTTTCTTTCTATCGATTTCTGTTTCGCATTTATGTTGAATAAAATATTGCAAATGTTTTGAGTATTTATGTTTGCACTTTACAAGAAACGCGTAAATACTTGAAACGCGTAAACACTCAAGCTGTTTCGAGTATTTTATTGCACTTCTTTTCGAAATAAGTCGTAAATGTTGTGAGTGAAACAATATATATATATCATACTTTTGCTCCAAATGCCAAACTTTCACAGCTTATTAAACAAAAAAAAATCCTAAAGTTCTTGTGAATTCGAACGGTAAGCGTAATATGCGGAGGGGTATGCTTGATCTGGTTTTCGGGTAGTTGCCGCGTCCATCCGTGGACTCGTTTCCAACATTTCGTGAACATTCCCAGTTTGCCTCTTCAGGCAGGGAAATAACCCGAAAGTCGTCGACACTTTCAAATTATTGCTCAGAGCCTGAAGAAGTAAACTGCAGTGCTCACGAAATGTCGGGAACGAATTCACGATGGAAGCGGCCGGAATGAGCGGCAGATTGAGCGTTTTCGCCACACTTGGCGAGTCTAAAATATCGAATTAAACACGAAGCATATGTTTATGAGGCTCTCTCTCTCTCTCTCTCTCTCTCTCTCTCTCTCTCTCTCTCTCTCTCTCTCTCTCTCTCTCTCTCTCTCTCTCTCTCTCTTTCCTATCTCTTTTTTCCCAATTCTGTCGGACTCTCCATGACACTCGAGGGCACTCGCTAGTGGAACGGAAGCGGTATGCGCGGCTATGAGCCGCTGTCGACGCCGTGTTCGCCGGCCGAACGGACGAGGAGAAAATTTCGGTTTCAGTCCCGAAAACTAGTAACAGCCCCGGTCTATCAGACAACAATGTTCTCCAGATTCGGTTCGACGGTATTGTGTGTTACGAGGAGGAGGAGGAGGAGGAGGAGGAGGAGGAGGAGGAGGGAGCACGACTCGCCGCGCTCTACTTGGATGCAAAAACATGTGCATTTCAATGGAACAGCGAATCTGAGTCAAAGGAGTTGGAATTTGGGACGGTCGGTCATACGATAAAGCGACGGAGATACGACTGCGGGACAGGGGTAAAGGACGCCCACGGGGACGGGGGAGGGAAAGAGAGCGGTCGTATGTAAATGTATCCTTTCTGTTTGCTATTATACAAATGACGTGGAAAAATCGTGGAAGCCGTCGCGCGTGCGCGTGTGTGTGTGGGGACGCTTTGATACATTGAGCGCAAATTCGATACTACGTTCCGCTGTGACGTATCCGAAATTGCGTATTGCAAAGGGGAAAAAGAGATAGAGAGCGAGCGAACGAGCGAGAGAGCGAGGGGAAGAGAGAGAGAGAGAGAGAGAGAGAGAGAGAGAGAGAGAGAGAGAGAGAGAGAGAGAAGGTGGGAGGGAGCCCTAGCCCCGGTTGATAGGATAATAATTTTTCCGCGGACTCAATTATTTATGTCGGGGAGCCTGACCGTCCGATCCTTGATTTTGTCGCCGAGTTGACTTAGCGCCACGGAGGTCGATATTTATTTAGCGACCTGAGCGTCAAGCTCAAGGCCTTGCCGTGAATCATTACGGACGTAATACCCACGAACAGCTATTAAATGCGTCATAATTGAAGATGATGACGTCGAACGCTTAATGAATTACTAAAAAAGGATATTTCGGCCGGAATTCTGGAGATCTAGGATACGTGTCCTAGGTAACGTGATGCAACGCAACACGTCGAATTTTAGCGATGAAGTTACACGATGCTTTGCCCATTCCGCGCCGATAAATAAGCCGCGTTTATAAACATCTTTGATTGATATGCACGCACGGCGAGAATCGTAATCATAAAAAGCAATCAAGTATCAATATCGCCTAAATGAACATTGAGGATTTTCTATCGTTGTTGTTATTATTATTATCATTGTTATTATCATCATACGGTAGGCGTGACGAGCTGCGCAGCGCCGAGAGAAAGAGAGGAAGTTTATCGGTATGAGCTTTCATGCGTTTCATGCAGCTTCATTCGTTCAATTTCCCCACTATCTCGCACAGCGAGAGCGAGAAAGGGGAGGGCCGGGGTGTCGGAGGGGGGGGTGGAGGAGGAGGGGGACAGAAAGTGGCTGCTAAAAGTCAGCGGCGAACGTGCGTCAAACCGAATGAATGCGCCGTAATTTAAATTATCCATTTCAGGCCGTTAGCCCGGTTTGCTTTTCTTCCACTCTGATTAAATGTTTCAGCATAGCGTGGATATTTATGAGATTACTGCGAGAGCGCGCGCGGCTCTCGCCCGAGCGTCGCTTTAAACGATCGAATTTGCCGGAAAGTGGGATACGAAAAAGATAAACACGGCCGACCCATAGGAATTCTAACATAATTACGCGGCGAAGCGTGGGTCTCGCCGCTACAATAAGTGTGCTACGTGCCGCGCTTACACAATGCGTATTAATCCAATAATTACGTACTAAAACCAGCCCGCCCTTCCCCCCTCCCGCCGCCGCCGCGCGCCGCAACCCCCCGACAGCGGCTCTTACGGCCGCCCCGGAGACATGCATTAACAATTTGAGCACCGCGCGCTCAGAGATATTGACCCATGTTTTATGTACATTTATTCGCGCGTTTCACGCGTCGTGCGTAGGCGCGCACTTGCGCGAATTTCGCCCCCTTTCAAGATAATTAATACCGCCGCCGCCGCCGCCGCCGCCGCCGCAATGTGTCGCGTAAAGGGTGCCGTTCATGCGTCACGCGCTTGTTTCTCCTATCGATCTCCGTCCGTCTCGAAACATCCCGCTGGAGAAGCGAGGCATTTTGTTTCTTTTTCTTTTCTTGTTTTTTTTTCTTCTTTTTCTTCTTTTCTTTCTTTTTCTCTCCCGTTTCCTCTCTCCTTTTCCTTCGCGCGCCGCGCTCCGTGCCGCGCCGCGCCGCGTGTTCGCGCGACGGCATTTTTCGATTCTCGCGTGCTGCGAAAAATTCGCGGTAACGAGCTGGCGGAATGTTTTGGTATTGGCGCGCGTATTATAACGCGCACACGCACACACACACACACACACACGCGCGCATGCATGAAACTGCGGGGAGGGCACGGAGTGACTTTGTCTCGCAATTTCTACATTTTGCACGTCCCGCTGCGATTATCAACGGCTCGGCGGAATCGATAGTGCGCGCCCGCGGTCATTGAAATATCAAGCGGTGACCTCTCGCGCTCTCTCTCTCTCTCTCTCTCTCTCTCTCTCTCTCTCTCTCTCTCTCTCTCTCTCTCTCTCTCTCTCTCTCTCTCTCTCTCTTCTCTCTCTCCCGCTGCCTAGTTAGACAGTTTTAAAAATAAATATCGGCTCTGCTGCTTGACCAAGTGAAATGAAGATAATGACGATCGGTCACGCGCCGCTAGAATCCGGAAATCGCCAAGTGCGCATCGATCAGCGGCGGATTTCTTTCGATCGGCCGGATAAAAAAGAGCGCCGAGTGTGTTTGCACAGCCGGGGCGACCGGCAACTGGCGCTGAATATGCAGTCCGGATTAAAATCGTCCGGGCTGAAATTACACGTCGATTTACTTTCAAATGAAGTCTGCATTATTATCATGTAGCGTGATATCAGTCAATTACCTTGCGGCATGCGAGGAGAAATTAAGCGAGCGTAGCGTCTTCCACGGTGTCCGAATGTGGCGGCTAAGTTCGATGATCGCGATCTCGCATGGACAGTTTCTTGGGATCCAATTTGGAGGGGGGGGGGTTAGGTTAGACTGATTTCGCGAGATGTGTCATCCCGCGGGTTGCGGCGGGAAAAACCCAAAGTTTTCCCAATATTTTCCCTGATCGTCATTTTCAACGCAGATTTTTATAAAACTACACATTAACGCAGAAGTTGAATTTTGTTTCTTACACACTAATCTATCGTTAGCTCATCTCGGTCTTTGTTTCTTGCATAATCACGGTAAAGATGCTATCAAATTTGTTGCCTTGTTGGAGACATGGAACTTTATCCTCGCTGCCGATGTTCCCAAATATCCCGCAGAAGCATACACGCGCTTGATAATTGAAAAACGTACAACCGTCGGAAAGATATTAAAGCGTCTCTCGGGGCCGTTCGGAAATTGTTTGAAATTCTTTGTTAACCAAGGAATATAAAATTACGCGTTAAAGCGGGTAGAGAGCTCTCTCTTTTTCCTTCTCTTCTCCTCTCTCTCTCTCTCTCTCTCTCTCTCTCTCTCTCTCTCGCTCGCTCGCTCGCTCATTATATGCAAACGATCTTTGTACTAAATGAAAAGTTGAAAACAGAGCACCCATATAATTAATTCTATAAGGAATTTTATCTTTTTGGCTTTTCATTCCATTGAGTACAATAATTGGTGCAAAAATGGAATTCTCTGTATGAAACCGTAAAAGTATGTCTACGTTATTGACTGTAGAGAAAACGTAAGTCGCCGTGACATTTCTATTTCGATTCTATATAGAGAACATGTCTTTAGGGAAGAATAGGATTGCCAATTGGGGTATCGTACTCGAATAACCAATTTTGGACCGCATTTAGGAACTCCAATCGAAGTCCTCGTTGTGTTCGTGGCGAACCTTCGCACTACCGTCGTGTGGGAAATCTTGAGAAATTTCTATGTGAGCAGAAAGTTTAATGTTTCCCAAATACGTGATTCTAAGTAAGAGTTTCAGCGTTTTATCAATCTTTCCCACTCTCCATTTTATATTAAAATTTTATTTCTTTTTTTTTTTTTTTATTCTATTGAATATAATTCTTGGCATAAAAATGAAACGCTTCGGTACCGTAAAAGTGAACAGATATTACCGACTGAAAAAAAAAAAGAAACGCGACTCGCCATATTTTCGTTTCGATTCTAGATAGGAGGACCCATGTTTCGCGTAAGAATAGGATTCCGAGTCGCAATCGGATGACCCAATTTTGGAACGAATTTGGGGATTGCAGTCGGTACCTGCGCTGTAGTCGGCAAAATCCTGAGAAATTTCGCCGCAGGATTACGCGGAAGGCCGATAGGTATTGTTCAGCGAGATTCGCTGCGTGTAAAGGTGCGTATATACCGAACGAACGAGCAGCGAACGACCGTCAAAGTGTGTCCATTTTTCGACACATCTCTTCATGAGCGGGCCGGATCGAAAGCGAGTCGAGCGCTGACGAATATTCCTTTTATATTTGCCGAATTCACTGTTCGTCGTTCGCTGTTCGTTCGCTCAGTGTACTCGCGTCTTTACACGCCGCTGCGTGCTTCACGTGTCGCGATTCGAGTGTAATTCGATATTAATCGCGTCGAAGAGCGCATCTCGCGTGTCTCGTGCAAAGCTAAACCTCGGCGGCTGCTTATCCAAGTACCTGCTTGCTTGCGCGCGCGCGCGTCTGCGATGCCAAAGCCCGAGATCTGCATTGTGGCCGACATAGAGCAGGAGCAAGACGATATAGCCGCCGTGACGGGGCCGCACGGTGCGGGTGGAGGGAGGAGAGGAGAGAGAGTTAGAGAGAGAGAGAGAGAGAGTTAGAGAGAGAGAGAGAGAGAGAGAGAGAGAGAGAGAGAGAGAGAGAGAGAGAGAGAGAGAGAGAGGATAACCGTAACGGCATACGGTAACGCGTCAGTATTGACAAACATCTTCATTAGCTCCGGTTGCCTGTGTACTGTCTGCCTACAAACGTTGTATATACACCGCGAAGCCATTCTCCATCCTACCTGAGCATACCTGCATACCTTCGGAGCTGTAGACACGGACAGTAATTTGCCAGGATTGCTACTTGATGCGAGTTAAACCGACACGTCCGCAATGTCTCGACCTCCGCTAAATCTTACGGAGCATTATCGGGGCCGAGGCCGAAGCCCCGCTGGGAAATCGTGCGTCGGCCACGCGCGGTCGTCCATAAATTCGGGGGCGTTCTAGTCTTAATTCGGCCGTCCGATATTACAACGCTTACTCCGGCCTCTGGAAACAACGTTTATAGACCCGCGGCCCGAGCCGACTGCTCTTCCGTTTGCCCGTCGTCGTCGTGTATTTTAAGATCGCAACGGTTTTCGATGGTTAATTAAACGAGAACAATGGAGAACGGAGAGTGGAGTGGACGCTGACAAGTCGCCGCCGATTGTTAGCCGCTGAGGGGAGAGAGACGAGTGGATTTCGGGACGCGACGAAGTTACGTTCGCAATTTGGCGTAATCGACACGCGCGCGCGCGCACGCACACACGCGAAAATAACGCGCTCCCGTGGCGTTAGGTAGCCATTTTGGAATTGTGAAATTTTGCCGCCGCGGATCCTTCCATCCGTCGCGCGCGGCCAAAACGGTGACCGTGGCGGCGCGTATGAAATCGTTGAAATACTGATTAGCAAAATGTAATATGATAATGGAATCACATTGGTTTTCATTATGAATATGATATACATTTCCGCGGCAAATAAATGCTATTACCGCCTGATTAAAGTAATAACTAATTACCAGAAGATAAACAGAATAATCAATTTTTTAATCAGGACATACGCGGGTAAATAACGAGCACAAAGTTGCTGCAAATTTGCCAATTTCCACGGCACGCGCGTGACCGCGCCTCTCCTCTCGCACGCAATTCGAACGAGGCTTTTCGCATTCTCTCTTTCCCTCCCTTTCTCACCTAAGAAAAGCCGTCGACTCTTTATTATATCGCGCATCTCTCTCGATACGCAATCCGATGCGGAACCGCTTTTATTTTTCCGGGATAAATCGGTGATAAATGCAACGAATACAGCTAGATATTTTTTTTTTTCTCCCGGTTTTTTCCCCATTTTGCCCCGAACGATTGCCATCTGCTCAATTTTCTGGATACGCATGAAATACATTTTTCAGTTTTATTCGGTCCGGAAGATTCCCAAAAAAAAAATAACCAAACGCATTTTCTCCATTGTATTAGGTAAATCGGAAAGTTCCGTCCATCTAGCGGCAAGTAGCTATGGCTAGAACTGTCGTTAACCTCTAATGCCTAATGTCTAAATGAAGCTTAATGGTTTGTTTTGACATCTGTCAATAACATTCAGTACGTAAAAGTGTACGTTTGCATCAATAACATTGTTTGTTTCTTACTGCATCGAAAATGTCGAAATTTGAGCCAAATAGGCGTTATTTGCGCGAAGTGTTAATCGTTTGCTTCAATTGGAAGAAACCTGCAGCTGAAGCTCATCGAATGCTTGTAGAAGTTTATGGTGATAATGCTCCTTCCGATAAAACATGCAGAGAATGGTTTCGACGCTTTAATAAAAGTGGTGATTTTGATGTAGAGGACAAAGAGCGTTCTGTGGACGGTCAAGAGTATTCGAAGACGAGGAATCGGAAGCATTGGTGGACGAAGACCCATGTCAAACGCAAAAGCAACTTGCAGAAGCATTAAATTGTGCTCAATCTGTCATCTCATCATCGAAGGGCTTTCAAACGATCATTTCCGATCGTTCGAAAGCCTTGGAAAAAGTTTACAAGGGAGGAAAATGGGTCCCGTATGAACTGAAGCCAAGCGACATTGAAAGGCGAAAAACCACCTGCGAAATTCTGCTTGCCAGCCAACAAAGAAAGGGGTTTTTACATCGTATTATCACTGGGGATGAAAAATGGATTTATTTTGACAATCCCAAACGTCGAAAAACTATTTACGATCCCGGCCAACCCTCAACATCGACGCCAAAGCGGAATACGCCACGGAAAGAAGGCAATGCTCTGTATTTGGTGGGATCAGAAGGGTGTGCTTGTACCATGAGCTGTTGAAAAGTGGTCAAACAGTCGCAGGGGTCTCTACAGAGAACAAATGATCCGTTTGAGCCGAGCATTGCACGAAAAACGACTAGAATATGAAACGAGACAGCATAAAGTGATTTTGCTTCATGACAACGCTCGGCCTGCGTCACAAAATCTGTCAAGGAAACGTCAGAAGCACTTCGCTGGGAAGTGTTACCCCATGCGGCTTATTCACCAGACTGTGCCCCTTCCGACTACTCCACTTGTTTCGGTCGATGGCACACGCACGACTTGCCGACGAATGCTTTAATTCTTATGAAGACGTCGAAAAATGGGCAGCTCTGACTGGACAGCCTCCAAAGATGAGTCATTCTTTCGCCGCGGAATTCGCTTGCTGACCGAAAGATGGAAAAAAGTCATCGCTAACGATGGACAATACTTTGGTTGATGTACTTTTTCATTTTGTTTCTTAAATAATTTTGCAAAAAAAAAACAGGCGGAACTTTTCGGTTGACTTAAGGGGACTGAAGGGTCAGATTGCTGAAAAATCGTGCTTCTTTTTGACAATATTTTGCGATGAACTGAATAAATGTGCAAGAACGAAAATTTTAGGTATATATTTATACAACATGTGAAGAGTAGAAAAATTTTCTTTATTAACAAATACTTATATAAATATACGCGATATATATCTGAAATATATTCTCCTTTTTTTTTTCAAGTTGTCGTTTTTGCAGTAATATCTCGGCTCTCGGTGGTCCGATCAGAGCGAATTTTAGCTAGAAATCTTAAGGAGGCTTATCGTTATCCGCTGAAGCACTATAAAAAAAAATCGAACAAGATTAACAAAATGGCAGCTATTATTAGGAAAAAATTCAAATTTTTCAGTTCTTTTGCAATAAAAAAATTAATATCTCGAAATGAAATATTTTGACGGAGTTGTCCATGAGAGCCTTCACCTGGGAGCCAGATGAACAAATATTACTGCTTTAAAACTTCAAATCGATACGAAGCTCAGTTTCGGAGAAATCACTGCAAAAAGTTGAACAACAAAATTTCGAGAGAAACGCGTTTAAAATTTAAGTGGACGTATATTTATATGAATATTTGTTAATAAACAAAATTTTTCTACTCTTCATATGTTACATAGATATGTAAAAAATTTTCTATTCTTGCGCATTTATTCAGTTCGTTACGAAATATTATCAAAAAACAAGCACACGATTTTTCAGTAATCTGACCCTCCAGCCGCTTTAATTCCTAGGAGCGGGCACTTTGCGCGCGTCGCGAGCGCGATCGGCACAAAAGACGCGCGAGACGCGGCGAGAGCGCTGCATTGCGCGGCAAACCGAGCGAACGTCAAATGTAGCTGGGAGCGCGCGAGGTATCAGCGCAACGAGATAATGGTCATAATCGTATTAGCAATCCATTTGTCGCAACAAACGAACTCCGTTCGGGACACGCCGCCAGTGTCCCCCGTTCATTGTCGCCGACGCGGCCGCGACATTTCCGCCGCCGCGCCGCCGCCGGTGCAAACCTGGCCGGGCTGCCGCGGTAATTAAAGCCCGTGCTCCCAGCGGCTCCCAGCGTGCTTCTGCTCCTTCCGCCGAGGCTTTAAAAGCCGCGTCTTAGTTATTCCCTTTTGCGCGAGAGAGCGCAATTGTTAATCAGCCCGAATGCGGGCCGATGCGCTTTTTGAGCGCGCGGACCTTTCCACGGTGTGCAGGTCGGCGCGATTATTATCCGGACGGCCTGGCCGTTCGGAAACGAAGGTGGAATGTCACCACGCGGATGGTCGCGATCTCGATCGCGATTCGCGAAGGCGGATCATCATCTCCTGCGACCTTTCCTTCGCGCGCGGCGGTGCATGCGTTTTGCCGGCGGCCGGGTGATTAATAAGGACGTCAATCACAATTACTATCGTCACGCCGATCGCTCCGCGACAAGAACGGCGACAATAACCGCGATTACGCCGAAAGTAATATTCATGGTATTAATAAATTAGTCGGCGAGATAGGCGAGCATGGTGTAACCGGCGTCGTTTATCACGAACTTGTCCATTCATCGTTACGAGGATTAGATTAATTGCCGAAAAGCCCGGCAAAATGACGCGCCGGCCACCTAAGTGTGCAGCTCGTCAATCAAGCTAGGAAAGTGATTCTTACGCGACTTCCTCGTGTTCAGCCCGACGAGCCCGACGAGAACCGCAAAGAGAATCGGCATCGCGCGGGGCGGGAAGGGGGGGAGAAAAGAACGAGCAAGAGACACGGTTTTCGAGGCGCCGCGAATTGCCGGCCTCATTTTCGGCAACGATGCCGATCGTTCGACTTGCTCGCTCGCCGCTCACCTCGATCGTCGCGATATTCTTCAGCTGTGAGTGTCGCGCTAATTTCTCCTTCCTCTGCTCCTTGAAACAATGTTTCCACCATCGGCACTTGGCTAATAGACCGGGTGGCCGAAGTGCATGAGAAGAAACGCTGAAGAACAAGTTGACTGGCGTTAGGACGGACGGACGGAAAGACCTCGATGGCGACGCAGCCCAAGGGTGTATCTGTCGGATCTCGCGACTGATGGAGGTGTGGTTCATCAGGAGGAGGAGGGGGAGGAGGAGGAAGGAAGGGCAAGGGTAGAAAAACGAGTGAAAATAGTCGCGAGCCGGGGACGAGTCGGCGCGGCGCGAAGAAGCCGAGCGCGCGCTGGCGAAACCGTCCGTTTTCACGACGATGTAATCGCAATCACGCGTGAACGCACCCGCGGTTCGCTGATCGGACGCGTCGATAGGCGCCATTATTTCCCAGAATAGAATCATTTTCGATGCTATTACCCCCGAGTACGCCCGCAGCGACCGGCCAGGCCGCGGCCGACAGTCCAACAGACAGACACAATGGCGATGTTTGCGATGCGCGCGATGCGGGGGGGGAGGAACATGGCATACGTAGGAGAGTAGATTAGGCTGATAGGCGGCGGTACAGGGGTCTGCCGGGCCACGATATGCTTACGAGATTGATAATGCCGACACGTCGGGATCGAATGGCCGCTAGATAAGTAGAAGCCGATATATAGATGACGCTCTCGACTAGCGCGTACACAGCGCTATGCCTAATTGCTCGTAAATGACGGATCACGGTGTCAAGTCGGCGGCGAGGTCAAGCGACTGCTCGGCTGACCCCGCCGCCAGTATTCGCCCATGGTCCTCCGAGCCTGATCCTGCTTCAATTTCGCGAAATCAGGACGTCGGCTCTTTCCATTTCTCGTTGACGACTTTCTGTCCCTCTGCGTCTCTCTCTCTCTGTCTCTCTCTCTCTCTCCCCTTCCCTCCGCCGCTCTTGTCACTGTCGCGTGTCAGAGATTAAATGTGGGTCAGCCTTTGTCGATGACGAGCCGGTCGTCTGGCTCGGCCGGAGTTGTTCGTCGCGATGGGGAAACAATGTTTCGAGGCGGATCGCCGGGCGTTCCAGGCGACGCGCTGTCAGCAGCAATTACGCGGATTAATTGCGAATGGCGCGCGCAAGCAGGCGCACAACAGTAGGACGAATAATAAATATCGCGTGCAGCTCTTTATGCATCGCGCCAAGGTGTTTATTTTAACGTTACTTTCATCCTGTTTACCGGCGGGGCGCGCACGCGCCGCGCGTATAATTAACTCCCGCGCCGCTAATTCACGGCGTAAGAGCCGTAACGCGCCGCGACAGTTTCGCACAATTCCGGCCCGCGCCGCGAGAGAGGGGGAGGGGGGTGTGGGGTCTCTTTAAGAGCGAAATTTTACACTTTTATAGCGCGCGACTGCATAGAAATGCACTCCGCGACACAAATATCCGCGCGTATGTATTTTGAGCGTGCTTGACCGTGGATAACGCGATAAACTTTACGACCCGGAGCTCGCCGCCCGTAATGGATTTGCAATATGTTGCGAACCGGGGAGAACGCGAGCGGGAGGCGCGGCGGTGGCGGGAGTGGCGTGAAAAGTGTGACGGCTTGCCATCAGGAAAATTAATACGGATAGAATTCTGCGTTTCGCTAGATTTTTAAAGCCCCGATTTTCAACTGCGCGCGCGCGCGTGCACGACTCACATCTCGCCGATATTATTTTATAATAATTATTGCCGTATAACGCGAACGCGCCCGCGAGATAAGCCGTTAATTCTCTCATCGCGCGCTCGGCGAAAGAGAGAGAGAGAGAGAGAGAGAGAGAGAGAGAGAGAGAGAGAGAGAGAAAAAGGAAGCTCGCGCTCCTCTCTCACTTTTATATACTTCGGGCGACACGTTTGATCTTGCGCGCGTGCGGATTTTTTTCTCCTTCTTTTTGTAAACTCTAACGCTTTTCGCTCCCATCTTTCCCCTCTCCCCCGCCATCTGCCTGTCATTCCGATTCAAAGACTCGACGACATATTCCTGTTACTCTCCGGTTTTGCGCGCGTTCCACCGTAATGGCCGACATTATGCGCCTCGTCGCCGCGCAGCGAGTGCGCGAGTGATGAACATGATCGATACATCAGAAGATTATGGTCACTCATTGTATCCTCGACGGTCGTAACGGAATGCCGGCTTCGTCCAATAAGAGTATCCTCGCCGTGAATTGAATCCATCTATCAAGTCCAGCCGTCATGATTGGTGCTTAAGGGTGGTTTGTTGCTCGGCTTAGAACAAGATACCTTGATTGAATAGCGAGTGATATACGAGCGCGGATAACGAAAAAGACGGCGCAAATCTGCGGGCTGAAAAAGTTCAGCCGATAAATAACCCTTAACGAGTATCGCGGTATAGATACAAATTCGATCAAGTGCAGCGCTCTCTGCCGAGGTAACGTTACGGCATTTCCTTAGAAAAGAATTTCGCCGTCGCGCGGCCGCCACTTCGGAAAGAAAATGGAGCGGAAAGTCGTCCGCGCGGGAGCAAACGATTTATAAATTTCCACCGATGGAAATTTCCTCGTTGTCTACCTCTCCGAGCGCGCGTAATGAAGCTTCGCCCGGGGAAATTAAGTGATTTATGTCGAGATTACACATGTTGTATTCACGGATCGGTGGTTATCAACTACCTTGCAGCTAATCTCGTGAAAACTCCGAGCCGAAGCCCGACCGGGCTTCCTAGCTAAGACCATTGTCGGGGGAAAAATATGTTTGGTGAGAACAACGTGACGCACGCGCCGAAAGCTGTTGCTTCGAAACTGTGGACTTGCCGGGAAGAGACATCTCAGGTTACAATGTAACGAGCGGTTTTAGAAGCGCGACAGTTAATACCGCGTCGTTTCGCGTGCTCGCGCGGGCGTATCCAAACTTTAGCCGTTTCGGCAAAAATGGAGAGGTAAAAAGGGAGAGAAGAAAACTCCCCTCGGCCGGCGATCCGACGATTGAAACATCGCCGCCCCGCGAGGTTCTCCTCGCTGACAGCGATGTTACGCTTTTTAAGCGACCACCGCATCCCCTAAATAACCGTCGCAGCCGTCGCGCATCGGCCATTCGACTCTCATCCCCCGATACTTTCGCCGGGTTAATATTAATTATTCGCATTCGCGACGACGTTGACAGTGGCGGGGGAGTCTCGTTACCGAGTGCGAGATGCATGCATTATCCTTTGTTCCAGAATAGAATATGCGGCTTTCGCTACGGAGAGAGACCAGCATGAAGCAGTACATACGTCATTGTCCAACGGGTGTTCTGCGGTGGTAATTGTCATTTGATCTCGGTAACCCTCCCATATATACGTAGCACCCGCAGTTCCTACCCACCTCGCAGACATTCATCATTTACAGACAATTGCCTCAGCTCGCCTCGTGCGAGAGCGCGCGAGCGATGCGTAAGCTGCTACTAGATAACCCTTGTGAGACATCCTCACGGCGTTCATTGACGTAATATATATTCCACGTGCGATTATAATCGTAAGGCGACACGCGCACCATCGTGACGTGTCTTTGACGAGGTATCCTCTCGTCATCCTCGTCGTCGTCGTCGTCGTCGTCGGCGGCGGCGGCGGCGGCGGCGGCCAGTAATAGTCGACACGCGCGCGCGCGCGCGATCGATAAGCAGACCGGGGCGCGATGCGCACACAAGGCGGAAAGAAAATGCAGTCGCGGCCGGCTCCGCGGCGCGAGAACGATTACGTTGCGGATATTTGAATATCGATTATGTAATAATACCGGTAAAACCAATCTCGGAGTATCGATATTGGGTCGTACTTGTGTATATATATATATATATATATATATATATCGCGCTCGCGGCTGCGAGCGCGCGTAATACGCGTTCCGCTTTAACGGCTGGGCTGGGAAACGAGCAGAGGGGAGGGGAGTCGGAGAATCTCGGAGAGACTCCATCAACAGTCTATTTCGTAAAGCTGTTAATTAAGGACAAGGCCCATGGTCACGTTGCGCGTTAGTAAGAATATCTTGGGACGCCTTATGAATATTTATACACACCAGCCTGGCGCCGGTAATTACGCTGTAACATGTCCGCCGTCATTTACGCTTGCTTACTGCTTCGAACTTGGCGGTTTTTCTTTCTCTCTCTCTCTCACTCTCTCTCTCTGTCTCTCTCTGTCTCTCTCGATTTTCGTTCACTCTGACACGGCGAAATATTAATATATATACACGCGAGAGAGACGCGCGCAGACGGAAAGAAGAAATATAATTTAACCGTCGCGTCGCGCGAAGGAGAGGCGAGAATAATCTGGCGGAGAATAATCCGAGACAGCGGAGAGATGCGAACGATTATGCACTTTAGTTGTTGTCAGCGATGGAGCGCGCTCGCGCGATATGAACGTATTCGACGTTCCGGAAAACAACACGTGTCTCAAGTTGGCGAGTTTAATTCAAGAGCGGCAAGACTAGCCCGCGAACAACGCGTAATTAGGAAAAGTAATCCGGATGCTCGGGTCGTAAAGAGAGAGAACGAGAGACGGGGGAGAGGGGAAAGACTCCGAATTACACGCGCTAATTATTTGCATAAATATTTATGGCAGACTCGCGCGCGCGCGCGCGCGCGCATTTGCCCGGGCCCCTAGACCCGGGAATCTAAAACGCATATGCCACGGATAAATGGAAATTAGGAGAGTGTACTCGCGAAATTTTCGCGTAATAGGATAGCGGAAATCAGCTTAGCGCGAAATCACCGTGAGATGCAAATTCAGATTTTTACAGTATGCGGATTTACCGAGCGCGCTCGCAGCGGGCGGGGAGGGGAAGAGGAAAAAGTGCGAGAGAGAGAGAGAGAGAGAGAGAGAGAGAGAGAGAGAGAGAGAGAGAGAGAGAGAGAGAGAAGGGAGGAGGGAGGAAGGGAGAGAGGGACTTTTCGCGAAATATTCGTCTTGGCGCATTACTAGTCAGACACCATAGATTTGAACGGAAGTGCGCGTGCTCTCTCTCTCTCTCTCTCTCACTCTCTCTCTCTCTCTCTCTCCCTCTCCCTCTTTCTCGCCAAGGCGGCAGTCTAAATCTACTGCGGTTCTGCTGTGAATCTCGGAGGTAACATACCGAGAAACTCTGTTTACGGCCCAATCCTGAGGATCGCTAAATCCAGGTTACTCATTTCCTCCACATCGACCTCGATGCACGTAAAGCGCGTTTTAATGAATTTTCCGCGCGAGCCCAGCCCAGCCGAGCCGAGCTCCGTTAAATGCTCGCGCGAACGCGATGTACGTGTGTATGTATGTGTGTGTGTTTACGTGTATATGTGCGTACGTGTATTATCTTTAATAGTAATAATAATAACTTTCCAGAGAGAGAGAGAGAGAGAGAGAGAGAGAGAGAGAGAGAGAGAGAGAGAGAGAGAGAGAGAGAGAGAGCGCGAAGACTCGCAATTTGCAGCGCGGCAATGCTCGGCACTTTCCGCTCCTCGTATTCAGCATAACGACGCTCAAATATTAGGACGCGACGTAGTTATAATAATAGAAAAATAAGTCGGTATGCACACAAAAAACGCTCGTCGTTCACTTTTCTTCCTTTCGCTCGCGTGCGGCCGCCTACTTCTCTTTCTCTCCTTTCTTTTCCTCCTATCATCCTCGCAAGATGTTATAAGACCCGATGCACGCGCGCGCGCGCGTGGCTTCGCGCACGGGAGGAGTGCGACGCGTAAAATAATCGATTCCACCACGTGAGCTCACCCGGCCGGAAGTTATAACGCAGCACGGCCGAAAATAAATCTCGACGTGAATCACGAGCGCGAACATTCCTTGGAATTATTCGCGTCGGGGATTACGCGTTCAAAGTGGTGGACGCAGACCACGCCGGGAGAGCTGGCTGGCGTGGCGAAGACGACGGGGAGGTCAAGGAGGAAAGCGAAGAGGAGCGCGCTTCGTCGGATAACTCCTTGCCCTCCCGAGTTATGAGGGCAGCTAAAATTCGTATCACGCCACCTGCATAATATCGGTGGCACGACTTATCGCTTTTCGCCGCAACGCTGACCAACATGTGTATATATATATATATATATATATACACATATATGTATGTGTGCGTGTGTGTGTGTATCATACACATATACACACACGTACCATCCGCGGCTGTATCGCCGGACAGGTCCGTTTCATCGTCCGACCGTTTCTATTTACCTTTCAGCGGGACCAAGAGACATCTCTCATCAAATAGAGACGAACGTCAAAGCGTCACCGCGACTGTGAGCGAAGCGAGATTTTCTAAATTCACCACGCGAATGTGACATCCGTGCAAAATTAAAGCGTTCGCTCGCGTCGCCCTAGCTATTGTGCCGATCGTTATCGCGTGTGTCTCGAGTCATCTCGTGAAAATGAAAATACCTGCGTATCGAAACATACAATGTCCTCTCGCGTATAGATACACACACATACAATGTATAATATAACATAATTAAAGGAAGGTCCTTAAAAGGCGTTAATATTACGAGAAGCTCATTGAGAATCGTGCGCGCGCTGTTCCTCGCGCGTGACAACAAGGAAAGGATACGGAATTGGCAGGGAGATAAACAGAGAGAGAGAGAGAGAGAGAGAGAGAGAGAGAGAGAGAGAAAGAGGGAGAGAGAGAGAGAGAGAGAGAGAGGGAGGGAGAAGAAGGAGAGATATCCCCGCTCATATTTGCGCGGGGCGAGAAACAAGCGGATAATAATAGCCTTTGACTTTAACTAACGGAATCTTATTGCAGTTAGTTACACGAGACCCTCCGAGCTGGATATAAAAGCTCGGTGAATATAGGCGAGCAGATATCTGATTGTCGTTGTAACAATGGGAGAGGCGGCGGGTATTAATAATATAAAGAAGCGCCGCTGTTTCACGCTGCAGTGTATTTTAAGACGATAATTGGATCAAACGCGATACGACTGCGGGCCAGTGCAAAGCTTTGCCCTTGATATATTTCATTAAGCTGACGCAAAATAGAAATCGTCGCTGGAGATTCCGGGTTTGCTGTCTCCCATTAGAACGCGACCCTTTCCGTCAAAATTCCCCGCGCTCTCCAAGACAAGCCCCCCCCGATCACGTTTGTCGTGTTTGAACAGCCGGTTATCTCGCCGATATCAAATAACGTTTGCGTGCCGCGATCACCTCCCACCGCGGCAACATTGACAGACGCAAGAAAGAAATTGGCGAACGCGACGTTGCCCCGATAAATACCAATCTACGAAATCGTTGCGCTCGCTCTCTCTCTCTCTCTCCCCCCCTCTCTCTCTCTCTCTCTCTCTCTCCGGACGGGATCTCTTCTATTTGGCCGGAAAATCGATTACGTCCTCGGCAGCGCGCTCGGCAGCTGGACAGTCATTCTAAGCTAAACAAAAAAGTCGCTGATGCGTTGTCGGGTTTCTGCCTCTGATATGCAAACGTAAGCTCTGGGCTAAGTGTGTATGTGTGTACATACATACATATATACATACATACATACATACATACATACATACATACATACATACATACATACATACATACATACATACATACATACATACATACATACATATATACATATATATGTCTATGTACGGCAAAAGGGTCCGGCAGATGCAGGATTACTGCTGCACCATTGCAAGGACCTATAGCGTGCGGTCCCGAAACGGTTCGATGCGGAGGAGCGAGTCGGTGGAGCTAGTTCGAACCGAAAGAGGGAACGGGAATGGCGAAGGGAGAGACGGCGCGGAG
Organism: Harpegnathos saltator; assembly: GCF_003227715.2. Lineage (NCBI taxonomy): Eukaryota > Metazoa > Arthropoda > Insecta > Hymenoptera > Formicidae > Harpegnathos > Harpegnathos saltator. The sequence goes on from NW_020230126.1 coordinate 1,044,949, forward strand.
GAAGAGGAAGAGGAAAAGGAAGAGAGTACGGTTTCGCCCGAATGCATCGATAACACGGTGGCCCAGTTCTCTCTGCCCCTCTCCCCTTCTCCTGTCCTACCACTACTTCCCCTCCGTGCCTCACCTCTGATCCCTCTCATTTTCTTGCTCTCCTCTTCCGTTAGCGCGCCACCCTCTCCCATATATTCCATCTTTGTTGCTCCGTCTCCCGCTGACATCCAGCCGCTTTCTCTTCCTCTCACCCTTCGCCCTCTGTCTCATTCTCTCCTTCTCCCTCCGGTCTCTCTCTCTCTCTCTCTCTCTCTCTCTCTCTCTCTCTCTCTCTCTCTTTGTCCTGCCGCGTCGTCCTGTACGAATTTATAGGTGACCTCATCGCTACACATCCGCGGTTCGATAAAGTTATGACGATATTGAAGTGATTTCCGAAGTCGTCGGAATGGCGCGCGCGGCAGAAAATTCCGAAACGTAACCGCGTTTTAAGGCCCCGCCATCGATATATCGGTATCGCGCCTCTGTCGCGCTTCGTTATCGCGGAAGTAATGACAAATGGATCAAGCGGCGGATCTGTCAGTCGTGCGTCTCCAAAAGACAAACATACACGCGAGTTTAGTTATGTATATACCATTGCTCCCGGGAGCGTGAATAATTGAACGTAGATAACGTGCATACCGCTCTGTACGCGCGGTAATGACCGCGGCCGCGCGTAGCTAGAAACACTTGCGATTAGTGTAGAGATTCGCCAATCGCCGCGAGCGCGAAATTATATTGATTACAACACTCGTCAACAATTAATTTCTCGGGACGTTAGCCACCTATATGACGTTGCCCCGGCATATACTCCAATATTCCGTGGAGTGCGCGATTGCAAACCGCAATTCTGGTCCATTGGATAATTCCGAGCCGACATAATGTTTCCGAGCCGTGATTGAACTTAACGTGTGCTCGACTATATCTTCGCGAAGAGCGCCCCGGCGTATACATATGTAAGAGTGGAATACGTGACTGTCGAGAGAGAAAGGGAGAGAGAGAGAGAGAGAGAGAGAGAGAGAGAGAGAGACCTGAGCAAAAAGTTGTTAGGGCCATCCTCATGAAACATAAGGTCCCCGATAAGGCTGAAAATAGAATGCCCTAAAAAGGGATGCCTCATTATTATCACACCTGGCCTCGAGATGGATTTTTTAAGGACCTTAAATTTCATGAAACAAGGCTTTGTTAAGGAAAACTGAGAAGAGCCTTAGGAAAATTTTTTTTAGGGATGCCTTAGATCTAATAAATAAAGTTTTGATAGAGGGAAAACTGATAAGGGTCTTAGAAGAATTTTTAGGCATGCCCTAGATTTTACGAAATAACATTTTAATATAGAAAACTGATGTGGACTTTAGAAGGACTTTTTAAGAAGATGTTTTACACAAAATCATCAAGTTTTGTTATACAAAATTAATAAGATGTGAAGCGTGTAATAAAATTGTCATGGTTTAGTATTGTTTTAGTAGGTACGCTCTATCTGATTCTTTAAAAAATTTTATAATTATATCGCAATCAAAAACAAATTTTATTAGTTTTATTAGTTGCCGTATTCATTAGTCTTTTCCAAAAATTTCTCCAATATTGCGCTTCGTTTTGAAATGCAGCAAATTTTAATAAAAACAGTAGCAGGACTTTTATATGTAAAGAATGCTACATTTAATTGTAAAGTATGCTGTATTTTTAAAATCAAAAATTCTTGTACACTAACAAGGTTATAAAGAAATAAAGAAATTAGTCCAATTTGTTGGCATGAAAAGAACGAATATTTTTATTCAAGCAATAATAAAAATCTTTCCTTATAAGGCCCTATTAATATTGCCTTACAAGGCCTTCATAATATTGCTTTATAAAGACCCGTTAAATCATTTGTTACACATTTTGTAGGGCCCTTGTCTTTCGATCTCTGCTAGGGCCCGATTAATGTTAGGGAAAAATAATCAAGCTCTCACCAGAGCCCTATCAATTTTTCTACTCCGCGGCAGCGCCGCGGCGGGTGGCTGAAGAAAATAAAGTCCGAGTGGGAGAGACATTAGCGCGCGTCTGTTCGGCTTTCATTTCCGGAAATTCGACGAAGCCGCCAGCAGCGAGACGTAAGATCAACGCAACAGCGAGAAACTGCAGCCCCGATATCTCAATTAAAATCCACGGTGGTTCACGGGGATTTGCGTCACGGCGGTCTTACTGCGCGATTGTTTGACCATGTTCGATCCGCACGTTGGACCGCAAACCTCGGCGTTACAAATTATTCGCAATCACGCAAAGTGGTTTCCCTATATCCTCCGATGGCATGCCCGCGGAAAATTAATTTAGTTCTTAGCCTCGCTTACAATGCCGTGAGTCCAAAGATTCATCGTCGGCCGCGCTCTCGAACTTGCATATTAGGATTAATTAACCGGAATAAACCGGCGCGATTAGTGCAGGGGAGTTTACGGGAGAAAAACGGGATTCTCTCTCTCTCTCTCTCTCTCTCTCTCTCTCTCTCTCTCTCTCTCTCTCTCTCTCTCTCTCTCCCTCTCTCTCTCTCTCTCTCTCTCGGCCTCGCTTTTCTTTCCGAGAGCTTTTTCGTGTAACAATTCCTTTACACTTTCCAAACAATTCACGTCCGCAATTAAGCGGAATGTTCCAATTAGCGACACTGTCCCAATTTGTGACGATTGCACCCGTATTTCTTAATAAATCAGCTAATACGGGCTAATCACGTTCCTCCAAAATATGTACTCGCTCTTTAAATTTTACATATTATCGGTTATAACAAGTTTTCGATAAAATTAAAAGCCGTATATATATATATAGCAGATGCTGAAACATTATAATTATAGGTGTACTGCTGACGGCGATAAGTCGAGCAGTTGCTCGCCGACATCCTGGGAGTTGATAATTAATATCAGATGTCCGTTTGTTAGATGTCGGTACCTTCCGATGGAGGGAAAGGACAAAATTAAATTGTCACGTCATCAAGTGGCACTTTTCGTTATATCTGAGGGAATATTACAAACAAACTGAAATCTCCCATAAATTAGGAAAATATTTAGAGGAATTAAAATCCAAACGCGTTCAAGCTGTTCAGCGGAATAAGCTGCGCGTGTTATTAATTTATCGATTTTCTTTCACGACGAGAGATATTCGCTAATCGGGACGTTCACCTTGCGATCGAAATACCAGTGCACACAGATAATGCAGCCGTATTCCCGGCACTTGGACGACGATATTATCGAAACTTTCGACTTTCATCGACTCGATATTTCGCGTTGTTTGGGAGAAAAAGGAAGCGCTTTTTCGTTTTCCGACGACTTTGATACGCACGCGGCCCAGGACTTACTAAGCCAGGGTGCCACCGCTTTCCTCTCTCCCTCCCTCTCTCTCCCTCTCTCTCCCTCTTTCTCTCTCTCTCTCTCTCTCTCTCTCTCTCTGCGTGTGCATGCAGATATCGCCGTCGTATATTCTCTCGCGATATCCGTCGTCGCCGGGCCACTAGCGGTATCCAGTCAGCCATGCGGCAGATCCCGAGGAAAACCGGCATTACCCGACACTGCCCTTAATGGTTGTATCGGGCGAAGTTCTTGGCCGCCGAAGAAACGACCCGCTTTACTATAAATTCCAGATAAGCCGAGGTTTACGGGCAGCATGCAGTTAAGACATCGTGTCTTGGAGCGCGAGCGAGTGCGCGAGAGCGCACCCCGTCCGCGTCGCGGAAAACAAACAGTCCGCGGAATTACCGTCTTCGTTTCGTTCGTCGATGCCAGGATCGAGCATTGGAGGAATACCTGTCGCGCGAGTACGTGCGGAAATTCCCGAGTCCCATGGCATTCCATCTTGAAAAAGGCGCCTTGTCCCCGTTGTTATTGGTTTTTCGACTGATTATCGATGCCAGTTCATTATTTTGGTGTCGATGCGGCTTGTTACTTTCTCCGACGATCACCGCAAATCACGGCGGAGGCTGTATATTTTGACAGTCCGGGCGTCTCCCAAGCGGGAATTGAGTGATGTAAGATAATAACGATACAATAATCTTTATTAATGGAGAAAGCAGTCTTTAATCCCTCGAGTGGCAGGCTGAATTTCGCAACAGTACTTAAGCTGGCAAAAAAAATGGATTTTCAAAAGTTTAGCGGTGTCATTAAAATTTTTTACGTCTGGGCCTTTGGAGTCATTGTTTAAGAATATGAAGGCAAAATTTTTCAAACTCAAAATAACGACTAAATTTGTAATTTTATTTCATCAAAGTAAAAGTGGAGATCTGTTACGAGAAAAATTACATAGTGAAAATACACGAAATTTTTATTCAAAATTTATAAAGTAACAAAATACCGAAAAATATATAACGAGTAAATATAAACAATATATGATAAGATATATATAATACGCGGATAACACTTCGTTTTCTATAGTGATTATATGTTGATTTTTTTAATTTATCGTTGAAAAGAGTGATGTCAAAAATTCCGAGGTATAATATTTCAAAATTTTTATAAAGATTTTACATTTTTCTTTTCAATTTTAGATCGACTATATTACACTCGACATTTGGAATTTTTAATTTTCAAACTCACCATTAAATAGAGTGACCTCAAATACCTTTGAATATTCAATTCTAGAAGTATTAAATTATCAAAAATATCTACAAGTATTAAATTATCAAAAATATCTCAAGATGCAATATTACATTTCCACGAGTCAAGGAATTAATATGGACAATATAATAAACATAATCGTAGACGAAGCAGACAAGACAATTAAATTGAATGTTAAATATAGGGGGGAGAGTAGAATATAGGGGGGATAGAATAAAACAAATGCATAAAGTAACGTGTAACGCTATTATTAAGACGTGTAGGGGGAATGCTGAATAAGTGTATGTATACAACATAACAGCGCCGCAAGGCGTGTCCCGCTGGCTGAAGGTCGCATGACTTTGGGAACAATAATACATATATATGTACGCGACTGCCGAGCGACCATAACAATCCTTGACGCGAAGGTGAACGGATCGAGAGACGTCGCGTGCGATTCCCGAATTTTCCGAATCGATCGCGATTACGTTACGACATCGGACTCGCAATTATCACGCCAGGATTTTCTACAGCGGCAGTCGCGCACCCTCGAATTTTCAGGGTAATCGCCACCTTCTATTTTCGTTTTATCTTCATTGTTTTGATAGAAACTGCATCGCCCTGGGCCTTTGGCCCTTGATGCGTTTGATACGTCTATATAACTAATCGGAGGACTTGCTGTGTGTTTCAGATCTGACGAAGCTTGTGCGACCGCATGATGGGAGATCCTGAGAAGTGTAGTTTCGGCGGACTCGAATGCGGATGCCGCATCGGAGGATCCGATTCGGGCCAAGCAGGGTCGGCTCGAAGGTAATTTCACAGACCGTACTTTTTCATTACGCCGTTTGCGATCAAATACCGGGTCGCCCAAGTAAAAAAGAATAAAACACATTGAGCTACAACGATCGTAAACAGTCATTACGCGCTCGTACTTGCGGGCGTATTTTTCTTGCCAAGCCATTAACCGTCATATCTAATCAGCAATGCCATATCTTGTGTTACAGAAACGTAGCAGAACGTGGCCGATTCTGAGCTCCGGCGATCGGTGAGTCAGAAAAAGGAACACGAGAGATGTTCCAAGTTTCAAGGTGGTGGGATGTTTACAGTGTCACTCGAGTCAGTGCGATTTACGCAGCTTGTAGATTTTCGCATGTACACTGAGAGAAAGAAATGGTTGATGATTGTTGTGTTACAAATTATAGTTTTCATCGGCAGCCATATCTCTTGCTCTGTTATGACAAAAGAGTGAAACATTTACGGCAAAAATGACCACTAATTACAAGTACTTTTCCGTGCAATTACCGTTGCAAGTGCCAAACACTTTTCTCTCAGTGTGTGGGGATTTTATACATGTGTATTTATATCGTTCGCTCGGCACAATCGGGGGTTCGCTGCTTTGAACAATCGTCTTATCAGATCTTTATTGATTTATCTGAGCTAAGTCGATTATGTTTCTTGAAGATATTTTTTAATATTTTTAATATATTTTTTCGGTCCGTTCAATGCGACCCCCTGATAGTCTCGGTCGGTGCAAATTGCGCATCAGAATTGCGCATCAGAATTGCGCCTTAGAATTGCGCCGTAGATTGGCGCATCAGAATTGCGCCTAAAAGTGGCGCGCCAAAGTTGCGCCAAAAAAATCACGCCGCGGAATTCGCGATTACATCAGTCGCGGTGAATTTAGCGTTTGTTGCGAAGTCACAAAGAGAAAAGCGCGAAATCGCGATATTTCGGATTTTCACATTTCGAATATCGCCGCCGAGGTTTTCGACATTTTTCACACGCCGCGGCTTGTGCGATGTCATCTCGGTCGAAATGCAATATTTATCGACATCGAAATTCACATAAAGCGAGAAACTCATTCGTCGACAAAGCACAATCGCCCGCGAGAGACGGAATGTTTTCCTTTTTTTTTTTATCGCCTTCCTTTTCGTTTTTTATCGCGATGTTGAACGCGGTGTGGCCTTGGACGCCCGGTCTTGTTTACACGCGACTCACCAATGTGTCTCTAAAGTGTCGCAATAAATCGTCCTTTCCGTTGAATCGTTAAACACCGTCGCGACGGTCGCAATCGCGAGTGCAGCCAAGTGTGATTTGCTTGGGACCCTGGGCGCTACGGACGAGGATGCTGAAGAGAGCCGGAGCCGGACTTGGAGCTGGACCTAGAACTCGACCTGGACGACTGGACGTCGCAGAATGTCAATGCTGAAATGGTGAGCGTGCAATCCGAACGCTCATGGAGCGTCATTTCACGTAGTGCATGCAAGTAGACGTAAATCGCATTGGTCGCCGATGAGACGTCATCGAGCGAGAGTTGTGTGTCAAAGAGAATTTTTTTTAATTGTGAAAGAATTTGCGAATTATACTTGAAAATGCAAATTATACTTTTGAAAATGCAAATTATACTTGAAAATGCAAACCTGAAGTTATAAGAAAGAGAACCGAAACGGATCGGTGATAAAAACTGCGTGAGGAAGTTCGCGGTTAGCGGGTCGCGCGTAAGAATTTTTGAAATCTTGTCTCAAGGTTATTTTGAAACTTATTTTGAAATTTATTCGAAACTGTATGGGATGGGTTGGCGGAGTATATATATCTTAATGACGAAATGAGAAATAGCACTCACAGGTCTCGAAAAGCACGCGATCGGTTTTCAAATACTCGAATGGCCGCGCGCGCGAATGAGCATTAACGTCGTCGTCGACGTCAGCAGATCGGCGCAACTTTAATCGGGAGATTTATTTTTGCTCCGGCGTCGGCCGTAGTGAGATTAGTTAATCAACACTGAAGATTGGCTGTTTCCGTCGCGGGTGGTGCGCCGAGCTTCCTTCAAGTTTTAGCGGCCCGGCCGTGTCCCCGGGCTACATTCGCCTTCCTTATGCCTGAATTTTTCATCTAATTCCAACGGGGGGACCGAGCGGGCGAGTGCGCGTCAATTTTCGCGCGGATTAAATATTAGAGAGGTGAAGCATCTTCTTCTGCCCGAGCCCGGCAGCGAGAGCTGCGGATGAAAGAAGGTCGGGAGGATCCGACATCAGAGACGAATGGTCGTAGGAGATGCGCCGTGTATTTAGAAGCGACGCTCGATGCGAGATAGCGTTTAGAGAGTTAGGACAGTTCTCTCTCTCTCTCTCTCTCTCTCTTCTGATCGAGAGCGTAGTATTCCGATGATTTAACGGTAGCATAAATATTGCGTATCTTCGGCAGCATCGAAAGTTCGTCGATGGCGCGCCGAAAGTTGCAGCGTTTAAAGACCAAACACGACCCCTTTATTTTAATCTAAAATCACATAGGTGATAAAGAGTCCGCATCGAGTCCGGGCAGCGAGTTTTGTCCTTTTGTCCAGATGACAGAGAGATATATATTCTCCTCATCTACGTCCTTTATTGGAAAAAGCAATATTTTGGCAAAGTTATATAATATAGAACGGTCGCACGATAACCACCTATCGTCTATATCGCGCGCTGCTGCAAATATGTGCAGTGTTGGAATATTTTTTTGCACATCGTAGACGTTCGCGTTCGCGATATATCGGACGACATCGAGACTCTCTGAGATTGCTTTGGGGGGTTGAATTTACATGTTTCAACCTCAATCTTTATGTAGCTACTTTTAAAGTCGTCTAAGCACAACCTTTTCCTGTCGCACACCGTCGCGCGTTCGCGACGATATAAGGGAGGAGGTGTTTTTTAATCTTATTAACCGAGCGTTCCATTTCTAGTCGCGCGGATTGCATCGTGTTGCAATTTATTTGCAGCCTTATTACCGCACGTCTCATGGCTGTCACGGAGCCTTTTTCCCACGTGTTGCGACTGATCACTTGCTTCGCGCGCACGCAATAATCGTCGGTTCGTTACGCGCGCGAAACGCTCGCGTCTGAGAGCCGGCTCGCGCCGGCCGAATTGATTCGATCAACCGTAACGGTATTTACACGCGAGACCAGGCACGCGTTTAACGCGAGTTCGTTCAGTTAAGTGTTACTTGTGACATTTCATATTCCCAGCGACAGCTAATTACAAACATCAACGCTCGGCTGAACGCCAATGCGCGCGTTATTAATCGTGCGTTTATCGGAGCGACATCGTGGTGGCGTGATTGACAAACGGCGCGAATCCGGCTCGCATGACGAAATGACGGACGAAATGACGGAATTTCTTCCGGCGAATTTCAGAAAATAACACACGCGTCGCGAGGCTGAAGGTCTTTGAAGGGTTCAGGAGCTCCATTCTGGTTCGCGCCGAACGCTGCGTGTGCGTTCTTCTGGTTCTCCTCAAGTTGTAACAGTGTCACCTATGATGCTGGTATAAGATGAACGGAACTTGGAATTTTTAATTCATTTTTAATTAAATTAAATTAGTTTTAATTATAATTAATTTTAATTTCATTAGAGGGCATATTTATCATTCGCCATGAGTTCAAGATGGGAACTTTAGGTCCATGTTCCGAACAGCGAACGCTAAATATGGCCTTTCGATTCTCAAGTTGAAGCAACGTCTCATGTTTGACACTTGTTCAAGAAAAGCGGAATTTGAAATTAAATGGGCATGCGCGTGACATTCGCTGTTCGACCAGAATAGGGCCCTGGGGCCCGTATTGTAGACACATAGTGAACTTTGCATATCCTCTGTCGAGATTTTCAAGCCGAGCCGACAATATACGTGATGCTCGCGCAAGAAAAACGGAATTTGAAATTGAAAGGACCGGTAACGTTCGACGTTCGTTCAGAATAAGGCCCTAAGGGCCATATTCTGGAAGCGAACATTACAAATATACTCTTCTGATTCTCAAACCGAAACGTCTTGCGAAAAAAGAAACGGAACTTAGAATTGATCCTTAAAGACCGATATGGGCAAAACTTAACTTTACGAACTTTTGATCTTTTTTTCTTGATTGAAAAACGTAACCTGAGAATATTAATTTTATAACTGTTTATTCATTACTACCAGTAATGACAACATTATGACAAAACATATGAATTCATGCTACACTAGGAAAAAAAATTTAGTATCTCTAACAAAACTGTTTAGTTGAGGCATTTTTCAATAGCAACCAAGTATCTTGTTTTATATAACAAAATATTTAGTTGTCTCAACTAAATATATTCTTCTGCTTTGTTCTCTGGACCAAATGATTTTGTTCTTAGACTTCATATATAAAAATTAAGCATTTTAGTTATTTTATCCACAAAAATTACATAATAACGAAACATTATTTTACATAAACTAATGCCCAATGGATACTATTTTGTCTTTCCGTGCACTAAAATTTAGATTTTATATATTAAGAAAAATTATAGTATTTTTAACAAAATTCATATAGTTAAAGCTCTTTGGTCGCTGTGACAACAGTATTTCGTTATACGAACAAACCGTAACCAAACGAGATATTTGTTTACAGGAACTGAACAGTTTTGTCGGGCATATTTTAACCAAATTATTTTGTTGTTACAACGAAATCTTGGCTCACGCAACAATACATTTTTCCTAGTGTGTAAACAGTAACAAGAGAAATTAACTTGGGACGATCTTTGATGGTAGCTTCTAAGAGAGCACAGAACGTTCGCTAAAATCCAATTTAGGGCCTCCGTTCTCTCTTCTTACGCATCTCTCGCTCGCTTTCCGATAATTCGGTCACGGCGGCGACGTAGGGCGCATCGGCCGGGTAAAAGTACGCAATTTCCATCGCATCGCGCACGTTCCACCTGGTTTGTCGCTGAAATCGGACGGACGAAACGCTGACAAGATAGCTGCTTTGTACACTCGGCCGAACGCCGGCACGCGCGATGGGACGTATGAAAGAGTATGCAGCCAGATCGCCCATCGCGTGTATCTCGTAGGAGAATTGGTTTTTCCGGCCGGAAGTGAACGCCAATAAACGAACCACGGCACTCAGTCATTCGCTCACTTGCTCACTCGTTCACTCAGTCGCTGAGCGAAGTTGACCGAGATTCGGCTGGCAAAGCACAATAACTCGCCACATCAGCCCCGGGATTTTGCAGAGCGCTGCGCTGCGAGCAACGCGTGCACACAACTGTACGGCCGTTGCTGGGAACCCCGCGAGTGTTTTCACGCTTCGGCGAGTCCCGCGGCTCGATTCAATCGAGATGTTCTCTCATGGTCATGCTCGTGTCTCCGCTCCGCGAATTTTCGATAAAAGGTCCGCGCGCGCGCGCGCATGGTCTCTAAAGTCGTCGCGGGGGGCGACGCGAGAGATTAGCCGACGGGATCAGCGCGTTCCGTCGATATGAATCAATAGTAACAATGTAATGACAGTATAAGAAAGCACAGTAGGTTCACTCGGTGGCGGTGCTTTTGATCTCAGGTGCTACAAGCCCGCCGTGTTATTGGTTGTGCGCGGGTTATAATTTGAATGACAATGAACAGTGGTTAAAACAGATTTATTGCTGTTTTTCAATATTTACTGTCAAATCTATAATATACATTATAAAATAATATAAAAATATGAACTGTTATTAATATAATAATGTGTTAATAATAATATAATTAATAATATATAGCATATTACTAATTATAATATAGAAAGATGTATATTTACATATATATACAGGGTGCTAAATTTCGAACGTGACAGGTGAAAAATCTCGAAAACTACGTGATACTGAGGTCCACCTTTTTTTTTTTATATCGTATTGTTTCGAAGGGGACACATTTTTATTAAAACAAAATTTAACACTTTGCAAATTTAAATTTGCACTTTTGCAGTTTATTATGCAACATTTATACCCACCTCTTTCATTCATTTTACTGATTTTAATGAAACAACAATATTATATTAAAAATTCGGTCCTACGTTTAATCGTTGCTTACACTTGCACGTTTTGACAGCTATTGGCCGCCATATTGTTGGTTGTGCAGTTCGGTCATGCGCGACAAACGACCGTTCGCATTATTTTGCGCCGAGTGAACCTACTGTTCTTTCTTATACCGCGATAATGACGTGTAATCGCGGCGAAAATCGCTCGTCCAACTTGTCTCGAAGTCGAGAGACGGGGAGGGGAGGGACTCCCTCCCGACCGTGCGATTGATTTCAAGCGGAAGCCGCCTCAGCGGCTCTTCGGCAGATGCGTGACTAATGAACGACGATGTGACGCAATTGTCGCGAAGTTTCCGAGAGATGCGCGAAGCGGCAGCTCGGGATATCGCGTGACAAAATTCGCGCCGTGTCCATTAATCCTGGTCAGAGGTTATTACTGTAAACACATCTGCGAGTCCTTTAATCATTCGCCCGATGGCCGTGTCCCGTCCGCAGCCCCAGCCCGCTATTTTACAACGTTAGCGTAAATATTCGAGCGGCCTTTAATATTTCGCGAGACTCGACGGACGGTGTAATATTTATGAACAACGGCGCGCGACTCTCTCTCTCTCTCTCTCTCTCTCTCTCTCCGTACGCGCGCGATCTTGCGCGCCAAAAGTGGAGAAATTATTATCACCGAGATCTCATTTACGGTCTCAGCTGAAGTCCGTGAATTATTCTTGCGTAGCACAAAGAGGAAAGAGGAGAAAAGAGAGGGAGAAAGAGGAGCGCCGGGCGGTGTGAAATGTAATACGCTCCGTAATTCCGTCCGCCGCGCGCGCGCTTGAAGCGCGTGTTTTCTCACCCGTGTGCGAGGTTCCCCTCCCCGTCGCCCTGCGGAAACTGTTGACTTGGATCATCGCCTATTCAATCAACAGTCGGGACTTAAATAGTCGAAAATAATTAGCCCATTCATTATTTTCGTGCCAACAATTGGCGAGCGCGTGTGTGCATTCTAATCCCTTTGTGTACCGCGCGCGGCTGCATTTTAATCGAGCTCTCTTTGAGTCGTAACACGGAATCGCTCTTGGTTATTTCGCAATTTCACGCACACACGCACACACGACGCGCGCGCATTTTCCTCCTTTCACCCACCCCCCTCGTGCTCGCCTTCTCCTCCTCTCGCCCTATCTAGCCGTTGAATCGGAGCTCGTAATAATCGAGCGATCGCGAATGATCGCACGGCGCGGCGCGGCGTGGCCGCCACATCGGTAACACCGTATTGCCATTTTAACGGTGAGACTCTTAAAAGGTTTTAACGCCGGCGCGTCCGCTCTCGACGCGCGCGGAACAAACGTGCCGCGCATCGATTACAAGCCGGAATTTGAATTTCTTTCGCCGGGGAGCGGCTGACGATCGCGCGCGCGCGCGCGCGCGAGAGAGAGCGCGGAAATGTGACGCTCGCTCTTCCGACCCCCCCGCCCCGCCCCCCGCCCCTCGCTCACGCTGCCTGCCGAAAGGGTCAGACAATAAATTACCCCGGGCGCGCTCGGTAGTAAACGGCGCTATTAACTTTCCCGTCGAAACGACAAATCCGTTTAACGCGCGGCTACGCCGACTGCATCGGTAATAAGTTTCATTCGCGTCCGGCCCGGAGAGAGAGAGAGAGAGAGAGAGCTGCGCCGCCACCCGAGAAGACTATTAGTCCTGCGTTTGTTTTGCGAATGCAGATACGCAGGTATTATGAGATGCAGCCGCGCTGCGGGGGGGACTGCCGCGGGGAGAATACGACACAAATCCGAGGCCGCGCGCGCTCCGGCCGGACTTTTTCCAGGCGACATATTCCGACATATTCGTGGCGGGATGAAAACGCGTGCGCGCGCACATGTGTGTGTGTGTGTGTGTGTGTGTGTGTGTGTGTGCTTTTGAGGGTGTAAGAGCGATGCACGTCTTGTCGCGGGAACACGCGCGCACGGTGTACGCGTCTATTGTTTATCGCGCCGACGAGCGGGCTTTTCCGCCTTAACTCGAGGGAATCGCGCACTCTGCAAAGCGAGTGCGCTCGTTGTAGTCTTCTCCGAAACGCTACGCTTGTAACCGGCGGTTCAGTTTAGAAGTACAGCACCGTACTCGCGGCGGAACGGCTCCGCCGTTAGGATCGGTCAGCGGTGGCGACTGTTGTCGTCGCTGATGCACTTTGCGAACGCGGAGACATTGTCATCGCAGCCGCGGAAGCCGTTGATTCCGTTGAAGCCGCGAGAGCGCGGCAAGTTGGGTCTGATATACAGCGCGTAACGAATTTGCGGAGCGCAGATTTTGCGCCGAGAACTTACCTACGCTGCTCGAGAGCGTTGAGAGATATGCGGGACGGAATGGGGAGAGTATTCCCGCTGAGAATCAGCGGGTACTCGCGCTGATTTTCCGTGAGAGAGACTCCTTTCGCGCCGACTCGGTTAGGAGCGTTTTTACTCGCAGAAAATATCGATGGCTGGGGGGAGACAAAAATGTCAATTTTTGGGTCGGATGTGTTGCGTTAAAAATTACCGTTGGTACGTAATCATGTGTATCAGCGAGTATTCGCTTTCGAGTTTCGATGGGAGGCTCCTTTCGCCGGGTCGGTTAAGAGCGTTTTCGGGAGCGGAGGGATAAATACTGTTATGATTGCTACGACAATATTTTGTATGCTAAGAGAAGAATTGATATAAATTAGAGATTTGCGAAAACTATTCGATTCGGATCCGAATAATTCGAATAGGTATCAAATACATTATCGTTTGCGCGCGTCAGCTACAAAACGGGCCCCGGCCATCTGGGCCTGTATGTTTGAACCCTTAACTTTTAATTAACTCAACTTATAATTAATAATTTAATTATAAATTACTTTAAATATTTAAATATATATTTTACTTTAAGATGATATTATAATATTAATATTCCCTTTTATATTAAAATCTTCCATCCATTCCATTATTTGCATGTTTAATAGTCGTGTTAAATTTTTTCATGATTCGATTCGAATTCGAATTTAAAGAATGAGATTCGATTCGATTCGACATAAAAATTCTTGATTCGCACATCTCTAATATAAATTCGGGTCGGATGTGTTACATTAAAAATTGCCGTTGATATGCATTCATCTGTATGGTTCTCATAGTCATGGCTCTTATGAGTCGTATGTTTAATTAGCGAATCTTATAGTTGTCGCAACCGAAAGAATACTATTGTCTGTCTCCCTTCCTTCTCCCTCTCTCTTTCTCTCTCTCTCTCTCTCTCTCTCTCTCTCTCTCTCTCTCTCTCTCTCTCTGTCCTGGTTTGCAGAACGAACTGAGATTCATTGTTAAATTATGGTTGAGAGATCCGTGAAGTATAGTTTGGCGATGCAGCAAAGAGAGTTTCGCTCAAACATTTATGGACAGGCAAGAGAAAATGACAATTTTGTTACGATCTTTTAATGAAATTACGTGTACATGAAAAGCGTTAGTAATTATGGACAGAGCCTGTGAGCTTTCTTTTATAAAACACGAACGTGCCATTGAATTTGAACATTTCTGCTTGCAGAAGCAAGATTTTTAAAATTAAAAATTTTTATAAGGCTGTGATTCATACATAATGAAGATGTTATTTATTTATGAACTTATTCTTTCTGAATGTCTCTTAAGACTGCACATTACGTAATTTTTGCGGACATTCAGGTTTCCACAGCGGCGAAAGTGGTGTATATTTCGTATTATCGGTACTCGCAATGCAGGTTATTTTTCAATCCTTGTAGATACGTTATCAACGGTGTACGATATTCATATATAGCGGTTATTCTCATTGAGATTGAGTCAGTCATTCAGGTCACTTCCAGAATACCATAATTCCTGCCTAACCCTTTCGTTTGCACGCAGTCCAGATCCAAGTGTGTTATTTTAGCTAGAATTTTTTGTACACGTTACTCGCCGTTTTAAGTCACGTTTAAACATATTAATTTATATTTGGACGTGTTCATGAACGTTGAATGACGGTAAGTTGAAGCGGCATAAAAGAAGCATGCAAGAAGAGCTTCAGTCAAACTTTCCGGCGCTTCTGCGTGCAAAAATGACGCATTTGGATCTGCAGTGTAGACGAAAAATAACATCAAAATTTTATCGCGACGACTGAATTAACCTTTCGCCTGCTTGGCTGGCTTTCTCCACCGTGCTGCTCTCGCTTGAAGAGATCGGGAGGAACCTGACGATATCGCGAATCGCATTAACGAGATCGGAATTCCGGCATGACCAATTTTTGTTTTTTTTGCACGCGCATC
This sequence comes from Harpegnathos saltator, assembly GCF_003227715.2. Taxonomy (NCBI): domain Eukaryota; kingdom Metazoa; phylum Arthropoda; class Insecta; order Hymenoptera; family Formicidae; genus Harpegnathos; species Harpegnathos saltator. Next base: position 1,060,564 of record NW_020230126.1, read on the forward strand.
ATAAACGAATAACGATCACATGCACACGCGTGACGGGGGGCAGGTGGCCGCGTACCGCAAATCATCGAGTCGGCACGTGATAAAATGATCGCCCGTGGAATCGCGTCAAGCCGATAAAACTATTCCGCCGGCGCCGCAGCGCGGCGCGGCGCGGCGCGGCGCGGCGGTGCGCGCAGCGCCGAAGGATGACATTCGCTATTCAAGGCGCGCGCGATCGCTACATATACGTGATCGCGGGGAGCTACGATGGATTAAACGAGAAACACGAGAGAGAACCCGACGAATAAGCCGATATAAAGTACGGAAATATATTTTCCAATGCGAAAGTGGTCGATTCGTGCCGCGGCGCGGGGAAAAGATGCAAGGCAGAGAGAGAGAGAGAGAGAGAGAGAGAGAGAGAGAGAGAGAGAGAGAGAGAGAGAGAGAGAGAGAGAGAGAGAGAGAGAGAGAGGAGAAGGAGGAGAAGGGAGGGAGGGAGGAAGGCAAGAGGAGAGTGGCTGAAAAGCAGGATCGATCAGCTGATACCCTGGGGTGAGCTAAAGTTTCGTTTGCCGACCCTTCGCCGATACACACTGCAAATGGCGTATCTCTCTCGTCGTGGTATACGCGCGCATATATGCGCGCACGAGTGCCTCCGCACGCCGCGGAAAGCAATATAACTTTCTCACCAATTAATTTCATAGCAACAAACGCGCGAGCGCGCGATTAATTCGAAGTTAAACGGCGCCGGCGCGAATTCGGATGGTAATGAGGTCAGGGGAGTGCTATGGGCTGCCGGAGCCGGTTATACGCTCACCTTTCTGGATCCATATGGTGCTTTCCCGCCGCGCATCGTCCTTCTTTTATGTCGCCCTCTCTTCCCCCCTCCTCCGTGTCTATCCCTCTTTCTTCCTCCTCTTTCTCTCTCACCGCACTCCCTCTCGGACTCTTCCGGCTCTTTACTTTTTCCTTTTTCCCTCCGTCTCTCGTCTTTCCCTCCGATCTTCGCTCGTTCCTTCTGTCTCTCTCTCTCTCTCTCTCTCTCTCTCTCTCTCTCTCTCTCTCTCTCTCTCTCTCTCTCTCTTTCTTTTTCCCACTCTCCCCTCTCTCCATCTCTTTCACTCGCTCGCTTTTCTCGGAATAATCTGATTCCAGTCGTTGTTAGAAGCTTTTACTTCGGCGTGTTCTCGGATCCGTTCCGGCTTGTTTGGCAACTCATGCAACCCATTTTCAGATTGGTAAGCTTCTATCCCGCCGGTCTCATTAATCAATATGCAAATTCTTTTCGTTCGACGAGCTTTTCCGCGAGCCGAGAGGATCGAAGGCCCCGGCGTCGGAATTTGCATGTTGCGAGCTCGTATCGTAGCTTCGTCTTCAACTTCTCTGTCTCAAACTTGCCTTAGTTAGTTGAAGCGCGCGCGCACGCGTCGTCTTAGTCCACCCAGACACGACCGATGTCGTTCCGTTCTCCCTTTACCTCCTCTTGTGACCGATAATCGCGCGGGCGGCGACTCGGTTTCGATATGAAACCATGTCGCCGGGTACACGTCTGATGAGAGAGCACGTCTGAGAATTGCCAGCGGCGCGCTAATAAAAGTTTCAAGCGGGGATTCTGCCGCAGTGGACAGCGGGCGATGGTTCCTCGCTTAGAACCGGCCCTGCGGATGGCATCCTCCGCTACAACTTTCGCGAGACCCGGTCTGAATTATTTGCATGGTACACCTCAAAGCCTTGACCAAGCAGTGCGCTCGCCGTTACCGTATTACCGCGGACGGAGGCAAGTAGGGGACTGGGGCGAGGCGGGGGGAGAAAAAAGGAGAGAGGCAAAATTGAATAGAAGGGCGGAGAGGCCGAGAGAGGCCAGATGGGAAACTTTATTCCCCCGTTGATGGCATTAGCCGGAAACGTCGGGAATCAAATCGCTCGCTTTTGCGGCCTGTCTCCGTCTTAACAAAGGCCCGATATAGTTTGCCCTCCAAGAGAGCACCGTCGCCGTGCGATTGCGTAACATCGAGCCACCTATACGCTATAAAATGTTTATCGATTGTACACCGGGACCCCCGTTGACCCGCAGGCCGCATCCCCTAGGCGGTGATGAGACATCGAAAATTGCCAAGCAGGCGCGGGCAATGTCCGAATATTCCTGCATCATGACTGATAAATTATTCCGGCGAATCGGTTACGACGGCCCGAAACAGCCGACCTGTCACCATTTGTCAATCTGACAGTTTAACCTGTACGCTGCGATAGACGCCGTCGTGGCGCTGATACGATTACTCCGAGTGTCCACATTGGCCGTTTCTAACTAGAGGAAGAAGTGACACTTATGGACGGTGTCTCTCTCTCGCTCTCTCTCTCTCGCGCGCTCTCTCTCTCTCTCTCTCTCTCTCCTCTCTCTCTCTCTTCTCTCTCTCTCTCTCTCTCTCTCTCTCTCTCTGACGCACAAAAACCGCAATGAGAAGAAATTTAACGTAACTAAGTGAGATTAAGAGGCAGATAACGGTAAGCGCTCACTTGCTTACTTTCGTTGAATTTCCTTTCGTTATGGTCGGTTTTGGACGTCTGAGAAGTTGTTCGTAAGGTAAACGTACCGAATTACACCACGTTAAGCAAAGGCTAATTTTTGAGAGTTTATTTTTAAAAAAGTAAAGTGGTGCTAAGTAAGACTATGAGTCTTATTTAAAAGTTGTTATTCTAAATCAGCGAAAACATACATACAAGTTAGAAATAGACCAGATTATTCATTTATATAAAAGAATTAAGTGTGAACTGCAAATGTCCCGAATCACGCCCACTGAAATTGTAGGTCCCAATTCACGCCGCTGATTATGTACCAAATGACGCCACTCTATATTATATTATATTATATAAAAACCATATAATTTTATAATATTATACTTTTTTATCATCTTTTATTATATTTTAATCGTACAAAATTAAAAAAGCACTTTATATTACTCCACAAAAATATCTCATTTTATCATATTGTGAGGTACGGTGTCATTTCATAGATTAGTAATCATTTAGTAATCATTTAGAAGCAAATTTAGTCGAAAATAGTCAAAAGTGACAGATCTTTGATACAAGCTTTTGAAATTAGTTTTCACGGAAAATCACATTATATTTTCGTATATTATTATATTTCGTTTATTTTAGCGCAGCCAGTTGACACACTATCGCGACTTCTTTCCGGCAATTTTTAAACACTTTTATTCAGTTATGTTTCGTTACACGCATAGAACCAAATTAAGCTGGCGTAATTCGGTTCAATGACGTAATAATTCGGTACGGTTATCTTAAATGTTATTTTTCTTCTTCTTCTTAGAAATGGTTGATGGACACTCGTAACCATCGCATCAACAATATGTGCAACTTCCGCGGCATATAAGTTGAATATAGAGATGTGCGAATCGAGGGTCTTTCTATGCCGAATCGGGAAATGAATTTTTTTGCGTCGAAACTTAACTTTTAATCAACAACACAATTGATAACACGATCTATGGCGGTCAGTCGCCGAATATTACTGCGAGTGTTTCTTAATTGCGGGGAAATAATGTTTAAACGTATAACAACACGCGCCGAGTATTTCTTCGGACTCGCAGCGTGCGCGGTGAATCAATTTGCCACGTAAAATTCCCGAGTTATAATTACTAATATTAGAACTTCACTTATCCTTTTCTAATTATTTAATTTCGGGTTAAGTGATCCCTTTCAAGAGTTGCGTAAAATACTGTCTCAGCCAAGAGTCGACTGTGAACTGCCCTACTTACCGGGTCTTGAGTGTATTTAAATTTCTGCAGTTTGAAATCTTGGAGCAGCAAGGATTTGGTTTAGAATAATTCGCACATATCCAGTTAAATGTAAAGTTGCTAAATTGAGATGATTGCTGTCTCGGAATATTATTACCGGATTTATTGAATAACCAACACAGTCGCGATGCGTTAATATTCAGATCTGACGAGCCTAGTTGGAAATTTCCGACGTCAACAAGTCTGTTATTATTAGCTGAACTAGTTTGCACTTTTGCTTTTAGACAAATACATAATTTAATTTTAAAAAGAAAAGGAACAAAATCTCTCTCTCTCTCTCTCTCTCTCTCTCTCTCTCCAGTATCGGTTCAGCTGAAAAGAACAGACCTGAGATGTTTAAGATCGTATTAAGGGGACTGGAGGGTCAGATTGCTGAAAAATCATGCTTGTTTTTTATAATATTCTGTGACGAACTGAATAAATGTGCAAGAATGAAAATTTTAGATATATTTATACAACATATGATGAGTAGAAAAATTTTGTTTATTAACAAATACTCGTATAAATATACGATATATATAGTTGAAATATACTCTCCTTTTTTTTTTTTCAAGTTGTCGTTTTTGCAGTAATATCTCGGCTCTCGGTGGTCCGATCAGAGCGAATTTTAGCTAGAAATCTTGAGGAAACTTATCATTATCCGGTGAACCACTAAAAAAAAAACAACGAACAAAATTAACAAAATGACAGGAAAAATATTATCAGGAAAAAATCCAAATTTTTCAGTTCTCTTAGAATAAAAAAATTAATATTTCGAAATGAAATATTTTGACGGAGTTGTCCATGGTTCGCCTAAGACCCACATGAACAAATATTATTGCTTTAAAATTTCTAATCGATACGAAGCTCAGTTTTGGAGAAATCACTGCAAAAGTTGAACAATAAAATTTCGAGAAAAACTCGTTTAAAATTTAAATGGACGTATATTTGTGTTATATGAGTATTTGTTTAAAAACAAAATTTTTCTACTCTTCATATGTTATATAGATATAAATATATAATTTTCATTCTTGCACATTTATTCAGTTCGTCACAAAATCATTATCAAAGCACGATTTTTCAGTATCTAATCCTCCAGTTCCCTTAATGGGGTCTTGAATACATCAGGATTTCTTCAGACATGTACTTGTCTCTAGATTGAGAGTTACTAAAAATTTTCGATCGAGCGCTTTTGTTTTTGGATAGTCTTACATTGTAACTGTTTGTTATCTGAAAAGATATTGATTGTTTATCCAAGCAGCTGTGACATCTTGACAGTCTAACGTTCCGCTCGCATTATAAAGAGGATTATCCACCGATCTGTTACGAGTGTATGAAAAGTGACGCGTTCGATTTAATGTAAATCCGGCTTAGCGACTCTCGATACAAAGTGGACGACTGATGACATTAAATCGAGTCATATTATTTTTCCGTTAAAGTATGTCAAAATGTACGGTGGACTCAAAAATGTCGATAACGTAAAGGCAATCATTTGAAGGACGTGTCAAATGAGCAGCATCAACGCGATCATGTTATCCTTTTCGTACTTCTTCGCACATGCAGGTCCTATATAAATACGGGTTGCTCTGTTTTACCACATTTAGTGGAAAAATTAAGCACGCATATATAGCAATCTACCTGCAAATGTTTCGTACATTTTCAAGCTTCCAAATTCTGTTAGGGAAATGCAAAAATATAACTGAAAATTCCCCTCAGAATGTTCCCCTCGGAACAAACACACTTTTAGCACATATAAGCTGCAGAACCGTTGCAGCAGTCAAATCTTCACGTTGATCGACAGCTTGAGACGTGAAGTCCAAAATTTCCTCTCGCTTCGTCACAGATTGACGCTCCAGTCTCTTTCTACACGCACTTCCTTCGTGTAAAAACCTTTGTAAACTTGAGCAATCGATATGACGTAAAATTTACAAAAAGGAAGTCGGTATTCAGTCGTTGAAATCTTCAAGTGTGACGGATCTCTTTATAATTACGCGTTAACACGTAGACGACTAATTTTACCGTCCTCGACTGACTTATAATCGACTGAACGTGGACCAGTCGCGTTTTATTCCAAGATTTAATCCAAGATTGCGAAATCGGGCGAAAGCGACCCTGCTTTTGCTGAAACGCGCAAACGAAACGTCAAGGCGCCAAAACGCCGCCACAGCTCCTCAAACACCCCCCCCCCCCGGCGTCTCTGTGTGAGCGATCACAGTCACACACGACACGCGACGACTATTTCGAAACGAAAGCGCGCTCGCTCGGAAACTTGTAGTTCCTCTCGACCTAGAGAATAGCCGACGCCACACACGAAAGCCGCGGTGCGCTTGACGGTGTCTCATAATATCACGCCGCTGCTAAGGTACACATAATTTAACCGCATCGCGCCCCGTCTCCGCACATCCGTTGCTCTCTCGAGCGCACTTTTACACGCGCCACCGGCCGCGTAACCCGATTCTCATCTCCGTTCTCGCGAAACACGCGACGCGCGAACCCCGCGCGAGGTGCGTCGCGTGTGCTCTCTCTCTCTCTCTCTCTCGCTCGCTCGCTCGCTCGCTCTAGCTCCGATTACGAATCCGGGAGAGAAAATGAAAGCACTCGCGATAGGGCGCATTCGGCTACGAGGCGTGCACCACCACCGACGACGACGACGACGACGACGACGACGACGCTGACTCTGTCCCGAAGTGTTTCCGCTTCTCCCGACTGTTGCCAACGACGTCGGGTCCTGTGTAGCCTGTTGGATTTTCCAATGGAAGTGTTTTCGGTGCGTCACAAATTCGCCTACCCTCCTCTACATCCATCGCCGTCCTCCCTCACACCACGATCGTCTTCTTTTTCCGGCGGATTGGCGGGGATGTAAACGACAGCGCCGCGGAACGAAGTACGTCCGGGCGGGCGGAGGGGCAGAGGTGGAGGAACCGGCGCGGCGGGGAACTTGCGTTTTCAGGAAATTTCCCCGTAGCCCCATGTGCAAATATTTATCGGGAGTATCGGGACCTGCGCAAGCTGCTGTATGCACGTGTACGAGATCGCGACGCGGCATTCACGTATATACACCCACGCGCGTACACGCACACACGCACACGCATACACGCGCGCGCGCGCGCGACCCCGGCCGCAGTATGCATCGGGGAGTCGTGTGAATACATGCATAAAAATGTCTGCTTTCGCGTGCCTGCACCCTCTTCCGGCCATCCTCCCTCGGGCCCTTTGCCCGACTCCCTTTCGTGCCCCTGCGAAACCCCCCGCCGCCCTCCCGGCCCTCGCTCTCTGCACTTGGTCGTATGTGTGTGTGTGTATGTGTATGTATGTGTGTGTGCGCGCGCCGTCACCGTGGGGCGTGTGTGCATAGTGTGAAAATGTCTTCGGATCTGGAACGTGCCAGCCGAATGTTAACCTTTCCGGCACGTCGCAGAATGATTACGTCCACGACCTACATCGCCATGTGCGCGGCGCACCGCGCACTGCAATCGCAGATCTAGCGGCAGCAGCCGGGGAGGCAGTCGATGCGAATGCTCTCGGCGACGGTGAAAGAGCCGCGGACTTTGTTCCCGCGCGAGTCCGCGCCGCGGATATCGACACGTGCGTGCGCGCGCGCGCGGCTCCGAGAGGAGTCTGTCAATGCCGTAGGCGAGAGAGAGAGAGAGAGGGAGAGAGGAGAGGAGAGAGAGAGAGAGAGAGAGAGAGAGAAAAGTCGAGAGAGCACGTAACGTCGGAACGAACATCGCGCGGCGCCCGAATTTCCTCAGCCTCAGCCTTCAGTATTTACGAGTACTTTGTGAACTCGGCTGTGCAGGATCAATCTGCGCGCGGATCACGCGGAAATTTATGTCGCGCGCCGGCCGATGTAATCGGCGTGTTTCAATACGTTACTGCCACGCGGTGTCCACCTGCAGAGACGAAGTGCGATCACGAAATATGCAGCGTGCGGGGTGTGTGGAAGTTTTTTAGGGCGCGTCTTTCTCTCTAGCTTGTCGAAATCGGCTCATTTCCATATGAGTGGCCCCCTCTCCCTCCCGTGGCAGCAACAAGTCCCCTCGCGAGCGCGCGAATGATCTTATTGCGTGACTTTTGCGATCGTGAGTCATCGCGATTCGCACGGCCGCTTGCACTCGCGGCCGGGGCAAAGTGATTTTCCTTATCGCCAAATGAGTATGCAGAAATATAATTTTTCGGCGTAAATTGCCGGGCAGTAGGTAACGAGTGGCACGGAGCGAAAAAACAATTGCCGGGGTTTTACGAGCTCGGACGAACGACTTGCCCTCGGCCGGGGTAGGCTATTTGCCAAACGCGAACGTACTGCGTTGCACTGCGCACTTGCGCGCACGTTTCGTGTATGCACGGAAGTGGAGTTACCGTTAAAGGATTCTAAGTGCAATGACAACCGCCAGGCTTGTTTGGACCGTCAAGTTCAATCGAACGCAACGAGCCGCTGCAATGTAATTTTCCAGCGGCTGCTCTGCCGGGGATCTGTTAACCCGCTTATAATGATTACGCTCGCATTCCATGCTAACGAGTCACGCTGACGTACACACACACTGCGCGTAACTAGAGGCAGCGCAGAAAAAATATTTTTGTCCCCGCGCCGAAATCACGCTGAAACCGTTTGCGAATTCTACTCGCTCGGCGATCCGCCATTCTGCCGAGAGGGAAATATTATGTTTAGTTTAGCTCAACGAAGTATCCCCGTGTGGAGGTATTTCTCAAGCAAGGTTTAGCGATTTTCTCATCCAACGTCGATGTGTGTGACTGGCTCAATTGGCTACTACTACTTATACCTGTATTGATCAAATTTCGCACTCGAGTAATTCCCAAATCTCACGCGTACTTTAGAGAGGAACGGCGGGGCTAAACTGCGCGAGTAGGACCTACCCGAATAGAAAAATTAATAGGGCTCTCGGGTAAGGGCCTGATCATTTTTCTCTAACATTAATCGGGCCCTACACTAGGAAAAAAATTTAGTATCTCTAACAAGACTGTATAGTTGAGGCATTTTTTAATAGCAACCAAATATCTTGTTTTATATAACAAAATATTTAGTTGCTTCAACTAAATATATTTTTCTGCTTTGTTCTCTGCACCAAATATGATTTTGTTCTTAGACTTCACATATAAAAATTAAGCATTTTAGTTGTTTTATCCATAAAAATTACATAATAACGAAATATCATTTTACATAAAGTAAAATAATGCCCAATGGATACTATTTTGTCTTTCTGTGCACTAAAATTTAGATTTTATATATTAAGGAAAAATTATAGTATTTTTAACAAAATTCATATGGTTAAAGCTCTTTGGTTGCTATAACAAAAGTATTACGTTATACGAACAAACCGTAATCAAACGAGATATTTGTTTACAGGAATTAAACAGTTTTGTTGGGCATATTTTAACCAAATTATTTTGTTGTTACAACAAAATTTTGGTTCACGCCACAATAACATTTTTCCTAGTGTAGTAGCGGTAGAATGACAAGGGCCTTACCCGTTAAACCATTTGTTGCAAGATGTGAAACAAATTACGTTTAACGGGTCCTTACAAAGCAGTATCAACAGGGCTTTATAAAGAAATATTTTTATTATTGCCTGAGTAAAAATATTCGTTTTTTTCATTCCAAGAAATTTAAACTGTAATTTCTTTCTTTCATTCTTTTATAACCTTATTAGTATCAAGAATTTTTTATTTTAAAAATATAGCATACTTTATAATAAAATATAGCATTCTTTACACATAAAAATCCTGCTACTGTTTTTATTCAAGTTTGCTGCATTTTAAAATGAAAACAATACTAGAAAAATCCTTGGAAGAAACTAATGAATATGGCAAGTAATAAAACTAATAAAATTTGTTTTTAATTGCGGTGTAATTAAAAAATCTTTAAAAGAACCTCAGATAGAGAGCATAACTACTAAAACAATATTAAACTATGACAACTTTATTGCATGCTTCAAACTTGTTCATTTTCTATAACATAACTTGATTTTGTACATCTAAAGTATCCCTAATTAAAAAATCCTTCCATGGCCCACGTCAGCTTTCCATGTTAAAGCGTTATTTTATAAAATCTAAGGCATCCTTAAAAAATCCTTCTAAGGCGCTTCTCAGTTTTTCCTATCAAAGCCTTATTTATTAAATCTAAGGTATCCCTAAAAATCTTTAAAATCTTCCAAGGCCCTTCTTAGCTGTCTCTATCAGTCTTATGTCGTGAAATCTGAGGTACCTCTAAAAGATTCATCTCGAGGCCTGATGTGGTAATAATAAGGCATCCCTTTTTAGGACATTCTACTTTCAGCCTTATCGGGGCCATCTGTTTCATGGTTCTAATAATTTTTTGCTCGGATAAAACCGAGGCCTAGGATAAAACAAGGGCCCAAACACAGGAAAAAGAAAACTGAAGCAATAGGAAATTGACCGATCAAACGTGATTATTTTTTTTACGGCTCAGACATATTCAACTGCGATTAGTTAATTTGCTTACTGCTTAAGTTTCTCCCTGTACTCGAACTCTAACGAAGAAGAACGCGATCAAAGTACGGCCGGTGCTTGAAACCCCCAAACTGTCCTCCCTCCAAGCGTACACATTAGAATCCTACAATTGGGAATTTGGAACTTGTGAGACGGCGCAGCGCGACAACTAATTTTCTACCGAGGAGAGACTCGCTTCGAGGTCGCCGGGGAATTTCTGTTCGATGAAAAATGTAAAAGGCGCAATCGCGACAGCGGCGATGGTGGCGTCGGCCGCCTGTAAAATTGACCCGCAATTTTCTTTCCTTTTTCTCCTTATTTCCCCCTCCCGGCTGCCCCTCCCGTTGATCACGCGACCTCCGCGATAATTCCCGAATGTTCGTAACTTCGCGCAAAGTAGCAACGGTCTAACGAGCGAGCCAACGAGCGAGCGCTCCTCTCCTCTTCGCTCCGCTCCGCTTCGCGCTGCTTCAGGGACGGAGAGCGATATCGGCGAAACCACGGAAGCCAATCGTATCGCCGAGCGCCGGCGAACTTTTGAAATGACACATGTACTCGTATTCGAGACACGTGACTCACATGCATGGGACAAGGCAACTATTGAGAAACGATCCACGCGCTTAACGTATTGACCCACTTCCCGATATGAATCTTGCCGCGCTCTCCGACCGAAAGTCGTCGCTCGGTCACGTTGGTTTGCCTAGGGACGAGCAAACTCGCACGATGAAGCGGAGCGGGCGAGAGAGAGAGAGAGAGAGAGAAAGAAACGGAGGTGGGGGAAGAAAGAGAAGAAGAGGGAGAGAGAATCGTTCGCCGATACATCAATGACGATGATGCATTGTGTCTACGGTGGAGAGCGTCCGTCGGTTTCGTCGGGGCGCTGCGAAATGAGTATCTCCCGCTGTGAACTACTTCCGAGTTTTACCGGGCGGCCGGTGAAATTGCGCGCCATTGAATGCTCAATCCCCTTTAATTGTCACGCTTCGTGCGTCAGATTCGCGCCGTTCCGCGACAAAATGCAGTTCAATTACATTACGGAGATTCGTTTAGCTCGCCGCGCGGGACGAGCCGGTTCCGCGAGGCGGTCTCTAAACGGACCTTTCTTACGTCCCAGGTGTTCCCCATGTGTGTGCGGGTGCGAGTGTGAGCGTGACTTAACAGTCTGGTGCTCCGGGTCCTCCGATTAGCGGGGCGCCCAGCGGAAAGTTCATATCGAGCGCGCGTGGTGGCTGCTGCATTCTTCCCGAGAAATTTTGCCCGTTTGAATATTCGGCTTGTTAAGAGATAGCGCACGGGCTAATGCCCGCAGGAATTAATTAAGTGCTGTTAATTAAGTGTGTTTGGCGAGCCGAAGCCAGCCGGGAAGGACACGGTATTCGCGACGATATTTGAGAGTCTTGGTCGACACGGGCACTCCGTCAATGTCGGCTCGTAAGGAAATAAGGATTTATATTCATAAACTGTTTATATATATATATATATATACACTTCCACCCCGCTACGATGTTCCAGGATGAGAATACATGTCGGTGGGAATACACGGCCACGGATAGGAAGAATCGCAAACGCACGGCCTGCGTTTCGATACCGAGCGAGTCCGCGTCACCGCAATTTTACGTTTCGGATTTCTCCGCGTCGCTAATTGCGTGGATTTATACGGACGAGCGTCTTTATTGTCTAAACCGGAAGAGAGGTCGGCTTTTTTTTTTTTTTTTCTGGAAAAAAGGACACTGCACGGATGGGGGAAGTGTCGCTTAAGCTGATGTGACACGATGGGAGAATCAAAGGCGTTTAGGCCGAAGAAAAGAGAATCTTCGATTCTCTGCTTCAATCGAAACGCATTTATTTCGTTCGTTAATGTCACGTTTCAGCTAATTTCGTTTCTCCGTGAATACCATCGTGTGCCACGATGATAAATTGCGGCATGATAACGTGGCCTTGATGCGCTTAATTGTATAATTGTATCAAGCAAAGATTTGGTTGAACCAACGTGGCAATGAACGCAAGCGAAACGTTTTGTTTGGAACAGAGTTTCCGATTCTTACGGATGAAATACGGCCGGTAAGAATCGGAAATTCCACGTTACTCAACGAAAACGCACCTTTTCGTTCGTCGATCGTCGCGTTAATTCCGATCGGCCGATCTTCTTAGTAGTAGAAGAATTAATAGGTTTTTCTAATTATTTTTCCCTAATATTAATCGGGACTTAGTAGGGATAGGAAGACAAGGGCCCTACAAGATGTGAAACAAATGATTTAACGGGTCCTTATAAGGCCTTATAATATTATGAGGGTTTTATAAGGAAATATTTTTATTACTGCTTAAGTAAAAATATTCATCCCAAGAAATTTAGACTATAATTTCTTTATTTCATTATAACCTTGTTAGTATACATTCTTTTATTTTAAAAATATAGTATATTTTACAATAAAATGTAGCTACACATTTTTTACATATAAAAATCCTGCTACTGTTTTTATTAAAGTTTGCCGCATTTCAAAACGAAAGCAATATTGGATAAATTCTTGGAAGAGACTAATGAAAATATGGTAACTAATAAAACTAATAATAAAATTTGTTTTTAATTGCGGTGTAATTAAAAAATCTTTAAAAGAACCAGATAGAGCATACCTAATAAAACAATACTAAACTATGACAATTTTGTTTGCACGCTTCAGATCTTATTAGTTTTCTATAACAAAACTTGATTTTGTATCTCTAAAGCATTCTCTTAGAAGAACCTTATCAGTTTCCCCTATCAAAGCCTTATTTATTAAATTTAAGGCACCCCTTAATTAATAAATCCTTCTAAGGCCCATTCGTTTTTCTTATCAAAGCCTTATTTCGTAAAATCCAAGATATCCCTAAAAGATTTATCTCTCGGGGCCTGATATGGCATCCCATTTTAGAGCATCCTACTTTCGGACCCTTATGATCCTTAGGGGCCTTATGCTTCATGAGGATGAACCTAACAATTTTTTGCTCAGGCAGTTCTCTCGCGCCGTGAGGCGATAAATCGCAGCGGTATAACGTCGTCTCAACGGGAATTTAATTAGTTGTACAGTCATATCGAGCGAGCAACTAGAGGGCTGAATGTCGAAAAATGCCCGACAAATCGCGGGGCATCGACGGGTTGCCCGCGGCAGCGATAAAAATTCCAGACGAAACGCAGCCAGCCCGGCTGGCGTCCCGAATTCTATATGTTCAATTAGCCGAAAGTTTCGGATTGTTTAGCAGCGACGCTTCGCAAATTAGTATTGTTATTCGAGTTACGCGGAGCTCCGGCTCCGTTGCAATAGAATGCACTCGCGCGCACTTTACCTCGCGCGCTCCGCTCCGCTCCGCCGGCGAAGCTCCCCTACTTTCCGCGAACGAGGGGAATTTCAGCAGGATTAAAGCGCATCGCGGAATCATATCTGTGTTGCGCGAGTGGATGTAGTCCTATTGTACAGTATCACATCGACTGCACCGCATTGTGACTGCAGCTCGCAAATACGTTTGTTTTGGCCCACAAGTCGGGCCGGGGGAGAACCGCGCGCGCGAGCGGTAAACGTATACCCGCGTGTAAGTCAATTCCAAGTTTCGGCTCGCCGGCTAACAAGGAAGTGCACAATGCACTTCGATTTGCCGTAAACTGCGACGAAATTGCTACGAGCAAATATGATATCGAAACTAAAATTGATTGTTCGCGAACGCGCGTTTCTGCGTTCTCGCGCGCGCGCGCCGGCGCCGCGCGCGTGTTCATCGCGCGAACTCTCTCTTCGATAAACTTTCGCATGAATAGAATAATTCATAGTCCGACGTCCGACTAGGCGCACACGTGTTAACACACGTGAGTGCTGGTTGCACCAGTTTCCGCGAGCGGCGGTGAACACGGAGAGAAAGTAGCGCGTAGCAGCGATGGATGCGTAGGTAGCGCTGCTTCCAAGGTCCAACTGAAAATGCAAAGTAGCGTTTAAGCGTTTACGGGTTCTCAGGAGAGAGAGAGAGAGAGAGAGAGAGAGAGAGAGAGAGAGAGAGAGAGAGAGAGAGAGAGAGAGAGAGAGAGACGGACGTGCGAGCGTGTGAGATTCGTCAGAGCGGTCGCGATCTCGAGAAAGTTTCCTCTCTTTCGCACCTCCGAACGCGCGAACGCTCTTCGCTAGTCACGCCGCTGTTACGTCACGTTACGTGTCACGTCATGCTGTAGCGACGTTCTCCGTTGAGAAATGACGCCGATATATATTCGGCGACGATCTGTTATTCAAATCCCGTCCGGCCCTTTCTTAATTGCGCCGGTTGCTTTTGACAACGCTCGAAATGAGAATATCGGAAATCGTTTTACGGGACGACGTTGCGTCAATTTTCATCCGTACTTTTGCAGGGAAAGCAACTCCGCCGCGCCACGCCACGCCACGCCACGCCACGTTTCGAGGCCGCCGACTCGCCCCCCACCCCCCACCCCGCTGTTTAGTTCTTCACCTTTCTCCCCTCCCCCTCCTTCCCACCCCTTGGTCACCACTTCACCTCTAAACTCCTGACACAGTCAAGATGCAATCGATAACCCTTGATATTTTATTCGCAAACATTTTAATTTCCTGCGCTCCACGGCTGAACGCCGGATGCACCGCTTTTAAACGCTCATGCGTAAATATGAGATACTAACGGAAGAGGAAAATTGCAAAATCGTCCGTTGAGATTGGTTCGCGGAAATTTATTCCGGCCGAAAGAAAACTCCCGCGGCAGCTGGCAATCAAATATCGCGTTGCGAGGAACGTTACTTCGTGTGGAATTTCTCGAAAAAGCGGAGGCGGGTAGAGGGGAGAGGGACAGGAGGAGGAAAAATAAGATGAGGAAGGGGGAGGGGAAGGAAAGAAAGAAAGAAAGAAAGAAAGAAAGAAAGACCGAGTTTCTTTCAGCGCGTTGATAATAAATGTTTGATATTACGCGGTCGCAATTTGCATGACAATCGAAGGATAGCCCCCATTTCGACGGTACTCGCGCACGCTGCGCGCGCTCTCTCTCTCTCTTTTTCTCCTTCCTTTTTCATTCCACAACGGCGAGCGCTTTCGTCCGTTTGCGCGGCGGCGAACGCGCGCTCCGGACGAGCGACTCCGTTCTCTCGCATTCAGCAGCCGGGAAATGCCATTTTCACGGAGGCAATGCGCGTCACCTGTCACGCTGAGGCTTGCGAAAATGGCCATCAGCCACTCGGACGAAGCGCGACGGCCGCCGCGCCGATTGAAAGTCCTCATTTTCCGGCGCGTCGCCGCGCCGTGCTGCTCTCCCGCTCGCCTCCAGCTGCTTTCCACCGAACTTCCGCGTATCGTTCAGCGAACGCAGCCGCCGCGCGTTCACCCGTTCATCGGCACACCGGCCGATTTTCATTACAAACGAGAAGAGAACGGCGCTGAAAATGGGTCTGGCGGAGGCACGCATTTGTCGCGGAGTGGCTGCCTTTGAGCAGCAGCACGCGCCTCGGTCACGAGAAAAAGGCACGCCGGCCTGCGCGCGGGGTGCGCGCCAACGGGGGGGAAACGCCGCTTGTGCAGAGCGATTTGCGTGACGCTTATCGAGAGAGAGAGAGAGAGAGGGAGAGAGATTTCGGCTTTCGGTTTATGAAACGGACAGATTGCGACGCGAGCGGCGTCTCGAGACGAAGGAGTGACGGCCGTCGCTTTCATTTACGGCGATTTCGAGGACTGTGAGAAGGAAGTTGATCGCTTGAGCGTCTTCTCGTGCGAAGGAAAAATAGAAAGAGAGAGAGAGAGAGAGAGAGAGAGAGAGAGAGAGAGAGAGAGATTGCTGAATTTCAAAAATACTTTAAGGGAAAGCACGGTTGTGCGTAGAGTCACGAATTGAAAACGACGGGCGTAAAAGTCGGGCCTTTGTCTCGAGAGAATCGGATGCTGGATGTATCTGTGCGCGTGTAATTACGCGTCCCAATGTAGTGCTTTGTATCCGACACGAGGAGAGGTCGTGCAGGAACTACTTTGCCACTTTGCCACTGTCATTCTCTCGGAGGAGAAATTCGGAGGAAGAAGCTTGGGGAAGAAAGAGGGAGAGAGAGAGAGAGAGAGAGAGAGAGAGAGAAATATTGAGAAAGAGGGGGAGGGAGAGCCGAAAGCGATTTTATTTCACGGCGGTGTGTCGCAAGTGCCGACGGATTATTATAGAGATGTTCTGAAGCGGCAAATACGCGACTAGGCGCCGGTATATCGCGAGCGGGTTTGACAGAGGACGCATAAGCCATGCCTCATGCAAGGTAAAGCGTAAATATTTAAATAGATGTAATATCCCAGAGTAGACATGAAGGATACGTAGCGAAACGAGTTTTGATACCGAAGCGACTAAAATACGGTCGCTGCATGTCGTTTCGCGCTGCCGCCAAGGTTTTACACTCGCCGCCGCCGTCGTATGTAAGTACATCGCGAAGTTGCGCGCGCGCGAGCGGTAAGTCAATTCCGGCTCTCGCATTCGCGAATTAATATTTTCCGATGGAGTTATTGCGTATTACCGCGCGCGCGCAACATAAAGTGCAGCATGACGCGCGCACGGTTCTCTCTCTCTCTCTCTCTCTCTCTCCCTCTCCCTCTCTCCGCTTTGGGAATTAATATTACGTAAAATGCGATATCCCCTCTCCGCTCCGCCCCGCATTGTAACCAGTGCTGTGTGAGATCGATGTTACCCGCGCGCGTTACCTCCACGTGACGACAATACGTATTTGCCGATTCATTAAAATGTAATAGAGCCGTGCGACGTGACGTAACGCGGCGCGAAGCGCATAATTCTAGCGCGATCAGAAGGACTCGGGCCGAACGCAGGTTTTTTGTACGTCGTGCGTACGAGAGCGGAGAGAGAGGCACACACACACACAGAGAGAGAGAGAGAGAGAGAGAGCGCTCTCCGGGCGACTTGGGCGCATCGCGCGTATCGGTTCCTGCGCGGCAGCGATTCTATGGGCAACGATACATACACACGACATACAGACGTGTGTGTGTATGTGTGTGGACGCCGCACATCCGATTACTCGTAACAAGAGAAAAATAGCCCGGAATGCTCGTTACTGAGCGGGAACTGCTAATACCGGCTTTATCAATTGTTGCCCGGGCGCGAGGAGCTGAATGGGAACTTAATCCGAACCGTTTTTATTGAATCATCGGCACCGGATAGAGGGTTGGAGGGAGAAGGAAGAGGAGGAGGGGGGGGGGGGAGGACAACTCCCGGCGAAACAACTCCGTGAAATTTGCAGCGACGTTGCCCTCTGCATGCAATTACGTTGGCCCCGCGGACTCTCCCGACCCGGCCGGAGCAGAGGCAGCCACCTCGAGCCACCCTCTCGCCATCCTCCCCCCGCCATCCTCCCTCCCGAGCCCTCCATCCTGCGCGCTCGCGAGTAACGCGAAAAACTTAGTTAGGACTCTTCTAAAAGCACGAGACGCGCACAGCACCGCAAGAGTCGCGCGAGTGCGCGCGAAATTAACGAGTGCCGTCGAAATTGAAAGAAACGCCCTTTCCTCACGGCGGCGGCGGCGGTCTCTTGCGAGCGGCGAGAGCCTTAATATCAATTTATGAGGAGCGAGCTAGGATAGCGTAATCTTTAGTTATACCACCGCACACCGGTCTCTAGCCAAGGGGCTTACAGTTGCCTCACTTTATTACTGATATATGCGTGTACACGATCAGGCTATTGTTAGCACGGTTATAGGCAGGCCGAACAGTTTCCGTAAGCATGTGCTAACTACACTTCATCCATTTTACCTAACCGGAACGGGATACTACGGGAAACCCCTGATATTTATTCCCGCCATCGCCCGCGGTTTTAACGGTGTTACGCTCCGCCGCGAGCCGCTAAAGCTTTTTAATGCTTCTTAATGGCGCTTCTGTTCTTCGCCCCGCCCCGCCGCGGCCGCTTCGTTGCTGCTGTTGCGACTGCTGCGCTCTAATGTCAGCATTGAATTCCCATGGCGAGATGGAGAATCGCGCCGACGGTCGCGGTAGGAACTCGCCGCTTGTTCGTCATCGCGCAGTGGAAACGCCGTCGAGGGAGACACCCGGACGAACCGCGTGCGTTCGCAATAGGAAGGGGGGGGGGTGTAGCTTCGCCGATCGCTTTGTCCGTGACATTTAGCATCGAGCTGGAGCAGCTGGTGTTTGTCAACGCTGGGAACGCGAAAGCGCGGTTCTTTTCGAGCATTTTCCTTCGAGAATAATATTTTTAGGAAAATTCTTCTGATTATTCAGAGAGCAATCGCGAGGTCGAAGCGTCAATGTGTCGATAGCTGGTCAAAGTTCGCGGCGAGCTTCTTTCAGCGAGCTTTTTTCGCGCGCGCGCGCGCGCCCCCCCCCCCCCTCTCCCGCCCGATGGTGGAATCTGTTGGAAATTCTCCGAAGATAGATCCCCTATCGTACGAGAGAACGCGTTGCAAAACTCACCGAAGAAGAGTGTCGCGACCCTCAATCAGCTGACTGTGCGTTCGCAAATGAGGTTACATTAGCGCGGAGTGCTGCTCGAGATGAAGCACGCCAAGTCGCGCGCTGTGAGGGATGAATGTAGAGTTTAGCACAATATCACAAATGACGGATCGATAGACGCGCGACCTTGAAGAGCCCTCCCTCCCCCTCCCCCCGCCCCACGTTGTTACGTTGACACAAGTAAAAAGAAGTCGTTGTACTCGAACAGTCGAAAAGAGATGCCGAAAGATAATACGTATTTGCCAAGTGGGGCGGGAGGGGGGAGGGGGAGGGAGTTTGTGTCTCTTGCCGGAAAGCGAGCATTCCGGCTGTTTTGTACATACGGTCGATCGCCACAATTGGCCGAGTTTGAAAGAGTCTCATCGCCGAAATTTTCGGGAAAGCCCGCGGACACGCGCCCCGGTTTCCCGCGTCACTCGCGCGACGCGGAGACAGGAGAAAAGCGCGCTTTTATCGCGCGCCAGAAAAGAAGGAGAAGGAAAAGGAGAGAGAACGCTCGATCGTGAGCGCACGGGCGTGTCGTGTTCGGTGATAATAGCCGACAAATTCGAAAGCATCGATCGTCCTTTAATACCGCGGCTGGTCACGCAAGGATATTAATACGCGGGCATAATCTCCCGGCGGCGGCGGCGGCGGCGGCGGCGGCGGCGGCGGCGGCGACTTCGCGCTCGGTGAAATTAAAAATAAACCGCGTGTTTTTCGTGCGGTGACACTCTCATAATATAAAGCCCGGCGCAACGACACGACACGTATTCAAGTTTTAACAGAAGGCACAATTGCGAACAATGGAATTACATATCTCGCCTCTGGTTAGTACTACATTGCACGTGCGGGACACATGCATTTACATTGTTAATAGATACGCTATACGTACGGCGAAGCGTACGTACGTACAGCGCGCGGTAATTTCTCTTCCTAAATTTGCGATCCCGTTCCGGACGTTCTTTCTCGCGCACGTCGCTTGTTAAATGTAGGCTACGTTTTTGATTCGCGACGGTACACACACGCACACAGAGAGAGAGAGAGAGAGAGAGAGAGAGAGAGAGAGAGAGAGAGAGAGAGAGAGACACGCGGACACGCGGAAAAGGAAGGGAACGAGACGCGCAATTATCCGAGGGCTTGTATCGCGAACATTAATGACTCGATGATTACCCGCTGATATTATTGAAATCGTATCGCTGATACGTTCTAATAAACAAACTGAATACGGCGAGCGCGGAAAGAATGTATAAATAGCCGCGATATGAAGTATGCGTAACGCCGCGTGCGTCCTCCCACGTGCGGCCCGCATATTAAGGGTTTCCACTTTAAACGATTTAAACGAGTGTAATTTACAATCCTGCGGACGCCGCAATTTTCAGACTGACGGCGGCCGAGAGGCTCTTAGATTCTTACAATCGATGCGCAATCTGGGCGCTAGTGGCGGGCGAAACTATTCCGACAGGTTGAAGCGCGACGATGCGCGTCACACGCGCTGAACCCGTGCGTGTGGTTTGTGCCGAATTACACGCGCCGGCGGACAAAAGCCCGCCGAGAAAATGTAATCTCGAGAGCCCGGCCGCTATCGAACAATTTATGTCACGATCGAGAGAGACTTAGCGAAGATCTCTATATTGAAAGTGGCATCTGTGCATACGATGTAAAACCCGAAATTTTATTCGTATCCTCGTCCGGTCCGGTTACACATACACGCACACACACACACACACACACACACATGTATATACATATATATGTGTGTGTGTGTACATATACATATACATATACATATATATATATATACATATATATGTGTGTGTGTGTGTGTGTGTGTGTGTGTGTGTGTGTGTGTGTGTGTGTGTGTGTGTGTGTGTGTGTGTGTGTGTGTGTGTGTGTGTGTGTGTGTGTGTGTGTGTTTTATATATACATGCATAGACACGTATATTGAATAATCTACACATGTATGTATACATTATATTATATACAGGCACACAGCTGTATATATGCGGCGGAGAAAGCGCCATGTTAGAGAGAGAGAGAGAGAGAGAGAGATCCCGTATTAGAAGTTTTCCGGCACGTGTATATCCCGTGCTCCTCGCGCAAATAATACCGCGCGACGCTAATAAGAAATTACAGCGGCTTATAAATACGCCGCATGTATATTCGAACTAGTTCCAATTACATCACGGCTCCCTCCCCTCTCTCTCTCTCTCTCTCTCTCTCTCTCTCTCTCTCTCTCTCTGCTCTCTCTCTCTCTCTCTCTCTCTCTCTCTCTCTCTCTTTCCGGCCCCCTCGGTACTTTCTCATGTTCAGCTAGAGTAAATGGCGGAAAGAACGCGGAGAAACGGTCTAAAATTGCTGGAGGGTTGGCGTGCGGATAAAAATGTCACACTCGTATCTCCGGGGAGTAAGTGAACCCACGAGTAACCGAGTGAGATGTAGATAGAAGGTATGTAGGAATAGCGCAGGGGCAACCTCGTGTCTCGCTCAAGAAAACTGTACACGTTCTTTGCGTCAGCATTCACATCGGTGTTAGCTTTATCCTTCATCTATCTCGCCGGGGCGCGCCGTCTTTTATAACCCTTTGATCCGGCGGTTATTTGCAAAAATGCAAGCGAGTTACTTGGTCCTGCTTGTTGTCGGCCCGGCGGGGCGGACTGCCTCAGTCGATCGCGCGTCTGTGCGTTTGATTATTTCTGCGCGGACCGGAGAAATTACGGGAGAAACGCCGCACATTTCCACGATGAATCGCAAATCGCAGATTGTTGCTTCGTAAATCCCGCGCATTGTTCGGCGCCCACTGAAACGCGCGGGATTGATTATCTTGTCGTTGAGAACTGTAATAAAACACGATGTTGACGGCGGAGTTGTGGGGTGGGCGGGAGAGGGGGAGGGGGGGGGGAAGAAGGCAGTCGCGTATTTAGGAACGCTTTCCGATGACGTAATAAATAAATCACGAAATACCTCCTCGCTGGAGATTTCGCTCGCTTCCATCAATAATTGCATCCGTTTAACGACGTCTCGTTAGCGACGAACATTTTCTTTCCTCCCTTCCGCCCTCTCCGCCCCCCCTTCCTCCTCTCTTTATTCGTTTTGCTCATTTTACGCTCCGGCCATTAAAATTCCTATTCATCATATAAAAAAGTACCTCTCTCTCTCTCTCTCTCTCTCTCCGTGAAAAAAAAAAAAAGGAAAAAGATTACCGATTTATTACCGACGGAGTGGCTCCCCGAGTGCGAGTCGTATTCTCCTGCCTGGTAATTAGAATTGTTAAATGCCATACATCATGTAATGCCGTTATTAAAGCCCGACGTGTATTTGCGCGATTAATAAGGCAACCGGCAAAGTTGAAATTTATATATAATGCCCGTAGAGTAGAACTAATTCCAAAATCGAAGTTTCACGGTTCGCGGCAGGAGAGAGTTCGTTAAAACGCACGAACTCGCGGAGATGTTAATGTAACGTTATTACGGTTCGCGAAGTAACCGTGATACATGCAACTTCCACCTCAACTTCAACAAGTGCGTACTAATTAAATACGCTACGCGCCATTTAGCGGTCTTCATAAGAGTTTGTAATAAAATCTAAGCAATTACGTGTACACGTGCAACTTGCCGTTTTTCACGAAGCGCAAAGCGCGCCCCCTCGTGCCCTCGCGACGGTGTGTCTTCGTGCAATTCTAATTGCGATTCAACGAGAACCTCCAGAGATGAGAAGGAGAAAGAATGAAAGAGAGAAAGAGGAGGGCGGGTGGGTGGGAGGGAGGCAGGGGAATGGAGAAAGAGAGAGAGAGAGAGAGAGAGAGAGAGGGAGAGGGAGACGGCTCATGAAAGTCGCGCGAGAGAAAGCACGAGAACGAGGAGAAGCATATGCGAAAGAAACAGGCATGAAGCCAACGTAAGAGCTTTCATGTCGAACGTTTCCACGCTCGCTTGGCTTTCGAAGAAGCTGAATCGCGTGTGAGAAGGCGCCTCTCGCCCCGCCGCCACTTTTCACCTGCGTAGTCCCGTGTACGGCTATACCACCCACGAGTGTGCCTCCTATCAGGTGTATTACCGCTCGTGAAAGGTATAATTATCGATAATACCCGAGAAACCAGATACCATCGTACACGTTAGTCTTAAAGAGCTTTTCAATTTTTACCTGCGTAAAATATAGAGAGCGCGATAATAATATCAGCCCGACGTGAACGTCGTCGAAATTACCGAGCGGGAGAGAATGTGAGAGAGAGAAAGAGAGAATATGTGTGTGTGTGTGTTTCTTAGTGCTGTCATAAATATTCAGCTATGTAACGATATATACACACACACACACGCACATACACGCGCGCACACACAGATACATGTAGCCGTAAATGGATATGGTAAAATTTCGGTCCCTCCGCAGTCGGAATCTCTCGACCTAGAAATGATTTCGTTACTTATACATCGCACACCCGAGCCTGCACTATCGTTAAATAAAAAAGGAAAGGCGCGCAAGTATCGCTCTTTGCAGCCGCGCTCGGCGCACAATCCGGCCACGAAGCGCGCATAGTGCAGCTATTCGTTCGGATTGTTCGGTCGCTCTATATGTCTGTGTATGTGTGTGTGTGTGTGTGTGTGCGTGTGTGTGTGTGTGTGTGTGTGCGTGCGTGCGTGTGTGTGTGCGCGCGCGTGCATGGGCGCGTTTCCTCCGGAGACCTTTAAATCCAATCTGATTAACTACCGCTCGAGCACGCCATTTATAACGAGCGCAATAATATCGCACCCAGTTTGAATCTCGTATCGAATGCGCGGCCTGCATCGCCGGTTATGATCACGTCCCGATATCTCCTTCAGTGCGGCAACACGTGTGCTTAATTACATCGACAGCGGTGTAACGTCTCGCATAACGTAGCGACTTTGTTAACGTAACGCGGCCGGCGCTGCGACGCCGATAATTCGCTGTCATTGTCTTCTTCTCGCCGTCGATCGTCGATGGTGGATTCGATAAGGAAGAGGAGCTTCGCGAGCAGAAAAACGCTCGACTCGTTCCTGCAAATTCTCACTTGTTTCGGACACTTTGTTTATGCATCCACAAAATTTGTCACGAGTTCGTCCTAAGCAAGTCTGCTCAAAATATCCTGAACCATGATGATAAGTTTGCTACTTGAGTAAGAATATTAAATTAAAGCAGGAATATCAAATTGAAGCGAAAAATCGGTTCGCTTTTCATTTCAGAATACAAGTCTCACAATATTCTCGAAAATGTAAAATAAATTCTATTTCCGAGTATACATGACAATAATGAACTTTCCTAATTTATGATGAGTATATCCTGAGACTATTCCTGAGAAAATATTCTTTGCCGAAAATCGCTATCAAAACGAGAGAGGATTAAATAGAACAATCGCTTTATTCGGCCGCAGAATTTTTCTCTGTGTGTAATTTTTTAATTTCGACAAGGACGGCTGTCCTCCCCCTCACGTCGTGACACTATATTATATCACGTGATCGATATTTAAGCCCACCGTAGATCTGATCGGTGAATCGTGAGCGGCAGCTGCTTCTCGAAAAAGAAAAAGCTGTTACATGGCGAAGATAGTCGCGCTCGTTATCGCTTCGCAAATAGCGGAAACTTTGCCGCCTTGCCCCTCGCTCCCTCGCGATATGAATTACAAATTAATTTTATTAGTCCCGCTGCGTTGCACACGCACACTCGCGACCTTGATGTATCATTATGCCGGCTCATTTTCTCGTTGCGATTAATTACGCACGTCCGGTCGCGCGAAGCGAAGCCAGTTTATACGCGGAAACGGTGGATCTGTTTGAGATCAATCGCAAGTTCGCATACCTGCGGTCGTGCTTGATTAAATTACAGAGAATTCCGTGTGAATGGATAGTATCGGATTATATTGAATCAGATAGGCCTGGCGATATATATATATATATATATATATATATGTGTGTGCGCATATATGAATTGATGCAATTTGTATATTTCAATCGTATTTTCCGCAACATTGTACGCAGCGCAGCGACGCATAAGGTTCATCGGATCGTGCAGCTTAGCGTGCCCCTATAAAACGTCGAAATGTTCGCGCGGTCGTAAGTGCCGAAGCTGCGAATTTATTCCGGGAATCTCTTCTCGCGTGTGCCTGTCGTCGCGTACGTACCAGGTGACCCATTTTCGGCGCCCAGCTGAAATATCTCGGAAGAGGATATTGGGAACAAAATGCATCATTGGAAAAAAGCGTTTCAGCCTCGGCGAGATCAGACCAAGGTCTGACCGTGTTTTTATCGCGCGCTCTCAGAGGCAAAATGACTTTCGTCGGAAACCTCCTCTCCCCGAATAATTTCTGCCCCGAGATATTTTAGACGCGCACTTTTCAACGGGCGAGTCACCCTCGTATATTCTCGCCGCGAAACTCGCGACACAATCGCATGCACGCCGGATCTATTTCTATTTCTGTAACGCTATTTAAGGTGAGGCGACTCGTAAAAGCGGCTTTCTCACCTGCATCCTTCGTATGTCGTACTGAAAATACGACTTTTTAAATAAATCCCCCGACGCGATCTCCGCTATAACCGGAGCCTCTGCGTCGCGCCGTATAGCGTGTTAACGGATGGTTAACGCATTCCCGTATCTGAATAACGTATCTGACGAGCGCGCGCGCGGCGTTTCTATTCTCGGAAACTTTGCGGAGCCGCGGACAGGAAGCGAAAGAAGGGGCGCGATTGCATCGCGGGTGTGCTTGCGGAAACGCACGTGCGGCACTTACGCAACGAGAGAGGCTCATTTGCTGACTCGCCAATTGCCGTCGGGGCAAGAATCACGTTGACGCAAAAATGGAGAGTCGACGGGAAGGTCGAAAATCGCGGATCGAAACGGGGGTACGTCAGCTTCGCATGCCGTATGTAATATCGCGAGGAACCCGGCGATATTAAAAATAGCCGCTCACTGGGAGATTACGTCGGATTATTGTCGTTTATCGCAATTTCACTTTCCTGTGCGCGGCGATACTGCGGACGCCCACGCGAACGCTGAAATACGAGGTTTCATCAAAAAGTAACGAGAATTTTTAATTCTCTCGGAAAGTATTTATTTAATCTTCAATGTTTATCCCACCATCTCCTTCAAAGTAGTCCCCCTCCCGATTAGAAATTTATCCCATGGTCCTGATCAGGTTAACCTCATTTGGACATCAGGTCCCAACAAGGTAATATTATCGGGTCCTAGTAAGTCATGTAACGCAGCGTGGATATCAGGACCTCAGTCAAGGATTCATAGTCAGGTCCTTATTGAGTCCTTACCTCATGGAATCCTTATTACGTTTTTTTTTCTTTTTCAAATTATGGCTCCTGATCACTCGCCACGGCTATATCGGATAATGACATTAGAAATAAGAAATGACACGTTGAGAATTATTTCATGTCATTTCCAAATAAAAAGATATTTGCATGAAATAATATTTTAGATCGCTTGAGTATACTTGTAAAATGTTTCGGAAAAGAAACATAAAATGAATATCATAAAGTATCACAAGGTGACAAGGCATAAAGTAGTGTTAAAGAGAAAAGTTGCATGTCACGTTAATTTTGCAACTATTCATTGACTGCTAAAAAAGGATAGTTTCTATAGCATTTTACAAGTATGTTCGAGTGATCTGAAGTGTTTTTTCAATGCAGACATCTTTGAATTTGGAAATAATACCCAAAAATTGTTTTGTTAAAACTTGATAATGCAAATCCATATTAGGTACAATGAATAAGATCCCGACAAGGACCTGATCAACTGAACCATATTATATCATACACTAGGTTGGTACATTAAGGTCCTAATGTGGACTCAATCATTATAATCTTATAAAGATCTTCCTTACTCATTTGTCGTTAGGACATTATAAGGACTGACTTACTTAGGATTACCTTTCATTCCACACTATTATTATATTAGATCCTTATCAATGTTAGATGAACCTGATCAAAATTTCTAGTCAGGTTGTGATATTATACTTATACCAACGTAGTTTCCAGTTTGAGGAACACCGATGGAACGCCTCTTTAGGCTCTTTAGGCTCGTCTTAAGCTGGATCTGCGATTTCGCCTTTATCTCATCTATTGTTGAAAAACGTTGTCCTTTGGGTGTCCTGTTGAGTTTGGGAAATAGGAAAATGTCACAGGCCTCCATGTTCTCCATGTCTGGAGAATAAGGTGGTTGCGGCATCACAACGGTGTTGTATTTCGCCAAGAACTGGAAGTTGGATAAGCAAAGCGGTATGCTCTCTGATCTGACATTTCGCCACACAAAAAATAGCCAAACACAAACTAAGCGTCGCAGCTGCCTGACAATTGACACGTACTTCACTGGTAGTGCTACCAACACGCAAAAAAAAAACGAATCAACCGAATAGACAAGATACAGCGCGCGCAATGTCAAAATCGTTACTTTTTGATCAAACCTCTTACTGCTCATCTTGACACGTTTCGGCGCGGCCACTTTTGCCGATCGCGAAACTTTTATCCTGCTTTGGACGAATATTGGATGAATATTTCATTTTTCACGCTAATTCAATACTCCAAAGTCTCCTTTGATCGTATTTAACCTACGGCTTAGCCGAACGCTTCTGAAGAATTCTGCAAGTAGCAAATTGTACGTTTTCCGCCATTTAAAGGCGTGAGTGGTCTAGTTAGCTTCTCCGTTTAAGTTAAGACTCTCCGCGGATCCTCCAGAATCCACGAATGTGCGGCAATTGGGGTCGAAAATGGGACCAAAATTTCGACCCGGCTACTTTGCTCTCGCGCGCGTCTTACAGCACATTAAGTCTGTCTTCTATTGCCGGACCGGCGCTGCGCTGCTTCGCACCGGTCGTGCAAATAGTGACTCAGCCCCTCTTCTTTCCGACAACACAGGTCTCATCAACCCTGTCATCCCTGTCTCTTTTTAAGCTCCGCAGGCGTACCCTACTTTAGCAATAGAAAACGAACCTATTGACAACTCGCGATAAATTCACTAAGGAATCTTTTCAAAGACACACCGGCCTCTCTCAGCTGCTAGCAAACGTCACGCTTCCAACGCGAGCCGAGAAGCCGTAAATACCGTGATTCCCCCCTCCCTCGCGGCATCGTCCATGCGGATATATTCTCACAGTTCGATAACGATGGCGAAGAAAAAGTTGTAAGCAATAAATGCAGCACGATGCGGCAAATGAGACTCTCCTTCTCGACCGCGCTTTGGAATTAATATGCGCTTACCGCGTGAGCGGGAGGGGGAGGAGGGACACGCACGTCGCGCGGGCTGAAGAATGCATTAAAGATATCTTCAGTCGATAGCGACGGTATTAGTTATACATTCAGCAGCGAGCGCGGCAGGGCGGGGAGGAGGGGCGAGGGGCGCGGAGGAGCGGCGGTATGCAAGTGGAGCAGCCCGCAAGATTCCGCCATTCGGCACTCCATTTGTTTCGTTATATAGATCGCCCGGATAAGGTTTCGCCGTGTGTGTCGCGGCTTTATTCGCCAGTCAAGTGATATACACTTTTCCAGCTGTCCCACATCGGGGCGGAGGGGCCGCCGAAATACATTGTGCTTTCCCACGTAGCCGCGCGCATACGAACGTGTTTTGTCACATTCTAGCACGGTGCAAGGACGTGACACAATTCCCGGGCAACATTGTCCTCCCGCGTCGCGGACCCGGCGTGTTCTCCTCCCCTCCCCCCCCCTCCCCCCCCGTTGCCGGTGTAAGGACATTTTTCTTCCCGTCGATAGGTACTAATGAAAACGTCGCGGGAGCGCAATAACGGGATTAATGCGCGTCCGCGCGCGATTGTCGCGCGCGGAAAAGGCGCATAAATATGCGGCATCGCGGGGAGAATGACGAAGGGAGGGAGAGCGCGGGCGGAGGGGGGCAGTAGAGGGTCGGACGAATTAACGCGACGGGATTTCTGAATCCTTAGGAGCGAATTTGATTCGCGGCAGCCGGCTTTCCTCCGACTAAAACGCGCCTGGCTCGCTTTATCGTCTCGTTAATTCGACCGATCTTTTCGTACGCGCGGAGAAGAAAAATCGGTTGAATTAATGCGCGACAGTGAACGGAGGAGACAAAGTTTTCCCGCTTCCTGAGATCAAATTTGATCTTCGCCGAACATTCCGTTTCCCTCAACGCGCCCGGCTCGTCCGTCGTCATCGGCGTCGATCGAGCCAAAATTTGTTTCTATATATATATATATATATTTTTTTTATAAATAAACATATACGAAATCGTCTCGCTTTGTCCATACGAGCACTTAATCACATTGTAGCAACGATTCCATCGATTTCCCCGGCCTCGGCCGTGTCTCCCTAATCGGGGATGCCCCTCTAGGAATTGCCACACATACACGCGTGCATCGCGTTACTACAAACGTAAAAATGCATTCTATCCCATCACAGACTTTTTACGTATATCCGTATATAAGTAGAATCAGGTCGAATTTTCGTTCGCTATGCGCGGCCGCGGAGAATTTTCGAGAGCGAGCTCTCAGGAGAGGCTTTAACATGCTCTACACGCGCGATGGCCGGTTACGCCAAAAAGTCTCATTAGGGACTTTTTCTCGCGCGAAGCGGGACCTCGCTTCATCCTCGCGAGCGCAGATCGCGACATTTCGCGTTCCGCCGTGCCAGTTAAAATAACACGCGTAAATCGCGTTTTGCGCGCTGCAGGATTTTGTGCAAACGACTAAATTAGAAAAACAAAATACGCCGGCGCGCGCGCGCGCGCGCGCGCGCGCGATGGCGAATCGCGATCGTATTGCCGATCGCGCACAGTTATTTCATTTATTTATCACACCGCGCCGGGAGTCACGTCACGTTCCTTTTTTTCCCTTCCCGCCCGGACGGCCCGGACGCGACAACGGCAAGACGTAGACGTTTGCCTGCCGGGCGCGACACATATTTTTCCCCCGGCGATAACGTCGACCCGTCGCGTCGCAACGGCAACGGCAACGGCAACCAAACCGGCTGAAGAAGTTACATTCGGCAGGACGCAACCGAGAGACAAAAGTCTGTGTCTGTGTCCGACACCACCTCGGCAGGTAGTCTCCTCTGGCGTTTCACTATTGATTCCCGTTGAGGCGCGGGGATGAAGTCTAGGGACTTGACGGCGCGGGGGAGTGCAGGATAGGGTAGCGTGGCAAAGTGGATGGTGGCAATGCCGGTGCGGCGGGGCGAGAGAATGGGTTCGGGGGAGGAACTCGAAGTAGGGTAGCAAGGGAGACAGGCGGTCGCAGAAGCGCAAGAGAAGCTCGGTCGCCCCAGTTGCCGCCACTAATGTCTCCCCATACTAACTACCTTCTTATCCTCTCTCCATTCTGTGCCGGGCTCAGGCCGGCTGGCTGAGTGGGAGAAAGAGGAGAGGAAAAGGGTGGAGGAGGAGGAGAGGGAGTGGAAGGGGGAGAGAAGAACAGAGAGACAGAGAGAGAGAGAGAGAGAGAGAGAGAGAGAGAGAGAGAGAATGAGGCGCGGAAGGAAAGCAGGGTGAGCTCGACGGGCCGAGTGGAGAAAACCTGCGGCAGTTAAGATAAAATAGCTCGGAAGTGGACACTTTTGTCTCGAGGCGCGGGCAGATTTTTCTTTTGGCCGTGGCGCGATAGGACCCTCCCCCACTCGCGCACACACACACACACACACACACACACACACACACACACACACACACACACACACACACACACATACACGCACGCACGCACACGTATATCACCACCGGCGGTCGGATCCGCGGGCGCTGTTTATGAACGCCGATTGCCAAGGTTGGTTAATTCCCAAGGAAAAATGGCGAGGTCGCTGCGAGTCGCCAGGGACTTCTTTGCTGTTCGCGAGAAGGAGATAGCATCTGGCGGCGGTAGCTCGCGGGATGAGAAAAACAGCTGCATGATGAAGATTGGTTGAGTCCAGATAATCAGCCGGGTGATCTCTCTCTCTCTCTCTCTCTCTCTCTCTCTCTCTCTCTCTCTCTCTCTCTCCCTCTCCCGCCGGTTTTCCTTCTCCTCTATTTTTTCCATTTTCGTACAACACGTACAAGGATATAACTGCGAGAGCCACTCGAGTGGTAAATTGGGCCGTTTTAACGCGTGGATGATTCTGTAATCTCTGTCGTGAAGGTGAGCGATAATAAATGCTGATAATAATTCACCGCTCTTAAACGGGGCTGGATTTTTATAGGAAGGTGCGCGCGCGAGAGCGCGCGGAGGACGATAACAGTGGGAAAAGTGAGTGCACGGCCGCGAAACGAGCCCGGCGCCTCTTCCACGCCGGTCTTGGGACGTAATCGATGCGGATATACGGAATCGCGCCAGACCTCTTGTTGCGAAGACGTGTCGGACGAGAGGTCACGCCGCTCTCTCGCTTAAACGGAGATCTTGCAAATGGCCGCGCGGCGCGGCGGTGCGACTATTGACGAATGCATCGCGGCGCGCAGCCGTTGATATTGTTATCGCAATCCGATTAGTGTTAATCCAAGTATTTCCCGAATTTATCGCGCGGAATATAGAGGATAAAATTATCAGCTGCAGTTGCAGTTGGGAAATCGTATTTATTTTCAGCGTGACGGCGGCGAGACGGCGCTTCGCACCGGCGAAACTCGCTGGGTTACGTTTCGCATTGTGGCGGATTTTTTTCGATATTCGCTTTAAAGTTCGCGCATATGAAGTAGCCAACTGTGTCGCGTTCGCAGAGTCATTCGCAAATGACGTTGAGAAATTGGTCGATGCAGCCGAAGAAAATTTATACTAATATACAATTCTCATTTTATATACATATATATATATATATAGTATGTGTGTGTGTGAGACTTGTGTTTGACTGATATTGCAGAATTACTATGAAATGAATAAATTACCGTTGACTTACGGATTTGTAACCAATCGCGAGATTAATTCCAATATTCGTTTTGCGTCCATATGTGACGCTGCACGGTTTCATCGAGTGCAAATCGCTCTACAAATTGGACTTGTAATCATTACGGTGTATAAATTATTTATGACATAATATATTTCAGGACGGTATTAACTCGGTGCATGTATCATCGGCACAACTGCGCGCGCGTTACGTCCGAGCTGGCGCATTGTTGCACGCTGCGCGAACCTGTTTAAATGCGGTATAATTGATTTGCACAGTGGCCAAGCTGTTGCACCAAAACAGCGACCTATTTTCAGACGTAATGCGTAGCCCCACAGGGTAGCCGTGGATTTCACGCGTGCGCGCGGGCTTAACCCTCGTGTCTTATGGCTATTTTCGCCTGGTAAACTCTGGCTATTAATCATCCTCGTTCCGCCAAGCCGCACACATCGCGTGATCGTCCATAAAATCTAAGTTGAGTTTTAACAGAGTTAAGTATAGAGAGAAAGAGCGAGAGCGAGAGCGAGAGAGAGAGAGAGAGAGAGAGCACTGCAAACCCGAGTGTGTTATTTTGACGCGTATAAGCTGAAGCTTCTTTTTTCGCGTATCTTGTCGTCTTCACGTCGTTTAACGCGTTTAAACGCGTTAAGTCGTTTAATCACGTCATTTAACGCGTTTAAACGCGTCAACACCGAAATGCATCCAATGACGTGATTTCAGACGACAAGAATCGCGCGAAGAAAGCTTCATCTTATACGTGTCAAAATAACACACTCGGGTTTGCACTGAGAGCGCGTCTCGTATCTCTCCACGAAACGTTCGGTGCGGGCGCTTTGATCGCGTATACACGCGGATAATAAAATTACACACTCGCTAGTTTTCCGCATAATGTGATATCAATGTGCACGCACGAGTGTGCGAGAACAATGCGCGTACGTGCGCTTTGACAGGGTTGTTTGCGAGATTCTTCGACGCGAAAATGAACTGCACCGGCTGCAGCCGTGTGTGGCGCATCACGTCGATCGGTACATCGCGAGTAGGACACGGCCTAATCTCGACGAAATATTCGAGCTGGAAAACAGGGACAGCATGCACTATGAAGAATGAATACTTTGCTGTTTCGTCGTCGTCTCTCTTTCTCTCTTCCTCTCTCTCTCTCTCTCTCTCTCTCTCTCTCTCTCTCTCTCTCTCTCTCTGTCTCTCTCTCTCTCTCTCTCTCTGTATCTATCTATCTATCTATCTATCTCCCCCCCCCCCCGATCGAAAGAGAATGGTGCGAGAGCGGGTGAGCGAGGGGAAGAGAAGGGGGCAGGGGAAGAAAAATTATCGCCCTAGAAATGGGGTCATTCCTTTCAATAATGCGCACAACAACTGCGCAATGTTTCGCGCTCTGCGCGTATTGAACTGACGTCATGATCATTGCAGTACTGTTCTCACCTGAAGCGAATGAACTCTTTCGTATACGGATAACACGTGTCACGTCTTGCATCGAGGAAATGGCGTGTTTGATCTCCTTGCGACTGTAATCGCGTAGCGAAGAAATTGCAGTCGGTGTCGCGAGAGAGCCGATTTTGCAGCGAGTGTGTGTTGCCGTAGCGCGACAATAATGCATATAACATTATGTGCATATTGCTGCTACTGTATTTTTGTTAAGACAAGTAGATACGATTGGCATCGAAGATATAATATCCCAATTAGGAATATTTGCGTCCGTTCGGCGACTCGGCTATAATATTTACCCTAAACGTGCGTGCGTGTGTGTGTGTGTGTGTGTGTGTTCTTGCTCTGAATTTTTATACATTTATTATCGGCTGTAACAAGCTTCTTTCGAATCGAATTAAAAGTCATGGTGAACATCTATTCGTCAGATCCGCGCAGTTATACTCTGCAACTTCCTCGATACTGAACTGTCATGTCACTATGTGGCATTTTTCAGTCACCCGCGAGGAAATATCATAGATACAAGAAAATATCTAAATTAGAAAAGTACAACCCAGTTGAGAGACTTCGGAACGTTTGGGCTCTCCCTGGCGTGCCTGACTTGACAGGTATGACAATTATTAATATATCAGTGTGTTCTTGCAACGAAGCAACTTGATCAGTGACGAACGACCACTCGCCCTGTAATAATTTCGATAATAATTTTAACAATAATTTTAAAGCCATGAGCCACTTCTTTCCGCCGATATGCCGATCACACGCGAGGTCGCTCGTACGAATTGGCAGCGCGACCGCGAGCCATGATCGAGCGCGCGCGCGGTTTTACTCAAAATTCGCCTCGCAGGTCCCAAGTGGAACGGATAAAGTTATAGCCCGGCGCGACGATGCGTAATCCCTGGCGATTAAGTCGATACCGTCCAATATCCGACGGCCGGTATCGACTCGGCCGACTTCACGACGACGGCGCCGGCCGTCGATCGAAAATCGCCGCGAAGAGTACGCGCTAACGTACAAGTGCGGGGGGGGGGAGAAGAGGAGAAGGAGGAGAATTGTCCCGTGCGCTCGAGGCGGGAGGACGCGCGCGCGCGCGCGGCGTGTTGCATCGACCGACGCGAGCCAGGATCACGCTTGATTTAACGCGGCGCGTAGCCCTCGACCGATGAATCGATAGCCCGGCTAATCTACCAGGACACACACAAGGATCGGGAGCCCCCCTTTACAGGTCCAATTAACAAACAAACCAATTTAATTAGCATTATCAATGCAATTTCCGCACTGGCATCGGAACTAATATTGGAGGCGGCGGAGAGTTCGCCGATGTACGTACGTAATGTACACGATATTGGTTCGAGCGAGAGGCGACGACAACGACGACGACGAGAGCGAGCGGGCGGGTGGGTGGGTGGGTGGGTGGATGGAGCCATGTAGTAATTCTGTAATATTGTGGGTGACGGTGGTTAGCCTTAGGGGATGGGCAAACAATGACATCCGACCAACGCGGCTCGATTGCCACGCCAGCGCAGCGCGTCGATGTTGAATGACGATAATGTAAATACATTATAGAATTATTTACTCGGCGAGCGCATAGCGCGCGCGTTTGCAAAATTACACGCGTGTGCTCGCCGGAAGTGCACTGGAGAGGGATCGGGGGAGCGCGCGAGGAGGGAAGAAAGGACGACGCGCGCGCGCAATGAGCGGCAAAGACGACGCGATTAACACTTCGGCGTATTTTAGGCTCCCACGGTGCGGAGAAATGTTCGATTTGATTTGATTTCCGGCCAAGATGGGCCGCCGCGTCCATCTTGGATTCGTTTCCTTCGATGTTTCGTGAACGTTCCGGTTCACTCCCTCAAGGAGGGAGGAGGAGGGAATCAACTTGAAAGTGTTGATTTGCCGAGGGGTTTTCCTTACTGTTTTTTTTTTTTTTTTGTTCCTCTGCTCTCCCTGAATCGGAATGTTCGCGGAACGATTTGTTCGGGAACGAATCCAGGATGGACGCGACGGCGGTAGAGCCGGAAATCAAACCAAATATTTTCAATATAATATTTATACCAATATAATATTTATTAATTATGCACCTTTATGCTATCTTAATATTTTCAGTTTTATACGTATATTAACATTTTCGGGAGCGAGGCGCTTTTAACGCACATCGCCTGGCGTCCTACATCGCCACGCTGGAAGCTTCGTGTTTCACATTGTAACGTTTTAAAGCGACGCTCAGAGCCGCGCGTAGAAATGTCAGGTCGGCGCGGAAGTTCGTTCGTCGGCTAAAATTGTGCGAACAGGATAATCCGGACATCGAGGTGCATTATTATTATTATATAATTCCTACGGAGTGAAATAAACAGCGCATCGGCCCGCTATTTTTCCCGACGTCTCTGTTCCCTCCTCGTCGCTATTCAGATAGGGCCGTGCCGACATTTAATAGACAAAACGATCAACATCTCGAAAAACGAAGAACGAGAAACGACCGGAGATGCGATGCGCGCTCATTGACGCGACTTCGCGTCGAATATCGTACGGATTCGCACGTCGCGTGCTATATCGCGATGTTAAACGACTCCGCCGAGAGAGAGAGAGAGAGAGAGAGAGAGAGAGAGAGAGAGAGAGAGAGAGAGAGAGAGAGAGATTCCACGAGTTACCGCGATGTTCGCAGAAATCACTCAAGTGCGGTGCGCGAGTGCGACTGCCGCGATCGAGCGCCCTCAGCCAGCGTGACCGCAGCAATAACTCAAATGTACGTTTGTGCCCCTCTTTTTTTTTTTTTTTTCTTTTTCCGTGCGCGTACGCGCTGTTTTGCTCTTTCATACGGAATAATAAAGCGACGAGTCGCTCGGACGAGGCGGAAAAAGCGAGAATCGCGCAGAGAGATGAAAATATGCATGGCGCAAACGGTAAATTTCGCTCGGCCGCGCGCTACCGCTCATAATTATAGAAAATCGTTAAGCCGTTATTATTTATTGACCGAGCCGTTAATGGATCAATAGCATTTCGTTTTTCCTAGTTTACCGCGCCGATGGCGATATATATAAAGCGCTAAAACGCGCATACGAGCTCCGGTGTCGCGCGCGCGCGCGTATTGCCGGAAATGGGAGCGGCAGTGCCGCGCCGCGCCGCGTAATACACTACAAACATTGACGTAGCTTCACGCTGTCATATTTGTCAGGAGCTATCGTTAAGCGACAAGCGCGTCTGACTCATTTACCGCGCATTAAGCCGTATAATTTCGCATAATGGCGCCCACTAAGAGGATCTCCCGTTAGCCTCTGTTAGCTAAAGTGACTTCACTTCGGCCCGCGCCGAAACATTTTTCAATCGCAGTCGAAAACATCGCGGCCGCGGCCACGCTCGTTAAGCTCGAAAATCGGTTCATTTCGCCGACAATCGCACGCTGCCCGAGCCAGGAGCGAGCGAGCGAGCGAGCGAGAGAGAGAGAGAGAGAGAGAGAGGAGTGAGGGAGAGCGCGCGATCGTCGGCTTCGATGTTGTGTCTTCGTCGGACGTGGAAAAAGCGCCGAGCGCATGCGCGCTCGAATAACTAACTAAACTAATTCTGCCGGAGCGTTTCGCCCGTTCGCCGAGCATATTCAAGAGTTTGACCGAATTTTTTATTTATACCGAAAGAAAAACCACGACAAGGGCTGACCGCCGTTTTAATTTCCTTTCGGTCCGCGGACTTGTTGCGGATTCTCTTTTGTTCGCTCGGCTGCTTCTGCAATATTTCAACGCATGCTATTTTATATTTTACATCTCCGCTCCGTTTCGAAAAAAGCAATGAGAGACGAAGAGAGAGAGAGAGAGAGAGAGAGAGAGAGAGAGAGAGAGAGAGAGAGAGAGAGAGAGAGAGAGAGAGAGAGAGAGAGAGAGAGAGCACCTCACTCGGTTTTCGTACGTTGTCGCGAAACGCGAATAAATGACATGTGTAGTCGCGACGCGAAATTCGCGCGCGAGACCAACAGCCATGACGAAGCAAATTACATTCTCACGGCGGTGAAGTGCCCTTCACGTCGTCGCGCCGTCACTGACGCGTTTCTTTCCCGTCTTGGGGGCGGGGGAGGGCAGGAGGGAGGGAGGGCGCGCTTTAGTCCGCGAGCCACCCAGCTTGGGCTCCCTCCCGGGCGTTATCTTGGCGGATTATGCATTCTCTCCTATGATATTGGATCAGGCCAAGAGCCGACGCTTAAATTGGGTCGACACGATCCGGGGATTTCAATATTCACACTGCGGTTAAAGATCGAGACTAATCCAAATGCGATCAGATGCATTACGTGGGGGAGAAATCGCCGGCAGGTTAGGAACGTAAATGTTTGTCCGGGACTCTGTACCGCACATAGAGTTGCGCGCGGCCGCCTTGAATGTTGGAAAGGGTGAATATCTGAGAGTGTGGTAACTAATACATAATCCCGAGGTAGTCCGATCGGGCTACTTGCAGCCGATTGAATCCCCCCTTAAGTCTCGCCGCGCGATAAAATAGACGCGCGCGAGCGAGCGATTCAATAACGCGTGTTCCAGAGATCACGCTTGCTCGAGATCGAGCTGCGAAGAGAGCAAAATAGCGAACACAGTTACGGCGTTTGTCAGCTACGTAAGGACTTATTGGAACGCCCCACAAGCGACTGTGAGAACGTCTTTGTCCAACTTGGTCCTCATCGGAGAAAGCTGGACGAGGATAGCACGCTCGTGTGGAATTTGTCCTGTGAAGAAGGTGTTTGTGAGTGTTGTATGATCAGACGACGCGCACGGCCGACAATTTCCATCGGGTCGCCCAGTTCCGAAGTGCGCTGTTGTTAAGTTAAGGTTGGCGGCGGGCGGTGCGGGCAGGAGAAAGAGGGAGAAAGAGGGAGAGTGGCAGTTCGCAAGTTGGCGTTTCCAAATTGCAAACCATCGTAAATAAGCGCGCTTATCTCGTCAAGTGTCGTCGCCAAACTTGCTGCGCTTCTGCATTTCTGCGCGAATTACAGCGTCGTCAAACCGAGTTGGTCCGCTTGTTAAGACGGGCGTAACGGCCCGTTATTCGCGAGGAAGCGCGCGCGCGCGCTAACCTCCGACCGCGCGGACACAATGGTTCCGCGCGAGAACTTTGCGCGCGCCGCTAAATAGAGCGGATTAAGATATCGACGAGCCTGCGTTATTTATAGCGACGTATTTATACGTCGTTTAACGAGAGACGGCCGAGCGTCGTATCGCCCGTTGATCTCTTCCCATTTGTTGCCGCGTCACTTGGCTTCCGCTTCCGCGCCCAGACGCGCGGCGGCGCGGCGCGGCGCGACGCGGCGGAGAGGAGAGGAGAGGAGAGGAGAGACGCGCGAAATTTCCTCCCGCGCCGGCTGAACAGCGCAAGGTAGCCGTTTCTCCGAGCGTCGTCGCACGACGAGAGACGAGAGATTAAGTTGTTGGGCGAAAGTTGAGAGCTTTGTAGAACTCGTAAGACCCATCAATTTCCCGGCATTTCCGATCGGTCAATCCTGCAGAGACAGCAACATCATTGCGCGCAATCCTATTGACGATGAAGAATGAAAACTCCGCTTAACAATATCGCTTATTCAGGCGCCGCGTCGGCACGCCGGCGCGCGGACTTTCTTCGCCCGCGGCGAGATGATCGATTGCATTCGCGCGAGCGCGAGCGGGCGCAAACTGCAGCCGCGCCGCGGCGATCAATATATACACGAAGCCGTAGTCTCGCTCCGCGCGAAAGCGCGCGCGTTTCCGCGTCACTTCTCGCCGCGTGCGCGCTCGCTCGCTCGCTGGAAAAACAACAACCACGTCCTGCATCGCCTCCGCCGCGCGCGCGCGTTTTCGCGTTACATTATCGAATGGAGGCGTCGACCTTGCCGCGCCAAGGTTGTAGTTTTCCGCGCACAGAGGAGGGACAGAGGGGGAGGGACGGGAAAAGCATTTATTAGCGTTCTCTCGGAGGCAAACACTCTGAGCAGGAACAACAAGAGCAGTGATAACAGATAAGCAGCGAATCACAAGTATCCGCATAAAAGAAATTAATGGGGCTCTGGTAAGGGCGTGATTATTTTTTGCCTAACATTAATCGAGCCCTAGGAGGGATAGAAAAATAAGGGCCCTGCAAGGTGTGTAGCAAATGGTTCAACGGGTCCTTATAAGGCGATATTAACGCTTTGACGTCCGCTTTGACGTCCGTGTGAGCAAGATTTTTTTGTCTGGCGCCGGTAGGTCTCGTGTGTAGATCCTACCGCCTGTCACCGGCGTTTTTCGAGAGATCGTAAAATGTCTTGTTTCACTAATCTCAATATTAATATTTTATATCAATATCTCAATATCTCGGCATTTGTTCGATAGCTTTATACACCGCGACATCAATGTGGTGTCACCGGCGTTTGTTCGATAACTTTGCACGCGACATCAATGTGGTGTCACCGGCATTTGCGTGAAAATGTTCACATGACACCAAAGCGGTGTCATAGTGTTAATAGGGCCTTATAAAGAAATATTTTTATTATTGCGTGAGTAAAAATATTCGTTCTTTTTATTCCAAGAAATTTAGACTGTAATTTCTTCTTTATATCCTCGTTAGTATACAACAAGAATTTTTTTATTTTAAAAATATAGCTAATACTTTACGATATAAAATATAGCATTCTTTATACATAAAAATCCTGCTACTGTTTTTATTTTAAATTAAATTTGCTGCATTTCCAAATGAAGGTGATACTAGAAAAGTCCTTGGAAGAGACTAATGAATATGGCAACCAATAAAACTAATAAAATTTGTTTTTAATTGCGGTATAATTAAAAAATTTTTTAAAGAAGCAGATAGAGCATATCTACTAAAACAATACTAAACTATAATAATTTTATTACGCTTTAGATCTTCTTAATTTTCTATAACAAAACTTGTATTTTGTATATCTAAATCTTAAAAGATCCTTCTAAGGCCCACATCAGCTTTCCGTATCAAAGCCTTATTTATTAAATGTAAGGCATCTCTAATAATAAATCCTTCTAAGATCATTCTCCTTCTCAGTTTTCCTTCTCAAAACCTTATTTCATAAAATCTAAAGTATTCCTAAAAGAAGATCTCGAAGCCTGATGTGGTAATAACGAGGCATCCCTTTTTAGGATGTCTTACTTTCAGCCTTATCGGGGCCCTATGCTTCATGAGGATGACCCCAACAATTTTTTGCTCGAGTAATGAGTAAACACGGCGATAAGTATTATTGAGATTCGCGTAGGAGGAGTGGAGGGAAAGTTGCAATTGAGAAAAACAACGACGCGAAGTAAGAGAGAGAAGAGAATGAACCGGATGCAGTGTATGAAGTTTATGGGGCGCGAGGGGACTGATAAAAAGAGCAAGTTGGAAAGAAAGAGAAGGGGAGAGAGAGAGAGAGAGAGAGAGAGAGAGAGAGAGAGAGGGAGTATGTATACGCAAGACGAGAGATCACGATTACATCATGAGCAATTATCGCGCGATGCAGGCCAGACTGACAGAAGTGTCAGGCAAATTTGCACCGGCCAGCAGCGAATTGTTTAGCTCGAATATAAATGGGAGTCGAGATTGGACGTGAAGGTGGGCAGGATTTCGGACGCTTGATGTGTTCCGCTGTTGGCGGAGAGAAAGAGAGCGCGTTCCTCGCGGGCGCGAATGTTTCCCGAGCGTTTCCCGCGGCCGTTCATTCGTTCTCATTCACGCCGTCGCGGCGGGCGCAGGCCGCGCCGCGCCGCGCCGCGGCCGGCGGGACACCCGTCCGGCCGCACTTGGCGGACAAAAGTTCCCGCTTATTCGTTCTCGCCGAAACAAGCGCGTAATTTCGTTCGCGAACTCGCAGCGCCGGCGGTTTCACCTCGTTATACGAAAACTTTCCGCGGTCCCGTATGAAAAAGGATGTAGGCGGTATGGAGAAGAGCGAGGGAGAAAGAGAGACAGAGAGAGAGAGAGAGAGAGAGAGAGAGAGAGAGAGAGAGAGGGGGGGTGAGGAAGAGGGGAGAGAGAGGGAGCAACAGCTGCAACGGCGCGGCCCGCTCGCCGCAATAATTCTCATTCCGCGCGATTATTCGCGAATTGTTTACGGTATATACGGCAGACGGCGACGTGCGACCGCCGCGGCGGCGGCGGCGCGAGCGTCCGAAGCGATAGCGACAGAAGAGTTTCTTGCCGCCACCGCCAACACCGGTCCTATTTGTTACCATTTGGCTCGTAACGCTCTGACAAGGCATAAATTTTCCTTTCATCCGATACGTCCGCTCGCGGGCTCGCTCGCTCGCTCGCTCGTTCATGGCGCGCGCGT
Source organism: Harpegnathos saltator (assembly GCF_003227715.2). Classification (NCBI taxonomy): domain Eukaryota; kingdom Metazoa; phylum Arthropoda; class Insecta; order Hymenoptera; family Formicidae; genus Harpegnathos; species Harpegnathos saltator. Next base: position 1,101,759 of record NW_020230126.1, read on the forward strand.
ACGCGGTATAACACGTGTGCGTGCGTGACCGCGCGTCAGATATATCTCGGCCGCAGAGAGATACCTGCGAGCGAGCGTGTTTTGTGTGTGCGTGTGTGTGTGTGTGTGTGTGTGTATATATGTGGCGGAGCCGCGCGGGATACAACAAATTGCCAATCTCGACCGCGGTAACCAACTGCTAAGGCTCTAGCCCCCGAGCCGTATCAACATTCCGCTATTTCAGATACGGACCTCACGTTCTCTGGCCAGCTCGCGCGATTTCACTTACCGCGACAGACGTAGCCGCGAGCCGCCGAGCGACGGCGACGGCTCTCGCGAGGATGAGCGGCGGCGCGGTGTCGTCAATCGGTGGAATCGCGAAACGCTTCTTCGACCCCCCTGGTGGCCCACTTTCGCGTTACCGTCGCTATTAAAAACGCTCCGTTCGGAGCGAGAGCGGTTTTTGTCATTTCTTGCAAAAAGCCCATTGAATTTATGTATGAATTTATATAGCGACGCGTTTTATATTTTCATTGGATGTTGAATGAAACCGAAGGAATAAATAAATATGTTTGTCCCCCGTTTGACGCATTTCCGCGAAAACCTGTCGTTTCGACCGCTCCGGCGAAAATAGGTCGCATTAATCGTCGCTGGGAAAGTCAGTAATCAATATCGACACGACGCGAAGAAATGCGACAAGTCCGTGTTTAGACGCTTGTAAATATAATTCGTGCAACTTTGCCGCGGAAGAATTGCGCGATATTTGAAAAGCCGTGAAGAAATAACAGTTTCTCTCGCGTTTTGACGCGCAGCACTTTTGGCTAAGGCCGCTAGCAGCGGCGTTATGCATGCGTGTAAAAATATCGTGCGCGCCGATAGCCGCACATGTATGCAGCAGAGAAGGTCAAAACTAGTTGGAACACATTTAACCTATCAGAGACCGTATAAATATATGTCGTAGGAAAATCGCCTGCAAAAGAACGTGTGCGTTATTTCGAAAACATATTTTGTTTAAAAATAGATAGCTTAAAAATAGACTCGAACGAAAGTTGCCGAATATCCAGACAGTATTTATCAAAAACAGAAGGGAAATTGTGGAAAAATTGTCAAGCAATTATACATTTTAATTCTTCCTCCGCTGGAAGGTAATGAACAATATTATTACGAAACAATTAAAAAATCTGCTATTTGATTTAGGATATCTAAATAAATACAGAAAATATATGTTTAAGTAATGTTTGTAAAAATCGTCAAGCGATTACAGTTTGTTTTCTTTTCCGACCGAAAAGTCGATAGCGATTCACGTTACCGGTTTTTCCCGTAATATTTTGGTTTTAGCATGCTTTATGCTGGTTTTAGCAATGCAATTAATAATAACTGTACGCTATTATTGATATCCGGATGAAAAATTGAGAAAAACTTATATTTAACATCGAGACTCAAAAACTCCGGCGTTCTCAGATTATATTAGAATATATTAAGATCCTTTAAATATATTCTCTCGCACTGTAAATCGTTTGAATCTTCCAAATATCGTTCAGTAATAGCGTTTTTACGTAAAAACATTGCATCATCTAAGATGATTATGCATGTCAAAATTCATAAAAAATATAGATATAATTCATAAAATTCATATCTACTGCACAAGTTAAAATCGAATTATTCGCATAATAGAAACGTCAGGTGCTTTCATTACGTACATGATAGAAATTCAATTTCCATTATGTACGTAACGGAAATTTAATTTTCATTATATAAACTGGAAAATTAATTTTTTCTTACATTTCTTGCGGATTATATCAAGAGGTCTCAAAATTGATAAAGCACAGAGAAGAATGTCTGGTTGAACGGAACAATTTTCTGGTGAAATATAAACGATACGGAAATTCCGATTGAAGTTTTATCCAAGGATCCAGTCTTAAATTATTGAGATTTATGGTTAATTTAAACAAAATTCTGGTATCTTCAAATTGAAATTTTTGGATCGTTTATATTTCACTGGAGAGAATTCAAGCAAAAAATGTTTCTCCGTGTATTCCCATTGACCGCGGTCATCTTAAATAAAAATAGTCGCAAAGGAAAAGTTGCGCCAACATTCAAAAATAGGTATATCTGTATTTAAAGATAAATAATAAAAAAGAGTGCCGCGTTTTGCGTCATGGCCCGAGTTTAGGTAAGGTATTTTAACCGAAAATTTGATTGACGTGGAAACTCCGGATAAGCTATTTGGCGGTGCGCGGCGGCGACGTTTTCATCACAGTCGCATTCGACCTGTCGTCAAGCTGACGGTTTCTTTATGTACTCGGCGCGGTCGCGGTATTAGCGCTTGGGCCGCCCGAATAAAAAGAGACAAAAATATCGCGCGATATCGGTATTCATTTCGTTCATGCGGCGCGCGTGCACTTTGACTTGAACTTTATCTGAGTTTCTCGTTACGCGATTGATCTTTTCCTAAACGTATCGACGCGTGTATCATGTGGATCGTGTTTTCTATCAATATACCGTTGAAATTCGAAAGGATCGCTGAGAGAACGGGGTTTGCGGAGTAACCAGCTTGGAGAAATCCGGCGACGCGGTGCGAAAATCGCGGCGAGAAAACGCTCATCCCTCTCATCCGCGTACGCCGATGAACGATTAATATCAAATCCGGGGGATTGAATCGCTGCTTTTAATTAAATGCTTCACAGCCCGACGAGGATTTAATCGACCGTGTTGTTTCCGACGATGTTCCTTTTCTCGGGCGGCGAGGATCTCACGGGTGCGCTTTCCATTGATCAATTTTATTGCACAGATATATCTGCACACAAACTCTCTACACATTGCCATTGTACATATTATACATATTATATGCACGCGCATGTGTGCCGTACATACGCGTACACCGCGATACGAAGCGGAAGACGAAGACAATCGCACGACTACTCGTCACTTTCTCCATATTTGATTGAGTCGATATATTCGCATAAGGCGTACAGGTTGCTACATTTGCATGCGTCATTTACATCGATTTACATGTGTGTGCTGCACTTAGCCGAGGACATTTCTGTACATATTCTTCCAGAAGTCCAGCCTGTCCTGCAACAGGCCTTGCTTCATCTTCAAATCCTGATCGATTTCCATGTAGTTGTCTTCTGTGCCTCGGGGTTCCCAGTTTATGTTCACGTAATCGTCCAAGTGCGACGTGGGATTTCTGAAATGGTTACAATTAGAGTCTTCCGGCTTGCGTCTCTCGCTCTACGCGTTTGTGATTTCGCCCGATCTCGGATGCAAGACGGATGAACGACGACCACCCGGCGGCACACGTACCCATTCTTCGCGAAGTTCGTCAACAAGGTGGTGAAGGTGCGCATCATCTTCTCGGCGGGCGAGCCGCTCTGCGGCAGGTTTTTCAGCGCGTTGGAATAAAATTCGTAGGTCATCTCGTCACCGTGGGCGACACCTGTGGTTTGAGGAAGCGTTGGTTGGGCGTAAATAAACACGGTTAAATAAAACCTGGATATACTTGGTCCCCACCCACCGTCTTCTTCCGCAGCGCGAGATTCTTCCGAGCTTCGCGCTCCGCAGAGAAAATTTCTTACAGACAGGTCCGCGCAGGTTCCAAGATTGAGAAAATCGTTAATTTTCGCGAGAATTTTAAGCGAGAAGAAACCCAAAGTCCACCACCCCCGTCAGTGTTTCCTCCGCTCTTCATCATTTTACGTTCGATTTTTTATTTTCCATTCCGTTGAACGCGAGAGTTCGTGTAAAAATGAGATTCCCCGTTTGACGCCGCTAAAATATTACCCGACAGAAGCGCAAAGCCATCCCGAGTCTCGATTCCCAAGCGGAAAACGCATATTTGGGGCGAGAGCGCGGACGAGCAGTTTTGGAACAAATTTCGGAATTCATGCGAAGCCTGGGAAGATCCTGGGAATTTTCTATGCGAGGCAAGCTTCTCTCCGCGGCCGTCGTCACTCACCGTCTTCCACGTGGAACATACTTTTCATCATGCCGAAGGGAGCTTCGTAAGAGAATATATATTCGTAAATTGGCGACGAGATTCGGGTGCTTAATACGTCTAAAGTGAGCGCGGTCGCGGTGTCAAACATCACGTCGTCCAACATCTAAAATGCACAAACAGTTTTAACGCGAACGTCGTTAACTCGCGCGCTGCTCGAGCTGCAAGTTTCGCGACGCAGTTTCGGGACGGGATAGTTCGCGTTGAGCACTCACCATCATGAACTCTTTCGTGGTGTCGGTGGAGATGGACTTATCGCCGAAGTAGAAGCTCTTCAGGCTGTCGCCCAGTTCCTTCCTCTGGCCGGAGTCGGTTACGTTGAGGTCGTCGGGCAGGAAGTTCTCGAAATGCTCGTTCATTTGGTCGATATTACCGAGCATCACTGCAAGAAAAGAGAAACAAAAAACAAACGGACGAACGTGCGCCGGTGCCGTTCTCGCGGATAATTAGGCGCGTAACGACTCAGATCGCGCCCGGGCGAATTACTCTGCACGAAGAAGGCGCTCTCGTCGGCGGTGATGCCGGCCATGACCGGCACGTCGGCGATCTTTCCGGACTTGAGCAGCGTCCACGGGTCGGCCGGCAGGAATACCTCTTGACCTAAGTCAGTCTCGACCGACGGCAGGAAGGCCATGAAGCGGCCGTTCATCGTGTTCTGCAATTGCGCGAGTTACGTGATTGCCGGGTGGCCCCGCCGGTGCTCATTAGCGTAATGCAAAACAGGCGTATGTGGATGTGTTTCCCGCATCGTCGAGTCGTCAATGAGTCGTCAATTAGGCTGTCGAGCAGCCGATGATTAGTTCCGCTTGGTCGTCGTCGTCGTCGTCGTCGTCGTCGTCGTCGTCGTCGCCGTCGCCGTCGTCGCGTGCTTACTTGACGCGCCATACCTCAGTCTTCATCAGCTCCTCGCTGGCCGAGATGAGCTCCTTCGGGCTGAACTCGGCGAGCTTGGCCACCAGCTCGGCGGAATCGTCGGTCTCGATGTCGAGCTTTTTGCCCAGCTTGAAAGCCACCTCCCGGGGATTGTAAGATATCGCCCACGTGTTGACCGCGCTGCCGCTCTGCTGGATGGCGGCGTTGAACAGGCCTGTTCGCGCAATCACAGACTCGCGTTAACATTCGACGTTCGCGTTCACGTCGACGACGCTGCGACGACGTCATCCCGGTCGCGCGAGTGGATATGCGTCTCTCTCTCTCTCTCTCTCTCTCTCTCTCTCTCTCTTCTCTTCTCTCTCTCTCTCTCTCTCTCTCTCTCTCTCTCTCTCTCTCACCGTCGGACATCGGCGACATCATGTGCAAGTGCACGGAACTCGCGCCCGCGTCCTGGCCGAAGATGGTCACTCGGTTGGGGCAGCCGCCGAAGTAGTGTATGTTGTCCTTGACCCACTTGAGCGCCATCACCTGGTCCTTGAGACCGGCGTTGCCGGGCGCGCTCTCGTCTCCGGTGTTCAAGAATCCTGCAAACGCAATCGCGGCGCGTTAAGCGAGCCCCCGGGGCCGATTCCCCGACGCGCTCTACTTGCCGATAGGGCCGAGCCTGTAATTGAGCGTCACGAGGACGACGTCGTGCTCGACGAGGAAGTCGGGCCCGAACATCATGTCGTCGCCGAAGCCGCCGTTGAAGTTACCGCCGTGGAACCAGACCATCACGGCCATGCGCGCATCTTTGTCCAATATCGGGGTGTAAACGTTGAGGTAGAGGCAGTCCTCTTCGCCGATCATGTCCTGCTGTATCGTGCAGAAGAGGGGGCAGGAGGAGCGATGGTAGGTCGCGTCGTACGTTCCTTCCCAGGCTTCGGCCGCCTCGGGCATCTTGAAGATTCAGAGCGCGACTTGAGACGACGCTCGTCTACGGGTCGCCGCGCGTCGGTCGCGTTGCGCGCGCGCGGCGAGAGAGAGAGAGAGAGAGAGAGAGAGAGAGAGAGAGAGAGAGAGAGAGAGAGAATGCGTCGCCGACGTGATCGGCGTGACGGACCTACCTGGAATTTCTCGAGGCCGACGTTCGGCTTCGCGTAGGGTATTCCCTTGAAGCTGTAGTACGATTTGTCCTGCGACACGGTGCTGGCCTTGAGGCCCTTGAGGAAGCCCTGCGGGACCTCCAATTGGACGTTCTGCTGGGCTTCGGCCCACGCGAGCGCGAACGCGCAAAACACGAGCTTGTCAAGCCACATTTTGACGGCGCAACGAGGCCGCCTCGTTGCGCGCCGCCTTTTATAGCTTCCGTAATACGCTGACGATCGAAAGAATGGGTTATATCTGCCGGGCTGTATTTACGCAACCACTATTCGGCGGGGCATAATAGCGCGAACGGGTTGCCCGTAATTTACGAGATGCTCTTCCGTAATCTCGCGTGTCAACTGCAATCCGCGCAACATCGGCGCTTTTCAGACGGAATTGTCAGGTCGGATTTCCTCAATTTATCTTCAGCCTCGATGCATAATCCCCATTAGAGAGAGAGAGGCTCGTAATACACTTCCTGAAATTTATCGTCGCGATCCCGCCTCCGCGAGGGCACCTCGCGCAAATCGCGTCGCGATTTTCAGCCTCGTCGCCGCGCTGGGAGGGGAACCCCGCACCCCGCGCGCCGTACCTGGCATTTTCGCGAGTTTCAGCCGCGATGCTCTCCTCGCGTCGTTTCTCGCCGATAAACACGATTCTAAAGCGAGATTCTCTCCCGCCCCTGCCCCGCCCCGCTCCACTCCCCGGTCCACCGCGTTTTGTTAGACGTCACGCGCTCCGAGAATCCGTATTAAGAGACTGCGCGATTGCGACGAGTCATCGCGGCGAGAATAACGCGCTGATCGTGATCGCCACGTAACAAGTTGCCCGTACGAGACCGGCGAAATCGAAATTTTCCATACCACGTCCGGATGCGCCTCTCTTATTGCCGGCACAAGCGGAAAGATTACCCCGTCGCAACCATTTCGTACTTCTGTCAATAATCAGATCAATAATCGCGTTGTTAATTTTCGTGTAAAGGGTGCGTCCGATCTCCATCGATAGTCGCGGAATAGATTCTGAGTAGAAACGTGAGCAAAACGGTCTTTGTAAAAGGAAAATATATTTTTTCGCTAAATCCTGCTTTACAAGTAAATAATTTTAAGACGCATACTGTTGTAAAAATTGCTCAAAACTTCTGCCGTATCCGCAAGCTCTTCGAAAGTGCCAGGCATCCGTGATGTCAAGGGAAAGTAATATATATTTTTTATTTATTCATTTAATATATATATATATATTTTTTTTCTTTTTTTAGCGGTTTATCGCGCCACATTTTCTCTCGTTGTTCCGTCATCTTCCGAAGATTACGATTTCGAGAACCAAGTCTTCGCGGGCGTGTGTTTAGCAAGGCCGTTTTATTTCTTTTTCAACATAGAATCTACCGTTAGAGTTCATACTCTGTGTAGACATGTCGGACATATCGCAAAATGGAAAAATATATCGCGGTGGCCCACAGTTGGCGAAAAATTCCGAGCGGGCTTTGAGGGCGGGACGCGCGAAGCGCGCCAGGAACGAATAAATTTCTATAACTTACTTTTACACTCTCTTCTCGCCCTTCCCCTCCCCCTCTGGTTTCTCTCTTCACTTCTCACCCTCCCTCCCTCCCTCCCTCCCTCCCTCCCTCTCGCCCTCTCATCCGCGGCCGCGCGCGCACGCACGCGGATGGAAAAGCAGATGTAAAGAGAGAAGAAGAAATGAGGCGAGAGCACAGCTGCGCAAACTAACTAGAACGAATTTGAATAGCACGCCATAATGATTAAGGCCGTGTATTTGATGCGAACTCTACGGGCTAAACGGTAATTAAGGTCGCGTTAAGAGAAAAGTACTCGCTAAGGGCTGCCCGATATCTGACGGCGCGACGGAGCGAGTGGCATTAATATGTGGATTTAGGACGTAATTAGGATTCGCGACTCTCCCGATCGGCTGTTTCTCACGAGCCGACTGAACACTCCGAATTAATGTGTTGCTTCGCTCCGAGAACTGTCTGAAACAATACCCCGCGTAGAAATTCCTCAGGATTTTCCCACAAACATTGCTAGTAGGTTCCAACTAAGAATCTCAAATTTGTCCTAAAAATCGGTCATCCGACATCAACCGAGTCGGGAAGAAATGTTATGGGAAGTTGTGTTTCTTTCTTTTTTTTTTTTTTTTTTTTTCTTTTAGTCGACATGTCTGTATGGTATCCAACAGAATCCCATATTCGAGCCGACTAACGTAGCCAGTAGAATAAAAAGGTAAAATTGATTCTAGCATTAATTATAAATATTC